>NC_089250.1:26953013-27585513 GCF_963930625.1 Muntiacus reevesi
TTAACTTATTGTGTTAGAGGTCTCCTTTTCCCAGGCTTCAAGGTTGAATTCTTTCTTCATTTTGGTTTCTGCCCTCTAAGATTGATCCAGTGGTTTGTGTGAGCTTCTTATAGGGTGAGATTTGTGCTGAGCTTTTGTTTGGTTGTTTGTTTTTCCTCTGATGGGCAAGACTGAGTGAGGTGGTAATCCTGTCTGCTGATGATTGGGTTTGTATTTTTGTTCTGTTTGTTGCTTAGATGAGGTGTCCTGCACAGGGTGCTATTGGTGGTTGGGTGATGCCAGGTCTTGTATTCCAGTGGATTCCTTTGTGTGAATTCTCATGGGTCTTGGAGTCAGTGCTCCCACTCCAAAGGCTCAGGGCTTGATCTAGGTTCTCTTTTTTCCACAGTTCTCCCAGGAATCATGAACTGAACTCTGAGAAAGTCAATTTTTAGATGGTTGGCATGAAATGGATTTTTGGTCCATTACAACACAGCAGAATGGGGGAGATTCCTTGCTTGACAGTAATCTTCATCAAAACTCCATAGTGAGTGTTTGGAAGGAAAAGGCACGCTTTGTGGAGGTCTACTCTCACCCCGAGGAGCTAGCAGTGAAAGGAGCAGGATCCAAGGGAAGCTGGGCACAACACGATTGATTTTTAATTAATTAATTGTTTACTACATACCCTTTGAGCTTAGTGAAGATTGCAAAGAGTTTTATAGCTCATGGGTAGAAAAAATTCACATTCCAAATTCTAAGAGAATTGTTTCTCAACCCTTTCCCCACTTTCTCTCACTTTTTACTCTTGAAATAAAAAGAAGATGAGACATTGAGTTGAACTGAGATCATTTAGTAGAATTATATGACAGATACCATAAAATGAAGTGAAGTACATAGGATTATTCCTGAGAATGAAGTCATCCTGATTAATTTCTCCCCATAATTTGGTAACAAGAAAATCTTTTGGGGCAGTTTTTGACCAAGACAAACTTATGTTACATCTAACTGCATGTCAGGATGGCTTTGATGGTGTTTCTTTTCATTTCCTACTTTAGCTCAATACCATCTTTGTGGGAAGCCTATTATCTACTTTATCTCATATATTCTCTTTCTAAATTAATCTTCTCTAATGAATAGCTGTGTATTTTGGAAAGCATAGTATTGAGAGGGCCTTCCCAGGTGGCTCAGTGTTAAAGAATCCACCTGCCATTGTAGGAGATGCATGTTTGATCCTTGGGCTGGGAAGATCCCCTGGAGAGGGACATGACAACCCAAGCAAATGGTATTCTTGCCTGGGAAACCCCATGGTCAGAGGAGCCTGGCAGGCTAGAGTTCCCTGGCGTTGCAAAAGAGTCGCTGCCACTTAGAGACTAAACAACGACAACATAGTATTGAGAATGATTCTCATTCCACCAGAACTATCATCACATTGGATGAGGCACTGGTAGGTAAGGGTATCAAGCAAAATGGTTTTGATGCTATTCCACACATCCGATTCAAGTTCCATTACCTTTGTAGCAAAACAAACAAAAACACTGTATTTTACTGTGTATGGGAGATGGGGTAACGGTGATTTCTCCTTTTTCAACGATGAATGATGGAATTACAACTACTACATTTCTTTTTATATTTTTAAATAAGGAGGCACACTGAAACAAGGATTTATTCCACCAACATGGCAATGGGTTAAGTGCTGGAAAGTTATAAAATTTCTCCCATATAACTTAAACCTTAGCAAATTAAATCACAATGCTGACTGGACACTAATGCTTAGAAAGACCCTTTCTTCCCCTCTATGGTAATTGTTCTTTGTATCTGCTATTCAGTTCCCACACAGCTTGAATATCCACTTTGTGAGGTCAGTAGAATATAACCAATGTGACCACGGGAGCATAGTTGTGGTAGGAATGGTTCTTAGTGCTGTAGGTTTTGTTTGCTAAGAAGTGTTTTCTAGGCCCAGACCATAAGTTCTGATCATGTTATTTATCAATTGAAACACTGTGCCAAAAATTGTCATTTAGTTTAATGAGTCATTTTTTAACCTAGATGGTTGAGCTATTAGAGAACACTCCCACTCACATATCTTAAATTGAATGAATGAAAGCTATTCATTTACATACCACTTCTTGAAATGAATTCTTGCCATGGGAGCAAGAGAGAAGCAAACACATGTTAGGCAACAATATGGCAAAACAGAGAATGAGACATTAACAAATGAATTTGTGAGAAGGAGAGAGAAGGGGAACATGACAAGAACACAAAAACTTCTTTTCTGTTGACTGAAAGGGACTTCTAGAGAGTAAGAAAATGGTTGTGGGAGCCAAGGTTTCAAGTTTAGTATTTGAATTGTACATTTAAAACAACTGGGATTTATGACTTTAAACTGATTTACTACAAATATAATTTCAAATACAGATCTCAGACAGATACAGCATAGTAGGAAAAGGAAAACATAGTTGAATCTCTTGGCAACTAACTCACATTAAATGTGAAAAACAAAAATTTTGGAGTCTCTAAAATCTGTGAGTCACTCCTTAGTTGGGTCTATTTACTATCTTCTACCCTGAATTTAACCAAGTGAACTATATCCTATGATCTAATCTTCTAAACTTTCTTCCATAGTAAAGTGGATTATCTGCATCTACATTTAATAAGATATTGGGAACCTACCTGTTCTGCTAATATATTGTCTCCCTCAATAGCATGCCTTGAATGAATTTAATTTTCAGGATATCTTAATATTTATTCACAAACATCTATCATAAGTATTTTGATAAGAATATTATCACTAATTTTCTCAATAATATCTTAAAATGACTGTTATGATTCCTGTATTATAGGTGGGTAAGCTGAGGCTTACCTAGTTTAGGTATATTTCCCAAGATACACCCTAAGAGACAAATTCAGAATTCATTTTCAGTATCAACATAGGGTCTTTCTGCCTAGAACTTATTCCTTCTTATTGCATTTCCTCCACAGAGAAGCAAATGAAGTAAGTAGATTATTTACCAGGGAAAAATACTTCCATTTTGTAAATCATTTTAGTATCATGGTAAATTCAACATCTCCACTGATTTTTCAAGTGGATATTTCAAGAGGTTTAAAATGTTGTGATTCTCACTTTACATTATTTCAGTGTCTGGTTTCAGGATCATAGAGAAGGAAATGGCAACCCACTCCAGTACTCTTGCCTGGAGAATCCCAGGGACAGAGGAGCCTGGTGGGCTGCCGTCTATGGGGTTGCACAGAGTCGGACATTACTGAAGCGACTTAGCAGCAGCAGCTCTCTGTTTAATTTCTTATGGCCATAGAATTTAGAACCAAAAAGGACCTTTGTTTTATTATAATCTAATAACGTAAGCTTATTTTTCATGGAGATTTGAGGTGCATAGAGATTATTAAATCAAGTGTTCACCTTCAAATTCCAAGAAATGGAAAAGTTTCTCATATAGTTTTCCTGTCTTTGAGGTCTGGATTAAGGAAACAGTAATTTTTTCAACCAGAAATCGAAACCAGGCCTCTGGCAGTGAGATCACAGAATCCTAACCACTGGACCCCTAAGGAATTCCCAGAAAACAGTTATTTCATAACCTGGTTTTCGTATGCTTCAGATATTTCTTGACTCCTCCAGAAGCATTATTTCCCATTCCATGGTGATCATCTGTATTTATCCCACTTATGACTTATGGTGATTTCCCAGCATGAACTTGATGAAGACTAAGAATGTTCAGAGAGATGAATAACAACCCAGAAGTATGCCTTCTTATCAAATCCTGCTTCATTTTAATGGACAGAGAAGCTCTTAATATTTGACTTTGGCCTAAATGCTGACATTTAGCTTTATTTATTATTTCATACTTTTAGATCAGTGAATTTTTGTTCAGTAAAATAAGAGAATAGAGGCTCAGGAACTTTCTCACAGAAATGGGTTTCCAGAAATGTCAGTGGTTTAGTAAAAATACTTAACATATATCTTTCAATATAGACATAGTTTATATTCTATTTAGATATTTCATTTGTGTCTGTTTGATAATCTGGGCTTCCCTGGTGGCTCAGATGGTAAAGAATCTGTCTGCAATTCGAGAGACTTGGGTTCAATCCCTTGATCAACAAGATCCTCTACAGAAGAATGACTACCCACTCCAGTATTCTTGCCTAGAGAATTCCATGGACAGAGGAGCCTAGCAGGCTACAGTTCATGGTGTCAGAAAGAGTCGGACACAACTAAATGACTTAACATTTTCACTTTGATAAGTTACATTTTCTTTGAGGTTTGTCTCTTTTATGTCCTCTCCTGGCTAAAATTGTTCATCTCTTAAACATGCCAGCTTCTTTTTCTTTATTCCTTGATGTATCTGGCATAGTTATTTTAAATTTCCTGTCATAATCCCAATTTATGAGCAGTACATGGGTCTGCTTCTATTGACTATTTTTCTTCTTAAAGAATTAGGGAGGAGGATTTAGGTGTGCAGTTGATTGATTTAATCATTTTCTAAAACTATAAATAGTTTTGTTCAACCTCAGTTCCAAATAAATCTGAATTATTGCTGGAGATTGTAGTCCTCCAGATTTACATGCTCTTTTCCAAAACTTGAGTCAAAATCTCCATGTGTTGGTCCAGGCATGTGTGTATTTAAAAATAAGAAAGGAAAGAAAAGCTTTACAGATGATTTTGATGAATACCAGTGGTTGAAAATCACTGTGCTAAATTAATGAACTTAAGTGACTTTTTAATACTAGTATTTGTATAGTCATGTGCATGTAACTAATAGGTATTTGAGGAGATTTTCTGCCACCAAAGTTGCATTCTTCTGTATTGACAGCAGTTTTCATTCTGATAATGAATTCCTTTAAATTCTTTATTCTAGACAGGTCTCCTCTGGGTTTTGATTGCTGTAATGGAATTTTGTTTAAACATTTTATTTTACAATCTAGTCTTAGAGACTCATTCAAATCCCCTCAAACCAAAGAAATTGTCTGAAAAAATACATATTTAAAATAGTTAAAGCCAATTGCATTATAAAATTTCTAATGAATATAGGATGAAAAAAGTTAAGAATGAAACAGGGCTAATTTTTTTTTAATTATTTATTTTAATTGGATGCTAATTACTTTGCAATATTGTAGTGGTTTTTTCCATACATTGACATGAATCAGCCATGGGTATACATGTGTTCCCCATCCTGAACTCCCCTCCCACCTCCTTCTCCATCCCATCCCTCAGGGTCATCCCAGTGCACCAGCCCTGAGCACCCTGTCTCATGCATCGAACCTGGACTGGTGATCAAAACAGGGCTAATTTCAACTGCAGAAGTAATACTTACAGTTTGGCATTGCCAAGCACTTTTCATTTTCTTAATTGAAATGACCTCAAAAAGTAGAACCAATGACTTTCGAGTTTAAATTCTTTAATTTGAACAAATGGTAAGTTACCACCAGTAAACTGAGCTTATGTTCATAATGCACTAATAAAATCCACCACTGAATCCTGCTGAAATAGCTTTTATTTTATTTTAATAGCAAACAATTCAAATTTTAAAATTTCAGTGTGGTTTCTCTGCATATTTGTATATGTAATTCTAGAAGGATAATTAAAACCATTTGCACTTAATCCAAAAATTAAATGCTGAAATTATCTCATTAATATGTGAAATTGTTCAAAACAAAGTTAAGTATGGGAAATTTGTACTGAGAGAAACAAGCAACAGAATAATATTCAGCAATCAATTGACAGTGTGCTGGAAGTTGAGGGCACATGGGCTGTGACTGGCACATATGATTAGCGGAGATGCATTGTCCCTTAAGGTCTAATTAGGTTCTCTGTGCTGGGAGACAGGACTCGGTGTACATAATTATCCATTGTGTATTAATCTTCTCTCTTTTGAATATTACTTTTGTTGAATTTAATTATGCCTAGAAAAGGAGAAGTGTTATTTCATCTGTGTGATCTTATCAAGTGATCATCAGCCAAGAAACACCAATATTTGAAAAGAATTGAAAAGCTGGGTGTAAAATGAATTTTCAGAAAAATCTGATCTTTTGATGTCACAGTGTTTCAGCCTTTCCCCACTTCTGCCACCTTTTCTTTTTCCTAAGACCCCCTTGAGTGAGTGATCCATGTGTTTTGATCATTTGTTGTTTAGAGTTGGAAACTTCAGTGTGTGGCAACTCTGTGATCCAGTATTAATGGAGAGATAAAAATTCTATCTATAAGTCCTATTGTCTAATACACTGAAACACTCTTGTTACTTACTAGCTCCTGAATGAACCACAGTTTAAAAATTAAATGTCCTACAGAACCGAGGGTAAAAACAGAAAACAATAAAGTTTCCTAGAGTCCCAAGCAAAGCAATGGCAGATTAATATTTCTGCAGAATTTTAAAAATTTCACCAAGGAATTCCTGTCTTAGGGTGTTCCAGCTTGGTCCCTTAGTAGCATCTATTAAAAGAATAAACTAGGAAACATCAAAAGGTATATGAACAAAATTTATAAATGGGATCCCTCCATGACTAGTAATAATCTTTGTTCTTTGAGTAATAAGGAAACCACTACCCAGGATTCAAAAGCTGTTCTGTTTCTATCCGAGAATGGCCAATATTTTCTTCAGAGAATTTCCATACACGCAAGTCAGCAAAAACCTATATTTTTCCAACTTCCCAACTCCACAGAAACAGAACCAGATAGGTAGGTAGATAGACAGATAAATGGATTTTTCTTTTTTTAAAATGGGTTAGCTCACATGATTATAGAAACTGCGAAGTTCTGTGATTCACTATCTGTAAGCTGGAGACCCAGGAGGCCAGACTGTATCTGGAGGCTTGAGAACCAGAGGAGCTAAAAGTGTCATTCATTCCCAGCTGAAGGGCAAAAAAAAACTGATGATGTCCCTGTTCATGCAGGCCAGCATAGAGAGCAGTTCTCTCTTCCTCTGCTTTTTTGTTCTATTCAAGTCGTCACTGGCCTGGATGGTGTCTGCTCACATTTGGGAGGGTGCTCTGCTTTACTCAGTCTACCAATTAAAATGTTAATTTCATCTGGAAACATCCCCACAGATAGACCCAGAAATAATGCTTAGCCGAATATCTGGGTACCCTGGAATCCAGTTAAATCGATACATGAAATTTACCACCACACTTGGCAAACAAAACACTCAGTCAAATGAACAAACAAAAACTAAAGCAATTTCAATTTAAATTCTTACTTTTGATCAACCACTACACAACCTGGAAGGTTTTCCTACAATCATATCTCTGTTAATTTTATGTTTTCTCACCTATCAACATACTGAGATTAGGCATATGATGGGGCTTATTTTTTATTGTATATATATGTGTGTGTATATTTATTTATTTACAATAAGTAGCGCCATAGTTTACCATTTCTGTGGAGGTGATGTTGAGAAGTGTAAGCTAAAAATTCAGTGAAGAGTGGAAGGATTCAGAAATAGTAAATGCTGGAAAAAAAAAACAAAGAAAGAGTAAATGCTGCTCTTATTTCTAGATCCTCTGTTGTAGCAAGTGAACTGGGAATATTTAACAGGCTTTTAAAATCTATTTTCCTTATTACCTGTATTATATCAAACTGTCTTAACTTGATAGTGTCTGTCCCAGTGAGGCAGTCAATCTTGAAGTCCAGATCTGTTCATTTGTATCAATTTCAGTTGACATCTACCATCTATCTGCAATAATTTTAAACTCTACAAACACCTGAATGCTATTGCATTCGGTTACCTTCTTACTGGGTAGCATAATATCTGAAATGGGACAAAAATGACAGACACATCAAAGAAATGGATATGGTATTCATAGGTGCTTGGCTTCTGGGTTTCTAAGTTGAAATTGGACATTTTGACTATTAGAATATGTATAATCATTACTAAACTAGCAATGGCCATACAACTCATGTAAGGAAAAAAATTCATGCCAAGTATTACATGACTCTTCTTTCCTCTTTGTCTCACAGTATTCTAAATGCTTAGCTAAAGAAGGGTTAAAGAGTGATTTATAATCTATCTGCTTATTTGATCATTTATCCCCCTCTTTTACAAACAAGGATTATAACAGCCTGACGAGTAGTTTAAAAAAATAGTCAAGAGAATAAATTACCATTTCAAAATGATCAGAATGGAAAAAAAGTTAAGATAAAGTTAGAATAAAAATTAAAATGAAAAGCTGGGCCATAAATTCCTATGTACTAGCTGCAACTAGGCTATATTTCAGTCATTCTTCTATCTACTTATTTTGTTAAAATATAGCAATATTTACTGAGGGATTTAGGATTTGCTGTAATGACGTATTTATTATAATTCATTATAATAAATATTCTCAATGGTATCATTTAGGAAAAAAAAAAGAGCTCCACTGAACTTTTTCCTACAAGGATGCTCAATTAAAAGTACTACTTGTTTTTTAAATGGGACCTAATGAAACTTAAAAGCTTTTGCACAACAAAGGAAACTATAAGTAAGGTGAAAAGACAGCCCTCAGATTGGGAGAAAATAATAACAAATGAGGAAACAGACAAAGGATTAATCTCAAAAATATACAAGCAACTCCTGAAGCTCAATTCCAGAAAAATAAATGACCCAATCAAAAAATGGGCCAAAGAACTAAACAGACATTTCTCCAAAGAAGACATACAGATGGCTAACAAACACATGAAAAGATGCTCAACATCACTCATTATCAGAGAAATGCAAATCAAAACCACAATGAGGTACCATTACACGCCAGTCAGGATGGCTGCTATCCAAAAGTCTACAAGCAATAAATGCTGGAGAGGGTGTGGAGAAAAGGGAACCCTCTTACACTGTTGGTGGGAATGCAAACTAGTACAGCCAGTATGGAGAACAGTGTGGAGATTTCTTAAAAAACTGGAAATAGAACTGCCATATGACCCAGCAATCCCACTTCTGGGCATACACAGCGAGGAAACCAGATCTGAAAGAGACACGTGCACCCCAATGTTCATCGCAGCACTGTTTATAATAGCCAGGACATGGAAGCAACCTAGATGTCCATCAGCAGACGAATGGATAAGGAAGCTGTGGTACATATACACCATGGAATATTACTCAGCCATTAAAAAGAATTCATTTGAATCAGTTCTAATGAGATGGATGAAACTGGAGCCCATTATACAGTGAAGTAAGCCAGAAAGATAAAGAACATTACAGTATACTAACACATATATATGGAATTTAGAAAGATGGTAACGATAACCCTATATGCAAAACAGAAAAAGAGACACAGAAGTACAGAACAGACTTTTGAACTCTGTGGGAGAAGGTGAGGGTGGGATGTTTCGAAAGAACAGCAGGTATATTATCTATGGTGAAACAGATCACCAGCCCAGGTGGGATGCATGAGACGAGTGCTCAGGCCTGGTGCACTGGGAGGACCCAGGTGAATCGGGTGGAGAGGGAGGTGGGAGGGGGGATCGGGATGGGGAATATGTGTAACTAATGGCTGATTCATATCAGTGTATGACAAAACCCACTGAAAAAATAAATAAATAAATAAATTTTAAAAAAAAGAAAGAAAGAAAAAAAAATAAAAGTACTACTTGTTTTTTAATCTCTGGAAGCATCACAATTTGCAACTATTTGGAAGTTATTATTAGTACAACAGCTTTTAAGTTCAGTCCATCATTACTACATGTTTAATTATATGTTAATTTTTTACAATGCTTTTGAGTATTCTTTTGACTTATTTATCACTCTTTTCACTATACTGCTAAGATTCTGAGGCTAAATTTGACCTTGCCTTCTCTTTGCTTACAGAGATTAGCCTGAGAATGAAGAGGCTACAATACAAATCTTGTGCACACTGAAAAATTGGCAAAGTCTACAATAAAAATGAGTAATTGCAAGCAAAACAAGTAGAACTATATTTAACAACTGTTATTCATGATGTCAACTGCTCTAAAATTTGCTCTTTACTTAATTTCCTCTGGGAAGTAAAGTATATTTGAAACAAGGCATTCTTCATTTGCACTGTTGTTACTGTCATTCATGGTCGGATTTCATCATCCTGAAAAAAGTTGCTTTTTTTACATACTCCAGATAAATAATACATATTTATAGCAATGCCTCTGGCATCAACTACCTCAATGATACCGATTCACAAGTTATTCCCTACCTACACAGGTAGAGTCAGATTTTTTCCTCACAGCAGTGAAAACATTAAGAAGGATCCCCTCAAACCTAGAGATTCAAGAAACTGAAGTTAATAACAGTGAACAGGTCAGAGTTTCAAAGATAACAGTCTTGACTTGTTCAGAGTTGGCTTGCAAAGTGTAGGTTTTCTCTGAATGTCCTCAATGAGATCACAATAGTTCTCTTTGTTTCTCCTTAGTTACTTATAGTCTGTATAACCTGATTCTGTCCACACTGAGAAAATTTTAAATTTTACAATGTTGAGTCAAGAGAAATATGTAGAAAGCAGAAAATCTTATTTGTTGCCAAACTAGAGCCCCCCTCATTCTTGTGTGCAACCACACTTGCTGTCATCACATATTATATTTTGATGGGAACCATCCAAAAATCTCATCTCTCATTCCAACCTTTAAGAATCATGTGAGTTTTTTTTATTCTTTGAAAAGAAACTAGAAAATTTTTTTTCCTTTTATGATTTTAATACTATTTTCAGAGTGAACTTTGTCCCAGATCGCTTTACAACCTACCTTTGAGTCCACCACAGACACTTTCTAACTGTGAAATTTTTTTTCCATAAAAACTGTCCCTGCAATAGATACATAGAGAAAAGTTTAATATTCAAAACCTCATGTCACCTGACTCAATACACTACATTATCTTCCACTTTACTGCATATTTTGGTAATATAACTTTATGTCATCTATTTTCAGATTAATCTTGAGTGCATATATGTGCATTTAGTTGCTCATTCATGTCCGACTCCTTGCGACCCCATGGACTGTAGCCTGCCAGACTCCTCTGTCCATGGAGCTTTCCAGGAAAGAATACTGGAGTGGGTTGCCATTTCCTTCTCCAGGGGAACTTCCTGACCCAGGGATCAAACCTGCATCTCCTGCACAGGCAAGCAGATTTTTTTATCACTGTGCCGCCTGGACAGCCCTTAATTTTGAGTATATATAAATTTTTTTCTATGAAATAACTGATACAAAATATATATTAAGCTGTTTTATTTCACAGATATTTGTAAATTTTAGTTGATTTATATTTATCATCCCAATTTGGTCAAATTTCTGTGGTATAGAACAGGAGTCTATAAATTTTTCCTGTAAAGATCCAAATGGAAAATATTTTAGGTTTTATGGACCAACAGGTCAAATCAAGGATATTATTTGGGTACCTATATAATAACCATTTAAAATTTGTAAATCCATTCTTAGCTATGGGTTGTACAAAAATAGGCAGTTGGCTGGATGCGATCCACAAGGCTACAGTTAGATGACCCCTGATATAGAATCTAATAATACTGTGTACTTCTTATTCATATATTTGTCACACTTATATGCAAATGTAATTAGAGACTTTCCTTCTTTGCCGGATTCAGTCTCTATGACTCCATCACTCTGTGACTCGTCTGACTCTGGCACTCAATACAGTGTTTGGTTTATAGTAAATACTGAATAGCCTTGGTCTCTTTCCCATATCACTCCTCCTTCATAGGGTGACATCCTTGGGGGCAAGGGTGGGGCTTTTACTCATTTCCTTGTTCTTATAACTCTTACAAAGATTTACACATACTAGAAGGAGTGTGCATGTGTATGTGTTTTAAAGAAAGAATAGACATAAATAACTTTTGCCATCCATAGAGGACAGGGTAATTTGCAGAAACATCTCTGCATGACAGCTCTGTTATCAGCAGTGGGGAGATTGATCTAATGACAGTGTTTCATTTATGTGGAAAGCAGGATAGCTGAAATCGTGATTCAAAACTACTGGGTGATGATTCATATTATTTCATTTCTTTACTGGTAGGCATGAAATTAACAGCTTTGAGGAGTACTAAGTATTTTAGGTATGACCTAAATCAAATCCCTTATGATTATACAGTGGAAGTGACAAATAGATTCAAGGGATTAGGTCTGATAGACAGAGTGCCTGAAGAACTATGGATGGAGGTTCATGATGTTGTATAGGGGTCAGTGATCAAGACCATCCTCAAGAAAAAGAAATGCAAAAAGGCAAAATGGTTGTCTGAGGAGGCCTTACAAATAGCTGTGAAAAGAAGAGAAGCAAAAGGCAAAGGAGAAAAAGATATACTCATTTGAATGCAGAGTTCCAAAGAATAGCAAGGAGAGATAAGAAAGCCTTCCTCAGTGATCAGAGCAAAGAAATAGAGGAAAACAATAGAATGGGGAAGAGTAATGATCTCTTCAAGAAAATTAGAGATACCAAGGGAACATTTCATGCAAAGATGGGCACAATAAAGGAGAGAACAGGTATGTACCTAACAGAAGCAGAAGATATTAAGAAGAGGTGGTAAGAACACACAGAACTGTAAAAAGAAGATCTCCATGACCCAAATAGCCATGATGATGTAATCACTAACCTAGAGGCAGACATCCTGGAATGCAAAGTCAAGTGGGCCTTTTGAAGCATCACTATGAACAAAGCTAGTGGAGGTGATGGAATTCCAGTTGAGCTATTTCAAACCCTAAAAGATGATGCTGTGAAAGTGCTGCACTCAATATGCCAGCAAATTTGGAAAACGCAGCAGTAGCCACTGCTGAGTCCAGTGGCCACAGGACTGGAAAAGGTCAGTTTTCATTCCAATCTCAAAGAAAGGCAATGCCAAAGAATGTTCAAACTACCTCCTCACAGTTGTACTCATCTCACATGCTAGCAAAGTAATACTTAAAATTCTCCAGACCAGGCTTCAACAGTACGTGACTCATGAACTTCCAGATGTTCAAGCTGGATTTTGAAAAGGCAGAGGAACCAGAGATCAAATTGCCAACATCTGTTGTTGGATTATTGAAAAAGTGAGAGAGTTCCAGAAAAACATCTACTTTTGCTATATTGACTGTGCCATAGCTTTTGGCTGTGTGGATCACAACAAACTGTGGAAAATTCTTAAAGGGTTGGGAATACCAGACCACCTGAACTGCCTCCTGAGAAATCTGTATGCAGGTCAGGAAGCAACAGTTAGAACTGGACATGGAACAATAGACTGGTTCCAAATAGGGAAATGAGTACATCAAGGATACATATTGTCACCCTGCTTATTTAACTTATATACAGAGTAAATCATGTGAAATGCCAGGCTGGATGAAGCACATGCTGGAATCAAGATTGCTGGAAGAAATATCAACAACCTCAGATATGCAGATGACACCACACTTATGGCAGAAAGCGAAGAAGAACCAAAGAGCCTCTTGATGAAAGTGAAAGAGGAGAGTGAAAAAGTTGGCTTAAAACTCAACATTCAGAAAGCTAAGATCATGGCATCTGGTCCCATCACTTCATGGCAAATAGATGGGGAAACAGTGGAAACAGTGAGAGATTTTATTTTGGGGGCTCCAAAATCATGGCAGATGGTGACTGCAGCCATGAAATTAAAATACACATGCTCCTCAGAAGAAAAGTTATGACCAACCTAGACAGCATCTTAAAAAGCAGAGACATTACTTTGCCAACAAAGATTCATATAGTCAAAGCTATGGTTTTTCCAGTAGTCACGTATGGATGTGAGAGTTGGACTATAAAGAAGGCTGAGTGCCAAAGAATTGATGCTTTTGAACTGTGGTGTTGGAGATGACACTTGAGAATCCCTTGGACAACAAAGAGATCCAAGCATTCAATCCTAAAGGAGATGAGTCCTGGGTGTTTATTGGAAGGACTGATGCTGAAGCTGAAACCTCAATACTTTGGCCACCTGATGCGAAGAACTGACTCACTAGAAAAGACCATTCCCTGATGCTGAGAATGATTGAAAGCAGGAGGAGATGCTTTCAATCCTCTGGATGAGGATTGAATGGTTGGATGGCATCACCGACTCAATGGACATGAGCTAAAGAAAGCTCTGAGAGTTGGTGATGGACAGGGAAAGCTGGCATACTGCAGTCCATGGGGTCGCAAAGAGTCTGACATGACTGAGAAACTGAACTGAGCTGAACTGTTTCCATTTTTCCTTCCTTCTTCTCACTCTTTGATTACCTCTTCTAATTCATTTCAATATATTACAAAGATAGAAGAGAAATATATGTGTGTGTGCGTGTATATATATATTAGGTATCCAGGGGATACATGAATCAGCAATTTGAGGGTAAAAGCAAATGAAAAAAGCATTTGTGTCTGATTTTCATCTTGACTTCTATACAATTGCTCCAGAAAACACTAAAAATGGGCAACTGATGACTTGGGATGATAATAACCATCCTGAAGTGAAAAGCAGAACAAATCTCCATGGGTGATATAGATTTCCTAGCTCTAAGTACAAAAACTTTTTTTGGTTCAATGTTTTCAGGTTATCCTTGATGACTTATTATTTATTTATTTAAAGAATTTTGCCCCCAAAATTCAGGAAGGACCATTCCTTAGGACTCACCTTCCTTAGCAACATCAACAACCCACTTCTTTGTTTCATAGCTGTACAAGCTTGACCTTACTTGTAGACTGGGCAAACAAAGCATCAAGATTAGTTTTCTGTTTCAACATAAACCCAAGTGTGAGGTGGTGTTGGTATCTCTAAGATGCCAGACAACATGTTAGCTAGAGACACATCGAAAACAAAAGTAAACTATGACTTTAAAATGACACCAGAGCTTGAGGCTGCTGGCGAATGATCTCGAACGTCAGTTCACTGAGGTACTGGGAATGGCACTGTCAATGTTTTCAGTATCAATTCACTTCAGAAAGTTGAGGAATATCGTTATGAGGGTTCCTGTACCAATGAAAACTAAAATAAGTAGTAGTTCTAGAAACAGAAAAATTGAGTGGGGAAATTGTGGAACTGCTGTGAAAGTTTGGTTTAGTCATTTGCTAGGGCTGCCATGAGGAAGCACCAGAGATCCAAGGCTTCAACAACAGACGTTTATTTTCTCACAGTTCTGGAGGCTGGAAGTCCAGGACCAAGCTGTCAGTGGGGCTGATTTCTTCTGAGGCATCTCTCTTTTACTGGTCAACATCACCTTCTCTCTGTGTCCTCATAGCATCTTCCTTCTGTGTGTGTCTGTGTCCCAATCTCCTCTTCTTGTTGGCATGCCAGTTGTATTGGATTAAGAACCACCCATGGACATGCACTGTCACCTCAGTCTTGTCCGACTCTTTGTGACTCTATGGACAGTAGCCCACCAGGCTCCTCTGTCCATGGAATTCTCCGGGCAAGAATACTGGGAGTGGGCTGCCATACCCTACTCCTAGGGATCTTCCTGACGCAGGGATTGAACCCAAGTTTCTTATGTCTCCTGCATTGCAAGCAGGTTCTTTACCACTAGCACCACACAGAAAGCCCAAGAACTACCCATATGACCTCATTTACCTTAAATACCTATTCAAAGACCCTGTCTCCAACTACAGTGACATGCTGAGGTCCTTCAGGTTAGCACTTCATCACATGAATTTCAGGTGGATACGACACAAATCATAACAGTTAGTGTATAGAGAGGTACCCAGGGCTGCATACCAGGTGCTGTAAATCTGGCTTTCAGCTTCCTGGTAGTTCAAGTGTAACGAGAATTTGATCAGTTAGAAGAAATTTAAAGTGCTCACTGATAAGTATGAAATCTTAAAGAAAAGCACCTCTCTTATAATGACAAAGGACCAATAGGTTTTTTTTTTCCTTTGAGCTATATTAACATAAAGACAGACACAGTAATTACTTTTGCTGAAGTTGTCTACTGTATTTTCCCCTCTGAAGAAGCAGTAATACCTTGTGTTTATTGCCTACAGTCAAGTATTGGAGGGTGAAGCTCCAGTACCTTGGTCACCTGATGTAAACAACTGACTCATTCAAAAAGATCCTGATGCTGGAAAAGATGGAATGCACGGGGAGAAGGAGATGACAGAGGATGAGATGCTTGGATGGCATCACCGATTCCACGGACATGAGTCTGAGCAAGCTCTTGGAGATGGTGAAGGACAGGGAAACGTGGCATGCTGCAGTCCGTGGGGTTGCAAAGAGTCGGACGTGACTGAGTGACTGAACAGCAAATTGACATAAACCCTAGAGTAGACATAAGCCCTAGAGTCAAAGTTATGCTCTAGGAAGATGGAATATTTTAGATTGTCAAGAGTTTGAGGCCTTGAATGACAGCTTTAATTGGGGTACAAGAATTGAGACTTGTGGTACAGGAGTCAGGGAACAAAATGTTTTTTATTTATGTTGTGGAAATGAGCTTTGTAGTCTTTTCTGGACATTTTAGGAGAGAAACAGAAGAAAATTGTGTGTGTGTTTCTACTGGCAGGTGGTGAAATAATATAGAAATGGAAATAAGCACTTCCATTTATGAGGTTCATTCTGCCTGCAGGGCCGTCTTTTACCTTAGAGTTATTCAAGGCACGAAGAAATTCCTTACGCCTCGCCTGCTTGTTGGGTCACCAAGGAGATTGCTTAGCCTTCATCTGGGTCATGGCTTAGAAAGCTCTCAGAAGTTTTAATAAAGATTTATAATGATCACATTTGATTTTGGATTAAGCTTTTCTGACAAATATAGAGAAGATTTATTTTAAGACTGAGTATGTTTTTTCTATCTTCCTGTGTTTGTTGTAAATGTGTATACAGCTCATGGGCACATAAATTTATATTGTAATCCTTGTTTGAAAGAGTGAGGTTTGTCATTTTATATTATTTATACCCTTATGACATTTGAGCATTACAAAGAATAACTCCTGGGCCCAGGAAGAGGAGACAGTTCTACAATCAAACTGCTCAAAATGTAAGTGATCAATTTCATATGAATGTATATTTCCTTGCATTACATGTAGCTAAGAGCCTAGGGCATAATTATAAGTTTCTGCTCATGTATTAGGGCAGATATAATTTACCCAACATTTCCTGATATTGAGCTGAAATTCCTACATTTTCTGTAGGACTATGTTGTAGTTTTCCAGTGCTTGTTATCTGTGTCTGATTTGATTTGCACGGTCACATTAAAAATTCCTACATGCAAGTATCAGAAAATCAAATCAAACTAGCTTGAGAATTCATTGGTTTACCAAACTGAGAGGGTTAGGGGAGAATCTTCAGGCCCAGAGAAACTCGGGAACTAAAATAATAATGTCAGGTCTATCTCTTTCTCCCAGGGTCTCTACTCTGCTTTTTCTCTATGGCTTATTTTCATATGCATGTAGGTAGCTCTTGGCAGCACTAGACTCACATTCCCAGTTACCAAGTTCAGCACACAGACTCTCTTTCTCTCTCTTTCCCCCTCCACCTCTCCTACTCTCTCTCACTCTCTGTTGCTTTTTATCTTTTTCCCTTTCCAATCCTATTAGACAATCCTAGGAAAAAATACTGGCTTATTTCTGCTTAGATCAGATAATCTTCTCTGAGCCAGCAGTTGACAGAGCTTGGAGATTCTCTGAATAGTCCAGCATAAATTCTGTACCTGGCCCTATGGTCCATCAGGACTCCTGGGAAGGTGACAGTGAAGTCCCCCAAAGAAGGATGCTTTGACCTGCACTTATTTTTCCATAAATATCCTTCTGAAAATATTCCTACCTAATATCAGAAATTATCCTATTTACAATAAGAAGTGTGACGTTTCTCTTACCTTTCAGGCATTCTTTCTAAGCCAAGATCTTTTGAGTCAGCTCTGGATAAGGATTCTCACAGCCCAGTAACTTGCAGCTGAAAGACCCAGTTAATACAGGAAGGGGAATATGGAAAGCTACTTATCACGTCCTTGTTAGTGTAGTGATTTCTTGGTTAACTAATTTGGCCACCTCTGTTCTGCCCCTACCTGTGTCCCTGGTCACATACCCTCAGTGATCTTGACCATATAGGATGTGCTCAAGAGTGTGCATGTGTGGGGATATATGACCTCAGCTAGGTAAAGTATGGATAGCAGAAACTACAATTTAGGTTGCCCATTTCTTTCATTTAACTGAAGCCTCAGAATTGTCTTACTTTGAATTTACTCTCAACCTTACACAAAATACGTCTTTTGCAGTTTCACAACGCATAGGATGAAGTCAAGCAGGGATATTTAGGCTGCAATAACTAATCTACTTTTTACTAAGATGCTTCAGAGTTTACTGTCTGCTAATATAAATTTATTATCTAATATAAAGTAACATACTATGCTATATTATCATGTAATTTGGTAGGGAAAAGAGTGCTTTGTATTTTAGATATTCCAAGAGGCCATATTTAAACACATCATTGCTACGGTTCTTGATCTCTGGTACTGTTGATAGCGTTCTCTTCTTACTCCTTCATATAAAGTGTCTGACCCTCTTTGGTTTTTGATACTACCCTTTTCAAATGTTTCTCCCAACTTGCTGATTACTGTTCTTGGTCTTCTTTGCTTTTTACTTGTGGGTGTTCCATGCTGTTCATTCTCAGGGTGCTATTCTGGACCCTCTTCTCGACTCACTCTATTCAGTCTCCCTCAGTGATATCATAAAACAATTACTTCCCCCCAGAAAAGTTAGCTCCACACCACAGAGCTGTCTTTCACATGGCTGCCTACAAAGGCTTCTCAAATGCAACATGTCCCGCAACTTAGAAAACACTGTCCAATTCATGCAGCTGGAACCCTGGGAGCCAGGTCAGTCTCCTCCCTCCCCCTCCTCCTCACTCTACACATCTGAATAATCACTAAGAACTGCTAATGGCATCACCTAAACACTCCTGAAATTTTCAATATCTTTCCATAGCCACTCAAACTAGCTGTTTATTGTTTAAATGCAAAGTTGACATTATTTCCCTAAATTAAAAAAAAAAATCAATGGACAGTCATCTAAGGATAAAATTCAACTCCCCTCTGAGCTGACCCATCAGATGAATGCATGTCCATCAGAGAACCCAAATCAGATGTCATTAGGGGATGAGGTGAACATATTTTCCAAGCAGAAGGAAATCAAAATTTGTAGAGGATGAGAACACAGCCCACAATAGTCTGAAGCACCTCTCATCTGGATGGCATCACCGACTCGATGGGCATGAGTTTGAGTAAACTCTGGGAGCTGGTGATGGACAGGGAGGCCTGGCGTGCTGCGATTCATGGGGTCACAAAGAGTTGGACACGACTGAGCAACTGAACTGAACTGAACTGAACTGAATCTCTCATCAAGAAGTGATAATTTTTTGCTCACCTCTTGGATCCAGGCCTGTGTAAATAATTTAACTAATAAAATGGGCCAGAAGTAATTTTGTGGAACTTTTGAGGCTATTCCATAAGAGGCCATGAAACCCTCAACTACACTAAGTTTGGGTAAGGAATCCCCATTTTGTGCCACCATATGGTCTGACGCTACTCAAGTTTGCTTTAAACACTAACATATCTGAGCAATGTGTCACTGAAAAATTTATCATTAAGAACTAGTGAAAATTTCTATGGACAGCTGTACTACAAACCCTAATAATATTTTATCTACATTACAGAGAGACTTTCTTTCATTCTTTGGATCCAAAGGCATTTTTGTGGAGGCAAAATCCTAAGCTCTAGGAAATTATGAGAAAACCAAGTCACACAAGGGCTCCCCCAGTGGCTCAGCAGCAAAGAATCTGCCTGCAATGCAGGAGACACAGGTTCAATCCCCAGGTCAGGAAGATCCACTGGAGGGGAACACAAAAACCCACTTCCAGTATTCTTGCCTGAAGAATCCCACAGATAGAGGAGCCTGGTGGGATACAATCCATAGAGTTGCAAAGAGACATGACTGAAATGACTTAGCACGCAAGTCACACTAAGCAGGGGGTTTTGAATATTTTCTGTTACACAATTCTCTTTGTGCATCTCAATAAAGAAAACCACAAATTACTGACATTGTTACAAAGGGGAAACTCTACCTCTAAAAATATTTGCCTCTTGTTTAAAATTTTATTGACTTCAATCCATTCACCACTATACAGTTCCACCAGCTGAGATTTGGAAGGAAGGTTTGTTTTTATCATGGTAATAGTTAGGCAGGAAGCAGTAAATCTTGCTGGTCATTTACAGGGAGACGTCAATCAATAAAAGTTAGCACATGATGTGAAGGACCAACATGTACCAGGACACTGGCCACTTCCTTTTACTGCATTTACCTCGTTTGGCCGTCTTCCGCTGTCACTACTGTTTCCTTGACAACCAAAGTACAGAGTCCTCTCCTTAAGGTAATGATTTGATATTTGTATATACTGTGAAATGATCGCCACAATAAGTCTGGTTAACATCCTCAACCATATGTAGTTACAAAACTTTTTTCTTATTTGACAACTTTTAAGATCTTCTCTCCTAGCAAGTTTTGCAGACACCCTACAGCATTAACTGTAGTCAGCATGCTGGATGATACAGCCCCAGGACTGACTGACTTGGCAACTGGGAATTTGTGCCTTTTGATTCCCTACACCCATTTCACCCATCTCCACATGTCTGCCTTTGGCGACCACAATCAGTTCTCCATATCTATGAGATGGGCTTATTTCTTTTTCTGATAGAGAATTTTCCACGTATTTTTAAGATTATATTAAATGGCCCATAGCATTCATTTGAGGAGATGCTATTAGCAAGTGTAGAGCCCATAAGAGCAATGTTTTGGATTAGGTGCTTATTTACTGGTTTTCATCTGCTTCCAAAAAAATCAGAAGACTTATTTTTCAAAAGGCAAGGAAAAAAACAGTTTAAAAAAAAAAAAAAGGTAAGAAACCTTATAGAAAACAATGGAAAATATTCCATGAACCTGAAGTAAGTTGATTATTGAAATGCATGTTTTAATTAAATTCTAAACTTTATGGCAGCAATAGCAAAGACAGGAAGCATAATGGACCCTGTCATTTCCATTGTCCTATAACAAACTGCTTTGGAGGAATAAATCCTTTTCTGGTCTTAAAGAATAAGGACTCATGGTATGGATCTTTTTATAAGGGACTAACACGATGAGTACTGCTTTGCAACAAGTGGTCCAACAGACTGGGACTGTTCTCCTTGAAGAAGTATGTCTCCCTCTGCTTCACCCAAGATGTTGCAATGAAAGCTGCTGTGGTTTTCCTGAATCATAGTGTCATTGGACTAGAAGGAAACTGATCAAACTTATTCTGGATTGTGAACTTGGGTAATTAGTTTGGTGGTTCAAGCTGTAGAATATTAACCTGAGGATAATCACAACATAAACGTAGTCACAGTGAAAAAAAAAAAAGTGCTGACAGAAACCAATCCAGCAGAGATGAAGGTGGCACTGTCACCTTTGAGGCCATAGTTCAAGTTTCTCCTGAGGTTCTGTCAGTAACTTTTTCCCTGCTCTTAGTGGTTCAACCCCTCCTTTGAACTCAGCAGACTAGTACCTTCTCCTTATCTCCCTCTTCTCCATCAGTAGATCTATTTGAGTTTCTTTCTTTTGCAACCAAAAGGATCATGGTAATATATCTAAAAACAAAGTTATGAATTTTTGGTGCCTGTTTTAATTCCCAGTCTTCTACTTCTTTCTGCTTTCTAAAAAGCTGTACACTTCATTTTTAGCTGTTCCTAACTTCTTTAAAACTGTGCTGATTGGGATGGGAATTGGGTAGGAGAGAGTGTAAATAAACTAAATAGAAAGGCCACTTTCAAAGTGCATGTCCTAGTTCTGGAGAATGAAAAATGTTGTACAGAGAATATCTGAGCGCTAAGTCGCTTTGGTTGTGTGTGACTCTTTTCGACCCTATGGACCGTAGCCTGCCAGGCTCCTCTGTTCATGGGATTCTCCAGACAAGAATACTGGAGTGGTTTGCCATTTCCTCCTCCCAGGGTATCTTCCTGACCCAGGGATCGAACCTGCGTTTATTGTGTCTCCTGTGTCTCCTACATTGACAGATTCTTTACCACTGGCACCACCTGGGAAGCCTAAAAAATACCTAGTATATCACAAACCTGCAATCAGATACCATTGTTTGGTGTCAGATTTGTTTTTCCTATGAGGATTTATATACAGTAAATCCCCTACATATGAACAAGTTTCATTCTGAGAGCACATTTTAAGTCCAATTTGTCCGTAAGCCCAACAAAGTTAACCGAGGTACCCAACTAATGCAACTGCCTACATAGGTTGTACTAGGTTTATAATACTTTCCACACAAATAATACAAACACACACACACACACACACACACACAAATAAATAAAGAGAACACTTTTCATCTTATACTACAGTACAACAGTTGGCACAGAGGGGCTGGCATTGAGGGAACAAGCAAGAAGAGTTACTGACTGGAGGAGGGAAAGGAGGTGGGGAGATGGTAGAGATGAAGGATCATCAACAATAGGAGATGGAGGGCAAGCTGCAATTTCACTCACGCCAGACACTGATGGCACAGGCTCTGGTTCCTTGCTGGAACCAGATGCACATTTGCATCATTAGAAGTTCACAACTTGAAGGCTCATAAGTAAGGGACTTCCTGTAATGCTTTGGGTATAGTTAGTTTTCCTTAAATTCTTTCAGAATAAACACCCAAGTGAGGCATGTACTAACTAGTTGCCATCCTACACTTCAGGATGGATATGACAGCAACCTTGCTTCATATGCATCTTTTAGGCACCACATATGATTACAATCTTCTCATGGCATATTATTCATCCCATCCTACCTCTCTATTTTCTGTAAAGGAAGATGTAAAACTCGATGCCTGGTGTTGATTTCATCATCTTTTGGTCTGAGTAACATTATGCTTTACACCCGCATGTAGGAAAATTCACCGAGAGTCAGTCTTGTCAAAAGCACTCTGGAGTCTTTATTTTCAGGCGGCCCTTACTTCCACTCCCACCCATTCTGCTCCAGACCCACAAACACCACTTAGGTGTTGTACATGACCTTTGGGGTGCCTATTGTGCTCATCCAACAGAAAATCATATCACCTAGGAAGAATTTCTTAAAGAATCCAGAAAAGAGCTGGATTGCCTTCAATCCAATTAACTTCATGAGCAGAACAGGTTTTCTTTAGTTATTTTTAGTGCTTCTAGGTCAAAATAGAAAATAGGAAAAGTGTGAACATTTTTATCAGTTTGAAAAAGGAAGTGGTTTAGTATCAGACTTTTATTTCTTCCCTCCTCCTGTTATAGGAGTCCCTTTGTTGGGGTCTCAAAATCCCACCTCTCTTCCCGCCTATTCATTCATGGTGACATGGCATTCTCCCTAAGGAATGAAGCTTACATGTAAGGTTTCTGCAAATGCGAGAAACAGAGGGAAAAAAAAGCATGTGTAAAATATGAAGAATCCCTCAACTTGTTGGCACATTTGCACATAGCTTCTGTATTTAGATGAAAACTTTAGGTTTTTTATATACTGTTTCAAAACCTTGTAATTCGTCCTTGCTTCTTTCCACTGTGTTTAACTGATATTTTCACTTGTGTTACTTCTTTTTGAGTTGCTTTAGTATCTCTACAAACTTGCAGTATATCTGAAAGACTAAAAGTTTTCAGACACACCTAAAAGAAATGCTAATGTTTTTGTTCCCTTTCAACCTGCAACATTTTAACATGCATTTTCTCTGTGTTAATTCCTAGTTATTTCCAAATTTCAAATGATCTAGATTTTCACATATGTGAATTCTGTTTTAAAAGAAAAAGCAGGTGGTATCACCCAAAAGGCAGATGAAGAGATCCCCAGCCTCCAATTCTTGAGGAATATCAACTATTTGGCAGCTATCCACAAATTAACACAGCTCTGCAAGAGTTCAGGGACCGATTCAAGAAGCTTCAGCAGCAAGTGGAACAAAAAACCTGAAAACAACAGCAAAAGGGAAGAACAGCTTCATTTTGGCCTGTATCATCTCATTCTCAGGATGGCACTGCTAAGACCAAAGAAGGAACTCCCTAGATTGAAAGAGTTGCCCTTGCAAGAAAGGGAGCCTGGGGTGAGTGACCAACTTTCCCAGGTTTTGGGGACACTTCAAGAAGGACCCATTTCAGTTTCACTCCCTTCATAGACCAGCAAAACTGGAATGTACAGAGAAGGCAAAAAACAGGGGCTATCAATGTCAGCTACACAGCAGAGCAACCTGGATCCCAATGGTCTGCTCTGCAGAGGACCAAGATGGACCAAGAGCAACCTGGATCCCAGTGGCCTGCTCTGCAGAGGACCAAGAAGACTTGGCCACTGAAGAATCCAATGGCCAGCAAAGCCACCATGGACCTTATGCAGCTTTCACTGGGTTCTGCCCCATAGTAGTCATGTTCATGGATGCCGGCCACCTGAGTCCCTCCCTGCTCCATCCCACACCTCTGTCTCAGAGCTAGGGATCCATACCGGCAGACAACTGAGGACTCTGCGACCCACATAGCAGTATTTGCACCCCTTTAACCTCACCCTTGTCACTGAACTCCACTGCTGTTGGCTACCATGGGAAGGCCCTGAAGCACCAGCCTGCATGCTGACAGCCAGGGCCCTGCAGCTGCTAGAGACGCTGGCCCTTGCTGGCACTGGCCCCAAACACTACACATAATACCTGTTAGTATTTGCCAGACAAGTCCAGCTGGTCCGCACATCTGGTCTGTACATGCATACCAAACCCTGACCACCAGCATCACCACCAGCCCTAGTCCATAGACACTGGGCCTGGAGGCAGCTGAGGGCTCACACTCTTGAGATTCTCACAGACTCACCAAAAGGATGACACAATTTTTGATGTTGTGAACATCGGTGTCCTGCCCCAACAACAGTTAAGTCTCCCTAGACCTGGAGCCCCGACACACCACTGCACATGGCATCCTACAGCACCAGACCCTGGGTCACAGCATGCTCCAGTGTGCCCCCACCTGCATGAGAAGGTATTTCTCTTCAAAAGTCAGTGCAGAAGGTCTAGAAGAGATGAGAGCTTCTTCAGAATCACAGACACCAATGCAAGGCTACAGGGAACACAAAGAAACAGGGAACTATGACATCACGAAAGGAAGACAGTTAAACTTTCAGTGACTGACCCCAAAGAAATGGAGATCCATGGACTGACTCATAAAGAAGAACAAAAAGAAAAAATAATCAAAAGAAACGAAGTAAATTTAGAGAACATATAGGACAGATATCTACAGTGAAGTACAACTCAGCCACAAAAAAAGAAGGAAATCCTATCATTTGTGACATCATGGATGGACCTTAAGGGTATGATACTCAATGAACTATGTCAGACAGGAAAAAACAAATACTGTTTGATGTCATTTATACGTGGAATCTAAGTACAGTACATTGAACTCATAGACACAGAGAGTAGAACACTGATTGTCAGGGGCTGACGGGGGCAGAAATGGGAAGATGCTAGTCACAGAGCACGATCTTCCCTTAAGTTCTGAGGGAGCTAATGCACCCCATCATGATGATATTTAGCAAAACTTTGTTGTGTGCTTAAAAGTTAATAAAAGAGTAGAGCTCTTATGTTTTTACCATCTGTAATGTGAGATTAAGAATGCTTATCTAACCTAAGTTGGTAAACATTTTGTAATATATATATGTATTGCAACATCACCTTGTACACTTTAAACTTACACGATGTTATATATCAATTATATCTCAGTAAAGCTTGGAACAACAAACTAGAGGGTTTTTTTTTCCAGAACAATGTATCTCAAGGTACATTATTCTGTTGCCAAGTGGAATAAAAGAACAGCATTAAATGAGCTATAAGAATATTGGAGCACAGCAGAAACTAATACGATATTGTAAAGCAACTATACCCCAATTTTTAAAATATAGAATAAATATTAGAGAACTTTTGAATGATTGCACTAAAGATCTTTATAAAAGTGATTTCTGCTTAAAACCAGTAGCAGCAACAAGATTGACTCCCATGTAAAATGGAGCAGATTTAAGTATTAAAGGAAGATAGCGGTAATCTGACTGGAGTTGACAGTGGGGGTGATTAGCATGCATGCTAGAAAATACACCTAATGCATCACACCCCAAACCCTTGTTGTAAAGGTTGAGTGCTCAAAAAAAGCACGGATCTCTCACAATTTCCATGCACTCCTCTGGAAGACTTTCCCCTTTGTCGCATCCCTTCTCTCAAGTACTGTGGGTGAGGCACCATGCTGGAACAGAAAGAACATTGGGTACTGCACATTACGTCTGTCTGTGCATGCATGCCTCCTTTAAATAAGAGGAATGGCACATATAATGTGTTAATTCTTTATGTGTCCCTGAACCATAAGTACCAGACACTGTGTATATTGCAATGAACAAGACAGTCCCTGCCCTCATGGTGCATACATGCAAGCAAAAGAGATCAACATTTTTAAAAATTGCAAAATTGTACTGTCTAATAAAATTCAGAGACTATGATAACATAATGATGCTACATCTATACTGGGAAACTAGATATGGTCTTCACGAATAAATATTTTACCTAAAATCTAGTTTAGAATTAAGTACGGATCAGGAGGAGCAGTAATGTAGGAGACAAAAAAAATGTATATTTTATGCATAGTAAATATTATGTGTAATGGTCAGAGTCAAGAAACTAGTAGCCACTTTCCCAGGAATCACAGTCCTTTATGTTTCTAAATTCTCTTAAGTCTTATAGATACAGCTCTAGTTTCCCAGTGCTTTTTCTAAAACTTACCCCTAAAAATCTCTCATCTATATTATATCAATAACCTCAGATATGCAGATAGTGATGGTTGCTCAGTCATGCCTGACTCTTTGCAACTCTATGGACTGTAGCCTGCCAGGCTCCTCTGTTCATGGAATTCTCCAGGCAAGATTACTGGAGTGGGTTGCCATTTCCTTCTCCAGGGGATCCTCCTGACCCAGGATCCTGCATTGCAAGGGAGTCTACCATCTGAGCCACCAGGGAAGCCTACTATTAAGAGACATTTCTAAGTATAAAGACAGGTCAACTTAAAAAGTATCAGCAGATACATGCTTGACTTTATCTTATAATCTATAAACAATACATTAAAATATGTAATGAATCCATACACCTTTTCCAAAGGAATACCTAAGATGGAAGTAGCAAGAAAGTTATAAATGACAGTCATCAAGCAGATGAAATAATTTAGATGAAGCTTTTCTCTCTCGAAGAGATCATACAAAGTTAAAAGCACATTGTATTTCCTTACTGACCACTTGCCCAGATATGCAGATAATACCACCCTTATGGCAGAAAGCAAAGAAGAACTAAAGAGGCTTTTGATGAAAATGAAAAAGAAGAGTGAAAAAGTTGGCTTAAAACTCAACATTCAGAAAACTAAGATCATGGCATCTGGTCCCATCACTTCACAGTAAATAGATGGGGAAACAGTGGAAATAGTGACAGACTTTATTTTCTTGGGCTCCAAAATCATTGCAGATGGTGACTGCAGCCATGAAATTAAAAGATGTTTGCTTCTTGGAAGAAAAATTATGACCAACCTAGACAGCATATTAAAAACCAGAAATATTACTTTGCCAACAAAGGTCCATCTAGTCAAAGCTATGATTTTTCTAGTAGTCATGTATGGATGTGAGAGTTGGACTATAAAGAAAGCTGAGAGCTGAAGAATTGATGCTTTTGAACTGTGGTGTTGGAGAAGACTCTTGAGAGTCCCTTGGACTGCAAGGAGATACAAAGAGTCCATTCTAAAGGAAATCAGTCCTGAATATTCATTGGGAGGACTGATGCTGAAGCTGAAACTCCAATACTTTGGCTACCTGATTAGAACTGACTCATTTGAAAAGACCTTGATGCTGGGAAAGACTGAAGGCAGGAGGAGAAGGGGACGACAGAGGATGAGATGGTTCGATAGCATCACCATCTCAATGGACATGAGTTTGAATAAACTCCGGGAGCTGGCAATGGACAGGGAAGCCTGGCATGCTGCAGTCCATGGGGTCACAAAGAGTCAGACACGACCATGACTGAACTGAACTGAATTGAACTTATATTGACCTTTCTCCTTCCTGAAATCCTATTGATATTTATCACTGAGTCAGATATTTTTAACATTTAGTCAGTTTTTGCTTTGCCATGGCAAATCATTTTACATGTGTCCATCTTGTCTTCCTACTGATACTTTTAAGCTCAGCATAAATAGGACTGCATTTTGTACTGCTTTGGTGCATATTACAATGTATAATCACAGTGCTAGGCACCCAGCATTCATTAAGAAAATTCTTGTTGAATTCTTTGTTTTCCTTTCCTCTTAAATGCAGGCTTCCTGTCATAGCACTGAGGCCAATAATTCATGGGTTGAAATGTTGGTGCAAGGAACAGGATTAAATGTCTCATCAAGTTTTTGGAGCCTGTCATTCTTCACCTGGATTTAGGAAATGAAAAGAGTCCTGACGATACCACCAATTTCCTCCTGCAGTGTTTCCAGAGGAACTCTTCTGTTACCCTTAAGTATCTCTGACTGATGACATTAACATCTGAGCTCCTGAAGAAAACTAATCTCAAGATACCACAGAAGGTTCTGCTAAAATTGCCAAGAATAACAATGGTTTTTATTTGGGTAGTACTCTCCTTTCAAGGTATTCAAAACCTAGATGTATAACAACTCTGTCAATGCATAAATCCTTTCTCTCTGCTAGAAT
The DNA here is from genome assembly GCF_963930625.1 of Muntiacus reevesi. Taxonomy (NCBI): domain Eukaryota; kingdom Metazoa; phylum Chordata; class Mammalia; order Artiodactyla; family Cervidae; genus Muntiacus; species Muntiacus reevesi. Next base: position 26,981,603 of record NC_089250.1, read on the forward strand.
AGAGTACTAACTGAGAGATGAAGAAAGCTATAAATAAAGGATGTAAATCATTTCTTTAGATCTTAAAAGGAAACCCTGACTGTCAAAGAAGGAAAGATGTACTAAAATCCACAGTGTCAAATAAACTGTATCATAATGTTTTATTTCCCTCTTATTTTTCCTTCGGGTGGAGACAGCCAAAACTGATGGCCCAGAGATTAGCAGGACTGAGCTTTTTTGTTTTGCTTTTAAATATTTATTTATTTACTTCTTTAGGTTGTGACAGGTCATAGTTGTGGCACACAAAATCTTTGATCTTTGTTGTAGGCATGTGGTATCTAGTCCCCTGACCAGGGATTGAACCTAGGCAGGCTGCATTGGGAGTGCAGAATCTTAGCTGCTAGACCATCAAGGTGGAGAAGGCAATGGCACCCCACTCCAGTACTCTTGCTTGGAAAATTCCACGGATGGAGGAGCCTGGTAGGCTTCAGTCCACGGGGTCACGAAGAGTCAGACACGACTGAGTGACTTCACTTTCACTTTTCACTTTCATGCATTGGAGAAGGAAATGGCAACCCACTCCAGTGTTCTTGCCTGGAGAATCCCAGGGAAAGGGGAGCCTGGTCGGCTGCCGTCTATGGGGTCACAGAGAGTAGGACACAACTGAAGTGACTTAGCAGCAGCAGCAGACCATCAAGGAAGTCCCAGGGCTGAGTTTTAATCTGAGTCCCTTTGCCCTCAGCCTATAGGCAAACACTTCTGTGAAGTATTTTCATGTGACTATATAGAACAAAGATCTGATGAAGCATATTGTGAAATAAAAATATGAAGCCCAGATGTATCTAACATTTCACAGTTTAAGCATTCTTCCCTCTATGGTTACATCAATGTGCTACAAATGCACGTACATGTGAAATGAACTAAATAATTTGTAGCAAAATGTACTTTTATACAGAAATTATTTCCCAACTGTCCCCAGTTTATTCTGCTTTACATTGAGATTTTTGTAATCAAATTTGTAAAAAAAAAAAAAAAAAAAGGTGAATGTTTCAAAAACAGATGAAAGTCGACATGATATTTTATTGATGCTTTATTACTGTAAAGGTCAAGGTAATCTATAAGCTAAGTGTCCCTAGGCTCTTGACAAAACTCTCTAGAAACTTTCGGATGTGACAAAAATCACCCAAGTTGGATTCCAAATGGCTAAGAAAAAAAAAGAGGGAAATAGTCCTTGAGGACTCAGATGTCTGAGAAAGATTTAAGGAGTTTTTATACTTTGATAGAGCTTTTAAGAAATGTTTATCTATTTTTCTTTGCTCTGGCCACATACTGAGAGGGCTTGCAAACTGTTTATTTAAGAGTAATTTTTTTAGAGTGAAGTAGCTCCTGATTTCTAAACAGTCGCCATGGTTGTTATGTTAAAAAAAAAAAAAAAAAAGAGGAAGAAGAAGAAAAGAAAAAGAAAGAAGAAATAACTCTTTCAGAGGAGTAGGAAGCTGTCAAACTCTACTTAATGGAATCATTTGTAATATAATGTTTTTCCTTTCTCTCCAAGAATCAGTGGTTTTGCTGCCTGCTTATGGCTCTCCTATCTAGAATCTGCTCATCTTCCACAACTTGAAAAACTGAAATGTAGAAAAGTGCTCTGCACAGGTGACAAATTTGAAATTATTTACTGTGCTTGAAATAAGGGACATTCTACTACTTTATCTCCTCCCGCATTCATCTTTGTGTCTACTCAGCTGCATTCAATTTAATAAAGCTTAGAGCAGATCACATCAAAGTTTGATTTGAATTTAAAGGAGGGACTACATGATCAGGACTGGGGTCTCTCTCTCTCTCTCTCTCTCTCTCTCTCTGTCTCTCTGTCACACTCTCTCTGTCTCATTCTTTGAGAGAGAATAGTTTTGAGGTGATCAGCTAGACAGTTTACTGGAAAGTAGTAGCTAACTGTTTCCATTATCTAGAAATAACTAAAGGCATATCCCTGAAATTTTGATTACATCAAAATTTATTGATGGAGGAAAAGAATATCAGAGCATGCAAAAGGGAAATAGAGGAGTATATTTCCATTAAAAATTTAGAAATATCAAGTTTTTAAAATCAATCCTCTTTTGTGGATCTGCAGATCAGAACTTGGTTGATACTTGAAAGCATAAACGACTTTTTTAAAAAGATAATATTTTTACATAAAGCAAAACCTAAATATAAGAAGGTACATGGATTATAAGTGCACAGTTCAAAGAATTTTTACAAAGTGACACAACTGTGAAAGCAATACAGGTTATGAAACAGCATTAAGCTCCCTTCCCCTCTTACCCAGCTTCAGTCTCTGCCTCACTCCAAAGCTATGCCCTAATTTCTAACACCATAGGTTAGTTTTGTTTATTTTTCCCTTTCTTAAAAGTGGAATTTTGCATAGTATTCCTTCATACCTGACTTCTTTCACTCCTTATTTTCTTTGTGAAATGCATCCATGTTGCTGTGACTAGTTCTAGTTCATTTTTCATGGCTGTATAGCATTATGTGTGATTATGGCATAGTTTATCCATCATCCTGTGAATGGACATTTGAGTAGTTTTTTAATTGGGGTTAACACTAACAGTTCTTTAGTAATTATTTTAGTATATTTATGGTGAATATATGTCCACATTTCTCCTGGGCAAAGGAATTGCTGTGTCACAGGACATACTTAGTAAATATTTCCATTTATTTTCCAAGTTTGTCCTAAATACAATGTATGTGAATTTCAGTTGTTCTGTCTCTGAACCAACATAGGATATGCTTCTTTTTTAATATCTGCCATTCTGATGAGAATGTAGAAATGTCATATTTGAGTTGACATTTTTCTGGTAGCTAATAAAATTGCACATCTTTTCATATGTATGCTGACTATTTAATATTCATTTGTGAAGTGTCTCTTCACATTTTTGCCTCATGTTTCCATTTTGATGGTCTATCTTTTAGTGAATCTTCTAGCTATTCAGTATATAGACATAAAACCTCTTCTGACATTTTCTTGCTTGCGTTTTCAGTACCCTAATAGTGATTTTGACAAATTTTCTCCAATTAATGCATTCCAATTTGTCAAATTTGTCCTGTTACAGGAATCCCCTGGTGGTCCAGTGGATAGGACTTCGTGCTTTTGCTGCAGGGGGCATAGGTTCCCCTGGTTGGGGAACTAAGATCCCACAAGCTGCACAGTGTGGCCCCCCAAAAATTGCACTGTTACAATTAAGATTTTCATGTCCTATTTAAGAACTATTTATCCCGGGGGCAAAAGTTATATCTATTTAAATATTAATTATACATCTCAAAATACAGAAAAAATAAGTAGTCTATATAGCACTATATATCCATTGTTTAAGTTCAGCATCTATAAAATTTGGTCAGGGCACTTCAGACTCTACTACAAAACCATAGTCATCAAGACAGTATGGTACTGGCACAAAGACAGAAATCTAGATCAATGGAACAGAATAGAAAGCCCAGAGATAAATCCACGAACCTATGGACACCTTATCTTTGACAAAGGAGGTAAGGATATACAATGGAAAAAAGACAATCTCTTTAACAAGTGGTGCTGGGAAAACTGGTCAACCACTTGTAAAAGAATGAAACTAGAACACTTTCTAACACCATACAAAAAATAAACTCAAAATGGATTAAATATCTAAATGTAAGACCAGAAACTATAAAACTCCTAGAGGAGAACATAGGCAAAACACTCTACGACATAAATCACAGCAAGATCCTCTATGACCCACCTCCCAGAATATTGGAAGTAAAAGCAAAACTAAACAAATAGGACCTAAGGAAACTTAAAAGCTTTTGCACAACAAAGGAAACTATAAGCAAGGTGAAAAGACAGCCCTCAGATTGGGAGAAAATAACAGCAAACGAAGAAACAGACAAAGGATTAATCTCAAAAATATACAAGCAACTCCTGAAGCTCAATTCCAGAAAAATAAATGACCCAATCAAAAAATGGGCCAAAGAACTAAACAGACATTTCTCCAAAGAAGACATACAGATGGCTAACAAACACATGAAAAGATGCTCCACATCACTCATTATCAGAGAAATGCAAATCAAAACCACAATGAGGTACCATTACACGCCAGTCAGGATGGCTGCTATCCAAAAGTCTACAAGCAATAAATGCTGGAGAAGGTGTGGAGAAAAGGGAACCCTCTTACACTGTTGGTGGGAATGCAAACTAGTACAGCCACTATGGAGAACAGTGTGGAGATTTCTTAAAAAACTGGAAATAGAACTGCCATATGACCCAGCAATCCCACTTCTGGGCATACACACCAAGGAAACCAGATCTGAAAGAGACACGTGCACCCCAATGTTCACTGCAGCACTGTTTGTAATAGCCAGGACATGGAAGCAACCTAGATGCCCATCAGCAGATGAATGGATAAGGAAGCTGTGGTACATATACATTATGGAATATTACTCAGCCGTTAAAAAGAAATCATTTGAATCAGTTCTAATGAGATGGATGAAACTGGAGTCCATTATACAGAGTGAAGTAAGCCAGAAAGATAAAGAACATTACAGCATACTAACACATATATATGGAATTTAGAAAGATGGTAACGTTGGCCCTATATGCAGGGCAGAAGAAGAGACGCAGAAGTACAGAACAGACTTTTGAACTCTGTGGGAGAAGGTGAGGGTGGGATGTTTCGAAAGAGCAGCATGTATATTATCTATGGTGAAACAGATCAGCAGCCCAGGTGGGATGCATGAGACAAGTGCTTGGGCCTGGTGCACTAGGAAGACCCAGAGGAATCGGGTGGAGAGGGAGGTGGGAGGGGGGATCGGGATGGGGAAAACGTGTAACTCTATGGCTGATTCATATCAACGTATGACAAAACCCACTGAAATGTTGTGAAGTAATTAGCCTCCAACTAATAAAAAAAAAAAATTGGTCAGGGCAATGTGCACTGAAAGAAGTCGCATTTCTATTGAACTATGAATTAAATATAATTTCCTCTAGGGCTTAACCTCCCAGAATGTTGTAAAGTTCAGTGTCAGTCCTTTTAGTTTTGTCTTATCCCCTGCATAGAATCTTATCTGAATTCTGAGTTTAAGTGGTGCCAGGGAAAGAACAAGAGTGACAAAGCCTTTGTCCACAGAGGCACCATTCTTGCATGCCAGGCCCACCTCTCTGTCCTCAGGTATAGATGCTCAAGAATGACACTCTCATCTTCTCTCTTTAAGACATCAATCTCTGCTCCTTTGCTTCTGGACTCTCTCCAGTCTCAGGAAAAGCTAAAAGTATCTCATATCTGGGTACAAACATGCTAAGTCACTTTAGTCATGTCCGACTCTGTGCAACCCCATGGACTGCAGTCCACCCGGCTCCTCTGTCCATAGGAGTCTCCAGGCAAGAATACTGGAGTGGGTTGTCATGTCCTCCTCCAGGGGATCTTCCTGACCCAGGGAATGAACCTGTATCTGTTACATCTAACCTGTATTAGCAGGCAGGTTTTTCACCAGTAGCACCACCTGGGAAGCCCATGTCGTATCTAGTTGGTTTCTATGTCGGCTAGTCCAAGGACTTTCCTTCATATCCACATACTCAAGATAAGGCAGCAACCAGCTCTTTCAATAGATGTTAAGACACTGGTTGAAGAGAGGTTAATCTTTCTTCCAGAGCAATACTTAAGAATAAAAATAGTAACACAAGTCTATCTTTTTTGTAAAATATGCCATTATAAAAGAAAATTCAAACTATGAAAGGATTGTAAAATCATCTTTAGGAATAAAATTCACTATGGTATTCAGTTATTCACAAGAAAATATTTCAAATCTAAAGTTTTTTTTATCCTTGCAAAAGAAACAATATCTATTAACAATATCATAAAGTTAATAATAAGTAAAATATAGAACGTATACTTATAGATTCAGATATAGGTAGGAGATAGATGACATGTAAAGTTTAAAATCGTATTTCCTTCCGCATCCCCAACCACAGATATCACCTTTGAGCAAAAAAATTTTACTGGTTAATAAATAAAATCTTTTCAGAGTATTTTTATTTGTTCTTTAAATAGTTGTCAGACAAATACTGAATTAGAAAGTTATAATGGTATCTTGATTTTCATTTTTAAAAATTTAACTTCTATCAGTATGTCTCAAATTAAAAATAGCTAGACATTCTCAACACTACATGGTGAGATAAAGGAAGGCCTGATCTTTCGATTCTTTATTACACGACTAGTCGGATGGAAGCTAGAGTCATGATCACTATCACCTTCTTAGGAGAAGCGCAGTTCCACGAGAGCCTCTGGTCTCAGTGGCTGGCATTTTCCATTATCCTTGTTCTTAATTACTCACTGTTTTAACTTCCAGGATTCTTGCTTGAAGAACTCTGGGTTTTCCTTCCGTCCACCTGTGGCTCAGATAATTTTTATCTCCTCTCCCTTTGCAATAATTAATTGCACGAAAATTTCATTACTTTATTTTTTTATTTAATTTGGCCATGTCGGGTCTCAGTTGTGGCACTCGGGATCTTCAGTCTTTGTTGCAGCCTGCGAGATCCTTAGTCGTGGCGTGTGGGGTCTAGTTCCCCAACCAGGGATTGAACCCAGATCCCCTGTATTGAGAGCATGGACTCCTAGTCACGGGACCATCAGGGAAATCTCTTCATTAGCTTATTTTAAACATAATGCTATTTTCTAGAAGAATCTGAACTTTTAAAACTTAACTTGACAGATAAATTGAATTTCATTTGATACAACTTATAAGACACTGGATAAAAATGAAAATTCAGCAAATATGCAGAGAAGATAATATATTTTTTAAATGCTGTTTCCAGCATAAAGTCATGATATCCTTCAATGCATCCCTTTTCTTATTTGTTACTTTTGACAAACAGTAAGCATCTTTCAATTACAGTTAATATTCAGCTTCTCACTGAAGAAAAATTCAAAATAAATACTCTCGATGTTTTAGATTTGTTCCTGAGCAATCACTAGCTAGCCACTAACACAGAAAAGATGGCATATATTTTGGTAACTTGTTTGTATTTGATAAGTCATTTTTCTTCTTCTGCAGTTCCCAAGCCTCTGACCTTTCTTTATCCTCACTCTACTCCCTCATCATGACAGACAGAGCAAATAGTACTCTGTGCTGGGAACAGAAAGGACATGGGGAGGTTTTTTAAAGGTTATCTCCACCTCCCTCTGTGTTTTAAACAACTCGACCTTAAACGCTGGATTTTAAAATTCACACCCATCCACATGCACACACATACATACACACACATGCAGGACTATGTTGCTTAAAAAGGCTAAAGATGTAGTGTGAATTGTGATTATTTCTTCCAGTAACTTGCAGAAGTATATCAACACACTCTCATTGTTCTAGAGACCTTGATGCATCACTATGTTGAATTTCCAGGACCTGGCTCCTTCTAGTCTGAGCTGCCAGAGTACTTTACATTTCTAGCTCCCAGCTCCACTTCTGAAAATGTGTTTCTTCCCCTCTCAAGAATCACCGCAAGCACTGAAAGCACCAACTCAGAGGTTTAATTACTGATCCCCTATTACTAAGACGGTAACCATGTCCATATTCATTTATAAATTTACTTTTCTCTTTTAAAATTTTCATCCATTTTCCTGAAATCGTGATGATGTTATACAGTAACCCCACACTTTTTTTGGTTGTTGTTTCTTGGCAGAGTTATGGCTGCTGGATTCTAATGATCAGTTTCAGTAACTATCTGGTAAAAATAAATTCACACTGCAAAAATAAAATGAAAGAAAGAAAGGAAGGGAGGGAGGGGAAAATAAAAGAAAAGACAAAAAAGTAAAGGTATGGTGGCTGTTTCTACACATTGATTAAAGGTATGAAATAATCCTTTTCTTCTCCTATATATATCCCATAGCAGTAAAACTATTAACTTCTGTACATGTGTTCGCACCAATGAAAGCCTTCCTAGACTCCTACCTTTGCCCTAATCAAGAATCAAGTATATGTTTAAAAATGGGAAAGGAAGTATAACTAAAATAAAAATATCTTCAAACAAATAATAGTGTTTGAGTACTACACGATGAGCAAACTGGCTGTTTCAAAGGCAAGTAATATGAGGACTAATTCCATAAAATCATAGTTAAAATATTTTTTAAAGATGAAAATTAAAGAGAATAAATCAGCACAAGAAAGTCTACTGACAACCCCAGCATGTAAAATATTAACATCCTCAGTATACACAAAGCAACAAACTGATTCACCACCTACCACTTTTTTGAAACACATTGACATAGCAGAGGGAAGTCAGAAAAATAATAAAGTCTTGTATTAAGCTTTAAAATAAGAATAAACAGTGAACTTGCAAATTACTGTCTTACAAATCAGACATTAATACTTTTTGAAATAATAGAACACATATTAACAGGATATTTGTGAACATTTTGAGAACAATGGAATCCTGAACTGCATACAAGGTGGGTGATAAAAAAAAAAAAAAACTCAGCCTGTAAAAAAATAATAAGCTCTTACATAAAGGGGAAGGCATTAATTTATTGAGAAAAATAAACATATAAATGAAATATAATCTTGGATGTTTACAAAGCACTTTCCCCCCAGGAATTCAAAGCATACTCTTTAATGTGTTCAATGACTCCATAGCTTTGTGAAGGAGAGTTCTGTTGTTTTTATTTATTTGTTTGTTTTGAAATCTGTCTACAGAAAATACTTAGTATGCCTGGGATATCTGATATCTACATAATGTTTAAGCAATTTTTTAGAGTTATATTTTTAATAAAAAATGTCATTACATGTTCCTCAAGTAATTTTATGTATACTTTTCTACTTTTGGAATTTGAGGGCTTTTTTTTTTCCTGTTGTCTAAATGAATGGTTATTTTTTTTCATTAACTTTTTTTGAATGAATTTTTATTGGAGTATAGTTACTTTACAATGTTGTATTAGTTTCTACCACACAGCAAAATGAATTAGCTATACAGCTACAGTCCACATGGTCACAAAGAGTTGGACATAACTGAAAGACCAACAGTTTCACTTTTTTTTCATACATATATCTACTCTTTCATCTATTTATTGGTCCATAAGAAAGAGTTGGCTTCCCAGGTGGCGTAGTCAGTAAAAGAATCTGCCTGCCAATGTAGGCAAATGCAAGAGATGCGAGATTGATCCCTAGGTTGGGAAGATCCCCTTGAGTAGGAAATGGCAACCCACTCCAGTATTCTTACTGGGAAAAATCCCATGGAGAGGAGCCTGGTGGGCTACAATCCATGGTATCACGAAGAGTAGGACACGACTGAGCACATACAGGGAAGAGTCATTCTTTCTTCTAAATACTTAGGTTCGTTCCATTCAAAATGCCTCTTTTAGGAAGTTACTGGGATCAGCCTGACTCATGAAATCTACTCCTCACCTCAGTTTCCCTTGACCTTACTTTGTATTGTACGTCTATGGCACAGAGTACTTTATTTAACTTGATACTAACTACACCATAAAATAAAAACTAGATACTAAAGTTTAATGAATGACATAGTAGAATTTGCTGTGACTGAAAAAAAAAGAGAGAGAGAGAAAGATCATTGATTCCCAGTGAATCATAAGACTTTTCAGTGAAATTATTATTCACTAACTCATTTAATGACACATTGTAAGAAGACTGAACTCACATGGAACACTGCATGCTGGTCCCAAGCCCAGTCTTAAAAACGTTCAAAGAAAGACCCTGAGAATCATGGAGATAATTCTTCACATGGCAACTGTAGTGCTAACAATAGGGTTGAATGGAAAGGGAGGTATTTGATCGGCAGTTAGCTGACAAATGGAGACAGAAAGCAGCTTGACAGAATCAATCCCCTTGTGTCCTAGCCCACACCAGCACATTCATCTCAGACTCGCTCTGCCTGCAGCTCAGGAGAGGCCCAGGCCCTTCTCGAGGCAACTTGCTCAACCTTTGCTACTGACTTAATCCATTTCTTCTCAAGGACTTTGAGCCATTGGCTCTCTTTCACCTGTACGATTTAAGTTCTCCCTTTTTACAGATCTCATCGGAACAGTCTATAAAAATGTTCTTGAAAGAATTACCTACACGTGTGTTTGTAGTTTCCTCTTTACTTATTTTTATCCCAGAACATTAGGATTTTAAACAGTCTGGTTAGGGTCACCAGTGCCTTTCAATTGATAATCCAATAAAACACTTTTCAGTTCTTATGTTCCTTGGGTTTCTTGCAGCATTTTTGTTTTATTTTGTTTTTAACTGGAGGAAAATTGCTTTACAATGTTGTGTTGGTTTCTGCCATACAACAACTCGAATCAGTCAAAATTATAAAATATCCCCTCCTCCTGGATCTTCTCTCCTCTCCCCATCCAACCCCTCTAGAATAAATATTTACTAAAGTATGCATAAAATTTCATATATAGAAAATTGCACAAATTACAACATACAGTGAAAGGGATTTTTACAGAGTGAAAACTACAACTGCCTTCCTTCTTTCCCTCTTCTCCTCCTCTTCTTCCTCTTCCACATTCCTATTTGCCTTCTTTTCTCCTTTCTCTCTCTCTTAATTCTCGCCCTTGGGGTTTCCCTTCTTAGTTCTATCTTTTCTTCTTAGTTCAATCTTATTCTTTCTTTTCAGCTTCTGTTGTTGTTCTCTTTCAATATTCTTACCAGCTAGGTGTTTACATCCAGATTCTATCCTTGGACCTTTTTCATCAAAACTTAAGTACCCTTCAGAATGATCTTATCAATCCCTATAACTCTAATAGTTACCCAAGCCCAAAGACATCAAATCCTGTCAACTGTTGGGAGAACAGTGGTATAATCCAACTATCTCTTCAACTTCACACTTCATAAATACCTCAGACCTAACACCATCAAACTAACAGCTTAATGCTCTGGCTTCTAGAAGAAGATAGATTATGCTGAACTCCTGGCATTGCTGCTTACTAAAGGTAACCTTCAATGTCACAAAGGTAACATCAGTGTTTTCCATTTTATTATGAAGACACACCATGAATTAGTTTGCTGTGGTTGATGCAACAAATTATGACAAACTTCATACCTTTAAATTACAGAAATTAGTTTTCTCACAGATCAAGAGGCCAGAAGTCTGAAGTCAGTATCACTAGAACAAAATCAAGATATCAACGTGGCTTCACGCCTTCCAGAACCTCTAGGGGAGGATCTGTTCACTGCTTCTTTCTGCTTTTGCTGGCTGCTGACATTCCATTACTAGTGACTACATCACTCCACTCTCCATGGTCACACTGCCTCCTTCTTCTGTCTGTGTCAATGTCCTCTGCTTCCGTATTACAAGGACACAACGTGCTGTGGCATTCAGGACACAGCAGGCTAGCCCAGGATGATTTCTTCTCAGAATCCTAAATTAACCATTTCTCCAAAGAACGTTTTTCAAAATAAGGTCACATTAATAGGTTTAAGAGATTAAGCTGAGGTCCTCTGTGGGGGCCAGAGTTCTGAGGCCAGCAGATTCTTCAGGATGACTATAGAGCTGAGTTCATGGTTTCCCACTTAGCTCAGTCAGTAAAGAGTCTGACTGCAATACAGGAGACCTGGGTTTGATCCCTGAGTTGGGAAGATCCTCTGGAGAAGGAAATGGCAACCCACTCCGCTATCCTTGCCTGGAGAATACCATGGACAGGGGAGCGTGGCAGGCTACAGTCTACAGGGTCACCAGAGTCAGACGTGACTGAGCAACTAAGCGTGCATTATGTATATTTGGGGCCACTATTCAGCCTAATATAGATGACAGTATCTACTTCATGCAGTTGTCATATAGTTAAAATGGATAACTTCAAATATAAATTTTGGAACAAGACCTGAATAAACACACACTCTTAGTTATTTTTATTGTTCTCATAAGCTTCCTCTTCTCAGATTCCCTTTCTCAAGAGAAACCACCCTATGGCCATGTTCTATCAATCCCATCTCCTTAATATCCCATTAACTTGGTTTCACCCTTATCATGTTTTGCCTGCCACTCCATCTCATACTCAAGTCCTTCTCACTGTACCCAGAGTGCTCAGTCAGTTCAGTCACTCCGCGTGACAGAGTCTTTGTGACACCATGGACTGCAGCACACCAGGCTTCCCTGTCCTTCACAACTCCCAGAGCTTACTCAAACTCATATCCATTGAGTCGGTGGTACCATCCAACTATCTAATTAATCCTCTGTCATCCCCATCTCCTCCTGCCTTCAATCTTTCCCAGCATCAGGGTCTTTTCCAATGAGTCAGTTCTTCGCATCAGGTGGCCAAAGTATTGAAGTTTCAGCTTCAACATCAGTCCTTCCAATGAATACTCAGGATTGATTTCCTTTAGGATTGAATGCTTGGATCTCCTTGCAGTCCAAGGGATTCTTAAGAGTCTTCTCCATCATCATATTTCAAAAGCATCAGTTCTTTGGTGCTCAGTTTTCTTTATAGTCCAACTCTCACATCCATACATGACAACTGGAAAAACCACAGCCTTGACTAGACGGACCTTTTCTGACAAAGTAATGTCTCTGCTATTTAATATGCTGTCTAGGCTGGTCATAGTTTTTCTTCCAAGGAGGAAGTGTCTTTTAATGTCATGGCTGCAATCACCATCTGCAGTGATTTTGGAGCCCCAAAAATAAAGTCTTTCACTGTTTCCCCATCTATTTGCCATGAAGTGATGGGACCAGATGCCATGATCTTAGTTTTCTGAATGTGGAGTTTTAAGCCAGCTTTTTCACTTTCCTCTTTCACTTTCATCAAGAGGATCTTTAGTTCTTCTTTACTTTCTGCCATAAGGATGGTGCCATCTGCATATCTGAGGTTATTGATATTTCTCTCGGCAATCTTGATTCCAGTGTGTGCTTCATCCAGTCCAGCATTTCATATGATGTGCTCTGCATATAAGTTAAATAAGCCGGATGACAATATACAACCTTGATATAGTCCTTTCCCAATTTGGAACCAGTCCATTGTTCCATGTCCGGTTTTAACTGTTGCTTCTTGACCTGCATACAGGTTTCTCGGGAGGCAGGTAAGGTGGTCCGGTATTCCCATCTCTTTCAGAATTTTCCAGTTTCTTGTGAGCCACACAATCAAAGGCTTTGGCATAGTCAATAAAGCAGAAATACATGTTTTTCTGGAACTCTTTTGCTTTTTTGATGATACACAGATGTTGGCAATTTGATCTCTGGTTCCTCTGCCTTTTCTAAATCCAGTTTGAACATCTGGAAGCTCATGGTTCACATACTGTTGAAGCCTGGCTTGGAGAATTTTGAAAGTAAAGACTGATCATTGTCTTCAATTAGCACCTTATTTTAATCTTCTCTTTGGCCTGTTTTAGCTCCCCCCAATTTTATTATGGCTCCCACACCATCATGCCCCACCTTTCTTGACGGAAACCAGAATTCAAGCCTCAACTTCCATGTCATGTTGCCCAAGAAGTTTGCTCCTCTGTTCCTTCACCATATCCAAAGGATTCTTCTAACAGACATATTGATATTTATTCCTTCCACAAACTAGTATATACTTAACATTGAGAACACAAATGTAATTGGGAAGAACAAATCTGACTCAGTATTAGATCTATTTCTTTTACTTTAACCTTTGTATTCTATTGCCTTTACTTGGAGTTAAGGATGTTGCCTATAGCATGAAATATGCAGGATAGTCCATCCTCAAGGCTCTGATCTATATAGCTATAACACTTGTCTATTCATACAGGGATAAAAAATTGCAGAACAGAGAATAACATGTATCTTGGAGGTTTACAGGAACATCATAACCTGAACCTACATTGACAGCTGCAAAAACAGAGGACTCCACACCAAGAAGTTTGCAACAACCAACCACATCCTTCCCTCACTTTGCCTTTAAAAATGTTTTGCTGAAACCCTCTAGGGAGTTCAGGATTTAAAGGCACGAGCCACCCATTCTCCCCTAGTGTCCCTGCAATAAACCTTTCTCTGAGCCAGACTCTGTCGATTCAACTTCTTTGGGTTCACTTTGTGTCAGATACTCACATTTGCATTTTTGTAACACAAAGAGAATGAGACACAGTACAACAGGTAAAACAACAGTTGTGGTAGGTTTATAAAATGGTCCTTCAAATGTACACTCACTTTCTAATCCTTGCAATTTGGTAATTATTACCTTCAATGATGAAAAATGTGACTGGCCTCCAGAGCTGTTAAAAGAATAAATTTAGATAATTTTAAAACCACTAAGGTTATGGTAATTACTATAACCCTGTTACAGTAACCCTAAGACATTAATGCAACAATGCAGGAAGTCAGCATGCAGTCCTACATCCTCTAAGACCAAAGGGAGGCAAGAAAGAATAAAATGTTCAGGAAACTACAAGCATTTTGATACTTCTGAAATCTTATGTCAGGAGTATCTACCAAAAATTCTGAAGATAAGCCACTGACACTTCTAAAATAGTATTCTATGTCATGGTCTGTGCACAAGTTGGAAAAGAATTTCCAGACATGAGACAGAATGAGAGCTTATTAGAGCAGGAGATACTGTTAGAACAGCGGGCCAGTTCAAGGGAGAACTGACCTTGAACAGGAATTCTTAGTCTACTTACATATCCAGGGTACAAGGAGTGGGATAGGGGTCTTGTGGGTCATTTGCTGATTGGAAGAGGCACATACACTGGGTAGGGGAAGAGTAAGGCAAATACCTTCTCCCTATGGGGTAGGAGGGTAGACAGGTTATACTGCTCAGGAGGACCTGAAATCTGTTAATAGTTACAACATGGGGGAAGGAAGGACGATAAGGGTCTAGTTTTTCCATTCCTGCATTCCAAGACCCTCCTTGGTTTTATCTGCTCTTTTATCCTTGGGTCATCACATTCTGTTTAAAATGTATGGTGGCTGTGTTGCAGTGGGACAAGACGGTTTACAGAGAGACCACTTAGAAAGTTGCAAGGGGGAGGTGGGAGGGGGGATCGGGATGGGGAACACATGTAAATCCATGACTGATTCATGTCAATGTATGACAAAAACCACTACAATATTGTAAAGTAATTAGCTTCCAACTAATAAAAATAAATGAAAAAAAAAAGAAAGTTGCAAAGATGAAGAGGAGACAGATTGAAGACCTTTTAGTAGATACAATCAGTAGGACTTACTGACTACTTAGCTGTGTTGGAAGAAGCACAGAAAGAGAAGAGAAAGGAAACTCAAGTTTCCAGCTTCAGCGACTGCTTCGCTCAGGGTGAGGAATTACAGGAACTGCAGGTGAAAAAACATAATGTGGTAAGTTTGAAATTCAGGGTATAAGTCTAACCTGACAACGTAGATTTGAGAGCTCCAGAATTTATAACACATTAGTGAAAGTGAAAGTGTTAGTCATTCAGTCATGTCTGATTCTTTGCGACTTCATGGATTGTAGCCCACCAGGCTCCTCTGTCCATGAAAAGGCAAGAACACTGGAGTGGGTAGCCATTCCCTTCTTCAGGGGATCTTTCCAACTCAGGGATCAAAATCAGGTCTCCCACATTGCAGGCAGATTCTTTACCGTCTAAGACACAGGGAAGCCAAAAAATCTTTGTTTCTACAAAGAAAAGTTCCACTGAGTAATGTTTTACTCAAAATATATCAAATTTTACATAATAAAAATATCAACATGCAAACAAATATATTAATTCACTTATTAAACCTACATTGGAAGTCTTCTGTATCTTCTGCTAAGGACTGAGAATATGAAGAGTGATAAGACATAGACCCTTTCCTTAAGAAGTTTGGAGAAAGATAAAGGCATTAAAATACAAAACACATTATTACATGTATATGTTACTGTCAAGAAATTCCAGGCCTTCAAAACCAAATGAGCTGCTGTCTTTATTAAAAATGCATGTTTCTGTGATAACCAGCCTTCATTAAAACTTAAACAGTAAGTCCCAACTTCTTTCCTCTTTCTAAATGAACATAAGAGTAAAGTTCAATCAGATTTTGTTTAAAATAAATCACCAAAGTTAATTTTATTACATTTTACTTATGAATAAAAACAGGGTGGGTCCTAGCTACTTTTTACTATATTTAACTGAAATTTCCTACAAGATTTTTCAAATTATATTTTTAAACTGTGTCATCCAAAAGGTTTTGTGGGGGAAGTAAGCAAAAACACAAATTGATGTCTATTTCCTCTCATTTTCCATGTGTTTCCTTTGGTTAAATAAATACTCTAAAAATATAAAATGCTTCATGTGTTAGAAATACTCTCTGAAAGGCACACATATTGTTCACACTCAATTACTTCACCAGCAGATTTATAATAGTAGCAGCAGGGTTGATAAATCCTGCCTCAACCCAAAAAAACTACTTGTCAGACTATAATTTGATTGTACAATGAAACATCATAAAAGCAAGCTGATAAGAAAAGTTTTAAGTCAGCAAACATGAGTTTCCCCCATGGTGGACAGGCACACCCTTCGTGTCACCCTTTCCTCCCCTGAAATTTTCCACAGGAAGCAACCTGAGGTGGCCATTTGGATGGCAGAGACTTTCAAGCATTGTCTTACTTCCAGGGACATGTAAACGCTCTTATTGCAATGGATAAACAAGAGAGCCTTAAATGGGGAAAAATATAATGATTTGTCATAAAGTGTTCACCTTGACTGCCAGCAGTATATTTCAGTGACTGGTTCTGAGTTCCATTTGCACATCATACTGAGAGTAAGTGCTGCCATCTGAGGTTAGTTTTTGTCAGGGAGTGATTTACAGGACCACAGAGTCCATCTACAGAGCACCTCTAAAGATGAGACTGCTGTAATCTTAGGTGTAATCAAATGTAGATTTCATCCATAGTGATAAAAATCTATATCCAACACATCAACGGAAATATCATATATAACAACCCATAGAAGCAAAGCTCTATTTAGCAAGTTGGCTTGAGTATGTGCTACTAGGTGACAGATATCAAATGAACTTTTTATCTGGGTAACAGGAAGCTATTTATCTGTGGTATCTCTAGGATGCTAGGACTCATTAAATCCAGTCATTTGGCTGGACCACAGGCATCTTCCAGACATCTTCTAGCAGACCTGGAGCTGTTATGTCCTTATCGCCTATCAAACTGAACCTAGAGACCTGGAAAGAATCTTCTTTCTAGACGAGCAGGATGAGGGGCTACATCCTGGCTCATTTAATAGCCATATATTAATTCACTCTTTTTGAAGCATTTATTGGGTACTTTGAGAGAGTCGACTGTTGTGACAGGTCTGGGAACACAAATACATTTACTGCACAGAAGTTAATTACAGCCTTGCAGTGGGACAGGGTGGGGGAAGGGGAGAGTAGGGGAAGGAAAGATTAGGGAGAGAGAGGAGAAATGCCCCACAACACACAGGGATAAAATCCTTGTCTTAGAAAAATACCCTTGCTGATTATATTTATTTTTACAGGTGCTAGTGAAATAACAGGGGAAAAGATAAGTAATCTCAATTCTTTCATTTAATGAAGACTTTATGTTATTTTTAAGAGAACCCTCATCTACTTTAAAAAATATATTTTATAGTCATTTCTTCATGTTTTAAATATCTTGATTCAGCTTTAAATTTCCTAAAAAGAAAAAAAGAAGAAGAAAAGAAAAGAAAACACATAATATAGGAACTTTCCTGGTGGTCCAGTGGCCAAGACTCTGTGCTCCCAATGCAGGGGGCCGAAGTTCGATCCCTGGTCAGGGAACTAGATCCCACGTGCCTCAACTAAGACTTGGCAGAGCCAAATAAATAAATATTTTTTAAAAAAATACATAATACAAGCCAAATGTTTTTTTGTTCTTAAAGAAAGCTAATTAAACAATTAATATACAATAATGGTGATAACATTTATTATGTGCTGGACAGTAGGCTGAGTTCTGTATATTTTCTCCCTTTGTTCCTGTTGCAAGCTTACAGGCAGATAGTATGTTACTCAAATTATATGGGTGAGGAAAGTGAGTCTCACAAAGGTTATTGACTTGGGGCTGCTAGAAGAAACTAAAATCTATTTGACTCCAAAATCATGCTGGTTATCATTGGACCATAACATCTTCCCAGAGCTGGGTAACCCTACCTGTGAAAATCTTGAATTCAAAGAAAGTACTGAAGTCTCATTGTGGCCTAGGATTTCAGAGCCAGCAGTGAACTTTAGTGAAAGTGAAATAATATAGACTAAGTGAAAGTGAAAGTTGTTCGGTAGTGTCCGACTCTTTGCAACCCCATGGACTGTATGGTCCAGTCGGACTACACACACAATCACTTGCTCAAACTGGAAATAAAGGACTTTTCCCCATTTTGTTCTCTTCCATCTAACCTGTCACCAATCTTGCTAACTTGACCTACAGAATATTTCCCAGTGAATATTTTCCAGTCACTGCCTATGTCTTCATCTTCATGGTTACTGCCTTAGTCAAGGATGATCCTGTCCTCTACAACTTGAACTACTCTCACAGCCATTTAACTTTCTCCTTAAATCCTTCCCTCACTCTCCTTAGCTCTACTAGAAGAGTGGTCTTTGGGCCAACATCAGTGTCACCCAGGGTCTTGTTAGAAATGTAGAACCTCAGACTCTCAGGTTCACTCCAGACACACAGAACCAGAATCTACATTATCAGGTCTCCAGGGGATACCTCCGCACATTGCAGTAGAGTGAGTTGTAAAGTCTGTTCTGTAGTTTGCTAGGGATGGGAGTAAGGTGGATGGGGTAGGGGTGTAACCACTGACTTTATTGAAATTGGTTAAGAACAAACCAGTGTAAGAAAAGCTGGTCTGCAGTACCACCAGAAGTTTAGGAGCCAGAAGACTCAATTTAACCTTTTTATTCAAACGATTAATTCTTTCCCTTATGATACTGTCTTTTATTTGAGGCACCCACCTTTCCCTGGGAAAAGCTGTCCAGATGTATGTAGCTCTATCCTTAATTACTATTTTCTTCAGTGGCTTTTGCTCTTTTCTTCTCCTCTTTTTTTTTTTTTTTTTACATCATCACTATCAAAGTGTGTCAAAGTGTGGGGCCTCATTGCCAGGGCAACTGGTCCTGGGATTTTCACAATTTTCCTAACACTGTAACTTCACTGGCTTCCTTTTGCTCTCACTATTGAAAGAATGAACATCACTCTACAGTGTAAGTTCTGTCCATGTCTCTAAGTTTTCACTGCTCTTTTGGCTAAGTATTTACACTAACTCATCTTCTCTCCACTGGTCAATCTTGTTTCCTTAGCTCCTCCGCTGACTTCTAATGGAGTCCTTCTCTGAATTTCTCCTCTGACTTTCTATTTTAAAATATATTTGGATCATCACACTTCCCTGCTTCTAGTTCTTCCATTGCATTGCCCTGTGCTTACATTTTAAAAAGTTTAACTTGGCTTCTCATAAACTTTGCAGGAATTCATCCTCACCTGCTTGCTGCTGGCTCTCCTCTGTCACTAACTATCTCTAAAAACAAAGGTCTCTTTCTGTTCCTGAGACTCACCAATAGACATACTCCTCTGTGCCCATCCTCTACCTCCTGTATGTTTGTGCCTAACTTTTGTCCTCTTCATATTTCTGTTTAAGAGAGAGCTTTTCTCTCAGTGGGCTTCTCTTGTGGCTCAGCTGGTAAAGAACCCACCTGCAGTGCAGGGTACCTGGGTTTGATACCTGGGTTGGAAAGATCCCTTAGAAAAGGGAAAGGCTACCCACTCTAGTATTCTGGCCTGGAGAATTCCATAGACTTAAAGTCCATTGAGTCGCAAAGAGTCAGACATGACTGAGAGATTTTCACTTTCACTTTTCTCTCACTCTGCTATCCTTTCTTAGAGGACACTGAGGGTAACACAGTAGGTAATCATCTCTACGCCTGCATGTATTTGTTTAGACTTGAGATCCTATAAAAATATAGTCTGTTTCTATTTTGTTCATCATTATATACTGCCATGTAGATGGTAATCTATCACTTCATTACAATCTATCTACCCATCTATCTATTGTTTCTAAGGAAAGGATCCAATCCAATTTCTTCAATGACAGGTGAGAAAACTGAAGTCCAGAAGGGTTAAGTTGACTGGATCAAAGGCCATAGCTTGGGGCTGAGCAGGGCCAGATTTTCTGGCTCTCAATGTAATGCTTTCCATTACACCCCCACTGCATGTGTGCAGACTCAGCAATCTAAGACAGAGTCCTGCTAATTGGAAATGACTTGGGAGATGTCAGCTTTGATCAGGTAACTCAACTAACCTTTCTGAACTGATCTTGGATGCTGGGCTCCACTGACCAGCAAAGCCAGCAGTGGTGAAAATGGCTGTATTTCATTGACTGAGGTCAGGAAGTCTGAGATAAATAAAGAAGGAATACTTTGCACTGACTCATGAATCCACTCCAGCAAAGTTGGTGGAAGTGAAAGCAATAGTGGTAAACCAAAATCTGACTCACCGGCCACCGAGTCTGATTCCTCCTGCTGGGGAGTATCTACTCTCAGGCTCCCCTGCCCGGCTTCTCAGCAAATCAAGAGATCCAGCGTCCCACCCTGTCAGCCTCCATCAGCCTTCATGGGTGATGGCTGTGGGTGAGGTTCCATGAGGAATGTGTTTCTCCCTCTCTCCTCATTCAGGAGAGGCATATCCAACAATGCAAATGGGGATGAAGAGAACATTTTTTTCCTAAGAACAAAAGAAAAAACAGTGTTTAAACACCAAACTGGTGGATGCACTTAATCTTACTTATAGATTTGCTCATCAAATTAAGAAAATGTCTTTGTCCTCATAGCATGGATTGGGTCAGATCAACATAGGTCTATTTCTCCAAGAACCTGCAACAACAGCAAAAAATCAAATAGAATAAGAAAGACACTGTGCTTGGGAATTCGAATGCCAACACCACCACTAAGTACTAAAAATGAGGAAAATATTTATCCTAAAAGAACCCAGTTTACAATCTTGAGAGCCAGCATAGAACAATGAAGACAGTATTTGAAGACTTTTAGCAAAAATATGTAAAATGTCAGTATAAAACCAGTTAAATTGCTAACTTTATTCACCTAGGACAGTGGTACCCAAGCTTTTTGGCACCAGGGACCAGTTTCATGGAAAAGAAAGCAATTTTTCTGAGAATCCAGGCCAGGAAGTGGGGGAAACCGTTTTGGGACAATTCAAGCACTTTTATTGTGCACTTTATTTCTATTATTATTACATCAGCTCCACCTCAGATTATCAGGCATTAGATCCCAGAGGTTGGGGACCCCTGACTTAGGACATCTCCTGTGTTTCCTGCTGAGGACTATGATCTTAGGGGTGGGTTGGCCTGGGTCTAACCTGGCATGCAATAGGCATGGTGGTTAGATGGCTGCAGCTGGGAGAGCCAGTACTCTGCAGTGGAGAACAGGAGAGCTGGAAATGACACCCACTGCCTGGGTGCACTGCTACCGTTCATCTTCTGTTGCTGAAAACACTCTGCTCCATTGAATCAGGCAACCATCCTTGCTCTAAACCAAAAGCATATGTGGTTGGCACATCCTTCTCAGCAGTGATAAAGACGGTTGCTTGTGCCAAGGGATTGGCCAGTCACAAACAACGTGCTCCGGAGGTGTCCCTGTGCTGAACAGGCCATGTAATAAGGGTTAATTGTGAGGTTAATAGAATGATAAACTTCACCGCCCTCAGCAGCTGCAGATAAAACTACAGCACAACCACTCACATGTGGAACTCATTTAGGGGCTGCCTCAACCTGGGCACCTATAAGAGCTAGTAATAGGAAGCACGTAATTGCATGTGCGGTATAAACAGCCTTTTAATGATAGCTCCAAAAGGCACTTCTTCCTGCTACATGATGCAGAGCATTCATGATTGGCCTGTATATGATTTCTGAGGAATTAAAACAAGATTAGGGGCTTCCCTGGGGGCTCAGTGGTAAAGAATCGCCTGCCAATGCAGGGGACACGGTTCGATTCCTGGACTGGGAAGATCCCACATGCCAAGAAGCAACTAACCCCTTGCGCCACAACTATTGAACCTGTGCTCTAGAGCCCAGGAGTCAGAACTGCTGAAGCCTACACACCCCAAAGCCTATGCTCCACAGTAAGAGAGGCCACTGCAATGAGAAGCCCACACACTGCAACTAGAGAGTAGCCCCTGCTCACTGCAACCAGAGAAAAGACTGAACAGCAATGAAAACCCAGCGCACCCAACAATAAATCACGTTTTTAAAATTTAAAATAAAGCCAGATTAGGAAGAGTATTGCAGCCAACCATGCTCTTCCATAATAAACCCTAATGAGGATTAATTAACCTTCCTGTTCACCAAGTGTTTACTCAGTGCTTAGTGCTCTGTGGGTGTGTGCACGTGTGTGTGTGTGTGTCATTGGTGAGAGAAGGCTAGACAGCTCTTGAAAACTCCCTGTTAGATATATATATATACTGCTCTGTCTCAGTTTGAAAGTTGACACCACTAATAGAGGCCACTCATTCTGAGCATCTGTGCAGACCCAGGCAAGAACAGTAGTTTTCACTACAAAGGATGAAAGTAAAGCAAGCAATAGAGATTGTTTAGATTTCTTTTTATGAATGCGAAAAGCCAAGAAATAAGCTGTAGAGAGGATAAATAGCTTCCCTTGGCACTTTCCTGACTGTTAGCTTCAGGTCGGTAAGTAGATGGGATGGGAAGAGTAGCCACAGACAAGGCTTTCCCAGGGGTTGCAAAGTGTGCTCGTTTACTGCTATAGATGACACGTGTAGGAGGGACACGACGGAGGAGGTGGCTGAGCTTTCAGAGGTAACTGTGAACGTCTTGTATAAACAGCAAGCCAGTAGCATTTGTTCCACCAAGGAGAAGAAGCTACGTTGTGGTTAAAACCCAGTGAACTCGGTGAAGAGATACATTTTCCACTTCAAGTGGAATCCACTCCCTACTCCCCATGTCAATTGGACAAATCACTGGAATTCTCTGGAATTCGGTTCAGCTATTAATAAGATTATTCTTTAGACTGACTACATGATACAAATTTTCAAGAAAATGAATTAATTTGTTTCACTGCAGACCACAAAATTTTGAGACAAAGGAATTATGTCTCTCTATTAAAACTCTATGAAAAAAAAGATATCCCTTTCTTTGAGGATTTATCAGTTAAATGTGTTTAAGTCAAATAAATTATTTTATTATATGCCTTATTCAGACATTTTTTAAAGCGATTATTTTGAACGAGCATGTGCAATTTTACAAAAGCTAAAGCCTATCTTTTTCAACCACATTCAATAAATACCTTAACATCCCAATTGAATCTCCATTCCATGTGTTGATTTTGTTTTAAATCTTACAATAGTGCCTGGAAATACTAAATAATTTTTGAACTTCTATGCTCAAACCCATTTATGACATTCTTTCCCATACACACATAAATTCACTTATTGACTTATCCATTAATTCAACAAATTTTTTTTTTTTTCACATACTGTATGCTTGGAACTGTTCCAGGAGCTGGGTGACTCAGAAGAGAACAAAATCAACTTTCTATTCTTCTTAAGCTTACATTCTAGTCAGGGGTGCATAGGTTGGGAAAGATTATATACATAATTATATGCATAATCATTATGTATATATATATGTTTATACATATGTCACATGTGTGCTTAGCCGCTCAGTCATGTCCAACTACTTGTGACCCTATGGACTGTAGCCCACCAGGCTCCTCTGTCCAGGGGGATTCTCCAGACCAGAATACTGGAATGGGTTGCCATGCCCTCCTCCAGGGGATCTTCCCAACCCAGGGATCAAACCGAGATCTCCCACATTGCAGGCGGTTTCTTTACCATCTGAGCCACCAGGGAAGCCCTGGTGATTATATATATTATATTATCACTATATGTATGCTTATACATCTCATATATATGTGTATATTTACATACATATCTGTTATATGGGTGTCTAAGTGTGTATGTATGTATGTATCTATGTAATTTCCTATCAACCTAACTTCTAATTTGTAGCTACTGGTAGGACTCTGAAATTTTAAAAAGTTTCCCCTTTTTGGTAAAAAAAAAAGTGTAAGGTGTTCTTCTGGATTGACTTATAATGGAGCTGGAGGACAGGGCTTGGTCAGCAGAGCAGGAAGTGCCCTCAGTCCTGGCTTGCCTCCTACTCCAGGCTGCCCATCTATCAGGCACAACTGGGACCACGTGTTGCTGAGAATGATGTGTGGGAAAGCACTGTTCAACATGGGGCACTGAGGGAAGGACTCTTGGATAAGGTGACATTTAGACAGAGACCTGTGGGAGGAGGGGGCAGATCCTGCAGATCTCTGGAAGAAGCACATTCTAGGCTGAGGGAGGTGTGTTCTTGAAAGAGCAAGGGAGCCAGGGTCCCACTGAGTGAGTCCCAGGGAGTCTGGGTCCCACTGAGTGAGAGGCAGCAGAGAATTCAAGTCATGAAGAGACCTTTTGTTGTGGGAAATGGAAAGCCACTGACAGGTTTGGGGCAGAGAAATGATACAGTCCCACTTATTTTAAGAGGATCCCTCTGAGCTATTGCATGAAGGACAGACTGTGGGGCGGGGGGAGGGCAGGTGGAAGCAGGGAGGTCAGTGCAGAATTTACCACAATAATGCGAGTGAGAGGTAATGGTTTAGATAAACATAACATTGGAGGAGGTGATGATAAGCAGTCCTAATGTAAATATATTATTTGAAGAAAAGAAAGAGGGGAGTCAAGAAAGTTCATCACTTTTGAAAAATCAACTGAATGAATACAGAGTTGCCACTGATGGAGATGAGGAACTCGAGGTATGGAGTAGGTTTTGTGGGGGAAATCAAGAGTTTGGTTTTAATTGTACAAGTTGAGTTTCCTCTGTGGACACCCATGTGGAGATATCAAATAGGCAATAATATCTCAAGTTCAGAGGAGAGGCTGAAGCCAGAGAGTACAGTAACAGCCTCGTGTTGTTACCACTTAGGGACATCAAGTCTTCCAACTGGGTCTCGGTGACCTTGTTCTGGAAGATTTTGCTATCTGGGATTTTTTCACACACATTCAGGGGCTTGAAGAAAATTCCTTAGGTAACTGATTCTCTCAACTTGTTTAGAGAATGTGAAGGCTCTAAAAAGTTATTTTGCCTTCTTCTCATTAAAAAATATGACTCTTATATCAGGGAAGCAAGTCACACTGTAAGGTAACAATGAAAAGTGTGTTCTCCTTTAAAAAGCATTCCAGGACCTTCAGAGAGAGAATATTCCATTCTTCCAGGAATATGTTAACCTCCAAAAGGTCTGCATCTGAAAGCCTGTTCTCCCTTCTCCCACCATCCATGCATATCCATCTTTGGTGTATGGTTCAAATTACACCTCCTGCACCAATAATTCCTTGGACAGACATTATAATCATGTCTGCTTTCTCCTCTGATCTCCTACATTACCTGATCTGTAAGCTTATACTTATTCCTTTCTGACTGTCCCATGACCTCTGTTTGAATGGATATGCCCCATACTACACTTGTGTTTTTCAGAAGCTGACCTCTTGGCCTCAGTCTCCTCATCTGTAAGGAAGTTGAAAGCCTAGCGTGGATGCTATGACATGAACCTACAACATGCAGCCTTGCAGCTGTGTTATTTATGTTCTAACATTAGTGAAAAGTATTCTACATGTTACTGCTCAACAGATGGTAGATACAATTCATGAATATGTACATATAATTATTTTTACTCCTTCAGTATTTTTATGCATTTGTCTTTTTTTCCCATCTTTAGAATGACATACCATGTAATAGGATGCAAGAACTCTCATGTTGTGGGAAGAATTAAAAATGAATAAATAACAGAGAGACATTTGAGGTAATTATATATTACCCTGAAAGAATAAAATATATTCTTTTGAAATGGTAACTTACAGGGAAAATTTTGGAAAACTCACCAATTTGGAAATACCTATGCTGTAACCAAAACAAAAAGACTACTACTACAATTTTCAAAAGCAATAGTAATCTAACAAGTAAAAACATTCAAAGAAATTAACCTTCTTAAGACTTTTGCATAAACAGTAGCTAAACTCACATTTTAAAAATATATTAGTCAAAATACATAATGGCAAACTACAGGTAGTTAAAATATAAATCTTGTGAAATTAAAAAGAAAAAATTGGAAGCTAAAAATTATTTTCATTAAATGACTCAGAAGAAAAAGCTACATTAGTAAGTGAATTTTTCTTGCTGAAATAAGAAAGACATGGCAATTCAAATAAATTTTCTCTATAGTATATCAAGACACTTACGCTGACCTTCAAAGAAAGCCAGACTTAAAATAACCTGAGCCCAACTACATTTTCATCAGAGCTATGCTGCTCTATTACCTTAACCATCATTCATCGTCTAAGTCAAACAGTTTATAGAGCGAGAACATGAATTCTAGCCCTGAGTCAGGACTGCTATCAATGAGTTTGGAGGTTTACATTCTGTTGGTGTGAGGTCACTGTTTGCTGTCACAAGTGATCAATGACCCAGTCCTGGGCTGTCTTACTGACTTTAGCAAATTTCCTAGTTTTAACAGTTTACTCACAAATCTTAGAAAATTATTTTCTACTGAAATTCACCAAATCACATTTTGGTGATTATTAAAATAGCAAACTATTTTCAAACACAGTAGTAATCTAAATTGCCATCCAAACAGTTGGTATTTTAGAAACAGTGATTGATGAAACAGATGGGAAAGGATTATTTCTATAAATAAACAGAGACTTAAAACCTTTTAGCAAGATCATTCATATCACCCCGTTTAATCTCTTATGGCAATTGTTCTAGTCTTTTGGCAATTTGACAATCTCTTCCAGTGACTGTGAAGGTATTATTTTCTTCCCCACAAAGAACTGGGAGTACTATGGTTAATATTTTACTGAATTGTGGGAAAGTTGTAGGTTTTGCTCTGTCCCAAAGGGTACTGACATTTTAACCCACTTATCTCTGATTTATTCAAGTTCTTGACAGTGCCAAAAGAAGGATGCATTTTGCCTGAAGGATCTATAGTTAAGGCAATTTGACATATGCTTTTCTTCTCTCTGAAGGGGGTGGTTCCAGCTGTACAATTGCCATTTCATGGTGCAGCAGTCACAAGATTATTTCTTAGATGGTGAAGTTTTGTGCCACCACAGAATTCTTAAGATCTATCAAAATGGTAAAATTATTTTAAAATGATTTTACATTACATTCCAAATTTTTGTGGGAAAGCACTCAAAACTTCAACCTAAAATTATAATCAGAAATTATCCAAAAGTTGAATTGGGGGAAATGTCCAATGATACATGATAGGGTAAATATAGTAGCTAAGATGCTTATTAGAGAGCAACCTATGGCAACCCACTCTAGTACTCTTGCCTGGAAAATCCCATGGACTGAGGATCCTGGTAGACTACAGTCCATGGGGTCACAAAGAGTCGGACACGACTGAGTGACTTCACTTCACTTATTTCATCAATACATTTCTCATATTGATTTTCTTCTTTAGCTGCTAACTATAAATGGGACTCTTACAGTCCCACTCCCAAAGAATTTTCTTACCATTTTTTAAAAGAAAAGTCATGATTATGTGATATACATGAATCTGTGAATTTACGATTTACATGACTAAACTAGGTACCCCTTAGTTAAAAGATAATTGAATCCTCCTCTCTGGCTCTCCTGTCTGGTCACCATAGTAGCATCCCAGGAGAGCAAGTTCCCACATGTGGTCTTATGGAAGAGTGATGGATTCTGTCTTCAAATAGGCATCACAGATATTCTCATAGAAATGTAGTGCCAAATTGTTGCATGATATTGAGTTGGCCAAAAAGGTCACTTGGGTTTTTCCATACAAGCATACAGAAGAACCAGAACAAACTTTTTGACCAACCCAGCGCTATGCAGTTCAACTTCCTGTGCATTTCCTAGAGTTACAACACATATTCTTCACAATTTGAGGCAGCTGTCTGATAAATGTGAGTTCTAGGTTAGAAAAAGATGGGACAGAATTTAAACGGGCTGGATAAATCCATCACTGATGCTGGAAAAACAGTTCAGATACCATGCCTTCTTAACAAGAGAATCCTGCATCACTAATTCTGTAAATAAAATGACTAGTCTATGGCAATTTTAGTCTCTAAGTTTTAATGGGGGAAGAGGTATTTTGAAAGTCTTAAAAATGATGTTTTTCAGCCTTAGATGCAGAATAAATGGAACATGCTAAGAGTTCAAGCAAAATGGATTTCTTTTTGCATCTGCTTTTTAATTTGATTTATAATAAAGAGAAGTGCAAATACAATGCTGTGTCTGCATTTTGTTTATCATCCTCAGGATCCCAGGAAATGTTGCATAAATGAATCATTTTTCTTTTGACTTGTATTACTAAAATGAAATGACTGCATTTCACACACACACACACACACATATTTCCTCTATGCTGCTGCTGCTGCTGCTAAGTCACTTTAGTCGTGTCTGACTCTGTGCGACCCCACAGACTTAAGCCCATCAGGCTCCCCCGTCCCTGGGATTCTCCAGGCAAGAACACTGGAGTGGGTTGCCATTTCCTTCTCCAATGCATGAAAGTGAAAAGTGAAAGGGAAGTCGCTCAGTCGTGTCCGACTCCTAGCGACCCCATGGACTGCAGCCTACCAGGTTCCTCCATCCATGGGATTTTCCAGGCAAGAATACTGGAGTGGGGTGCTATTGCCATATATTTAAGTAAATGTTGCACCTCTGTGTATCTACCTTCTGATACTGTCAGCTAATTTTAATATTGACCCTTGATCACATCATAGTGGTCATCTTTTTGTCATTTTATAAGTCACATAATTATTACATGATTATAATTTTTTAAATAGAAAGCAATCATATTGCTCAAAATATTCATAAAGTGCTACTTTAAAATGTAGATTTGGCTGTTTTAAAAATAAAATTATTTCCAAAAGAATGAGCAATTTTTAATTCTGCTGAGAAATACTGCAAAAAAAAAATTCTGGGAATATTGTAAGTAACAGCAATATTACTATAATTAAAAAAACTCTCTAAATGATAAAAGAGAAAAAAATTCATTTGCTGTAAAAATGTCACTATATTTGTGGAAAACTAAGTTACATTCCTGTCTATCACCATTCGTTTTTGGTGTAGGAGTTCCCTGATACAGATGTAAAACCTAGAGTTTTTTGAAGAGTGACATCCAGGACACTAATAAACACAGAACAGTATGACTGAGGTTCTTCTAGAATCCACTGAAGCATCAGTCTCAATCCCTGCCTTGTGTTAAGTGTGGCATGCCTGCTTTCTCTCTTCCCACTTGCCTGGAGTGAGTCCTGAGACCTTCGGTTTCTTCAGAGTAGCAAATGTTTCTGAGATGCCAGTCTCTTCAGCAACTGAAATCCAAAGTTCTTCTCCCCCTGTACCCCCACATGTCAACAAGTGGTAATGAGTTTGGGTTTGCATGGCTTTGGTTGTATTGCAGCAGGTGTGGGCGGGGAGTAAGAGGAAAGGAATGAGTTCCGTGTAGCTCTTATGTCATGGAAAATGTCCAGGGAGCTGCACAGACAGGCTAGCCACGAAGAAAGTTAAGGTGCTTCCTGTCTTACGGAAGTGGGCTCCTCTGGGTCTCCATTTTATTTCTCACATTATTTATGATTAAAATATAAAAACTGAGTGTGGTTTTCATTCCCCCACTGTCAATACCACTTCTTCAAAAAAGAAATAAAACTGTATCCTTTTTGGATAAACTAGGAAAGTTAGAGTTTCCAATCATTATATAAGGCTGCCCCTTTTCCTGCCATTTCTTGATCACAATTTCACAATTTTTTTCATAGAACTCATAAATGTTTTTCATAGAGTTCTCAAATGTTTTGTTTTTTCAATTTCTTTTTTTTTTTTTTTCGCCAAAATGTAACAGTGGAGCACATCCAAAGAATCTATCTCAATCCCGAATACATGTAATAATTTTCCATATAGCAGAGAAGAAAACTGTCCATTCAATACTTCTTTGAGTGAGTTGTGAGAGGAAATATGAGAGGAAGATTAGAAAGAAAGGGTTCAGATTTATTTCTATATCATCTATTTGACTTCTCAGCTAAAATAGATTTTAAGACACTACAAATCTATACTATAACTACAAAAAGTTATAGTTGAAAGAAATAGGATTGATTTTTTTTTAACTGGGTTGGCCAAAAAGTTCATTTGGGTCCATATCTTACAGAAAAACAGGAGTGAAAATTTTGGCCGACATGAACGAACTTTTTGGCCAACCCAATATATTTATTGAGTTTCTTTTAAACCAGATTTCTCACTTTTATTTTCTATAGGGGAAAAAGAGTACTTTTTAACAACTTATACTCATGGAAGATCAATATGGAATTTTCCACTTCCTTACTACTACAGTAAATTTTAGGTCTCTAACACTGGTGAATCATAGTCATTTAATTAATAAATTTGGGGAAATATTTTCTCATATTTTCTAATAGTTTTACATTTTAGAATAAAAAAAGAGTTTAGTCCTTTAAAATGTTTTATACTTGATAAGTCTTCTTTTTTTCAATTTTATTTTCCAGTGCAGGAATGTGAAACAGCTCAGTAGGAAATATAATAAGTATTTGCCTGTGGATAGCTGGCCTTGATTTCTATATTAGCCACTAGGGAAAGGGAGTGTGATAACCTATAGATGTTATTTTAGCACATCACACAGCTACCCTATAATCTACATACTGTAATTGCTAGTGTCTGCACCAGGAGCTTGTTATAATAAACGTTTCCAAGTGTCAGGATCAAGGTTCTTTTTAAAAGGCTACTAATTGCAACATCTAATGAATACATTTAGAGGAAAGGGAGGAACAATGCTTGTGAGGAGTAATAGAAAGCTGAAACTGGATGAAAGCCTAGAGGATTGCACAGGTGCCCCTGCAAGTTGATGAGAGAACCAGGACCAGAGCAACAAGATACATCTTGACCCTACAAGAAACTATTCACTAGAACTGTACACGTCCATATCATTACTAAACATTAATAGCTGCTAGGTGCTGGGCAATGTTCTTGTCACTGGCAATCAAAAATGAAAACATGGGACTTCCCTGATGGCCCAGTGTTAGGACTCCATGCTTTACCTGCTGGGGGCACGGGTTCAATCCCTGATGGGGGAACTAAGACCCCACAGGCCATATGGTATGGCAAAAAAATTAATTAATTGAATAAATTAAAAATAAAGTGAAAACACATAACAACCTCTAAGGAATATCAAGAAAATGAGATACAAAAGCCAAGAGAGAAGGGACAAGTCAAATCAGTGAGTGACGTGGAGACTCTGAGTGGGGTGAGGCCAAGAAGCATACGCGGGGCTCGAAATACAGAGGTGACCTAGAGAAGCAGCTTTAGTGTTGTGCTCAGAAGGGAATGTCACACATGTGTAGGCAGAAGAAAGTATGGGAAAATCCCCCAAAATAAAAACATGAGAGAAACTAATCAGAAAATGGACCACAGGTATAAATAGATAGGTTTTCAGAAAATGAAACTCAAAATACCTATGGAAAAATAAAACATGGCTCAATCTCAGTAATCAAGGACCCCAAAACAAAGAGATACCACATTATTTCCATTAGATGTGGTGCTTGGCGTGGAGGGGTGTCTGACAACAACAACACATGTTGGGATGATATAAAGAGAGAAATTCTCAACTATGCCAGGGGGAGTGTAAATTACTATAATTTGGAAAAGAATTTGGCACTACACTGAGAATTTAAAATATGCCTGTGCTATGACCCAGAAATTTCTCTGCGAGCTGTCTTCCCTAGAGAAATTCTTGCACATATACACCTATACACATGCATCAAGTTCACTGGAGCATTGCAACAACACACATTGAACAGCAGCCTTTGAGAGAACAGATTTTTAAATCACCCTGCCATTGCCTGATTCCGGTCTCAGACACAGCAAGGCAGAAACTTTAGCTCTTTTACTAATTTTTTGCATTTTGGATTCATTTCTTTGCTGTGGAGATATTTCTCTTATATTTAAGTGTGCCTCTGTCTTTTTGGTTTTCTATTTTTATATTTTATTCATCGTGGCTGTTTTCATCTCTATCTAGAAGCACCAAACCTATTTTCACATATATAGCTTCACTCAAAAATTTGGGAAACATCTCTGGTAGACTAGAAATGGAAGAAAAACACAGCAGTGAGTGGAGGTCAAAGGTGAAGATTTACTGGACTGTGGGTCTAGCGATGGGAAGACATAGCCCAGAATTCCATTTTTGTGTAGTGAGTGACTTTGAGTGTGTCTCATATATCCTGTGGGGCCGAAACCTGACTCATCGACAAAATTAGGATTCCAAAGAGCATCCCACCAAGAAATGGAGGCAGAAAGCACGGCTCGGGCTGAACCAGCAGAGACTTTCTCGCTGGTGGTAAAACAAAAGGGAAACCCACACATACACATGCACCTACACACATGCACAGTCACTCTAAAGTAATAAGGCTGTGTACGGTGACTCACAAGTGAAGGAAAAAACATCACCTTTGGGAATTATCTAACCCTTTGCTAAGCTGACTGTCAAAAGTTTATAATGGGCACCGATGGCTGACTTTCAATTAAAATGGGCACGAAGCATGGTTTTGTTTTTCTCTGAGAGCTTTAGTCAGCTTGGGCTGCCACAACAGAATATCACAGACATAGCGGATTGAACAACAGAAATTTATTTTTCACACTCTGGAGGCTGGGAAGTTCTGGTGAGAGATCGCTTCCCAATTTAGAGACAGTGGTCTTAGAGAGAAAGTTCTCCAGTGTCTCTACTAATGAAAGCACCAGTTCCCTCAGCCCAGGGCCCTGCTCTCATGAGTTCATCTAACCCTAGCCACTTCCCCAAAAAAAAAGCCATCTCCAAAGACCATCAGACTGGGGATTAGGAAATCACATAAGGATTCTGAGGGAACACAAATAGTTCATAACACTGAGTTTGATTTTATTTCATATCCCAAATCTACCAGATATTAGAAAGCAAATTTCAAACAATTTTGAGTAATCTCTGCCCACTAGTGGTATATCCCTCATCGTTCTATATTCTGGGTCTAAATTCCAAGGGCTGACATAGTCAGGACTTGAGAGAGGTGAGCGTATAGAGACATCAATATTTGTTCTCTCTCCAGATGACATCTTTGAAATGCCTTTATTCTCATTTCTTAAACAAACATCTGGCCCCAAACCCAATAAGACCACCAGAAGCCCAGTGGAGAAAACAGATTTCTGCCCTCAATAGGCTGTGCCGAGGTATTCCAGCATTCCTGCCTCCCATCCCAGGGTGTGGGTGGAGACTACATGGGCAGCCTAGACTTCTACCCTCATCCAGCAGTAACAAGACAATCCTTATCCTCCTGATGGATTGGTGTATGGGGAGACCCATGGGAGAGTCAAGTCAGTCACCGTTGCCAGTGGTACTGAAGTCACCCCCCCCACCATGGTGTCAGTGCGGACCACAAGGGGAGCTGGAATTCAACCCTACCTACAAGGTCATGTAGCAAGGCAGTACCCGCATAACTATTTCAAAGAGATCATGGTTGAGGAGGACATACCTAGCCACAATTTGATACAAAAAACATTGAAAAAGTGAGTCAATCTTGATGGGCGTGAGTCACAGATAAAGGTTCCAGAGTCAAGTGGTAATAGAAGGCAAAAAGGTAGCATGTGACTGCCTAAAGAATTTGGGTAAAAGTGAGAAAAGAAAAGAGGTAGAACTAAGCTTGCATATGCATGCTAAGTCACTTCAATGTGTCTGACTCTTTTCGAGGCTATGTGTCTGATAGCCTTTTCGAGGCTGTCCATGGGGTTCTCCAGGCAAGAATACTGGAGTAGATTGCTATGCGCTCCTCTGGGGGATCTTTCCAGTTCAGGGATTGAACCCACCTCTCCTGTGGTTTCTGCATTGCAGGCGGATTCTTTGCCGCTTAGCCTAATGTACTTCCTGTAGAACTAAAGTTAACTAGGATCAATAACAGAAATATAGGATCATGGAATGAATGGAGTGTCTTCCTTTTCCAATGCATAGGAGCCCGAAAACACACTCCCTGGTGCCAAGAACTTCTGGGTGCTGAGATAATTCTGGTACGTTGATCTGTATCCTCAACTTGTCCCTGAATAAAAGGTGTTATTTAATATGTGCTACCATCTCTTTCAGTTATCTCCCCCACTTCTTCATGGTGGGGGGTAGGGGAAGTAGATTTTAATCAAACTTAAAACAAGGCTAGAAAGAAATTATTAATGCTAATTCTGTTCAAAAGCTAGAGAAAATCCTTTTTAAAAATTTTGGATGCTAATATAGTAAATTTATTTTTGTTGATGTTCAGTCACTCAGTCGTGTCTGACTATTTGCAACTCCATGGACTGCAGCACCCCAGGCTTCCCTGTCCATCACCAACTCCTGGAGCTTGCTCAAACTCATGTCCATTGAGTCAGTGATGCCATTCAGCCATCTCATCCTCTGTCATCCACTTCTCCTCCTGCCTTCAATCTTTCCCAGCATCAGGGTCTTTTCCAATGAGTCAGGTCTTCACATCAAGTGGCCAAACCATTGGAGCTATAGCATCGGTCCTTCCAATGAATATTCAGGATTGATTTCTTTTAGGATTAACTGGTTTAACTTCTTACTGTCCAAGGGACTCTAAAGAGTCTTCTCCAACACCACAGCTCAAAAGCAGCAACAGCCTTCTTTAATTTTCACCTGAAGGATTTTATGTTTCTTTGAATTTTCTAAAGACTTTTCCTGCAGTGAAGCATTCTCTTTTTCATTTTTTTCCAGCTTTACTAAGGTATAACTGAGGACTAAAATAACATATTTAAAGTGTACAACCTGATGATATATGTACACATTGTAAACAGTGAAGCATTCTTGACTAAGATTAAATAAATGGAGTGATCAGTTGGACTTAAATCCTTTTTAGCCTCATCTGTATGTTTCAAATGCCTCCACTCCACCTGTTCAATAAGGTCTGTTTTTAGTTAACTGAGGATTTCTCATGACTCTAAAATGTTATCTACCAAAAATTCCTCAATCCAAAAATTTTCAAAAAGTTAATGTGTCTTATTGCCATGCATTTAGGCTCAGCTTAAATTCTTTAAATATAACCACTTTAAATTGACCTTGTCTTTTAATGAGCAGAATAAATAATGAAAGTGTCATATAAATCTCCACTGAGTGTCACAAAGTTTGAGACTTGAATATTGTACAGCTAGTTATGGGTTTGCCTGGTAGCTCAGCTTGTAAAGAATCCGCTTGCAATGCAGGAGACTCCAGTTCCATTATTGGGTTGGGAAATTCACCTGGAGAAGAGACGGGTTACCCACTCCAGTATTCTTGGGCTTTTCTGATGGCTCAGACAGTAAAGAATCTGCCTGCAATGCAGGAGACCTGGGTTCGATCCGTGGGTTGGAAAGATACCCTGTAGGAGGGCATGGCAACCCACTCCAGTGTTCTTGCCTGGAGAATCCCCATGGACACAGGAGCCTGGCAGGCCACAGTCCATCGGGTCACAAAGAGTTGGACTCAACAGAGTGACTAAACACAAGCAGCACAGCACAGCTAATTATAGTAATCAGCTTCAGGATATCCATAGTCTTTAAATGAAATGAGGAATCTACACTCTTTCCTTGTGACTACTAATCTAGAATTTGAAGCTAGGATAAATAGGAACCATTTCCTACTGAGCTTCTTCTTATTAATGAGTGAAGCGGTTAAAGGATTGATTATGCTTCTCTTACAGAAAATGAACCAATGAGAATCAGTAGGATCCCAAGCATGTAGAGAAATACCAATAGAGAGAAAAAAAAAAAATAGAGCAATATATTTGCATTGTCTACCAGAGATTTGAAATGTAAGACAGGTAAGGAAGACGCACACAAAAACAGATGATGGCTACTGCAGGATGGTTAGCTTTCAGTAAAGCACGATTTATTGTCTGTTTTATATCAAAATGGATTTCCTCTGGAAGAAAAGTACCCTCTTGCTTTCTGGAGTATCCTATGTAAGAGAAACATTTTAATTTCAACTCCCTCAGTGACAGTGACCCTTCTGCCCTCTCCATTTTATAAATTATTGACAAAGCGTCAAGAAGATTCCAATTGTGCAACAGCTAATTGGCCCCTCTGGTCATTTCTCAACAGCCCTGAAAAGTTCATTGGTTTTAGATAAAGACTTTCCCGGAGTTGCAGGCTCAGGCATTCCGAGAGTTTGAATAAGTTTGTGTTCTTTATTTGCTTTTTAAATACAACATTTTGAGGCCAAGGCTTGGCAAAGAGCTATGAGGTTGGGATATTTGCTTGCTAAGGAAAAAATGAGAACTCGAATTGGTATTTTAAATGAAATTAAATTTGAAATGTATATTGTAAAGCAAAAATAGGCTTTAGCTGATTTTAAAATAAGGGGAAAAATGAATGTTGATATAAAATGAATGTTGATGAAGCTATTATGAGGAAAGATTTAAAGGTAACAATATTTAAATAAAATATCATCAACCTAAAGCACATCTTAAAATGTATTTTAGAAGCCTTAAACTGGTATCAAGACTTTGACTTTCAGTATGCATTTTTTCTATCTATGTAAAAAAAGAAAAAGACTTTTTGCTGTGAAGTGGTTGAATATAAGATGAAAATGCTTACAGCTTATATTTGAAATGAAATATTTTCCAGTCTCTTACCAGAATTTTATTTTGGTTGAGAATTGCAATGACAAATCAACCCTTCTCCTCCTAGCTCTCTACTGCCTGTGACCCCTGAACTGTATGAAGTACATCCCTGAACCTGTGGAATGAAGATGGGTGTTTCAGTCCACTTACTGGACTCAAAGTCATCCACATCTATGACTAAAACTTAAATGCGATTCCTTGCCAGCTTTCATTTCCATATTCATTGTTTTTCCGCTGTAGTGCTGTTAATAAATTGTGTTCTTTGCATGTGTGTGTGTGTGGTGTGTGTGTGTGTATGTACAAAGATGAGAAGAGATTGAAGCAATTTTCCCCTGTTTCTTACCTCTGCAAATGTCCTTTTTAAGAATATTATATCAGTTATTTTTAACAATAAGGTCTCAGAAGCTATATCAAGTACTTTATTATAGTAGAATACATTCAAGAATTTTCTGCTTATCTCAAGATAAGATTTACTCTGGGATGTAACTATTTTTTTCTATTTTATCTTCTTTAAACCTTTTATTTCCCTCACCTGCTAAAGTTTCTATTAACTGATAGGTAATTCATGCAGATGGAAAGAAGTACAAAGGGAAATTTAGGCAGAAGAGAAAAATTTAAAAGAAGGAAAAACAAAATGAGAAGAAAAAGCATTTTTGAAAATTTAATAAAATTAGATTTCCACATTCAGGTTCACAACATTTTAAAAGATTAATGTTTCTCAAACATTTTCCCAGGCAGTATATTCTCAAAGCGATCTTTTTCAGAAAAGAAGAAAATAAAAGGAGTAAATTTTATATTACTCCAACCCTACTTCAAATGAAGACTTTTTTTGGAACTGTAAATAAGAGTAGAAACACATCTGAAGTTATGTTTAGAATGTATATCAAGGAAAATCAAACAGAGGCATTACTCACAGTCTAAGAGCTAAAAATCGATGTATTTAGGAAACACAGGCAATTATCCATTCTCATCTAGACTTCAAACTGTCATTTGGGAATCCTCCCACCATTCCAAGTTATACTACACACTACACAGTGCAATGTTATACACAGAGCACAGCTTACTATTCTGCATTTCTCGGATATCTGTTGCATACATTCAGCACATACAAAGGACACTGGTATTTCTATCCTTTCTGGAGTTTTAAACTGCAAATACTGAAAGCAGACATTTATACTTCTTATTTACCTTAGCATTTCAAACGTTCCCAAAATTATGGACATATTTCCATATTTTCAGTAAAAATCAACACCTCGGTGTTCTTTTTGTTCACTAAATGAGGAATTTTGCTTTGCACCTGGTGTGGCCCAAAATGTTATAGGTTACCACATTTCCAGAAGTTACCCCTTATCCTCATTATAAAATCTGGTGGTAGAAGGTTTGTTTTTTCTGTGCTCTAGTTTTTATAATCTCCGGTAGCCAAAGTTCATAAATAATGATTCTATGTGGCTGGCATCTATTGTTCTCAAAAGTTGTGTAGTTAGAAAGGAAGACCATTCAGAAGAGGAACTAAAGTAGACTGCCACACATCTCTGCACATCAACAGGTAGATCCCAGCTGTGCTCTCTTGGTCGTCAATACACACTGTCACATGTCTAATGAACTACTGCCTCAATGCAAGCAGGGCTCGTGTTAACACCGTCCAAACTTTATTTCGCTCTGCACCTAGTTATACAATTTTCAATACTGGAAAATCCTATGATTCACAAAACATCAAATGACTAAATATTGCTGCTACATTACTTTGCAAACAAAGTTGTGCGGTCATTACTAGCCAGAAAGTAGGGAAGTAAAAATATAAATTTAACAAATCACTTGTCTCAACTTGCATGAGCACTGATAACTATAAATCAGAGCGTTGTTACAGAAGCACTTCAATGCGTCTCTATCCTTTAGAAGCTGTGAGAATATACATGATAAACTGGAAAAAAATACAAATTCAAAAGGGCAGTATTTTTCCATCTCTGTCTACAGTAGAAGGAGAAATTTTAGCCAATGCTATTTCTTCATGCAATACCAATACCTGGATATCAATTCTAATGCTGTATTCCAATAAAATGATCCTGGACTCCTTGAAGCTAGTTAATTTGGTGGGGGGCAGGGAAGGCATGCTGGGCATGAAGTATTTCAGTTCCCTGACCAGAAATCAAACCTATGTCCCCTGAAGTGAAAGCATGAAGTCTTAACAACTAGACCACCAGGGAAGTACCAAAAATCACCATAACTCTATTATGTTTTATTTGATAATTAGATATAATATTTTGCTAATTTAATCAGAAAAGCTGAATTTAAAAAAAAAAAAAAAACCATGAACTCATAATGATCCTCAAAAGAAAAGAAAATGTTTATAGAAATTGTTCACAAAGAGTTGCAATTTAGAAGAGGAGATACAATAGAAACACAAATTGGAGTATTCATTAAATGGGTATTTATTTCTTCTGTAAATTAAACATGCTTATAAATACTTTTAGTGAATGCATTATTAGTGTGAATGCACATTAAGTGAATGAATTATTCACTATTAAACAATTCCTAGAACTGAGTTTAATGAAGTTTCTTTTTCTCTTATGTCACAGTTCAAATCTTGTTTCACTCACATTCCATTAACTAGAACACAACCAGCTGACCACAACTCACTATAAGAAAAATGAGAAATATAATTCAGCTTTACACCACAGAAGAGAATGGAAATAGTACCTGAATAATTAACCAAGACCTATGCTAATAAGACAGTATATTTTTACCTCTGTGGCTGACTTTATTTTTATGGGCTCCGAAATCACTGCAGATGGTGATTGCAGCCAGGAAATTAAAAGACACTTACTCTTTGGAAGGAAAAGTTATGACCAGCCTAGACAGCATATTAAAAAGCAGAGACATTACTTTGTCAACAAAGGTCCGTCTCATCAAGGCTATGGTTTTTCCAGTGGTCATGTATGGATGTGAGAGTTGGACTATAAAGAAAGCTGAGCGCAGAAGAATTGATGCTTTTGAATTGTGGTATTGGAGAAGACTCTTGAGAGTCCCATGGACTGCAAGGAGATCCAATCAGTTCATCCTAAAGGAGGTCAGTCCTGGGTGTTCATTGGAAGGACTGATGTTGAAGCTGAAACTCCAATACTTTGGCCCTGATGCAGAGGGCTGACTCATTGGAAAAGACCCTGATGGTAGGAAAGATTGAGGGCAGGAGGAGAAGGGGATGACAGAGGATGAGATGGTTGGATGGCATCACCGACTCGATGGACATGGGTTTGGGTGAACGCCAGGAGTTGGTGAGGAACAGGGAGGCCTGGTGTGCTGTGGTTCATAGGATCACAAAGAGTTGGACATGACTGAGAGACTGAACTGAACTGAACTGAAGACCAGTGAGTTTCAATTTTATTTGAGGACCTTACTGAGGACTATAGCCTGGGAGACAGCCTCTTAGCTCTGAGAACCTGTTCTAAAGAGGTAGAGGGAAGAGCCAGTATTTATATTAATTGTTTGGCTACAGAAATACATATGGCCAAGCATACATCTTGGTAAAAGACTACTGCTAATCACAAAACACAGATACATCCAGTTAATGATTTTGATGATTTTCTACATATGAGAAAAGGCAAGAATCCAAAATTATTAAAATTCTTCCTTCCATATGCATCTTAACTATCTAGGGGCTGCATATTTAAAACACAGAACACTTCCTCTTGCTTTTCTCCATCCTAAATTCCCCACCATCAAGGGGGACTGCATGGGTTTCAGCTTAACCTTCTATATAAACAGATGATGAGTGAGACTCTCTGTTCTCTTTGTTTACATATGCAAAAGCAGCCATAAACAATACCTAAATGAATGGATGTGGCTGCATTCCAATAAAACTTTATTTACAAAAACAGGTGTCAAGCCTAGGATAGGTTGCTAACCTTCACCCTAACTGAAAGATGACTGATCAACAATGATTGACACACACATTAATTAGTTACAAAGAGAGTTCCAGTGTTAATTAGCACTAGTCTTCACACATAATAAATAAATAGGAAGCTCATTTAACAATGTTCTAAGAAAACCAATTAGCCAAATGTCTTAAAATGCAAAGATAACTTCATCTCCTAGGAGAAGAATTCTCTAGCTATAACTAATAACAATAGTTAAGCTTTTTTTTTTAATATAGTTTTACTAGTGGCAATAGAGCATGTCAATATAATTACAAGAAAATAGATAATGATAAAAATATATTACTTAGGGGTGAATAGTGGGTTGAATAAAACCAAAGCTAGGATGTTAAATATGAAGGCATGGATGTTAAATATTGTTGATTTGGAACAACTTCGGTGTAACAATAAATTAGAAGTTTAACATGATGCTCAGTGACATGGATATAAATAATTCTGACATGGCTGCCAGGACCTGTGCCTTGAAAAGAAATAACTGACTAATAACCCAAATCTTGAGAACTGCCATGTCCAAGACAATGCTTGCTTTTCATTTTATTCCAGTAAGACTATTAAGACCACAGGAAGATAAAGTTCAACAGGAATAAAAACATTAGTGATAGAGATGCAAATTTAGATTAGTGGCATTTATAAATAATATTTGTAAGTAATACTTTAGACCCTGTTACTGTAAATACTACAATCAGTTTTATAATTACTATTTATAATTTGTCTTCTTTTAAGATGCTAAAGCTGTTAAGAGAATGTATGTTGAAATTGTAATTTTAATTAAAAATTTATAAGTGATTTTTTTTCCAATAAATGTGTAAAAATTAGGGAACTTTTAACTTTTTAAATCCATAAAGATTTATGATAGTTTTTAGTAATGTGTAACTATTTAAAGGAATTGATTCACTTTTTAAATGGTAGTTGACTGACAAATCAATAATATTGGGTGTTCTACAAAGTTCAAATGTTTTCCTGTTTTATTTTCACCAAAACCTTTTAGCAATTAAATAAGCTATTAACAAACTGCCACACACAAAAAAAAACTCTATCATGAATTAAATGTATAATATCCTTCATAAAGAAAAGATCAAAAACTTTAAATTGTATCATCAGCAATTAAATATTTTTAAAACCACTGTTCACCAATAGCACTGAACTCTGCAGATGATTTGTCTTTACTTCAGCATTTTCTAAGCCTTCCGTTTAACCACTCAGTATACTGAATGCTAACTTAAGTACCTGACTTCAACTAAATCAATAAGTAACAGCCAGAGCATTTCATGGGGTTGGAGGGGGCCTGAGAAATAACTTTCTGTTCTTCATTTCTAAAATTGATGATATGTTTGAGGCAACAATGAAAAGATATTTCCTGTTGAGATAGGAGATAGATAGGACCCAGTCTGAATAGCCGGAGGCTGTCCCCCGTACACAGATACTCCAAGATGAGAAGCGAGAAGGGAGCTGAGCTTTGCCCAGATAAGAGATAAAAGACCACATATTTCACCTTCTTGAAGTCAAAGAGACCTTCCTGACTGCGCATGGGCAGAAAGACTCCTTGAAAGTCAGAAAGGGAGGGGGCTGCTCAAATTATTACCCAAAGGAAAGAAATGATTTGTAGTTGATTAATTCTATATAGTGCACATCTTACCATGGACTAAGATCAATATAGGGAGAATACCATAGCTTTTATTAAAAAAAAGTTTGCTTTAGTTTATGAACTATATTTCTGTATCAATGTAAATGTCTGTAGATATCACCCCAACCTTCTACCTAAGACGTTTTCAAATATTGACTGAAGCTAAGAAATGACATAAGAAAATTCCTGATCTATGTTCCATTCTCCATACCAGTGCATATCAGACACCTTATTTTGTGAAAGCATTTTAAAATCTCATATGCTGAGAGGATCAGGTTTTGGTCAATTGGAGATGTTCATGCTAAGGTGACGTCATGATTTTCTGTGACACAGAGAAAATTGTCTTTAGAGAGAAACCTGATCCAAGGCAATTTTCTAATTCTCTGCTCTGTTCTTGACAATCCCCAGCACTACAAATAAACAGCCTTTATCCCAGGACCCACACCTGAATTGGTGATTGTTTTCTCCTAACACTATATGCTTGGGCTTCCCAGGCGGCTGAGTGGTAAAGAACACAGCTGACAGTGCAGGAGATGCGGGTTTGATTCCTGGATTGGAAAGATCCCCTGGAGAAGGAAATAGCAATCCACTTCAATATTCTTGCCTGGAAAATCCCATGGACGGAGTAACCTGATGGGGTACAGTCCTTGGGGCCACAAAAAGAGTTGAACATTACTCAGAGACTGAACAACAACAACACTATTTGTTTAAGGTTTTCATGGGAGGCATGGCTATCTAAAGGTTATTAAATTATTTAACTTCAAATAGTTAACCACTAATTTTTACAATGTGGTGACAAACACAGCTTTTTCAGCATTAGAGATTTTTTTTAAGCCTCATTCATATATTTCAGTGTCATAAATTCAGGGACTACTAAGCAGTAGTGTTGGAATCACACAAGGAGGATGAGTCTTGGGTCCTCTCTATTCTTAATTTTAGAAGCTCAAGAAGGTCTTTGTTACAGGGTTTTCTTCAGGGGCTTATTTCCTGCAAATGGGTCCCAACATCTTTATAAGGAAGCTGCAGTTCCTGTGCTTAATACAAATAAGGAGAAAACCCTAATAAGGAAATGCAAGATGTTTTCCATTAAGATTTTTAAGAGACATGAAGCATTTCAAAGAATTATGCAAATAGATCATGCTGTGTGCCATTTAGCACATTTTATTATCTCACAGATTAGTGCAATTTAGTGCTTGAGCAGTGAAAGCCTCTGTCAGTTGTTGAAAGCATGAGGCATCTGTAGTCAGAATGCTGACATTAGCAGCCTACAAAATGTGGACAACTGTAACCATAAATTAGAGAAATTACCAAGGAGATCCTTCCAGAGTAAGGCAAAGAGTTGATGAAATACAGATGTCGCCAGAGTTCCCTCATATGTGCATAATTTCATAGCTGCACATTCTGATATTTTGAAGATTTTATTCCCATTCCTTCGGGGACTAACACTTTTAACACTTCCTTGGTCAACAGGTGGGGACGGCAGTAAAAGATATAAATCATTCCAGATATGGTATTAAAAACTTATCCTTGCTCATTTTAATCAACAGCTCCATGCTTGCAAAAGGTAAAATCAAAATATTAGGTATCAACTGGCAGAAAAGGGAAGAATAAATGATAGCTTCTTTGCAAATATATGAGATATATCCTGCACCTCTTCAATTGTAACAATGAGTTATAATTTTTAAAATGTGAAGAAGGAGAGCTGAAGTCAATTTATTTAGTTGGCTTAGTGTTTCCAAAATCCAGTGACCAGGCCAGGGGTGAGGGGAGAACTTCATGCGCGCTTCCAAATGATCCCCACTCTTGGGAGGTTTACGTTCTGCTGCT
Organism: Muntiacus reevesi; assembly: GCF_963930625.1. NCBI lineage: Eukaryota > Metazoa > Chordata > Mammalia > Artiodactyla > Cervidae > Muntiacus > Muntiacus reevesi. The sequence continues at coordinate 27,025,573 of NC_089250.1, forward strand.
GTGAATCATTTTTGAACAAAGGGTTCTTCATTTTCCTTTTTCAGTGGCCCTCCAAATACACAGTTGGCCCTATCAGTGGAGTTCCGGGTCCTGAGGACGCTATGGAAGTCTATTTCAGAGGCCGCACCTGGATTCGAGAGCAGGGGAAAATAGAGCTGAAGAAAAATGAGCTGACATTCAATGTGGGTGTGTGTTTGTTTTTTAATCTTCAGAGAGTCACAATTTCTTATATAGGGCAGGAAGCTGAGAATTGTTATAAAGAACCACTTGTAAGAGGGAGAAAATTTATCAAGATTCATCAGTCTTGACCATTGCGAACAGAAAAAAAAAAAAACTGGATGACAAGCCTGTTGAGGGAACCAGTGGCTGCTTTTTCTTGGGGACCACTAATAATTCTGATTGAGGCTTTGGGCTTGAACCAGGAAGACGCTGCTGCTGAGGAACCAGCAGAGCTGTTGGTGGTTGTGGAGACTGTTAGAAAAGAGCCTATGTCCTCAGCACATAACTAACTTTCCCTCGCAACGCTTACGCAAGTCTGAAGCTCAAGGGGTTAGAGAATGGAGAGTTAACAAACACCTCTGTAAATCACTGTATCATTCCTCAAAGCCTAAAGATGCAGAAGAAACAAAGATTCACTAGGTGGAAGGTCAGCTCAGCGTTCACTAGAGGATGGGAAGGCCTGTGAGAGACACCTGCTGGGGCAGACCTGACAGAGGGGCTTGTAGACTTGCTTCTGCCTGTTTTAGACCCCGAGTTCACAGCCAAGTGTACTCCACACTAATGCTTGGACGGCTCGGGTTTGAATATTTCCCCTTTCCCAATTGCTTCCCAGCCTCCTCATCCTTCCTGAAGGAGAATGACCTATGTGCCAGCATGACAAAGGTTCAGAAATGCATAGAAGCTTCATTGTGAGCCTCAATCCTTTAAGGGACCCAACGGTCAACTCCAAGTGAGGAGAGGGGGTGTGCAGAAAGCAGGAAGTCATTACAATAATCAATCACTAGCTGGGCTTTGAGCTCCTTTACCACTAATTTAATGGAAAGATTTATTATCTTCACAATGTACACTTCTGAAAAATCACTGAATCTTCACATCAATCTTTGTGTTTTATCACAGAAATTATAGGTAATTATAGGCAGCAAATCAATAGTTTATTTTGGCAAATTTGTACCTTACAGCTAAAAAAAATGGTCTTATTTTAAATTAAGGCAATATTAAATCAAGAAACGGCATTTTTCTCCATTCTGTGACTACAACACAATGATTCAATATTTCCTCTGCCCACTTTTGTCTTTGATAGTCATAAGGTTGTTGTCCTATGATAAGCATTTCAATGGAAATTAAGACCACCATTTTCTTCAAAAAGTATGATTTCACTAAGTAAGAACTGACTTGAAGTTTATAACTTCCAAGTTTGGAAATTCTTTGATATTTCATTTTCCTTTATCAGAATGGAGAGAGATATTTGTTGCTGCTGTTTTTTGTTTGCTTATTGATCCTAAACTAAGTAGAACCCCAAATTTATTCACTTACTCCTCTTTCAGCAATATGACTTCTTCCAATTGTTAGGTTTCACTTGATATTTTTAACACATAAATATTGTTATAAAAGTAATTTTTTAAGTATCAAAAAATTAAGAAAAGCAGAGAAAACTACAAAATTTAAAGATAATTCCATCATCCAAATTAGTACCAATAGTGTTTTGGCATATTTTAATTTAAAATGCATTTAGGATGATTTAGTTCCATTTCTATGCTATTTTCTATCTGTGTCAATAAGTCATTTTTCTAAACTATGTTTAATGTGTAAATCATATTCTTATATACTTGCTACAGTTAACAAGTTACCTTGTTATGAGGCATTTAGATTATTTACAGCTATTTAGTATCCTAAACAACACTGAAGAAATGACCTATTACTCATTTAATCTGAACTCATTTGTGCATGATGATGTCAAGAATGTAGAAAAAAACTGGTCTGCTTCAACTCTGAAATTTTCCTTTAGAGATGATCTTCAGTTTGCGTTAGAGGAAGGTCTTTTCCTGGTTGATTATGTAGAACTCAGAAATTTCTTACTTATGTGTTTTATAAAACCCAAAGCAAGATGGAGTTGTAGCAGGTAAACATGTTTATTAAATGTGAAATAAGCCTGAAAGAAACATTTTCCTTATAATCAGGTAGGCTATCCTTGATTCTCTGTCTGAATATCAGGGGGGAGAGTGGGGGGATGGGAATAAAACAAAATTTCAGAAGGAGAATGAGTTATTTGGTATATGTCTCCAAAAATTAACAAGTAGCAGAAAAGATAAATTCCTTTGTTATAAAAAAACTTGTTATGAATTTCTCTGTGACATTTTTGTGTCATTTAGTCTCTAAGTCATGTCTGACTCTTTGTAACCCCATGGACTGTAGTACACCAGGATTCCCTGTCCATCACCATCTCCTGAAGTTTGCTCAAACTCATGTCTGTTGAGTCAACAATGCCATCCAACCATCTCATTCTCTGTCACCCACTTCTTCTCCTGCCCTCAATCTTTCCCAGAATCAGGGTCTTTTCCAATGAGCTGGCTCTTAGCATCAGGTAGCTCAAGATTGGAATTTCACCTTCAGCATCAGTCCTTCCAATGAATATTCAGGGTTGACTTCCTTTAGGAGTGACTGGTTGGATCTCTTGCTGTCCAAGGGACTCTCAAGAGTCTTCTCCAGCACAACTCAAAAGCATCAATTCTTTGGTGTTCAGCCTTCTTTATGGTCCAACTCTCACATTCATGCATGACTACTGGAAAAAACATAGCTTTGACTATACAGACCTTTTGTCGGCCAAGTGCTGTCTCTGCTTTTCAATATACTGCCTAGGTTTGTCACAGCTTTTATTCCAAGGAGCAAGTGTCTTTTAATTTCATGGCTGCAGACACCATGTGCAATGATTTTGGAGCCCAAGAAAATAAAGTCTCTCACTGTTTCCATTGTTTCCCCATCTATTTACCATGAAGTGATGAGACTGGATGCCATGATCTTAGTTTTTGAAAGTTGAGTTTTAAGCCAGTTTTTTCATTCTCCTCTTTCACCTTTATCAAAAGGACACTGGGGGTAAGAAATAGCACATTTCTTTATTTTTCTATTTCTAATCATATCCGATTTAAACACACCATTTTCCAAAGTGAGAGAGAAATTCTACAATTCAATATTAGTTTGTTTACACTTATAACTTAATTCTGAAAGTTTACACAGCACTCCTCCCCAAACTGGGGAAACTTCATTTTAAATCAGTCTTCATCTCTGGTATAGCCTTTGTTCCATATATTTATGGCCCCACCATGGAGCACTTGTCTTTACGATATTGTGCACTGTTAATGCTGGTGCAGGACCCCTAAATCCTTTCCAACCCTTGTCTACAACAGAAAAAAAAAAAAACATTTTAACATAGTCATAGAGTGGTTCTACTTTTTCAATCCACATTTAGAACTGAGAATTGTGGAATTTAAGCCAGTCATTTTCTTTTGTAGTGCTACAATGGAAATACAATGGAAATACAATGGTATTTCAGCGAGGAGATCCTTAGAGAAATGAAAGTTATATAGAATCATTATTTGACCAAGTTGGAACTATTGAAGATTAAAATATTTACTTGGAGATGAGACTGCCAGTTCACAGCAGGCAGAAATGAATGCTGGTCATGACATCATCACCAGTTAGGCCGTGGTCACCAGTTAGGCATAGCCCAATGAAGCAAAGTCTCAGGGCCAAGTGACAAGAAGAGTATGTAATTTGAGCTGGTCATTCATGACTTCTTGAATGTGAAAGCAATCACCTAGCATTCAGAATTCAAATATGTATTTAGGGAAACTAAATACCACAGATTTTCTTGCTTGCTAAATCCTTCTTTGCTTTTCTCTTCTTGATATGGATGTGGCTCACTGCTTCTATTGAACATGGCACAAAACAGTTCAGTCCCTCTCCTGGCTTTCTTTATAAAAGTTACAAATTGTAGAAATGAACAAATACCCTAGTTTTAGCTTACTTCCCAGGTCTTTTATTAAAAGTCACAAATCCTTTTAACTTCCAAAAAACCAAACAGGATGATATTTTTTATGTTTGCTATGTCTTCTAAAAGAAGAAAATAGCTAGTCAATTGGATGTTAGAGTCAATTACCTAAAGGATTAAATCCCCTTTGCTGAAATCTTTGTGCATGTGGGTGGCATGGTAAATCCCTTAACAGACCTGATACCTACACCTTGGTCTAGAACATTTTTCCCTCCACCTGCCTCTTTGACTTCTGTTTAGCAGGTGTGGGTGGTTTGTGGTTGAGTAAAAATAAGAATGATCTGCAGGAGCCCCTCACATTTGACACTGAATCTGCCACTTGAATCACCCTTACATTATAAACTTGACTACCGGCCAAAAGTTTCAGGGAGAGAATATTCCCATTTGCTTTGCTTGTAAGGGTTCCTAATAATAATAATAACCAGAAGCTTGATAAAACAAGAGTTAATTTATTCATTTCCAGTAAGAATTTCAGAAACAATTCATCTCTGGAATTTTAAACTAGCATTCAGCTGTCCTCTCTGGTCTGATCTTTAAGCAATCTGCATTCAAGACATAGTGTCCCATTGGTATTCTAGTGTGTGTGCACCGGTATATAAGTTTGTGTTGCTTTATTAGTAATTGTCTTAACCAATGTAATGACTCTGTTGTGTTTCTTTGTTGATGACAAACATTACATCCATACAAATACATTGATACCCAGTAAGAATTCTAGGTTTTCAAGTTGGATTTAGGGTTTTTTTGAAACTTTGAATTAAAATTATATCATCTTTTCAATATATTAATCTTAAAACATTTAAGTACCATTAGTAAGAAAAGTAACAAAGTGTAAAACCAAGTGTCTTTATGAATCACAAATTTTTATTTTACTTTAATATTTCTTAAAATAAAAACAATATTCCTCCCACATTGATTCATATTTTACTAAAAACTCATTTTTGAATGGACAATGGGAGGCCAGTCTTGAATAGGATATAACCACTTATCTTTTCATTCTATTAGATATATCATGAAATAAACTTATGGGAAATGACTAATACATTTAAAAAATAGTATTTTTTCCATAAGGCATTTTATTATGCTTTAAGGTTTCAAAAAAAAAGTTTCATAAAAAGTTGTCAAGAGGTAACAGTTTACTTAATTTGTAATCCTGTATAGTATAATCTTTATATTTCATGCTTTTGTTGGCATTGATTTTTAAAACTGTTTTTTTAATTTTATAAAATTTAACTTGAAGTGGTAAGTACTTAAATAATATCTTCATTAAAAGTACTCAACAAAAATGGAAATGAGAAGTGTAATAAATTGAGAAAACTAGATAAATAAGGCATCTTGAACACAATATGAGAAATTAGTTATGCCCTACAAATAAAAACAATGACTCTGAGGTTGTTAAACTATTTTATGTTATGCTGTCAATGAGACACCCTCAGCATATGCAAAGATTTTAATCAAAATGGTAAACAGATAGCTATGGTTATAAATATATTAAAAGAAAGAAAAACATCTTCATCGAGTAAATGTACAATTTGCAGCTAGAATAATCAACAGCTATGAAAAGAAGACGTACAGGAAAAAGCAATGAAGGAAACAGGTAAACTCACTGCAAATTAAACTAAGTTCAAGGGACTTTTTAATAAACAATAAAATGAAAGTCATCAATGTATCTGAGTTCAGATTCATTTTTATTGCTTATGCTCAGTTCTGCTTCACACTCGGAGTCCGCAAGTATTTCTTCAGTTTTGGAAATGTTGATGCATAATGTAAGGTATGAAGTTAGTGTAGGATTGGCCAATTTTTTCTCGCTTAAATATTCTCTATGATCAGAAGAGAAACTCATCCAGGTAGACCCTTAGTAAACATGTTGAATGGATGAAACTTTTTTTTTTCTTTGAGAAATTGTTTTTATTTGTATTGGGCTACAGGAGATGGTTTGGGAAATATCTGCAGGGTATGCCCCAGCAGGGAATGGTTCATTCTACTCTTCCTGGGATAATGTTTACAGCATTTTCTTTTTCTTGGAGCTGCTGCTTTTTCTGGAAGAAGCCTCTTTAGGTCCTCCTTGGAGAAGAATTTTCCCTTCTGTGGGGGGAGGTGGGGGGACACGTTGTTTCCTGACTCTCAGGGTTACTAACTGGTTCCTATTTAGAGAGACTTCCTCCTCTTGGGAAGACTTCCACTGCCAGCTGTCTCTTCAAGACCATTACAACCCAGCCCCTAACTGGAAAAAGATTTTTTTTTCCTTGGGTTTGGAGGAGACAGACGGGTCTTCCATTCCATTCTCCTGAGGAGAGTCCTAGGACTTTTGCTTTTACTTCTTTTTGGTGAACTTTCTGTTTAAATACACTTCTCCTTCATTCTCTCTGTCCTCCTTTTGAAGCTTCTATTAATTTCTGTTAGAAGCTGTCTTAAGGGCTTCCCTGATAGTTCAGATTGTAAAGAATCTGCCTGCAATGGAACAGATCCTGGTTCAATTCCTGGGTTGGCAAGATCTGCTGGAGAAGGGATAGGCTACCCACTTCAGTGTTCTTGGGCTTCCCTTGTGGCTCAGCTGGTAAAGAATCTGCCTGCAAAGTGGGAGACCTGGGTTCGATCCCTGGGTTGGGAAGATCCCCTGGAGAAGGGAAAGGCCACCCACTCCAGTATTCTGGGCTGGAGAATTCCATGGACTGTATAGTCCATGGGGTGGCAAAGAAGCTGTCTTAACTTGTTGTTTTGATCTTTCAGTCTCTTTATCTGGATAAATTCTTTATTATTATTATTGAATTTCCTAACTCTCTTCAACTGTATTTCTTATTTTTATGTTTCTTTTCTTATATACTTTAGATTTCTAAAGCTGTTATTTATATCTGACTGTACTTTGTTCTTTTTTATGTACTATTATTTCAAATTCCACTACTCTTTTTCATGGGTTGCATTCTTTTTAAAAAACTTCATTGAGAATTTTTAACACACTCACTTTAAAGTCAAAATATATACTGCTATAGTATATATTGGGCTTCCCTCGTGGCTCAGATGGTAAAGAACCTGCCTACAATGCAGGAGACCCAGGTTTGATCCCTGTGTTGCCTGGAAAATTCTTGCCTGGAGAATCCCATGGACAGAAGAGTGTTGCAGGCTACAGTTCACGGGGTTTCACAGCATCGGACATGACTGAGCAACTAACACTTTCACTTTCACAGTATTTTTAATCTTTATGGTGAATTCAACTCCAGAATGCTTGTATATATTAAGTATTTTATTACCTCTCACAGTTCATTTTCCTCACACATTTTATAATGTTTTTGCACACTCATCGTGAATGAAAAGTACTGTACTCATTCTTAGTCATAAGTTTCAAACAGAATTCATCACCTTTCTCCACAACCTCTACTCTCCACTACTGTATACAGTGTGAAGTTTCTCTTGGCTGTTGTTTGTAGATCCTTTAACCAGGGACCCTTGTCAAAAACAATATATCATTGACTCTTCCAACTACTGTATCTCCTTTCCAACATACTGTCCAGCTATCAATTTTTAACAGTTTGCCATCTCTGTTCTTCCCATCTCACCCTTGAGATTAGCCTTCTATCAGTTCAGTTCAGTTCAGTCGCTCAGTCGTGTCTGACTCTTTGCGACCCCATGAATTGCAGCATGCCAGGACTCCCTGTCCATCACCAACTCCCAGAGTTTACTCAAACTCATGCCCATCGAGTCAGTGATGCCATTCAGTCATCTCATCCTCTGTCGTCCCCTTCTCCTCCTGCCCCCAACCACTCCCAGCATCAGGGTTTTTTCCAATGAGTCGACTCTTCGCATGAGGTGGTCAAAGTACTGGAGTTTCAGCTTCAGCATCAGTCCTTCCAATGAACACCCAGGACTGATCTCCTTTAGGATGGACTGGTTGGATCTCCTTGCAGTCCAAGGGACTCTCAAGAGTCTTCTCCAACACCACAGTTCAAAAGCATCAATTCTTCAGCGCTCAGCCTTCAATAGGCAACCTCAAATTTTAGTCCACACTAGCTGTCAACACTGCTCAAATTGCTATTGCATTCCCAGAACATAAATTTACTTCACATGCAAATTTCAGTTACATGAATTTTACATGTATTCAAAATGCATACCAAATTTACAAGGAAAAGTCAGTTATATGCTTTTAACAAAAAAAAATTCATAACAGAGATAAAATGAGATGATGATATATACTAGGATGTGTAACATTTTTCCTCCAAAGCAATTTCCATTAGATTCCTTCTGGAACTCTCCTATACTGTTGGTGGGAATGTAAATTTGTGCACCTACTATGGAAAACAATATAGAGGTTCCTCAAAAAATTAAGACAGTTGCCATATGACCCAACAATCCCACTCCTCAGCAAATATTCAAACAAAACTCTAATTCAAAAAGATACACACATCCCTATGTTCATAGAAGTGCTATTCACAACAGCCAGGACATGTAAATAACCTAAATGTCCATCAACAGATGATCAGATAAAGAAGAGGTGGTACATGTATACAATGGAATACTACTCAGCAATAAAAAAGAATGAGATAATGCTATTTGCAGCTACATGGATGGGCCTAAAGATGATCATACTAAGTGAAGTAAGAAAAACAAATACTACATGATATCACTTATATGTGAAATCTAAAAGTATGACACAAACTTATCTATAAAACAGAAACAGATTCACAGACATGGATGGATTGGGTGTTTGGGATTAGCAGATGCAAACTTTATATATAGGATGGATAAACAACATGGTCCTACATTCTAGAACATGGAATTGTACTTAATATCATTTGATAAACCATATGGAAAAGAATATGAAAAAGACTGCATGTATAGATATAGACATATACACACATATATAACTGAATCACTTTACTGTATACAGCAGAAATCAATTATACTTCAATAAAATTTCTAAAAAAAATTCCCTCCTTCCTAGCTTGCTTCAGAGCTCTCCAATCACAAATTATGAATGAAAATTTTAGTTCCTTTTCATCAGATCTCTTTATAAAACTTGCATTAAAGTTCAGTTTCACTGAGAAGCATACCTCAAGATGAATTTGGAGTAAGAGACTTATTGGAGGAGGTGGGAATAGGAGAAGATGAAAAAGTCTTCAGACTATGATGCCAACCTTACACCTGAGGAAGGGGAGAAGGAAGGAAGAGACCTGGACTTCACACAAAATGACCCAAAATACATGGACAACAATAAACCATCAGTATTGTTTGCCTTCCATAATAACATTGATCAATTATTTGATTATCTTCCTGTGTTAAATTCATATTGCCTATATTTCCATGAAATGCAATTACACAAGCTATACACTCTTCCACTCTAAAGGGGGAATTTATACATGGAACAGGAAACTTGAACTGGAAAAACTATCCTCCAGTTCCCTTTCAAATTCTAGATATGAAAACTCTATTGTGAAAAATGATTCAATAGTCCTATTTCACTTCACTCTTCATACAGACACATATGTGTGGAAGTGAAACTCTTAGCTGTATATTGTGTTCTGACAGTAGCTTTCTAACTAGAGATTTCTACCTTTCAGAAAAAAATGTCTTCAAACACCATGATTAACTCTTACATGGATAAACCAGAACCATGGCAAATGGAGACCAACTTTTGTGGCTTAGGCAAGATGAAACTATTTCCTCTCTGTTTTTTGTTTGTTTGTCTATTTTGTTCTTGGCTGTGCTGAGCAGTATGTGGAATCTTAGTGACCTGACCAAAGATTGATCTGCATCCCATGCACTGGATGCATGGAATCTTAACCCCTAGACCTCTAGTGAAGTTCCAAAATAATTTTCTCTTTGATAATTCAGATGATGTATGTATTGCTGATTTCAAGGGGCTCTGTATGCAATGTAAGTCACCCCCAATACATTGGTATTATTTCAAATCAAATTGTATAATTTCGGCTTCCCAGGTGGTTCAGTAGGTAAAGAATATGTTGCAATGCTGGAGACTGCCTGTAACCCAGGAAACCCCGTGTTCCATCCCCGGGTCAGTAAGATCCCCTGGAGAAGGAAATGGCAACCCACTTCAATATTCTTACCTGGGAAATCCCATGGACAGAGAAGCCTGGTAGGTACAGTCCATGGGGTCACAAAGAGTCGAACACAACTGAGCGACTAAACCACTACTCTTTATTAGGATGAGATTTTATAATTCTCAAAGCATTTTTAGGAACATGTCCCTCAAAGGAACCCTGAATCAACCTTGAAATAATCATAGGTGGGTTTATTACCTCCATTTTTCAATTGAGTAAGTGGAGTACAAGAGCTGTTCAATTTTTTGAGCTGGATTTGGTCTACTATTTGATGCAACCAAGCTTTGAATCCTTGTGCATTTCCCTATCAACTCTGCAAAGAATTTAATGATGACTATAACATGAAAAATAATTAATTTTTCTCTTTGCTTTAAAACAGAAAACAATGGGAATTACATGTAATATGTGTGGAGTATCTATAGATTATTTTGACGGGATAAGCACTTTCTCAGACATCATTCCAAGAACTAAAGAAAAACAATTAAATGTTCTTTTTAAAAAATGCATTACAGTGCTTTGGGAGGGAAAACAAAGAATGTTGCAGTATAATATTTTCATATTTTACCTAATCAATCTACATTATAGGAGATATTTTAAACAATGGATAAAGTCTCTGTCTCTTATAGTCCAAAAACAGTGAGTCAAACCACAATTTTTCAATGATATCTGAGATAAATATTACTAAATACAGCTCCTTGGATATGATTTTTTTCTTACCTAGTTTATTGAAAGTGTCTGCTTATAGTTTTCTACTGACCCTACCTACTACCTTTTAATTAAATAAGCTGATAAAATTTCATCTTAGGGCAGAATTTCCTTTGCTTGACCTTGCTGCTTTGTTCTGCTGCATATCACCTGTCTTGGTTTTCTATTCTATGGGTGTTTACAAGGGGATGTGCTGTAACTCAAGAATAAGCAGAAGGCACTTTCATTGTTATAAATCAAATTGGCTTAACCTGTGATTGGGGTAAAGGCACCCCCAGATTTCTGAAGACTGTACTCCCTGCTGAAAATTGCTAGGTTGCTCTTTTTCTTTCTTTCCTGTCACCTTAACTGGGTTTGGAGGCCTTTACAAGTCCAGAGCATGACTACTTAGGCAACCACAGTTTTCTAGTGTGAATTAATAGGCCAAATGTATTGAGCAGAACTGACCTTTGCTTTTATATATAATGCCATTATAATTGATGTGAACCTCTTTATCTAGGTTGCAGGTATTAGATTACTTCATAGTTCTTTATTGCAATCAGCAGGGTGTTAATTTGATTTCTTTTTAAACTCCTGAATTCTGTCATTCTCATTACTGGTTTCCTAATGAAAATCGATGGATAAAATAAATGAAACCTAAATATCATAATCCTAAAACTCCTACTATTTAGAGTTCTATGGTCATTTGCTTTTGGCATTCATTGCACTACATATGGCTTGTAGAAAGATAATCAAGTTTTTTTTTTTTCTTTTTGCAACCAGTATTGAGTACAAAATACAAAACAAATCACCAACTGTGTACATGCTCAGAGTAAGCATTCATCAAAAGACATACTATTCCTTAGAATGCTTCCCTAGTAAATTAGACTTATGGAAAATATTTGTAGCACAAAAAATATAAATAAAGTATAGAAATCTATTAAATTAGCTGAAGAGTAGTTAGCATTTCTGATAAAAATTTGGGTGTGTTATGAAACTGATCATTTTATGTTTAAATAAGTTTAATTATTCCTATAATTTTCTGAGACAAGCATTCTCAACAGCTTCACTTAAAAATTGGAGAACTCGAAAGGGGAAGAACGCTATAAATAATTGCTTCCTGAGAAGCATGTTTACAAAGTTCATTGTTCTCCTTTCTTCAAAATAAATGTCCTGGCTTCCCATTTCAATTCTGGTCATTAGAATTACCTAAAGTTTTCACTAACAATGTTATCAAAGTTTGAATGAAATTCAAGATATTTCTCAATAGAGATATCCTTAGTTGAAAAGAGTATGAGACTATGATTTTCAATCTTGCAAATTTAAAGGTAAGAAAAATTACCCTGGACAGACAAACAGTAAAAGGAATATGACATCCATATATCCTATGTAAATTCAGAGAACTTACTTTAAGTATACGAATATTTGTATGAAAGACATATTTATTGATCCAAAAGTTTCTTTAAATTGATAAAGGTTGGCAAAACAATATCCTTTAGTCAGCTGACTAATATCAGTTTTCACCAATATCAGATCAAGAAAATGAAAAGGTTAACAGTAATAGCACACTTCAGTATGTGTGCACAAATAAGAGTGATCTTTAGTCCTTTTAAGATATGCCACTTTAACACACAAATAAGTTATTTTGAATTTATATGGAGAATTAACTAATATATTGCATTTGGGGAACATTTCAAATAATATTTATTGATTATATTAGTAAAGTTATAGTAACTGTTAACATCAAACTTTTGTTATGCACCACATACAGCTCCTTGGCCAAAACGAACAGAATTTTAGCCGCAGATTTATAATTAGGACTTGTCATTCAGGCCAGACATTAACCAACTGATTGATACCAGAGATGGAGTAGGAAACAGCAACCCACTCCAGTATTCTTGCCTGGAAAATCCCATGGACAGAGGAGCCTGGCAGGCTGTGTTCCATGGACTTTCAACGACATGATTGAGTGACTGAGCACAGTGTGTACATATTCAGAAACGGGCTCCTTTCCCCTCGCTTAATGCTGTTTGGATGTCACTAGACTTATAGACTCTGTTATCAGAAAAATCACACCCTACATTGCCAGAAATTCATTTTTAACAATTCTAGTTACCTAATGTTTAACTTTTTCTCATCAACAACTACTTACATTGCTCCAAAGCTTAATCCTTTTGTTTCAGTCAGTTCAGTTCCGTTCACGAGCTCAGTCGTGCCAGACTCTTTGCAACCCCATGGACTGCAGCACCCAGGCCACCCTGTCCATCTCCAACTCCCGGGGTTTACTCAAACTCATGTCCATTGAGTCAGTGATGCCATCCAACTGTTATGCCCGATGTCCGAATCCCCGAGCGGGAAGAGAGAAGGCTTCCGAGACAATGCAACTCGCAGGAAGGGAAGTTTATTACTGACTCGAGTCAGGACTCCCTGCCGCAACCAACGCAGTGGTGCGGGTCAGAGAGCCCCGAGCCCAAGCTGTTACACAAATTTATAGAGTGAGAAGCGGATTGGTTACACGTTTGCAAAACAATTTCATTGGTCAATACTTTCGCGCGGGTGGGACTTTCCTGGGGGTTTCCGCCCCGTTCCTAATTTGCTAATTGGCAAACATCGGTGAAAGCTAATTGGTCCTAATTGGCAAACAGTGGTCATTGTTAAGCGAAAGCTACCTGATAGTAGGAAGGCCTACTCCTAATCTAAGTTGCATTACTTCTGCTCGCCTCACACCAACCACCTCATCCTCTGTTGTCCCCTTCTCCTCCTGCCCTCAATCTTTCCCAGCATCAGGGTCTTTTCAAATGAGTCAGTTCTTCCCATCAGGTGGTCAAAGTACTGGAGTTTCAGCTTCAGCATCAGTCCTTTCAATGAATATTCAGGACTGATTTCCTTTAGGATGGACTGATTGGATCTCCTTGCAGTCCAAGGGACTCTCAAGAGTCTTCTCCACACCACAGTTCAAAAGCATCAATTCTTTGGCACTCAGCTTTCTTTATAGTCCAACTCTCACATCCATATGTGACTACTGGAAATAACATAGCCTTGACTAGACCAACTTTTGTTGGCAAACCAGGGGTGGCTAGGAGTTATTAGGCTGACCAAGGGGCAGCTTATTGACCAGTTCTGTGAGACATAGAGCACGACCCCCCAAATCATGCTGTCCACAGACACCAGCCCTGGAAGTGGGCGTCGAGCCCACAGCGCCCGAGGCCGACCTACAGGCCGCAAGTGGCGCCACAGGGTCCACAGGGCACTGCTCCTCCCCGAGGAAGCAGCGGAGGCCCGGGAGCCCACACTCCGCGTGCTCCTCCTTCTCCTGCCGATTAACAGGTCCTCACCAGGGTCTGGCTGGAGCGTGAATGCAAAAGCGCCAAGAGGCAACAACTCCCCTCGGTCAAGCACAACGTGGGCGGTCTTCTCACCGCAGGTCCGGACCGCAGCCCACACTGAACCGACTCCAAGTTCAAACCTCCTCACTCAAGCTTCTTGTGCTGAAATACACGGGGAATGAAACAGACTTGACATGGGGTAACCCAGCTTCCTGCTCCGGACCTGGGCTAGGACTCCCAAACCCAGTATTCCGGGCATGTGAGGCATAGCTGGCACCATCTGGGTCCCGGAAGTTCACCCACTCTGGCCGAGGGTTTGGACCACTAGCTGATAGGGCTTCAGCTTCCAATTTGAGGCCTCGCTGCAGGTGGAGAGGCGACATACTTCGTGTTGAGGTACGTTTTGACCACTGGCTGAGAAAGTCGTCTAAAAGAAATTTTCAGTTAAAGTTTTGAACACAGTGCACAATGAATACCTTTCTGCTGAGTCCTTCCTGGCAACTAGTCTAAACAATTTTTATAACTTTTGAGTTATGTTTGTTGGAAATTTTCAGCTATTCCTAAATGTAAAGTTTTGTTTTGTTTTTAAGTGGGAGGCAGATATTTTTGTCAATTATATATATTAATACATCTAACATATAGACATAATGTATGTATGTGGTGTTGGAGAAGACTCTTGAGAGTCCCTTGGACTATGAGGAGATCCAACCAGTCCATCCTAAAGGAGATCAGTCCTGGGTGTTCATCGGAGGGACTGATGTTGAAGCTGAAACTCCAATACTTTGGCCACCTCATGCAAAGAGTTGACTCATTGCAAAAGACCCTGATGCTGGGAAGGACTGGGGGCAGGAGGAGAAGGGGATGACAGAGGTTGAGATGGTTGGATGGCATCACCTACTCGATGGACATGAGTTTGGGTAAACTCCAGGAGTTGGTGATGGACAGGAAGGCCTGGCATGCTGCGATTCATGGTGTCGCAAAGAGTTGGACAGGACTGAGCAAATGAACTGAACTGAAAATGAAATGAGATAATTTTACAAAGAAGAATAATATTATTTTTTTAAGTTCAAATTGATTCAAGTCTGTAATTGAAATTCATTTTTCAGTAGCTCTTGCTGACTAAAAATTGATTCTATTTTTTCTTCTTTTTGTCCAAGTTGGCCTCTTGAAGCTTTAGAGGATTACAAGAACTCAGTCTATTTGCCAAGTTATCTTTAGTAAAATCATAACCTTGTTTGGTCTTGAAATTGACCATACTCTAAAGCCCTCTAATTTTGAGATGGAAGAGAAGTGGACACTTGGTACAAACATGTATTTACCATTTTCAAGAACAAATAATTATGTTGATTAAACCAGTAATCTTTATTTCTGCCCATTTTGAGAGGCATATTGCTTTCTCACCTTTTATTTTCCTTTTGTATTGATAAAGATGTGGAGAATGTACTCTTACCAGAAGTTGCCTAAGCTGATACCTTTTTCAGGAATTTTTAACCTGTGGTTCAAGTACCCTTCTGGGGGATGGATGGATTGTTCGTGAATAGGTTTTAGAAAATGGGGGAATTCCCTCAATTCTGTAGAAATTTCTTTGGTTTGTGTGTTAGGCGTAATTTTTTATGAGCAGAAGATCCATTGCTTTCACCAAAAAGATTTTACAGTCACCCAAAATTAAGAGTCTAGGTTTTTATGATACATAGGTTGTGAATGAAGGGTTAATTTGGAGATGGAAACTTTTGTAGTTTTTGGTAACAATTGAACAAGATGGCAGTCCTATAAAATTTAAATCTACTCATTTAATTTTAGAAGCCTTGAATTTTTTTTAATCTTCAGTCTCTTTTATTTCAGAATTCTACCTAGTTAGGTCAAATTTGAATTAATATTTGTGAGTCAGTTTATGTATAACATGTTAAATTCATAAATGAAGTAGACAAGACTTATTCTAATAGTATCTATGAATGAAATGTCAAGTAGAAAATTTTAGCAAATATTTCACTGATTCACACCCAAAAGGTTCTCTAATCAAAATAAAGCAATCAACAAAAACAACAAAATATTCAGTTAGTTCAGTCTGTCAGTCATGTCCAACTCTTTGCGACCCCATGAACTGCAGCAGCCCAGGTCTCCCTGCCATCACCAACTCCTGGAGTTCACCCAAAACCATGTCCACTGAATCGGTGATGCCATCCAACCATCTCATGCTCTTCTCCTCCTGTCCTCAATCTTTCCCAGCATTGGTGTCTTTTGCAAAGAATCAGCTTTTTGCATCAGGGGGACAAAGTATTGAAGTTTCAGCTTCAACATCAGTCCTTTCAATGAACACCCAGGACTGATTTCCTTTAGGATGGACTGGTTGGATCTCCTTGCAGTCCAAGGGACTCTCAAGAGTCTTCTCCAACACCACAGTTCAAAAGCATCAATTCTTCGGCACTCAACTTTGTTTATAGTCCAACTCTCACACCCATACATGACCACTGGAAAAACCATAGCCTTGACTAGATGGACCTCAGATGACAAAGTATTGTCTCTGATTTTCAACATGCTGTCTAGGTTGGTCATAACTTTCCTTCCAAGGAGTAAGAATATTTTAATTTCATGGCTGCAATCACCATCTGCAGTGATTTTAGAGCCCAGAAAAATAAAGTCACCCACTGTTTCCACTGTTTCCCCATCTATTTGACAGGAAATGATGGGACCAGATGCCATGATCTTAGTTTTCTGAATGTTGAGCTTTAAGCCAACTTTTTCACTCTCCTCTTTCACCTTCATCAAGAGGCTCTTTGGCTCTTCTTCACTTTCTGCCATAAGGGTGGCCATCTGCATATCTGAGGTTATTGGTATTTCTCCCAGCAATATTGATTCTAGCGTGTGCTTCCTCCAGTCCAGCATTTCTCATGATGTACTTGGCATATAAATTAAATAAGCAGGGTGACAATATACAGCCTTGACGTACTCCTTTCCCTATTTGGAACCAGTCTGTTGTTCCATGGCCAGTTCTTACTGTTGCTTCCTGACCTACATACAGGTTTCTCAAGAGGCAGGTCAGGTGATTTGGTATTTCCATCTCTCAGAATTTTCCACAGTTTATTGTGATCCACACAGTCAAAGACTTTGGTATAGTCAATAAAGCAGAAGTAGATGTTTTCCTGGAACTCTCTTGCTTTTTCGATGATCCAGTGGTTGTTGGCAATTTGATCTCTGGTTTCTCTGCCTTTTCTAAAACCAGCTTGAGCATCTGGAAGTTCATGGTTCATGTATTACTGAAGCCTGGCTTGGAGAATTTTAAGCATCACTTTACTAGCATGTGAGATGAGGGCAATTGTGTGGTAGTTTGAGCATTCTTTGACATTGCCTTTCTTTGGGATTGGAATGAAAACTGACCTTTTCCTGTGGCCACTATTGAGTTTTCCAAATTTGCTGGCATATTGAGAGCAGCACTTTCACAGCATCATCTTTCAGGATTTGAAATCACTTAACTGGGATTCCATCACCTCCACTAGCTTTGTTCGTAGTGATGCTTCCTAAGGCCCATTTGACTTCACATTCCAGGATGTCTGGCTCTAGGTGAGTGATCACACCATCGTGATTATCTGGGTCATGAAAATCTTTTTTGTACAGTTCTTCTGCGTATTCTTGCCACCTCTTCTTAATATCTTCTACTTCTGTTAGGTCCCTACCATTTCTGTCCTTTATCGAGCCCATCTTTGCATGAAATGTTCCCTTGGAATCTCTAATTTTCTTGAAGAGATCTCTAGTCTTTCCTATTCTATTGTTTCCCTCTACTTCTTTGCATTGATCGCTAAGGAAGGCTTTCTTATCTCTCCTTGCTATTCTTTGGAACTCTGCGTTCAAATGAGTATATCTTTCCTTTTCTCCTTTGCTTTTCACTTCCCTTCTTTTCACATCTATTTGCAAGGCCTCCTCAGACAGCCATTTTCCTTTTTTGCATTTCTTTTTCTTGGGGATGGTCTTTTCTTGGGGATGATTCCTGTCTCCTGTACAGTGTGTCATGAACCTCTGTCCATAGTTCTTCAGGCACTCTGTCTATCAGATCTAGTCCCTTAAATATATTTCTCACTTCCACTGTATAGTCATTTGATTTAGGTTATACCTGAATGGTCTAGTGGTTTTCTCGTCTTTCTTCATTCAGTCGGAATTTGGCAATAAGGAGTTCATGATCTGTCACAGTCAGCTCCTGGTCTTGTTTTTGCTGACTATATAGAACTTCTCCATCTTTGGCTGCAAAGAATATAATCAATCTGATTTCAGTGTCAACCATCTGTTGATGTCCATGTGTAGAGTCTTCTCTTGTGTTGTTGGAAGAGGGTGTTTGCTGTGACCAGTGCGTTCTCTTGGCAGAACTCTATTAGCTTTTGCCCTGTTTCATTCTGTACTCCAAGGCCAAATTTGCCCATTACTCCAGGTGTTTCTTGATCTGGCCCTAATTAAACATTCATAAATTTAATATTCATTGGTTCTCTCTCCTCTTTCTACACATATGTGAATGTGTGTGCACATGCCAACCATGCTTAGATTCCTAAATCTTTCTGTTGGAAAGCTTTTCATTATCCATAAAGACTGATAACTGTCAAAGGTATACAAAGCAATAGATAGGGAGGTAGGACTTTCTGACTGAGTCTGAAGGAGGACATGACTATGCCATCCAGGAGAGGAATTCAAGATCAGATGGTATAATCACCAGTGAGGAACCCAGGATAGAATTTAAATATTTAGAGGCCTTTTGTGTTGAATCGCAGACCTTGCCCACTTCCTTCACTCACAGCTCCCCAGTTTACTTCCAGCCTTATCTGAGACGGTATCTTCCATTAATGCAAGAAGTGTAATTTAAAGTTTATTTAGTACTTGTTCTTTACCCAGAGGCTTCCATTTAGAGTAACCGTTGGAGTTAAGATTTGGATCTGGTCCCTCAGATAACCTGAATAGGAGGACCTCAGACAAGTAGATGCAAGATACTAGCAATTTATTTCATATCAGGTTCCAAAATGATAACCTTTTGAACACTGTTCACCCCTGTCTGATTCAAATTGATGACCACCAGGTAAAAGGCAGGGGGTTATCTCTGAGCAATTTGTGTGGACTTCCACAAATTGTTCTCTGGGCCAGTGCAATTGAAACCTCTTCTCCAGTTGAAAATTCTTCTTCGAGAACCTAGTGATCCAGCGGTTAAGATTCTGTGCTTCTGCTACAGGGGCTCAGGTTCAATCTCTGGTTGGGGAGCTGAGATTCCCACATGACACAGGATGTGGCCACAAAGAAAAAAAGAAGAAGAAAATCACATCCAAAGTCTTTTGTCTTTGTTGAACTGGAAGGTAGGAGGGCTTTATCAAGGAAAGTGCCCAAAGGCCAAGATATGAGAACTTAGAATCCAGTAAAAATTTAAAAGGTTGAAAAGGTAATCTTGTGTGTTATAAAGGTAACTATGTGTCTTCCCTGCCCAATAAACTTTGAAGAACATCACTGTAACTGTAACTAGAAAAAGCCTTTGGAAATGATCAAGTACAATGTATGCATGTGTGTCCATATTTATTAAACCTTACTTATATATGTGAAAAGCTATTTCTGCAAATGGGCTGAGGCTGGGGCTTCCACCCCAAAGGTGCTCTTCATGTTGATGAGGCCTGGACAGAGCCACAATGATAATCTCAGATCATGTAACCTCTTGACCTAGACCCAAGATGAAAATTTCCTTGCCTTGACAAGCATCATTTTTATTTCAATAAAATCTTCCTGGTATAATAAATTTGAACATATATAGTTTTAGTTCTATTTTTCTCACACCTATGAGACTTTCACTTCTATTTCATGAAAACTTTACATTTCCTCTCAGTGGTTCGAATTAGAAAAATTGAGCTTAAAAAAACAAAAAGTGACACAGAAGAGAAAGTAAGGGATTCCTTCATTGCACTGTTTAGATAGCAGGAAGGAAGCAGGAGAGGTGCTTCCTTCTGTTTGGTGGTGAGAATTGCTGAGAGGTGGGTCACTGGTAAGACAACCTGAGTACCATTCTCTGCATACATTTATCATCTTCAGCACTGAGACCACACAACCTTTTGCTTTGAAGAGGACTGAGAAACACCGACTAGATCTGTGGCAAGTTGAATAGGTTAAAGTGTTCTCCATACCACTAATCTAGAATGTCCTACATGTTGGGGCTATCATGGAATCCCTGAATTTTGATAAAATAAGTACTTTTAAAATTTCAGTTAAATTTATAGTTCAATTTTAAATCACAGCATTTTGCTGTATGCATCATGATATGAAATGTTGCTGTCTCAGTAAAGTAAATAAATAAGTAAATAAGTATTTAAGTAGGCAATTGTACTTATTTAAATATTACAAAACTATGAGAATTGTAAGTTCTATGATGAAGTCTGGAGTATTTCAATTCAATTCAATTTAATAAACATTTATTGAGACTCTAGTAGGAATCCTACTCTAATGCACTACTCCATGTTTTAAGAATACAGTGTGGTCCTTGCTCACCAAAAAAAAAAAAAAGACATATAGGCAAATAAGGTCAAGAGCAGAATTTTGCTTCAGAAAAAATAACAGCACAGATAAAGGAACAGATGACTTTTCCAGGAGTCACTGAGATTAGAAAGGGCTTCCAGGCATTAATAGGTCAGTTTGGGATGATAAGCAAGAATCTCCTGAATCAGGAGAAGACCTTTTGTGATGGAAAACATAGTGTGTGGAAAGGAATATTCACATAAGGTAACATGTATATTTTTAAGGCAGTCAACTCATGGTAGATAAGCGACAGATGATAAGGAACAAAAAGTAGATTGAGTGGTTCATGAAAACCTGATGTTTTCATTATGATTATTTTTTAACTATAGTGATTTTTATAGAATAAACAAAGATTTGAATGGAAATATAAAATCTTCAATTACTGTTAGAACTTCTCAGTGGAATTACAAAGAAATTTTAATTAACTGAATTTGCTAGCAGCAATTCTCTGTGTGATAGCACCAGGTAAATGTTTAAGAGTGCAAAGAAATTGGGCGATAAACAAAAGTGAGTTTATAGTTGGAAAACCAGGAGTGAAGTGTCCTAGCCTTCCCATACCAATTTCATCTTAGCTATGGGATATGCTCATCAGTGGCCACAGGACTGGAAAAGGTCAGTTTACATTCCAATCCCAAAGAAAGGCAATGCCAAAGAATGCTCAAGCTACTGCACAATTGCACTTATCTCACACACTAATAAAGTAATGCTCAAAATTCTCCAAGCCAGGCTTCAACAGTACATGAACCATGAACTTCCAGATGTTCGAGCTGGATTTAGAAAAGGCAGAGGAACCAGAGATCAAATTGCCAACATCTGCCAGATCATCAAAAAAGCAAGAGAATTCCAGAAAAACATCTACTTCTGCTTTACTGACTATGTCAAAGCCTTTTACTGTGTGGATCACAACAAACTGTGGAAAATTCTTAAAGAGATGGAAATACCAGACCATATTACCTGCCTCCTGAGAAATCTGTGTGCAGGTCAAGAAGCAACAATTAGAACTGGACATGGAACAACAGACTGATTCCAAATAGGAAAAGGAGTACATTAAGGCTGTATATTGTCACCCTGTTTATTTAACTTATATGCAGAGTACATCATGTGAAATGCTGGGCTGGATGAAGCACAAGCTGGAATCAATATTGCCGGGAGAAATACCAATAACCTCAGATATGCAGATGACCTCACCCTTATGGCAGAAAGTGAAGAACTAAAGAGCCTCTTGATGAAAGTGAAAGAGGAGAGTGAAAAAGTTGGCTTAAAGCTCAACATTCAGAAAACTAAGATCATGGCATCTGGTCCCATCACCTCGTGGGAAATAGATGGGGAAACAGTGGAAATAGTGACAGACTTTATTTTCTTGGGCTCTGAAATCATTGCAGATGGTGATTACAGGCATGAAATTAAAAGACGCTTACTCCTTGGAAGAAAAGTTATGACCAACCTAGACAGCACGTTAAAAAGCAGAGACATTGCCTTGCCAACAAAGGTCGGTCTCATCAAAGCTTTGGTTTTTCCAGTGGTCATGTATGGATGTAAGAGTTGGACTATAAAGAAAGCTGAGTGCCAAAGAATTGATGCTTTTGAACTCTGGTGTTGGAGAAGACTGTTGAGTGTTCCTTGGACTGCGAGGAGATACAAAGAGTCCATCCTAAAGGAAATCAGTCCTGAATATTCATTGGAAGGACTGATGCTAAAGCTAAAACTCCAATCCTTTGTCCACCTGATGTAAAAAACTGATTCATTGGAAAAGACCCTGATGCTGGGAAAGATTGAAAGCAGGACGAGAAGGGGACGACAGAGGATGAGTTGGTTGGATGCCATCACCGACTCAATGGACATGAGTTTGAGTAAACTCCAAGAGTTGGTGATGGACAGGTGGCCTGGCGTGCTGCAGTCATGGGGTCACAAAAAGTCGGACACAACTGAGTGACTGAACTGAACTGAACTGATGCTCAGATATCTTATCTTCCCAGATACTGTTTCACATATGTATAGTGGGCTAGTGATACCTGTTCTAGGGAATTCACATAACTCTAAAGGTTATTGTGAAGGTAGAATTGATATGCGTGTAAAGTCATCTGAAAAATTCTAAACAAGTTTATGATATTTTGTTCTACAGTCAAGGAGACTGTGGCCCTAACAAATAATATGTTTATAAAAAGTTGGCTTGTACTAACAGCAAGGACCAACAATTAAAACCTGAACTTCATATTCTTATCCATGTCCTTTCCCTTTATTAAAGCAAAATGTATGTCCTATACACCAAACTGTCCACTACAAGGCAGGGGACAAGTATACTGAGTTTGAATTCCTGTGGATAGCAGTAATGCTCCCTACAAAACTCAACTCTTATCAAAGATTTTACATGCCTCATACATTTCCTTTTGGAATAGCAATATATTTGTAAGGCATTAGGGGGTAAGAGAAAGGATGTTCTTCATCTCTCTGCCCCAGAGCAACTTGAGTTTTTTCCACCTCAGTTCTCTCTAGAAGGGAGTTCATTTCCTCTCCCATCATACCCCAAGCACCATTCATTCAAGGCTGTTATATGAGGAGATGAGAGAATTACATCAAGCAAGGGTAGCAAAATATTCTTATATGCATTCAGAGATACATACATGTTTTGATACCACTATTCTGAATTTCCTCATTTATTGCCATCAGAAGGAATTTCTCCAACCTCATTATAACAATGTTTGTTGGAATTTCTTGTCTAGACCGTTCTCCCATTTTCATCTCTGTTTCTGAGTCTGCCATGTTCTCTGTTTAGAGCCCCTCACAGCTAACCTGATATTCCTCTTCATTTAATTTTTTTAACTTTTTTTCACAATGAAGTATTTGGTTTTTTAAATGTAAATTTATTTATTTTAATTTGAGGCTAATTACTTTACAATATTGTATTGGTTTTGCCAAGCATTGACATGAATCCGCCACGGGTGTCGATGTGTTCCCCATCCTGAAACCCCCTCTCCCCATCCTCCCCATCCAGAGCTACAGCTGGGTCTTTCATCTTTGTGATCTTGGTTAAGCCTGAGTGAATGTAGTAACTTCTCATATCAGTAGAATTTTTACACTGTAATGGGGACTTTATAAATTTGGGGGTGGTGGGGTGCTAGTTGGCAAACACTGAGCCACTGAGGAACCTGACGAAAAAATTGCTCATGTTTAATAATATAAGTTAATCATGAAGTCTTATGAATTAAGATGTTTTTAGACTTCCAGTTCAAAGATAGTAATTGAACATGCATTTGTCCATTTTCCACATCTTTGCATCTCTGTTTATTGTATCTATGGTCTCTGATTACTCAATAAAAAACTGAACTATCTGCTCACTCCTGTTACATCTTTCTAATGAATCAGGCAGAACAACTGCATATAAATTCACAAATTTTTTTAGTGACGTTCTTTATTGTTAAACAATCTTCCTGAAATTTGACCTAACAGCTCAAGCCATATTTCTTAATGAGAGGTGAAGAATAACTAGAGTGTTCTCTATGTAATTGTCTTGATGGCAATAACAGATTCTGTACTTAATATGGTACCCTAGACAAACTGGCCCTGATATCTTAATCTGTTTTTTAAAAGGTTTACGGCTTCATGTCTCTCATTTCTTTACTCATTTCAGGCATCTCATAGCCCTGTTCATAATTTGAATCCTAAATATCAGCTCATGACCCTCCTGAGGAGCCTGCTGTATTTTTCTTTTTATGTCTCCATTTTAATTAAAAAAAAAAAAAAAAAAAAAAAAAAAAACTACATATTTGTGTATGTTTAAAGTACATGGTTGTGTAGGCACCATTCTTTTTTTTTTTTTTAAGTGTTGTTCCTAGGTATGGACTTGAGGGATATTCAAGTTATAATTGGAAGGATTCAAATGAAAAGAAAATTTCATTTTGACAATGGCTTGGGATGTGTGTGTGTTGTGTCTATGTGCTTTTAATGTTAGAAGTTAAAGGGAACCACTCCTATTGTTTCTTTCTCTCCATTCATTTCTCACCTTTTATACTCAGTAAAGCATTGGGATTTTTTTAAATTTTAGGTTAATTGATTTTGTTTTTCATCATAAAGTCACAGTACTGAGAGCCAGAAAGAGCTTTAGAAAGTATAACAGAATGATTTAAATAGAGACAGCTCTACAGTTAGATTAAATCCTTTTTCTCATTTCTAATTAAATGATCATATTCAAGTTGCATGAGTAATCTGTGTTCATTTTTCTCGTTTGTAAGTGGGGAAAATAATGGTGACTGTTTCTGAGATCAGATTATGGTAAGGGTGAATTTATGTACCAAACATAAGTCAATAAATTAATGCCTGGAATTATTCACTCTTCTGCTGCAGTGTCTCTGTCTCTTTCTATATGTTGAACAGTATGGGTTTGAACTGCACAGATCCACTTGTATGTGGATTTTTTCAGTAAATACATATCACCGTACTACATGACTCTGGCTGGTTAAATCTGTGAATGTGGAACCTAGGATATGGAGTGCTGATTGTAAAGTTATACATGCAATTCAAGCTTTGCAGAGGATCAGTACCTCTAAACTCCACATTGTTGAAGGGTCAGTGTGTGTGTGTGTCTATTTATAAAATCTTCAGTCCCATAAAGGCCTTCTATGTCATACCTATCCTCATTTCCATAATGAGGATTTCATTGTAGAGCCCTATCATGATTTGCATGCACAAAACATGTATAATTTGAAAAGCATTTTGCAATTGTTACCATATTTCACTCTATGAAAAATTTTGAGAAATTTATGGACATAGAACATTTATACCTTATGGTAATAACAAACATTCTGATAAATGACTATACCTTGTGTATCTTAAATATATCACTAAACTTGGAGTTTTTATGAAGTTACCCTATATCCTTCATAACTAATAGTAATATTTTGACAGAATTCAGTATTACTTGAGTATTTTGTATGAAAGTCATAAAATATAGTTTACTTAAAACTTTTATCTTTCCACATCCTATTACATTGCTCCAACTGTAAAAACTAAAATGATAGACCAAAAACATATTTTTTCAACACACTGAAGAGCTTTGGATGCAAAGAAATCTAAAGGAAATAAATTCTAGTGGAAAACAAGCCCTTCCAAAAGGGTCAGCAATCTAGGGCTGCTGGGAATGTTGCCAAATCTGAGCCTGTGTTGGCAGAGAAACAGGCCTTTCATGGGTGGAGAAAATTTGCTTCTGTCAAGAGAGATCACTCATAGAATTGGAATTCATAGAATCCCTATATGCAGAGTTAGTTCTCCCTGCCCATCTACCCTTGGTTCTCCCCAAAGAATAAGAAATGCATGTTAAGAAACAAAAAGGTTGCAGTTTAAAGCAATTGGTAATATCAGTATGTTGAAGGATTTATAATATATGTAGAAGTAAAATATATGGCAATATTAATAAGAAAAGATTGAAAAGTATATAAAATTATAATATTAAAGGATTCTTATATTATTCACAAAGTTGCAAACTGTTAACCACCAGAAATATACTACAAAAATTTATAGCTAAAAAACCAATAAAGTAGATAGAGGGGAATAATAAAAACTTGATTAATCTAAAAGAAGATAGAAAAGATAAAGAACAGATAGGATAATTAGATAACAAGAGAACAGGCTTAATTCTAGCCAAATCCATAATTATATTAAATATAAATGGACTAAATTTCTCAACGAGAGTAATTTTCAAATTATATTGAAAAAGAGAAAGGCCTAATTTTTATACTGTTTATAAGAGACTTACTTAAGAATACATGTAGATTGAAAGTTAAATGATGAGAACAACATGTAAACCATAAGAAAATTGATGTGACATAAAGAAAATGCAAACTAAAACCACAGTGAGACATGACTACCCATTAGAATAGCAAAAATTAAAAAGGTGGACAAAGCTATATGTTGTCAAGAATATGAAGCAACCAAAAGTCTCATTCACTGGTTGCAGGAATGCAAATTGTTACACTGTCATTCAAAAACTGCTTGATAGATACTACAACTAAATATATTCAAGACAAACTAGTGCATAAACTCTAAATAAAAAGTACCTGGGGACTTTCCTGGTGGTCCAGAAGTTAAGTCTCCACACTCAATGCAGGGAGCCCCAGTTCAATCCCTGGTCAGTGAACTAGATCCCAATGTGGGTAAGAAGTTCAAAGATCCTGAGTTTAGAAACTAAGACCACTTGCAGCCAAATAAAATTTTTTTAAGATACCTGTTCTAAATGATTCATAGCAGCAATGAGGTATTAACTCACAACCAGGCAGAATAACTATCATCAAAAAGTCCACAGATAATAAATGCTGAAGAGGGTGTGGAGGAAAGGGAATCCTGCTGCACTATTAGTGGGAATGTAAATTAGTGCAGCCACTATGGAAAACACTATGATAGTTCCTTAAAAAAAAAAACTAAAAATAGAGCTACCATATGCTCCAGCAATTTCACTCCTTAGTATATATCCAGAAAATACAGAAATTCAAGTTTCAAAAGATACATGGACCCCAATGTTCATAGCAGCTCTATTTACAATAATGAAGACATGGAAGCAACCCAAGTGCCCATCAACAGACATTGGTCTTAAACTTGTGTGTTTATATATGTCCTGGAACATTCAGTTCAGTTCTGTTCAGTTTAGTCGCTCAGTCGTGTCCGACTCTTTGCGACCCCATGAATCACAGCACGCCAGGCCTCCCTGTCTATCACCAACTCCTGGAGTTTACTCAGACTCATGCCCGTCGAGTCAGTGATGCCATCCAGCCATCTCATCCTCTGTCGTCCCCTTTCTCCTCCTGCCCCCAATCCCTCCCAGCATCAGGGTCTTTTCCAATGAGTCAACTCTTCGCATGAGGTGGCTAAAGTATTGGAGTTTTAGCTTTAGCATCAGTCCTTCCAATGAACACCCAGGACTGAACATTACTCAGCCATAAAAAAAGACTGAATTATTGCCTTTTTCAGCAACATGGATGGACCTAGAAAATATGCTGAATGAGTTAAGTCTGACAAAGACAAACATTGTTTAAGATCACTTATATATGGAATCTAAAATACAGTACAAATGAACCTGTATACAAAACCAATACAAATTCAAAAACATAGAAAACAAATTAATGATTACCAAAGGGGAAAGGGTTGGGAGAAAGGAAGGAACAAATTTAGAAGTATGGGATTAACAGATACAAATTTATACATAAAATAGATAAGCAATAATGATTTACTGCATAACCCGGGGAATTATATCCAATATTTTGTACTAATCTACATTGGAATATAATCTGCAAAAAAACAAAACAAAATCTTTATGCTGTACTCCTGAAACTAAGGCAATATTGTGAATAAACTACACTTCAATAAAATATTTTAATTTCCAAGTTCAGCATATCATTTTTATTTTTGTCTCCTCCACTATTTCCTGCATTTTTCTGTAATTAACTTTTCTAAAACATAAATATCTGATTATGTCTCTTGTCTACTTAGAAATCCCTAAAGTCTCTTCATGGCCTAGAAAAAAAACTATAACTTTTGACACATTGTGGATACAAATTACCACCTATATTCCTCTCCTTCAGCCCCAGACTTCTCTTCCATGTTCACGCCAGTTCTCAGTGTCACAGTCACATGGAATGCATTGCTTCAGAAACATAGCCATACTTTCTGACTTGCATTTATTGAAGCCATTTGACCACCTGGAATTTTCCATTCCCTCCTGAAACTTAGCTTAGAAAATTCAGTATGATACCTTCCGTGAATATGTCTTAACACACTTTTGAAATTAATTAGCATCTCCTGTGTAGTAATCTAGTACTCACCTTGTGTGGAGTGATCTAGTATTCACCGTGCTCTTGTTTGTTTTTTTTTTTTTGGGGGGGGGAGGAGTTGTTTGTTATGCTAATGACTTCTCTTATTGTCTTTTTAATGTTGATAGTCCCTGCTGTTTCACAGAGGTGCACGTATTTGTAAATTAGCTTTGAATTGAATTAATCTTACTGGTGAGTTCACCTATCAATTATCCTTTTCAAGTATTTTCCTTTAAAAATGTCCTTGTCTTGATAAATTCTGGTTTCTAAAAGAAAATTGAATTTAATTTTGACCATAACATTTTTTTCAAAACAAAATAATGCAAAGGACCATGAAATGCTAATGCTAGTTATGGGTAACATTTTAAATGGTACATCAAATATAAAGAAAAAAAAAAAAGAAACCCAATTCTCTTGAAAGCCAGAGGGAGAAAAAAAAATCTAGATGATGCTATAACTAAAAACAGAGGAATTTAATACAATGCACAACTTTAATCCCAAGACTGCCATTTTTTCCTTGGCTTGGGGACAAAATGGTCACATTTATAACCTTTGCTTCTTATTTTTCCTCATGTTGACCTTACACATAGTATACAGTGCAACTGAAATCAACAAAGCTGCAAAATGATATATTAAAAATCCAGTATCTTCTTGCAACCATTCCTTCAGTGAATTTTAGATTGCAATGGCAATATTCTTTAATCACTAGGAAAGATCCTGAGTGTGCCAGTGTTCCTTTCAGTTCAGATAAACATTGATAAGATTAAAGCTGGCTTTAAATTATCTGCCTTACCATGCCTTGACTGATTCTCATAATGAAATCGAGAAGTTTTTATTTTGGTAAAGTCATTGATCTTTTTAAAATACAGGCATGTCTGGCTAAGAAAACATCTATAGAAGGCAAAAAGACGTGCAAAAGGAAATGTTAACCACCAGTTGTGCTGTCAAATATGTTCAAGTTTAGGATTTTGACAAGTGTTTAAGGAAAACATGAATTCATCTTATTTCCTGTGAAGCATATAGATCTCTGGGCATTTAGTTCTGGTTGAAGTAAATACCTAAAATCTATCTAAATTTTTAAAGGACCTCAGTAATGTAAGTAAATGGTATTCTGTTTAGTTTGTATTTCTGCATGTGATTCTTTGAGGAATCTTAGGAAAGAAAGAGTGAAATAATAAAATTAAAGGCGATTTAAATAGTAGTTCAATCTGTATCTTAGGGATAAGCATAATCTACTTTTTTAAAAGGTGTAAGTTAGCATTCATTTTTCTTTCAGTTCAGTCAGTTTAGTCACTCAGTAGTGTCCGACTCTTTATGACCCCAAAGACTGCAGCACGCCAGGCTTCCCTGTCTATCTACAACTCCCAGAGCTTACGCAAACTCGCCTCCATTGAGTCACTGATGTCATCCAACTATCTCATCTTCTGTCGTCCCCTTCTCCTCCCGCCTTCAATCTTTCCCAGCATTAGAGTCTTTTCCAATGAATCAGTTCTTCACATCAGGTGGCCAAAGGACTGGAGCTTCAGCTTCAGCATCAGTCCTTCCAATGAATATTCAGGACTGATTTCCCTTAGGATAGACTGGTTGGATGTCCTTGCTGTCCAAGGGACTCTCAAGAGTCTTCAACACCACAGTTCAAAAGCCATCAATTCTTTGGCACTCAGCTTTCTTTATAGTCCAACTCTCACATCCATACATGACTACTGGAAAAATCATAGCTTTGACTAGATGAACCTTTGTTAGCAAAGTAATGTCTCTGCTTTTTTTTTTTTTTTTTTTTTTTTAATGTCTCTGCTTTTTAATATGCTGTCTAGGTTGGTCATAGCTTTTCTTCCAAGGAGCAAGCGTCTTTTAATTTCATGGCTGCAGTCACCATCTGCAGTGATTTTGGAGCCAAAAAAAATAGTCTGTCACTGTTTCCCCATCTATTTGCCATGAAGTGATGGGACTGGATGCCGTGCTCTTAGTTTTCTGAATGTTGAGTTTGAAGTCACCTTTTTCACTCTCCTCTTTCACTTTCATCAAGAGGCTCTTTAGCTCTTCCTCGCTTTCTGCCATAAGGGTGGTGTCATCTGCATATCTGAGGTTATTGGTATTTTTTCCAGCAAACTTAATTCCAGCTTATGCTTCATCCAGCCCAGCATTTCTCATGGTGTACTTTGCATATATGTTAAATAAGCGGGATGGCAATATACAGCCTTGACATACTCCTTTCCTGATATGAAACCAGTCTGTTCCATGTCCAGTTCTAACTGTTGCTTCCTGACCTGCATACAGATTTTTCTGGAGGCAGGTCATGGGGGCTGTTATTCCCATCTCTTTAAGAATTTTCCAAAAAAGAATTTTCCCACAGTTTGTTGTGATCCACACAATCAAAGTCTTTGGTGTAATCAATAAAGCAGAAGTAGATGTTTTTCTGGATCTCTCTTGCTTTTTTGATGATGTTGGCAATTTGATCTCTGGTTGCTCTGCCTTTTCTAAATCCAGCTTGAACATCTGGAAGTTTATGGTTCATGTACTGCTGAAGCCTAGTTTGAAGGATTTTGAGCATTACTTTGCTAGTGTGTGAGATGAGTGAAGTTGTGCAGTAGTTTGAGCATTCTTTGGCATTGCCTTTCTTTGGGATTGAAATGTAAATTGACCTTTTCCAGTCCTGTGGCCACTGCTGAGTTTTCCAAACTTGCTGGCTTATTGCTGGCATTTTTCTTTAGTTACTAATAATTATTTCTATTTTCACTTGATTTACCCCCAGCCCCATGTATTTGGATCTAGAGTTTGGGTTGAAGTTAAGGAGAGCAAACCAATTTACAATCTGGTTTTAACCAACAAATATATTATTCAAAATGATGGCCTTAACTATTAGTTTAGAAACCCATACCAAGTAGTTTAAAATCCATACCAAGCAAGATTAACAACTTTTTTATACAAACAAGTACCTTACAGTGCTCAAACATTTATAGTGCACTGATACTGTCTTCAAAATTATTGGCAATCAGCATGTCATCAGTTCACTTTTCCAAAGAGATAGAAGTTACTCCTTTTACTATTTGTGTTTTTGTGGTTTTTTTTTTTTTTTTTTTAAACACAGATCTGTCTTTTCTAACTACCAGGTGAAAGCACTGACTATAAATTACCACCTGCAAATCTGATGCTTTAGTCTCTTTATTTGCTTTTGAGTTATGTTTATATTCATCAGTAGTTCTGTTCTTTGTACATCTCTCTTCCTTAAAATATGCTTTCATTTAAATGGTAGCATATCTTTAAGGGAGACATTGACTCATGCTCAGACCTGCAGTTTTTTGTTTTGTTTTGTTTTTCTAATTTTCCCTCAGTTGCTGATCTGCCCTGAGGAAATGAATGTTGCTCTACTTGTGAAGCTATTCCATTGGTTGGATGGCTGAAATTTCTTACATCTGAGGGTTTTGTAGATGTCCACACTAAGCCTTTCCCTTGAGGGCAGAGATTACTTTGCCCAATGTTTTGCTGGCACAAATATATTTTAGAAATCAACACAGTATCTCAGTATCTCTCTAGTTAATACTGATTTGTATCCACTGTTCACAAAGAGTGATTCTAAGCTTCTTTCATGATCTGAAAGCTTGAAATCATTTCATGAAACCCTATTGCAAATACCACCACAAAACACCTACAGAGACATAATTGGATATTTCACATTGCACTTTTCTAGAGACATAATTGGATATTTCACATCGCACTGTTGTCACTTTTAAACCTTCTTGAGATCAATCAAGTTATCTTTCATAGAACAGATAAACTCAGAATTAAAAAGTGGGCATAGCTATGTACCTTGGGAGAAAAGCAAACAAAGAATGGACATACTTTCCCTGTCAGTAAGAATTTTTTGCTCTTTGCTTTTTAAAATCTGTCTACTTTCCCAGCCTACCAGCGGACATGCATGCTTGCCAAGTCACTTCAGTCATGTCCAACTTTTTGAGACCCTATGGACTGTGGCCCACCAGGCCCCTCTATCCAAGGGATTCTCCAGGCAAAATTACTGGAGTGGGTTGCCGTGCCCTCCTCCAGGGGATCTTCCCAACAGGGGATCGAACTTGTGTCTCTTATGTCTCCTGCACTGACAGTCGGGTTCTTTACCACTAGCACTGCTTGGGAAGCCCTACCAGTGGATAGCGGTCACTAATCGTAACAGCCCTGTGTGATAGTTCAAATCCCATAAATCCTCTTTACAAAAAGACAAGAAATTAGAGCATTCTGCAATTAATAGAGTGTGAATATTTACATAGCCAGAATGTAATTTTCCAAAATCTTAATAATGGGACTCTCATATGATTTAATGACAGATTTGTTTTACCTATTCATAAGGAAACCAGTGAGATGGGAAAACTGGTCCCAAGAATGTGTGAGAGAGAAAAATTCTGTATTTTTTTTCAGAAACAAGAATTTTAGAATGAGACAGTCAAATTTTAGGATAAGTTAGAGTCAAAATTGGTTACTGGCTTTTAACAAATGGCATTGGGAAAATGGGCATCCACATGAAAGAATAGTCAGACTTTACCTACACCATACACAAAAATTAACTCAAAATGCATCTAAAGCTTAAATGTAAGAGCTATAACTATAAAACTTTTAGAATAAAACATAGAAGAAATATCTTCCTAACATTGGATTTGACAATATTTTGCATGATACTAAAAACATAGAAAACAAAGGAAAAAGAGATAAATTGCACTTCATTAAGGGCAAAATCTTTTGTGAATCAAAGGACACTATCAAGAGAATGAAAAGACAACTCACAGAATGGGGGAAAGTATTTGCAGGTTATATGTATGTATATATATAATATGATAAGAAATTATATCTAGAATGTATAAAAGCCCCCTACAACCCAATACAAAAAAAAAACACTCAAAAAATGGGCAAAGGGGCCTTACCTGGTGCTCAGTGGTAAAGTGCTGGAGACACAAGTTCGATTCCTGATCCAGGAAGATCCCGTGTGCCACAGAACAACTAAGCCCGTGCACTGCAACCATTGAGCCTGTCCTCTAAAGCCTGTGAACCACAACTACTGACACCCATGCACCCTAGAGCCCATGCTCCACAACTAGAGAAACCGTCACAGTGAGAAGCTCATGCACCACAACTAGAGAATAATCCCTGCTCTCTATAGCTGGAGAAAAACCCATGCAACACAAAGACCTAGCACAACCAAAAATAAACAAATTTTTTAAAAATATGGGCAATATTTGGGGCTTGAATAAGCATTTCTCCAAAAATACACAAATGGCCAATAAGCACATGAAAAGATGCTCAATATCACTAGCTCTTAGAGAAATGCAAATCAGAACATTGAGATACCACTTCACACCCATCAAGATGGTTCTTATCCAAAAAACCCAAGGAAAAGACAGCAATAACCCAGAAAATAACTAGCACTGATGGAGAATGTGATGTAAAAATTGGAATACCTGGGCATTGCCACTGGGAATGTGAAATTGTATAGCTGGTATACAAAATGGTTTGGCAGTCCCTGAAATAATTTAATGTCAAATTATCATATGATCCAACAATTTCATGCCAAGGTTTATAAACCCAAAGGTTTATAAGGTATATACCCCAAAGCACTGAAAATAGAATCAAATACTGAATACCAATATTCTTAGCATCATTATTCATAATAGCCAAAAGGAAAAAGGACTCAAATTCCCATCAACAGATGAATGGATAAACAAAACGTTTATTCATATAATAGAACCCTGCCTTATAAAAAATACAGGCTACTAACTGATGAAATTTTATAATATTATGCTCAGTGAAATTACCTAGACACAGAAGAACAGAGTAATGTATGATTTACTTAGAGAGAGAGACAGATAGTGGAATAGAGGTTATCAGGATATGTGAAGGATAGTCAATACTTACACGATATTGTTTAATGAATACAGAGTTTCTGTTTAGGATGATGGAAAGGTTCTGAAAATGGATAATGGTTATGGTTGTACAATATTGCAAATGTACTTAATGACACTGAATCATCAATTTAAAAATAGCAGAAATGTAAATTTTATGTATATCTTACCACACAAAAGAAAGAAAAAAAAAAAAAACCTCTCCCAATTGCACTGCATTTGTGGTGGCTGAATATAAATCTTAACTTTATTAGCAAAAAGGGAATGAAAAGTTGATAAAATGCAATAACTCTCATAATAATATGTATGATGAAATGTGTTCAGGGCAGATTTTCTGAATGTCAACAAAGTGCCATCAGTTGTGAAAATTACTGACCACTATCCCTTAGGGTGATAGATAACCTCAGGCATTGTCTTATCCTACAAGTTAGAAATACAAAAAGAAATACAAAAAGGCAAAAAGGTTGTCTGAGGAGACCTTACAAATAGCTGAGAAAAGAAGAGAAGAGAAAGGCAAAGGAGAAGAGGAAAGATATATCCATCTGAATGTGGAGCTCCAAGGAATAGCAAGCAGAGATTTAAAAAAAAAAAAAAAAAAAAAGTCTTCCTAGGTGATCAATGCAAAAAAAATAGAGGAAAACAATAGAATGGGAAAGACTAGAGAGCGATCTCTTCAAGAAAATTAGAGATACCAAGGGAACATTTCATGTAAAGACAGGCACAATATAGGACAGAAATGGTATGGACCTAACAGAAGCAGAAGGTATTAAGAAGTGGCAAGAATACACAGAAGAACTATACAAAAAAGATCTTCAGTTCAGTCTCTCAGTCTTGTTCGACTCTTTGCCACCCCATGGACTGCAGCATGCCAGGCTTCCCGATTCTTCACCAACACCTGGAGCTTGTTCAAACTCAGGTCCATCCAGTTAGTGATGCCATCCAACCATCTCATCCTCTATCATCCCCTTCTTCTCCTGCCTTCAGTATTTCCCAGCATCAGGATCTTTTCCAATGAGCTAGTTCTTCACATCAGGTGGTCAAAGGATTGGAGCTTCAGCATCAGTCCTTCCAATGAATATTTAGGACTAATTTCCTTTAGGATTAAATGCTTGGATCTCCTTTCAGTTCAAGGGGCTCTCAAGAGTCTTCTCCAACACCATAATTCGAAAGCATCAATTCTTTAGCGCTCAGCTTTCTTTATGGTCCAACTCTCATATCCATAAATAACTTCTGAAAAAAACTATAGTGCTGCCATCCATGGGGTCACAAAGAGTTTGACATGACTGAGAGACTGAATTGAACTGAACTGATCAAGTGAGAAACCTGAACGTTAACATATAATTTCTTAGTTTGTAGTACAGAATCAAACAGTACATTGTAAAGTAAAACAAGAATTAAGTAATCTTTACATTGGTCTGTTATATTCAACACTGAAAATACATGTCTTATATCAGGGTTTTGGTTAATTTTCCTTAAAAGTCTTTTATCACAAAACTATTTTAGTTAATACTAATTTGTACCTAAGTCCTCTTACCATTTCCTTATTTTGATCATCAAAATACCAAAATATTATTCTTGACTTTAAAAAAATGGTCTTATTGTGGTTGACCTTGATTAT
The DNA here is from genome assembly GCF_963930625.1 of Muntiacus reevesi. Taxonomy (NCBI): domain Eukaryota; kingdom Metazoa; phylum Chordata; class Mammalia; order Artiodactyla; family Cervidae; genus Muntiacus; species Muntiacus reevesi. The sequence continues at coordinate 27,061,502 of NC_089250.1, forward strand.
TTACTTGAATATAGAAAGATGTTTTTAAACGTATGGGTCAAACCTTCCCTCCTCCACATTTTCAAGTATACTAGGAATTTTGGTCTTTCTAGAAGTTAGTTCCTTATCCCTTTGAGACTGGAACCATCCAATAGGTTTCCTGGAAGGATCTACTAGGCAATGGATCAGCATGTAAAGTGCAATCCTTGTCTGTTAATGGTGAATTGTCATAGCTGATAAAAGACATATGTAGCTTGGATGTTCAGTTAAATCACAGGGGAAAAAGGACATATGAAACTTAATGAAACTATACAAATAATATGTTGTCATTAAAAGTAAGGAGATGCTATAATGTTTTGAATTCTCAAAAAACACTGAAAATCAAATACTGTTTAAATAATGTGCTTCAGGTTTTTTAAACACACAGTCTAAATTTTAAAAATTTAGTATCAGAGATAAATTATAAAAAGAAGGAAAGTGCTCTGTCATAGATCCATCAGAAAATAAAACACTGAAACCACATCACTATTCTAAACAATTGCTATCCATCAATAATTTCCCTCATGAATTCTTTCAGTCCTCTGCTTTCATAAAGTTTTCTGCTCCTGAACCAAAGAGAAAACCTTGAAATAACAAGATTTAAAAATAATTGATATGGTCACTGCTTTATAGGAGTGCATTCAAGCAAGTGTTAGAGTAAAGCAAAAACCACCTAGAGAAGATACTGCATGGCTGTGATTAGTTTACAACAGAAACAAGAATATCACAATAGAGGAGCGTAAAGTTCTGCATTTGGTTGCAATACTTCATTATTTTATAAAGACTTCATCAGTGTTTCACCTCAGGGCATGTACATATCATGGTCCTGCCGATCTCCGACCTATTAGGTTATACATTCAGTTTCTGAAGGGCTTCCCAGGTGGCTCAGTAGGCAAAGAATCTGCTCCCAATGCAGCAGACCAGATCAGGACCATCCCCTGGAGAAGGAAATGGCAACTCATTTCCCTATTCTTGTCTGGGAAATCCCGTGGACTGAGGAGCCTGGAGGGTACAGTCCATACGGTCAAAAAGAAGAGGACATGACTGAACAACTAAACCACTGCCACCACCATAGTCTCTGAAATATTTATGTCGAAAGTATTCACTTTACCTCTTTAAAATTTATTGGAAAGCCTGAGGTTTTTAGACTTGACAACTATTTTCATGTAGCTCATACATTTGTGTGAAGCTAATCAAAAAATATGCAAACAAGTCTAGTTTCTTTTAGCATCACTTTTTATAAGGTGAAACTCTTTATGATTTTTCTAGGAATCCTCTAGAAATCTGAAATATACTCTTTTTTGTCCTAAAAAATCCTAAAAAAAATTTTTTCCCAAATTCAATATATAATTTTGGGTAGGGAAAAATTAAAATATTATCAGGGAATATTTGGTCACCTGATTAAGATAGGAAATCAATGCTGGGAATGAATAGCAGCTGAGCTGTCTATTGCCCAAGGAGACAAGATAGCATGTAAACTAAACAGAAGATGTTGGAATTGTAAGGAAGCTTATCCCGTTCAAACAGGATAAGAGAAACAGGCTGTTTCAAGCATGTTAAAATATCAAATTTCCTATAAGAAGATTCACAAATGGTGGATAATGATCTTTTCATTACTCCTTATAGCAGAACAAATATTACCAGATTAATTTGTCATTTTAACAAATAAAAAGAGAAAACTCTAAATTTTAATCTTGCTTTAATATAACATTTGGCAATAAAGAATTCAAAATGTTTTAATAAGTAAAGCCATTTTAGCCACATTAGAATACATATCATTTTGTCTCTGACACTGATCATTTGCAGCTATCAAAGGAAAAGAAATACCATTTCCTAAAATCTTCTACACTTTACTATAAACAATCAAGTTTTTTCCTTCACTGTGCTCTTTCATATTTTGAATCTTTTCAAAACTACTTTATCTTTTGAAAGCAAAAATACATCTATTCCCTTGTATACACGTCATTTGCCAGAAATATTGTAGTATAATTGCAACTACTCCTATTAATTATAACTTTTACCCAAAATAATACCCAAAAGAGAGAACAGACAGGCAGAAAGTTGAGAACCTGTCATGCTTACACCATACCAGTAATCCCCTAAAGCTATCTACATACCTTTTATAACTTCATAAATAGTATAATTGTGTCACTTTGCAATTATAGCAAGGTTTTGGTGTTGTATCTTCAAAAAAATTTATGTTAATTAACTCTAGTATTTGTTCATATATTTAAAGCAGCTAAGCATTTTGGAAATTATGTTTAAGCTAATACATTTCAAAACATGACTACAAATATGAACGTTGGCAGAATAATAATTAAGTAGAACAAAGTTTTATATTTTTCTGTACCTCATCTTAAACATTATGTGGAGTAATATTAAACTATCTAATCAGTGAATAGTGTAAGAGGTTAAGAAAGATCAAATTAACTATTGTCTTAAGAAGAACTCAAATCTTAATATTTGAAAGGGCAAAATTTTATTATTGTGCACTCTTATAAAACCCATATTTAGCTTTTCTTTTTAAACCAAAATTATTAAGCCATTCTTATTAATCCAAGGAACCACCTTGATCCTGTGAATTAAGATTGAGTTAGTAATTTCTTTGAGAAGGCTTTTTTGAAAAATAACAAAGTTACATCTCTTAATTTTCTAGTAGCTATGAAAGAATATTATGTAACTGCTTCTTAGTCTCTACAAATTAATCAGAATAGATTCTTTCGGTGTAAGAGACATTATACTTTAATTTACTAATACTCTCTGGGAGAAGGAAAATAGTCCATGCAACACAATGAGAGCTAAAGAATTTTCCTAATGATAGTCAAATCCAGTTTCATAATCTCAGTTTTATTGCCTCAGATACAGAAAAAGTTATAGCACAGAACACAAAAGCTTACCTGTCCAGGCCATAAAAGGCTATTGTCCCTCAATGGACATAAATAATTCCTTATTTTATACAGATAAACAAAAGGATTAATGAGATCTACAGTGGGCACCCATTTCTCAGTGCATATAAGCCCATGGTCAGGCCAATGAAGCACAAGCTGGAATCAAGATTGCCAGGAGAAATATCAGTAACCTCAGACATGTAGATAACACCACCCTTATGGCAGAAAGCGAAGAGGAACTAAAGAGCCTCTTGATGAAGGTGAAAGATGAGCATGAAAAAGCTGTCTTAAAACAACATTCAAAAAATTAAAATCATGGTATCCAATCCCATTCATGACAAATAGATGGGGAAACAATGAAAACAGTGACAGAATTTATATTTTCTTGGGCTCCAAAATCACTGCAGATGATAACTGCAGCCATGAAATTAAAAGATGCTTCCTCCTTGGAAGAAAAGCTATGACCAACCTAAACAGCATATTAAAAAGCAGAGACATTACTTTGCTGACAAAGGTCTGGTCTAGACAAAGCTATGGTTTTTCCAGTAGTCACGTATGAGTGTGAAAGTTGGACTAAAAAGAAAGCTGAGTGCCAAAGAATTGATGCTTTTGGACTGTGATGTTGGAGAGGACTCTTGAGAGTCTCTTGGACTGAAACAAGATCCAACCAATCAATCCTAAAGGAAATCAACCCTGAATATTCATTGGAAGGACTGATGCTGATGTTGAAGCCCCAATATTTTGGTCACCTGATGTGAAGGACTGACTCATTGGAAAACACCCTGATGCTGGGAAAGATTGAAGGCAGGAGGAGGAGGGGACGACAGGACGAGATGGTTGGATGGCATCACCAGTTCATTGAAGATGGTTGGATGGCATCACCGACTGGATGGACATGAGTTTGAGCAAGCACCAGGAGATGGTGGAGGCCAGGGAAGTCTGACGTGCTGCAGCCCCTGGGGTCACAAAGAGTCAGACATGACTGAGTGACTGAACAACAACTGACAAAAAAAATCAAATTTCCAGTCATTGTTGCCAACAGAGGGGAAAACTTACAAGTTATGTACAAACTAAGAACATATGAAGAAATAGGTATTAATTAACCTTTCCATAAAGAAAACAGAAATTTAGAGCAAAATTTCTAGGTTAGATAAAAAACTGTTTATACAGGATAACAAAACCATAAGTTTTGCAACTATCTTTTCTACCAAACCGAAATCTGCATGTTAACATGTAACTTCTACATTTCTGAGCTCTAATTCAATCCTTCTAGATAATTAAGTAATCTTTGAATTGGCCACCTGATGCGAGGAACTGACTCACTGGAAAAGACCCTGATGTTGGGAAAGATTGAAGGCGAGAGGAGAAGTGGACACCAGAGGATGAGATGGTTGGATGGCATCACCGACACAATGCACATGAGTTTGAGTAAACTCCAGGAGTTGGTGATGGACAGGGAGGCCTGACGTGCTGCAGTCCATGGGGTTGCAAAGAGTCAGACACAACTGAGTGACTGAATTGAACTCAACTGAATAACATGAAAAGACAATGTCTCCCTTCTTTTACTTTATTTCCATGATTTGAATACTTTTCCTTTTTGTGAAAGAAATTGTAGAAGAACATGAGGTATTTTTCCTACAATATAGTGCTTAAGCTTGAAGAAAATTATAAATCTTAAAAGTCTTTTAATCTCTCATTAATCATCATTATTCAAATCACATGTCCTGAGACAGTTTCCCAATCCTTAAATGAAGAAGGGATAGAGATGATCTTTGCACTCTTAAGATTTTTTAAAATTCTGCTATTAAATGAGATTCTTAAAGTTTTTTAATCATATACACTAATACCGTGTTCATGGATTGGGAGAATCAATATTGTCAAAATGGCTATTCTACCCAAAGCAATCTATAGATTCAATGCAATCCCTATCAAGTTACCAACGGTATTTTTCACAGAACTAGAACAAATAATTCCACAATTTGTATGGAAATACAAAAAACCTCGAATAGCCAAAGTAATCTTGAGAAAGAAGAATGGAACTGGAGGAATCAACCTGCCTGACTTCAGACTCTACTACAAAGCCACAGTCATCAAGACAGTATGGTACTGGCACAAAGACAGAAATATAGATCAATGGAACAGAATAGAAAGCCCAGAGATAAATCCATGAACCTATGGACACCTTATCTTTGACAAAGGAGGCAAGGATATACAATGGAAAAAAGACAATCTCTTTAACAAGTGGTGCTGGGAAAACTGGTCAACCACTTGTAAAAAAATGAAACTAGAACACTTTCTAACACCATACACAAAAATAAACTCAAAATGGATTAAAGATCTAAATGTAAGACTAGAAACTATAAAACTCCTAGAGGAGAACATAGGCAAAACACTCTCCGACATAAATCACAGCAAGATCTTCTATGACCCACCTCCCAGAATATTGGATATAAAAGCAAAAATAAACAAATTGGACCTAATGAAAATTAAAAACTTTTGCACAACAAAGGAAACTCTAAGTAAGGTGAAAAGACAGCCCTCAGATTGGGAGAAAATAATAGCAAATGAGGAAACAGACAAAAGATTAATCTCAAAAATATACAAGCAACTCCTGAAGCTCAATTCCAGAAAAATAAATGATCCAATCAAAAAAAATGGGCCAAAGAACTAAACAGACATTTCTCCAAAGAAGACATATAGATGGCTAACAAACACATGAAAAGATGCTCAACATCACTCGTTATCAGAGAAATGCAAATCAAAACCACAATGAGTTACCATTGTCATAGTCATATGGCTGCTATCCAAAAGTCTACAAGCAATAAATGCTGGAGAGGGTGTGGAGAAAAGGGAACCCTCTTACACTGTTGGTGGGAATGCAAACTAGTACAGCCACTATGGAGAACAGTGTGGAGATTTCTTAAAAAACTGGAAATAGAACTACCATATGACCCAGCAATACCACTTCTGGGCATACACACTGAGGAATCCAGATCTGAGAGAGACACGTGCACCCCAATGTGCATCGCAGAACTGTTTATAATAGCCAGGACATGGAAGCAACCTAGATGCCCATCAGCAGACGAATGGATAAGGAAGCTGTGGTACATATACACCATGGAATATTACTCAGCTGTTAAAAAGAATTCATTTGAATCAGTTCTAATGAGATGGATGAAACTGGAGTCCATTATACAGAGTGAAGTAAGCCAGAAAGATAAAGAACATTACAGTATACTAGTACATATATATGGAATTTAGAAAGATGGTAATGATAACCCTATATGCAAAACAGAAAGAGAGACACAGATGTACAGAACAGACTTTTGGACTCTGTGGGAGAAGGTGAGGGTGGGATGTGGGATGTTTCAAAAGAACAGCATGTATATTATCTGTGGTGAAACAGACCACCAGCCCAGGTGGGATGCACGAGTCAAGTGCTCGGGCCGGTGGGCTGGGAAGACCCAGAGGAATCGGGTGGAGAGGGAGGTAGGATGGGGGACCAGGATGGGGAATACGTGTAACTCTATGGCTGATTCATATCAATGTATGACAAAACCCACTGAAAAATAAAAAATAAAAAAAATCATATACACTGGCCAGTTATTAAGTTTTTCTGGTTTTTTGGTGTTTTAAGTAGTTGGCTCTATATTTGCATTAGTCCAGTGGCTTTTCATTAGAAACAAGAAAAGAAGGAGAAACATTATTGACACTGTTAAGGTCAATGTCCACAGTGGAAGGCTAGACTCTCTTGATAAAAGTGTCAGGAAAAAATTCAAAAGCAATCCAACCTTCTCACTAGACTCTAATCCCTGATATCGTCTCCATCCCCCCACACACATTCCCCCTCTACACTTTCAAAGAAATCATAAGACTGTAAGAAAAAAAGTTTAAACATCATTGATCTATGCATAGTTAAATGTAAGGGATCTGTCATGACACAAAGGACAACTTTGTCCATTCCATGAATCTAAATTGCTTTCTATTTATATCAATCTTAATTCAGCAATTTGCAAGCTCCTCAAAATTATTCTTTCTCCTTGCCTTACTTCCTTTCTTTCTTTTTCTTCCTTCTTTTCTTCCTTCCTTTTATTGAATGTAGTCACAAATATAATGCAATAATTTCATACAAAATTGAAGCTAGAATTTCATTGTATTCCAGTCACCTCAAGTGGGCAAATTAGGCAGAGAAAAGTATCTGCTAGTTAGACACCTAGAACCCATGCTCCTTTTCTACTTCTCTAATCTAGTCTATGTTATGAGAACATGTCTTCTTTGCAGTGATCATAATTCCAGAATCAAATCTGAAACCATTCTGCCTAGAACTCCTTTGGAAGAATCCTGACCCAGCCTCTGACTAAGTGACCTCATGTAATTTGGTGCAGAAAAAGCACCATGCTGGTTTCAAGGTATTCAGACCACACAGAAGAACATGGACACAACAGTATCTTTCTGAAATCTGAATTTCTGAATCTCACATCAAAAATATTGTGGGCCTGAGTAACAAACAATTATGCTCAGCCCTTCATATCTAATAGGATTTGTCTTGCTAGATTTTAAATTTGCTTGGAACTGATGACCTTTCTATTACTTGCAATTTGTCTTTTCTGGAATGAGAATATCTGTCCTATGCTAGTCCCCTCACTATATTTTGGATGCAGATAACTTAATGTTCAGCTTGACAGTTCCACAACTAGAGAGCAATTTTGTCTCATGATGGATAATTTCCAGAGTCTAACCCATATCTGATTTAAGATTTAAACAATAATATTTTGTCTTTCAAGCTCATGCTATATATGCCATAGATGATATTATGGACATATAGCTTATGTTGTAATAGGTTGAGACTCTGGTGTATTTAGGGACACGTTGAATGTGTTTTGCACATGGGATGAACATAAATTTTGAGGGGCCAAAAGATAGACTGTATTGGATTAAATGGTAGCTCCCATAAAAATAATTCCACATCTTTAACCCTAGAAAATTAATAGTAACTTATTTGTGAAAGTGATCTTTGCAGCTATAATTAAACTGAGGATTTTGAGAAGTTATAATTCTGGATTATCTGTATAAACTTAAAGCAAATAAACGTCTTTATAAGGGAAAAGAAGAGGAATTGCTGAGCCAGACAAAGACAAAAAGAGAAAAGAGAAGGAGGAGGCAATGTGACCACTGAGGCAGAGACTGGAATGATGTGATTGTATTCTAAGAAAGCTAAGGGTTGTCAGTGGGTGTCAAGGATTGGAAGAGGCAAGAAACAGAATTTTTTCTGTAGTATTTGGAGGTACTAAGGTCTTGCCAACACATTGATTTTGGATTTCCTGTCCCCAAATTAGTAGACAACAAATTGGTTTCATTTAAATATATATATACATATATATGTGTGTGTATAAAAATAAAGTGAAGTCACTCAGTCGTGTCCGACTCTTTGCGACCCCATGGCCTGTAGCCTACCAGGCTCTTCCATCCATGAGATTTTCCAGGCGAGGGAACTGGAATGGGTGGGTTGTCATTTCTTTCTCCAATGTATATATACAGTGGGCCTATATTTAATGAGAGGGAAATAATGCAATTCAATATTACGGTTCTTAGACACCTATAGGAGATGACTTGTATATACAAAACAGTGAATTAAAATACTCCCATTCACTGTATGAAGGAAAATCCCACACATGACTGCTCTCAGGCTCAAAAATGTATCTTTTATTTTCCTCAGTTTTCATAAAGAAGACCCCCAAAATAAATTCTACTTTCTTTATTCTTATTAACTATTAATTCCCACTCACCCTTGGAAATCTTCTTCCCCATAAAATTCAATTTATGAAAAGAAATTTTTTTATTCAGGGAGGTAACAAATGGACTTGGGCATTGGGGTTATACAGATCTGGGTTACTGAATTTAATCACATGACATTTTGTAACTTTAAAAACAGAAGTATCTGTTTTTAAGATATCTCTAACAAAACCAAAATCTATATTACCCAAATCCTCTCCAATATCTCTTTTCTACCAAATTCCCTGAAACACAGAGGCTGGTGTAATCTTAATTTTCCCCTTAAGTATATAGGTATAAACATTCTTCCTCCCTGTAATTCAGAGAAGAGCTTACTTAATAAGTCACAAAGCTCCTCAATCCCATACCCACAATGCCTAAAAGACCTTATTGTGGATATGGCTGATGTGATAAAATTCTTGGGAAATGTGTAGAGAGAAAAGGAAGATTGTGATTGGAAAATAAAAGGTTCCTTTCCTCAGTCTAACAAACTGAGAAACCCAGACTCTTTAAAAATTAAAAGTTCATTTTTTTTCCTAGGATATTACCTCTGAAAGTAACACTAACTTGTTTAATTTGGATTGTTATAAATATCCTCTGTGATTTCTACATTAAAAGTTTAATGAGATAATAACAGACTGAGGTTGGTCTACCACCATTAATAATCCTTCCACCTGGACTGACAAAGGGTTTTTAAGCCCAGGAGCCAACTCTGATTTATTTTTATCAGATGCTTGGAAGAATGCATTTAAAAATATTTTTAGTCTGTATGAGGGTGTTTTAAAAGAAAAACAAAAATTAATAACTCCTCCTTGGGTTGTTGTGAAAACTGAACTTGTAAATACCTATGATATGCTTAGAACAAGACCTTTTACATGGTAAGAATACATTCCGAGTATGCTGTCATTGTTATCAGCTTATGCAATTTAAAGGACTTTATGTCTTTCTAAGCAAACAGATGTTAGTATAACTTCTATCCTAAAGCTTCCTGCCTCTTCTAAATATATTTCTTGTATAGAAAATTAAATCCACTTGTTTGGTTTACGAAGAACCTAATTTAACTAGCTTAACCAGTGACTCTTAAGCCTATATCTTCAGACTTAAATTTTCTTCTAAAATGAATATGTACTTCAGAGTCATAGACGTCTCCAAGGGTGTCTTAAAAGATCCCAAAGATATCAGGCCCCAAACTGAAGTCATTTTCCTCTCTTTCTGTTTTTCTTTCATTTTAAATTGTTCTTAGATAATGATGTCACCGTCCACTCGGGTTTTCAGAATAAAAAGTTTGAGTTATCAAGTTCTATCATCTCACCAATGCCGAGAAAAGTCATTCAACTAGATACAGTCTTTTCAGTTTCATTTAAAAAAACGTCTTTCACATAGGTCTGTCCCTTCCATTAACATTGCTTTTGTGAACTGAATTGAAGCCTTCATCTTTTCTCACCTGTATATTAAATGTCTCCAAATATTTTTCACTTAATACTAATCTGTTCAATATTCTATGAGATCTTCAATTGAATCATTTGCCATCTTCACAACTTACCAGCTGTGAGAACTTGGGAAAGTTATTTGATATTCCTCTGTGTTAATTTCCTTATCAGTAAAATGGGAAAAACAATAACTAGCTTCCAATGTATTGGTGATAGGACATCAAATGAACTGATACTTAGAAGGTAGTGACAAATGAATGGCACATGAAGAGGGCTAATTAATAACAGCACAATGGGCTTCCTTAGTGGCTCAGTGGTAAAGAACCCACCTACCAAAGCAGGAGACACCAGTTTGACCCCTGAGCTGGGAAGATCCCACGTCAGTTCAGTTCACTTCAGTTCAGTCATTCAGTCATGTCTGACTCTTTGTGACCCCATGGACTGCAGCATGCCAGGCTTCCCTGTCCATCACCAACTTCCAGAGCTTGCTCCAACTCATGACCATCGACTCGGTGATGCCATCCAACCATCTCATCCTCTGTCATCCCCTTCTCCTCCTGCCCCCAATCCCTCCCAGCATCAGGGTCTTTTCCAATGAGTCAGTTCTTCACATCAAGTGGCCAAAGTAATGGAGCTTCAATCTCAAAGTCAACCTTTCCAATGAATATTCAGGACTGATTTCCTTTAGAATGGACTGGTTGGATCTCCTTGCAGTCCAAGGGACTCTCAAGAGTCTTCTCCAACACCACAGGTCAAAAGCATCAACTCTTTGGCGCTCAGCTTTCATTATAGTCCAACTCTCACATCCATACATGACTACCAGAAGCACCATAACTTTGACTAGATGGATCTTTGTTAGCAAAGTAATGTCTCTGCTTTTTAATATTCTGTCTAGTTTGGTCACAGCTTTTCTTCCAAGGGGTAAGCGTCTTTTAATTTCATGGCTGCAATTACCAATCACCATCTGCAGTGATTTTGGAGCCCCCAAAAATAAAGTCTGTCACTGTTTCCATTGTTTCCCCATCTATTTGCCATGAAGTGATGGGACCAGATGCCATGATCATAGTTTTTTGTTTGTTTGTTTGTTGTTGCTGTTTTATGATCATAGTTTTTGAATGTTGAGTTTTAAGCCAGCTTTTTCACTCTCCTCTTTCACTTTCATCAAGAGGCTCTTCAGTTCCTCTTTGCTTTCTGCCATAAGGATGGTGTCATCTGCATATCTGAGGCTATTGGTATTTCTCCCAGCAGTCTTGATTCCAGCTTGTGCTTCATCCAGCCCAGCATTTTGTGTGATGGACTCTGCATATAAGTTAAATAAGCAGGTTAACAGTATTCAGCCTTGTTGTACTCCTTTCCCAATTTGGAACCACTCTGTTGTTCCATATCCAATTCTAACTGTTGCTTTTTGACCTGTGTACAGATTTCTCAGGAGGCAGGTAAGGGGATCTGGTATTCCCATCTCTTTAAGAATTTTCCCACAGTTTGTTGTGATCCACACAATCAAAGGCTTTGGTGTAGTCAATAAAGCAAAAATAGATGTTTTTCTGGAACTCTCTTGCTTTTTCTATGATCCAGCAGATGTTGACAATTCGATCTCTGGTTCCTCTGCCTTTTCTAAATCCAGCTTGAACATCTGGAAGCTCATGGTTCAAGTACTACTGTAGTCTGGCTTGGAGAATTTTGAGCATTACTTTGCTAAGAGTAATTTAGTAAATTACAAATAATTACTAACAGTGATTCAGCATTACTGTTGCAGCCTCACTTGGAGAATTTTGAACATGCCGTATGCCATGGAGCAACTAAGCCCATGCACCACAAATATTGATCCTGTGCTCTAGAACCGGGAAACCACAACTATTGAGCTCACACACCACAACTACTAAAGCCTGTGTGCTCTAAAGCCTGTGCTCTGCAACAAGAGAAGCTATTGCAATGAGAAGCCCACACACTGAAATGTAAGAAAGAGTAGCCCCCAATTGCAGCAAATAGAGAAAGCCTCTGAGGCAACAAAGACCCAACACAAAGATTAAGAAATATTTTTAAAAAAAATAATAATAGCACAAAAGGGGATGCATGAAAAAGTTTATAGAGTTTCACATAATTCAAGGGACAGTTAAGTATCTAAGTTTCAGGAAGAACAAGTGTCAGTCAGAATGCATGTCACTAGGAATGTGGACCTCTTTGTTCCAAATTCAAAATCTCCCCTGATTGGCCTGCTTAAATGAAAGGTCTTCTTTTGTGAAGGGGAATCACCAAGAAGGGCCTGGTGACTGGTAGCTCTCTGTCATTATCAGAGAAGAGCAGTCATGGCGAGCCATGATGACATCTCAAAAATAATGGCTAATTTGAAAAATAAGACTGAGGAAAATGAAGTGCTATTATTGAAATGTTTTATAAAAACAACTTTTTAAAGTAACAATCAATAGAGTGTACCTTCTGGGAAGGTTAAATAAATTCCATGCAGAATTTGATATTTAAATTTGTTTAAAAGTCCATCCCAAAATATCCATCAATATAGAAAACTAGAGTTTCTGATGTAAAGATACCATTAGAGCCACAACATGTAAAGAACTTGCATACTATCAAGCTCATCTTTACCACAAGAAAAAGCTGAAAAACTTGAAAGCCAATGACTTTTCTAGTACCCATCAGAGAACTGAGGTCATGGTGAAAACTACCACCCCCAAATCTGGAGAGACAGATAAATTTAAAGAGTCACAACCAAGACATGCTTATTTGAAGAAGAAGTCACTGTAATCAGAAACTGGTAGGAAGATTTAAATGGTAACTTTGACAAATTGGTGGAAGTTAAGAGTGGACCGGCTTGAAAGAAGACTACCGAGGATAAGTCTGGTGAGAGGGGATTTCTATCCTCCATAGATTTTATCTCCAGAAACATCACCTGATTCTCATGGGGAGGAGCCAAGTAAAATGTCCTCATGACTCTAACAGAGAAAGGAGGAGAGTAAACATTTTGAAATTTCCTAAAACATTCTGTATGGGAAGACTTCCCATAACACTTGGTGGAAGCGCATTTCCTTGACTTTAGCCCCCTTTAAGCTTCAGATTTTACCTAGGATGCTGGAGAGGAAATTAAGAAACACTTTTGAAGGTCATAGCTCTGGAAAACTTGCCCACTAAGAGTCTTGAGTTTCAGTCATAAGATTATAGAGTTTTTACCACCACATCAATAGAGCAATATTTTTACAGTGAATTACAGATGAGAGAGCTACACAATTCATACTCTACCTCAAGATGAGTTCCTAGGGAAACTCAAAGACAACAGGGGAGAAAAAAACAAGTACATTAAAGGGATTTGAAATCTCTGACAGCTAAAGCTACAGCAAACAGTAAAAACTGGCACTCAGCTCCTAGCTAGATTAATATAAAACTTCACACTGAATTCCTACTTAACTTAGTTCCTTTACTCAGTAAATACGTGTGGATTTCAAGTGAAAAATGGAAACTATGCTGAAAGGCAAAGAAAAGCAGTCTGAAAAGATAAAGCAAGAATCAGAAGATATTCAGATATGATACAATGTTGGAATTATCAGACAGAAAATCTAAAATAACTAAAATATGTAAAAGGCTTTATTGGAAAAAATTAGACAACAGGCAAGGATGTATGGATAATATAAACAGAGAGATGGAAACATTAGGAAAGAATTTTTTAAAGTGCTAAAAATCAAAACATTAGTATAGTCTTCTGGTTTCTAGTTCTACATGTAAGAAACTTAAAAGTGATCACAAAAAAAGAAGCTGAAAAACTGAAAATCAACAACTTTTTAGATCCATCAAAGAACTGCGGTCACAGGACCAACCACTACACTGAAAACTGGAGACATGGCAGATAAAAAGATGCACAGTTTGCTCAGAGCAGAAAAGCCCAGAAATCCCTGATGGAGCTAATGTCAGTTCTTTTTACTTATAGTGTAACTCTGTTTTTATTTTCTAGTATTTCGTTTTGATACTAAGATTTCCATCTTTCTGCTTATATTACCTTGTAGTATACTTTGTTTTTTGTGTTTGTTTGTTTGTTTGTTTGTTTTGCCACTTAACAGTGAATTCCAAGGCATTTTCAAAGGTAAAAATCAGAGTCTGAAGAAGTAAGAGCAATCCCCAGACCTGAACTGGGATGTGACAAGAGTATTGCCAGTACTGGACTGGCAATTTAAAATAACTTTGACTAACATGCTAGTGGCTCTAATGGAAACCAATGTGCAAAAGCAGATGGATAATGTAAGCAGAGAGATGGAAATTCTAAGATAAAAAGGAAATGCTAGAAAAAAAAATCCCATAGCAGAAGTGAAAAATGCCTTTATTGGGCATTAGACTGGAAATGGCTGAGGAACTTGAAGATATATCAGTAGAAATTTACCATACTTAAAAACTAAAACCAAAAATACTGGGGAAAAAACCAAACCTAGAACAAAATATTCAAAACTATGGGACAGTTACAAAAGGTAGTAACATAAATTTACTGGGAATAGCTGACAGGAAAAAAAAAAAAAAGAAATATAAGAAATATTTGAAGCAATGATGCATGAGAATTTCTCAAGATTAATGTCATATGTCAAACCACAGATTCAGGAAGCTCAGAGAAACCAAGAAAGATAAATGCCAAAACATCTACACCTAGGATATCATATTCAAACTTCAGAAAATCAAATACAAAGAGAAAATATTTAAAGAAACCAGAGGAAAATGTACCTTAGCTGTAGCGGAGCAAGGATAAGAATTGCATTTTGCTTCTGTTTTGAAATGATGTAAGAAGAGAGTGGAATTAAACATTTGTGTGGAAAGAAAAAAAAAAATCTCTCCAACCTGGAATTCTGTATCCAGTGAATTGACTTTCTCAGCCAAAAATTGAGAGAACTTGTCACCAATAGACCTGCCTTGCAAGAAATGTTAAAAGAAGGTCTTCAACTCCTAGAGGAGAACATAGGAAAAACACTCTCTGACATAAATCACAGCAGGATCCTCTTATGACCTACCTCCCAGAATATTGGAAATAAAAGCAAAAATAAACAAATAGGACCTAAGGAAACTTAAAAGCTTTTGCACAACAAAGGAAACTATAAGCAAGGTGAAAAGACAGCCCTCAGAATGGGAGAAAATAATAGCAAATGAGGAAACAGACAAAGGATTAATCTCAAAAATATACAAGCAACTCCTGAAGCTCAATTTCAGAAAAATAAACGACCCAATCAAAAAATGGGCCAAAGAACTAAACAGACATTTCTCCAAAGAAGACATACAGATGGCTAACAAATACATGAAAAGGTGCTCAACATCACTCATTATCAGAGAAATGCAAATCAAAACCACAATGAGGTACCATTACACGCCAGTCAGGATGGCTGCTATCCAGAAGTTTACAAGCAATAAATGCTGGAGAGGGTGTGGAGAAAAGGAAACCCTCCTACACTGTTGGTGGGAATGCAAACTAGTACAGCCACTATGGAGAACAGTGTGGAGATTTCTTAAAAAACTGGAAATAGAACTGCCATATGACCCAGCAATCCCACTTCTGGGCATACACAGCGAGGAAACCAGATCTGAAAGAGACACGTGCACCCCAATGTTCATTGCAGCACTGTTTATAATAGCCAGGACATGGAAGCAACCTAGATGTCCATCAGCAGACGAATGGATAAGGAAACTGCGGTACATATACACCATGGAATATTACTCGGCCATTACAAAGAATTCACTTGAATCAGTTCTAATGAGATGGATGAAACTGGAGCCCATTATACAGAGTGAAGTAAGCCAGAAAGATAAAGACCTATACAGTATACTAATGCATATATATGGAATTTAGAAAGATGGTAACGCTAACCCTATATGCAAAACAGAAAAAGAGACACAGGTGTACAGAACAGACTTTTGGACTCTGTGGGAGAAGGCGAGGGTGGGATGTTTCAAGAGAACAGCATCGAAACATGTATACTATCAAGGGTGAAACAGATCAGCAGCCCAGGTTGGATGCATGAGACAAGTGCTCGGGCCTGGTGTACTGGGGAGACCCAGAGGGATCGGGTGGAGAGGGAGGTGGGAGAGGGGATCGGGATGGGGAATACATGTAAATCCATGGCTGATTTATGTCAATGTATGGCAAAAACCACTACAATATTGTAAAGCAATTAGCCTCCAACTAATAAAAATAAATGGAAAAAATAAATAAATAAAAATAAAAGAAGGTCGTCAGTGCAAAGAAATATATAGGTCAGAAATTTGTAACTACATTAGAAAGGAAAAATATGAGAGAAGGAATAAGTCAAGGTAAAAGAAAAGCTTTCATTTTTCTTCTTGTTAATTGATTTAATAGTTAGTTCAATGCGAAATAGTAAGAATGTATTCAATGATTATAGCTCAGGAATAAGTGAAGTAGGTGACAGCAAAGATATAAAGGACAGGAGAGACAAATTAGGGAAACTTTGTTATAAGACACTCACATGGCCCCTGAAGAGGTATAGTGTTCTATGGAAGGATTCCTTGTAGATGTATATTGCACACTTCAGGGAAGCAACTGAAAAAGGAAAACTAAGGAGCAAACTGATATGCTAACAAAGGAGACAAATGGAAACATATATTCTCAGATTCTGTGACAACCCATATGGGGGAAAAATCTGAAAAAGAAAGAGTGTATATATGTGTATAACTGAATCACTTTACTGTACACCTGAAGCCAATACAACATTGTAAATCAACTATCAGTTCAGTCATTCAGTCATATCCAACTATTTGCCACCCCATGGACTGCAGCACACCAAGTTTCCCTGTCCATCAACAATTCCCGGAGCTGGCTCAAACTCATGTCCATTGAGTTGGTGATGCCATCCAACCAGCTCATCCTCTGTCGTCCCCTCCTCCTTCAATCTTTCCCAGCATCAAGGTCTTTTCCAATGAGTCAGTTCTTTGCATCAGGCGGCCAAAGTAATGGAGCTTCAGCTTCCGCATCAGCCCTTCTAATGAATATTCAGGACTGATTTCCTTTAGGATTGACTGGTTGGATCTCCTTGCAGTCCACGGGACTCTCAAGAGTCTTCTCCATCACCACAGTTCAAAAGCATCAATTCTTCGGCACTCAGCTTTCTTTATAGTCCAACTCTCACATCCATACATGACTACTGGAAAAACCATAGCTTTGACTAGTCAGACCTTTGTTGGCAAAGTAATGTCTCTGCTTTTTAATATGCTGTCTAGGTTGGTCATAGCTTTTCTTCCAAGGAGTAAGCATCTTTTAATTTCATGGCTGCAATCACCACCTGCAGTGATTTTGGAGCCCAAGAAAATAAAGTCTGTCACTGTTTCCATTGCTTCCCCATCTATTTGCCATGAAGTGATAGGACTGGATACCATGATCTTAGTTTTTTGAATGTTGAATTTTAAGCAAACTTTTTCACTCTTCTCTTTCATCTTCATCAAGAGGCTTTTTAGTTCTTCTTCACTTTCTGCCATAATGGTGGTATCATCTACATATTTGAATTTATTGACATTTCTCCCAGAAATCTTGATTCCAGCTTGTGCTTCATGCAACCTGGCATTTTTTATTATGTACTCTGCATGTTAGTTAAATAGGCAGGGTGACGATATGCAGCCTTGACGTACTCCTCTCCAAATTTGGAACCAGTCTGTTGATCCATGTCCAGTTCTAACAACTATATTCCAATATAAAATTTAAAAATTAAAATAAATAAAAGCAGGCTTAAGGAGGGGAAAAAGACATAAACATAACGAAAAAGTCTTTGCCCACAAATTTTATAACCTAGTGAAAAATGAAAGTGTTAGTCACTCAATTATGTCCAACTCTTTGAGACCCCATGAGTTGTAGCCTGCCAAGTTCTTCTGTCCATGAAATTCTCCAGGCAAAATTACTGGAGTGGGTTGCCATTCCCTTCTCCAGGGGATCTTCCTGACCCAGGGATCGAACCTGGGTCTCCTACATTGCAGGCAGTTTCTTTTACCATCTGAGCCACCAAGAAAGTCCCTTCTAACCTAGTAAAAAGGATAAATTCCTTGAAAGACACAAAGTTTAAACTCACAGAGGGAAAAATAGGTAATCTGAATGGTATTATATGTATAAAAGGAATAAATAATTATTATTTATTCAGCACAGTAATTAAATACCTTCCAAGTAGAAAGCAGGCTTCGGGAGTTGGTGATAAACAGGGAAACCTGGTGTACTGCAGTCCATGGGGTTGCAAAGAATTGGACATGACTGAGCAACTGAATTGAACTGAAAAGAGAAAGTCCCAAGGCCAGGTTAATTTTGTTAAATTTAAAAAAAATTACACTAATACTTTACATTCTTTTCAAGAAAATAGAAACAGAAGGAACACTTCCTAACTCATTTTATGAGGTAAGCTTTATTCTGATACCAAAACTCAATAGATACATTTCAAAAAATTAAAACTACAGATCAGGATTTCTCATCAGGGATATATTTAACAATCCCTCACAAAATAGTAGCAAACTGAATCCAACAAAGCATAAAAAAAAAGTATATCACAAACAAGCAGATTTTATTCCATGTAGGTAGGACTTGTTCAATGTTAGGAAATCAGTGAAATACACCAAATCAACAGGTTAAAGAAGAAAAAGTCATGTGTTTATTATCAGTTGATGCAGACAAAGCTTTTGACCAAATTTACTCATAATTTTTTTAAACTCTGGAGAACTGGAAAGAGGAGAATTTCCTCAGTTTGATAAAGAACATCTAAAAGAATGCTAGCATCATACCTAATAGTAAGAAACTGCATACTTTCCCTCTAGGAATTAGAGCCAAGCAAGGATTTTTTTTTTTCCTCTCACCAATTGTAAATATTATAGCCTCTTGAGAAGAAAATTGGCAATTTTTTACAAAACTGAAGGCTTACCATACAATATAGCCAATTGTATCTTTAGGTATTTACTGAGAATTATTTGAAAAATATTCATAAGAAATATTTGAAATATATTTCAAATATTTTCAGTATTTGAAAATTGTTGTTGTTTAGTTGCTAAACTGTGTCCAACTCTTTGCTACCCCATGGATGATAGCCCTCCAGGCTGCTCTGTCCTTGAGATTTCCTGACAAGAATACTGAAGTGGGTTGCTGTTTCCTTCTCCAGAGGATCTTCCCCACCAGGGATTGAACCCACATCTCTTGCTTAGCAGGCAGATTCTTTACCACTGAGTCACCTGGAAATGTTCACACTAAAACCTGCATGTGGCTCTATGTAGCAGCTTTATTCATAATTGACAAAACGGGAAACAACCAGGATGTTTTACAATAGGATGAAGACATAAACTGTGGTACATCCATAAAATGAAATATCTTTAAACTAACATCAAGGATTCAGTGAGGCGTTTTAATAGGTGAAGTCTAGGAATTATTTGAGTTAGTAAAACTATTCTATATGATACTGTCAATTTGAAACATGATACTATGCATTTGTCAGAAACCAAATGACTTTATAACACAAAGAGTGAACTGTATATAATTTTTTTAAACTTTAGTTAAGTAGGAGTTGTCAGAATTATATGTGTATATATATATATATATATATATATGCAGAAATATATATATAGTATTTACAACCCAAATCTAATATTTCATCAAAATGTCAGTCTTTATGATTGCCGAAATTTAAATTATCAATTTGTTTATATTAAAAATTATTTTTCTCTGTATAAAAATATAAAAGGCAAACCAATAGCTCTTTGTATTTAAAATTCTCTTAAATATGTATGTAATCTTACAAATTTTAGTTTTGAGTTTCTATCAAATTTCAGTAAATCTCTAACAGATGGCACATCCTATGATTTCAAGTATTATTTTTTCTTTTATTGAAATGAGTATTAAGATACCACTTTCCAAAGTAGCCTTCTTAGACTATTGATGTAAGAGATGACAACTTCTTACAATGAAATCTAGAAAAAACAGGAAACTTCAATGCCCTCACGTAAGTGATGCAAAGAACGTCTAGATCTTTACTTGAATTTTGCTCTGAATTCTTGAAAAAGATGAGGAAAAAACTAAATCTAAAGCACATAATTTATAGTAATAATGAAGTCAGCTTATTAAAGATATGATCCAACACAACACTTTTCATGTTGCCAACTTTATATGATAACCTTTGGATATAACAATAACTAAACTTACTCCAGAATTGTACATGAGAAACTAACATACTGAAGAAAAAAAAAAATCTACCCCAAATCACACAACCAATGTTCCCAAATTTGGGAACATGTTCCTCTGATTTCAAAACTATCATTCTTTTTGTCACACTGCACTGCCTGACAAAGGTAAATTAATTTAAAAGATATTCCTAGTGTTTACTTTCTTTAAGAATCTTCCTATAACATATATGACAGTGAAATGTTAGTTGCTCAGTTGTGTCTGACTCTTTGTAACCACATGGGATGTAGCCTGCCAGGCCTCTCTGTCCATGGAATTCTCTAGGCAAAAATACTGGGGTGGGTAGCCATTCTCTTCTCCAGGGGATCTTCCCAACCCAGGGATCCAACCTGGGTCTCCTGCATTGCAGACAGATTCTTTACCATCTAGCCACCAGGGAAGCTCTTATGGCTTTGTCTAAACTGAAGAGTTCAGAGATCAGGGAAAATGATAACTTGAGATTGCAGAGTTTTTTGTGTAGCCTCAGCTGCAGAACGAGGTGGCTGTGGACCAGGAGGGGCACACGGTCTTTTCTTTCAGACGAATTTTGATCCAGGGCAGCTGGGGAGCATGTTGGTTCCAACCAGGGGAAGGCTTGTGTGGAATTTCAAGCAGGAATTTCAAGCAGGAACAAATTCAAGGAATACTAAAAAGATAATCTCTTTTACTTGAAGATATTTGAAGAGGGAAGACTCCCAGGCCCATTGGAGAGATGCCAACAGGCCATACCTGGGGGGTCCCTGGTGTGTGCAGTGGGATACAGTGATACCTGAGCCAGAGGGACACATTCTTAGAAAATGTGCATCAAGCACCGATGGCTCCAAATGGCTGGCTGTCTGGAGAAAGAATACTTCTGCAGTTATTTGAGTGTTAATGTATCATCACACTTATTTTTCACCAAACACCAATCTTGCTTGAGAGTTGGGAGTTGAGAAAATACTCAGATGCCTAACCCCACTGAACCTTTTTGTTTTCCTGTATTGCCTGTGATCCACATTAACCACACAGAACACAGTGCAAACCCTAGGCAATAGGATGCTTCTTGGCCAATAGGTGATAGACACTTTTGATAAAAGAAAAATCATCAATCTAATTATATGAAACTAAATGATGTATTCTTTGAGGTTTTCTCTTTCATTTTCCTGTGCACTAAATCAGCATACAGCAGAATTAAGAGTTAAATCATGTTTGGTCTTGTGTTCATGAGAAGGAACTTAGATTGTTTTCCTATGGGCCTCAGGAAACCACTGTTAGGTTTCAATAGAGGATTGATGTTAAAAGCTTTTATTTATTTATTTTTTTAGAAAATCACTCTGATGATCAGACAGGTTGAAAAATCTCCTAAAATAAGCTGATACTCCTCCCTCAGTCCAAAATTATTCTACATTCTAGAGTTTCTGGAAGTGGTAGCCCTCATAGAATCACAGAAGATACTTCCTACTCTTCCATTTTTTATGTGTGGAAAAGGATAAAATTCCAATAACAGCCTTCTAAAATCCAAGCTTATAGGGATAGCCCAAAATAAACTTAACCATAGTACAGTGAAAAGGAAAAACAATTAAGTTGTGAGATTGACATATATATACTGCTATATTTAAAATAAATTGCCTTTCCATGGAAAACTAAATACATCCATATACTTTTTTAAGATTTTTGGAATGAAATTGTCCTGAAGAGAGGGGAAGGCTAGAGTTGGATCAGTCACAAAATCAGGTACTACCTTGTGGCTGAATCAGTAAGTCCCCAGATCCCTAAAGAGGTTCTTATGAGGAGTGGAGAATGACAGAGGGTAGATCCCATTCTGACCTGAGCAGGTGCTCGACCAGTAGAACATTCCCTCTGAGCTGAGAAGAGAAAAGGAGACCAAAGCCCAGGAAGAGGAAAACAGGTGTACAATTAGTTGAGGCAAACCATAGAAAGCATGGACCACAAAAACTGAGGATACAGAGAGTAAGTTGTTTCCTGGTACTGGCAAACAGACATGGAGATAGCCTGTGAGCTAAGGTATAGGGTGGAGAAGGCAATGGCACCCCACTCCAGTACTCTTGCCTGGAAAATCCCATGGACAGAGGAGCCTGGTAGGCTGCAGTCCATGGGGTTCGCAAAGAGTCGGACATAGCTGAGCGACTTCACTTTCACTTTTCACTTTTATCCATTGGAGAAGAAAATGGCAACCTACTCCAATGTTCTTGCCTGGAGAATCCCAGGGATGGGGTCGCACAGAGTCAGACACGACTGAAGTGACTTAGGAGTAAGGTATAGGGTTGCATGAGACAAATTCAGTACCCCATAATTCATGATTAGAAGCCTTGCTATTTTCCGTGAAGTTGGCTAATATAGTCCAAAGGCAAACAATGCAGTACAAGATATGATTTAAGTTGTATTACTAACATATGAAAGGAGTTTTAGATTGTTCTCCGATATGTGCCAAAATGCGTGGTTGCAAAATTGATTGTTATTGCTCTAAGTGAGAATAATCTTAATAAATATGCACACAACATCATGCTAACTTGTGGGTTTTATTATGTTTTATAAACATATAAAGCTGTACCCACTGAAATCTGTAATGCGTAGGAGGATGTCTACAGCATTTTTGTACTAAAAATACTTGAAACAATTGGGAGTTTTAAATTCTGGAACACTATTTTAAAGGAGTAATTTCTGCTCATGCAAACATTTGTTTTATCCTGTGACTTTCTTTGAAACTTTTTTCACTATCTTGGGATATTGTTACTAGTAGGAAAAACTCTAATTTATTTTATCAAAATTCTGAAATGCATGTGTTTAAACATTTTTCTTCTCTTTTTGTTTACAATGTAAAGATACACTTTGTGAAATATATAGCTTACTGATAGAGTGGTCATAATGAAACTAACAAGAATTTCTCTAAACTTTAATGAAATTAAACATTGAGATGTTAAGATAAACAAAAAGCAAAATGTTTGAACCCGTGAGTACAGTCTAAGAAAAAATAAATGCATTTGGTAAAAATTGCAGTTACCTTAATCAATAATCAAAAGCAAACAATTCAAAGGAGTGAATGTGGGCATAGTTTAAATTAGGAAAAGACTGAAGAAAATGGAAGGGAAATCTTGAATGGTTCAATTCTAGGTAAAATAACAGACATTTTCTATAGACCAGATAGACTTTTAATGGTGATTCTATTTTCATATAAAGTCTCTGAGTTTAAAAACAAAATAGTGCACAAACATATAGAAGAAAGTAGGACTGGGCAATGGAAAGAAAACTGATATATCATTTCAGAAACAGAAAACTGTACAATTCTCTGTATTTTTAGCAAAAAAGAAAATGTGTGTGCATACTCAGTTGCTGGTGTCTGACTCTTTGTGACTCCATAGACCCCATGTAGCCTGCCACGCTCCTCTCCTGTATTCTTACCATTGAATTTTTCAGGCAAGAACTCTGGAGGGGATCACCATATCCTCCTCCAGGGGATCTTCCCAACCCAGGGATCAAACCTATGTCTCTTGTGTCTCCTGCATTGGTAGGTGGATTCTTGACCACTGTGCCACCTGGAAGCCCCCAAAAAGAAAATATTTGTTTTTAATCATGAGTGTAAAATGTAGCTATTGTTTCACTAGTAAATTTATATAAAACACAGTAAATTACCAACTAAATATAAAATGTAACATTCAGGACTTCCCTGGCAGTCCAGTGGTTAAGATTTTGTACTGGCAATGCAGGGTGTTCAGGTTCAAATCATAGTCAAGGAACTAAGATCCCACATGCCGGGTGGTATGTGTGTGTATGGAAAAACTGTAAATTGATAATGTAAGAATCCAGTATCATTTCCAATGCAACAGCAGAATAACATGTTGATGACATTCAACAATCTCATGGTTCTAACATTCTCGGGTGGTGTGCAAAGAAATACACCTCTTTCTCAGGGTATCTATGACTTATTAGCCTTATTGGCCCCTTTGATATATGAGTTCTTAAAGAACTTTGCATCTGTTTTTGGAAAATTAAAAATTCACTGAGCCCTTTTATTTCTGTGATATCTCAGTATTCTCAAGTTCCTCTCTATTTTTTTGTAACCATGTTATTTACTTATACAGAGTTCGAAAGTACTCATTGCTTAGTAACTCGTCATTTCAAGGAAACACAAAATCACTTAGGTATGTAACTGAGTGACTGATTTATGAGACAATTATCATATAATCAGGAAGAAATGGTTCAGTTATGGTAAAAAGTATAGAATGACATATTTCATTATTCTTTCTTGCTCTTAACTTTATTGAGTTAATAAAATTCTTTCCTTCACTTTTCTCATGTTTCTATACTTCCTTCTCACTTTTCTCCATTTACTTTTTTCTTTTTATTCGATACCATATATTATGATATAGTGAAAATGTGAGATTACTTTTAAAATGGAAAAAAGGAAAACTAAGAGGAAATTATATTAGTGAATTTAATTTTAATTATATCTTCTGTACATAACTAGTTATACTAGTTATAGCTTTCTGTTACAGCATATTGGCTGTAAAGACTGTAAAAGGTTACAGAAAACGTAAGGAAATGAGCAAAATTTTGAAATATGTGTTAGGTTAGTTCTAGAGATGTATAAACCCACTAATTATCAAGACTTATATGACTTCCCTGGTGGCTCAGACAGTAAAAGGGTCTGCCTACAATGCGGGAGACCCGGGTTCGATCCCTGGGTCGGAGAGATCCCCTGGAAAAGGAAATGTTAACCCACTCCAGTACTCTTGCCTGGAAAGTCCCATGGACTGAGGAGCCTGATAGGCTACAGTCCATGGGGTCCCAAAGAGTCGGACACGACTGAGCGACTTCACTTTCATATGAAACTTGTTGTAGGAAACATTTACAGTAAGCAATTATGCATACTAAATGATATGTGGACAGATAAATGTGTCAGGACTCCTTGATTTGTTACAATGACAAAAGGAGATTAATGAACTAAATAAACGTGTCTTGAACTACATAGTCCGTGTCAAGCACTGGTCTAAGCATTGGATGTAGAGCAGTGAGAAAAATGAAGTCCCTGTTCTCATTAACCGTACATTCTTTTGGACTGGGATAAATATGCCAATGAAGCTGATATCTTAACGAATCTCACGAATCCAAACTTATGTATTGACCTTTAAATAAATGCGTGGCACACAATTGATGCTGTATGGGATTTTGTTAATGAAATGTATGTCATAATAATGGCTAAGTGACAGTCATTAAAAAGAATACATTTGAATCAGTTCTAATGAGATGGATGAAACTGGAGCCCATTATACAGAGTGAAGTAGCCAGAAAGATAAATACCAATACAGTATACTAACGTATATATATGGAATTTAGAAAGATGGTAACGATAACCCTATATGCAAGACAGAAAAAGAGACACAGATATATACCACAGACTTTTGGACTCTATGGGAGAAGGTGAGGGTGGGATGATCTGAGAGAATAGCATTGAAACATGTATATTATCAAGTGTGAAACAGATTGCCAGTCCAGGTTGGATGCATGAGACAAGTGCTCAGGGCTGTGCACTGGGATGACCCAGAGGGAAGGGATGGGGAGGGAGGTGGGAGGGGGGTTCAGAATGGGGAACACAGGTAAATCCATGGCTGATTCATGTCAATGTATGGCAAAAACCACTACAATATTGTAAAGTAATTAGCCTCCAACTAATAAAAATAAATGAAAAAATAAATAAATAATGGCTAAGTGAGCCATTTCAATTTTTCATTTTAGAACATTAGGTTTTCAACCGCTTGATTCTAGATTCCTACACTGTGAATTTAAAATAATCTTCCTATATGTCTCATGTGTGCAAGCGTGCTTAGTCACTTCAGTCACGGACGACTCTTTGCAACGCTATGAACTGTAGCCCACGAGACTCTTCTGTCCATGGGATTCTCCAGGCAAAAATACTGGAGTGGGTTGCCATGCCCTCCTCCAGGGAATCTTCCCCACCCAGGAATGGAACCCACCTCTCTTAACATCTCCTGCATTGGCAGGTGGGTTCTTTACGACTTGTGCAAACTGGGAAGACCATATGCCTCATAGATACTTCTACAGGGATTTGTGTCCACCTCAGTGATACAGTTTACAGTAAGTTAAATGTGGCTAACAGCAGAACTGCATGGGATTACAGAATTTCAAAAGTTGCTGCTTTGTCTGTGGTTTCCTCTTGTTAAAAATGCCAAGTTTTGCTTGACTTCAGTTCAAAACCATACACATTTTTCAAATTTTCACATGACTTTTTTCTCAAATTACTTCTTTCCTAATATGCCAATATTTTTTAGTTGTTTTTTTTTTAATTTTTGCACAGCTTAATCTTCAGAAATTATGGGAATGTCCAAATCTAGAACAGATTCCCACTTTCTAAGGATCTGTTTTTTAATTATTTTATAAAGACAATTTTCTTTTCAAGCATGTGAAAGTATAACCTAAGGGCTTAGCAGAAATTAATAGGCTTTTAAACTATTAAGTCAGATTCTAAAATTTGGAAAACACAAATTACATCCTTGCCTGAAAATCTCTACTAGAATTTTGAGTTTAAATGATCCTTTGTATAATTAGAAGTGAATACTGTCATATAGAAGAAGCATGGAATATTGGAGAAAAGTAAAAGAACACATAATTCAGCTCTGGTTAAGCCTTTCTTTCTTGGTTTGGGAAATTCTGAGAATGATTTTTGGAGACTTGCCTAGAATTTTGGGGATGCCAATAAATGTCCTGTAAAATAGTAGGTGCTCCGTTTCATTCTGGTAGAAAACTTTTAAAAAATATACCAAAGGAGAGCAATCTCAAGGTCACTGCTGGACTTAGGCCTCTTACAGAGTTACATTTTTCCACAGGGCTTAGGAAAGAGAACAGATTTTAAATACAGTGTGCAAAAGAAACCTGCATTCTTACGTTCCCAAATATCTCTTTGCACTTAAACTGCTTATCTGCAGAGCACAATGTTTCATTTCAATGGAATATTTGACACATGGGCTCAATAGGTCTCCCACTCATATTTTACTTTAATTATGATGCTTACAATGTGCAATCATTTCCTTTATTTATAAATAGCCTTTTTAAAGGAAATCAAAGTCCGACAAAGTTTAGATTGCAATGCGTTTTTAGTATTAATGGTGACATCAAACATTATTCTTTATGCTCTGTTAACCCTTCAGTCACAAATTTTAGCCATAATGGCCATCCATAACCCTCTTTTCCTGATGTGCTAACCTAGACTAAGGTTGACAAATCTAAAGAGAGCCTCCCTTTGGTTTAAGCTCTTGGGTCTACATTGTGTTTCTGTCATAGGAGTGATGGTAAGAGGGACTAATTAAAAGTCCAATGAATGTGCCAGGGTTAAAATCACAGACTCTGCTCATTAACAGTCGTTTACCTAAGGATATTTCCAGAGAATTCTTTCTATGTCTGAAAAGAACAAAAACTGAAGGGGGCGGGAGGAATACGTTGAAAGAATCACTTATAAATATTTTATATTAAAAATGTGATTTTTCAAGAAAATACACAGATACCCTCAATGAAGGAATCTAAGTGTAAGTAGATTTTCAAATCCTGCTTTTTTTTGTTATGTGCGCATGTGTGTCTGTGTATACATCTGAGTGTGTGTGTGTGTGTGTGTGTGTGTGTGTGTGTTTTAGAGGGGGAATATCCTCTCTAAAGAGTAAAAAAAAGAAATAGGAAAAAAATCAGAGCCATTTTGTTAATTGTCTTTTTCCTGCTGTTTCCATGGTAATACCGGCTGCCAGACTTCTCTGCAGACTGACAGTCCAACAATTCACACACTACACCCTTTCAAGCACAATGAATGGCCGTGAAAGAGGCCGAACAGGCACCATTCAGGAAACATGTGATATCTACTCAATGCACTACCTTTCATCCACATTTTCCAAATTGCAGTTAATTTAATTCTAAACAAATGGCTAAGGGGGACAAATGAGGATTAGAAGGAAAAGAACATCTTGAGCGCTAATGGGGATGGTTTGTGTGAAGAACAATATAGCACTTTCTTCTGTTGCCAAGAAGGCTGGATGTAAAGATGCACTTTCCCTCTTCATCTGAGGCCTTCGTAGAGACGCTATATCAACAATGAGAACTATGGCAAAAAAATTTCTTGGCAATATAGGGTTTATGTAGGTTTTGGCTTTCCATTTGGAAACACATTTGATACAGTACGAAGTAATTTCATTTACTAGGAAATAAAATATCACGTCAGACTTTTTACTGACAATTAGGAGCTACTAGTTTTTGTAAGGTTATATTTTCCTCTATTTTTAACACCCTTTAAGGTTCAGGAGAGGAAAAGCAATGAATTCTAAAGTTCTTGTAACAAAATACAAGGAATTATCTTTATTCAGTCTACAGTTGCATGTGATTTCTGTGTTTAAAAGTCAGTAAAGTAGGCCACCATCATTTAAAAAACAAAACAGATCAAGAAAAGGTAAAATGATATCCCTGCAAATGATTTCATATTATTTGAATGAAAGAATCATGATAATCAAGAATTCTCTTTCATGTTCATTTAAGTCTTCTGATAAATGCCTCAGAAAACTCAAGATAATTCATTTTAGATACAGCATATGTAAATCAATATTTCTAATAAAAAATAACTTAAGGTAGTATTTTTCAATCCATTGGTGGGCTTTACAGTATCATGAACAATTTGGTCAGGGGTACACTAGTCCAATACCAATCTCAAAATTCCATATTCAATATCATAAATCCATCTCTAAGCACATTTGTATTTCCCTTGTTACATTTAACTTCCTAAGAGACCATTCTTATTTATATTTACTGATCCCGGAAAAATAATCCAAATGAATTGGTTAATAATTCTTTGTCTCCATTATGACATGGTTCTGCTTGAAATATGAGCACATCCTTAAACTTATCTTCACCACTGTGATGATTACATAATACACTTTTAATCCAAGTGAGTTATCTGAGAGGTACCACATTAATCTTCAGAGAATTTCTCTGATTTTTGACTCTACAGTAGTTTCAGAAGAATACACTTTTACTCATTCTGATTTGTCTGCTATCAAATAATCTATAAAGAAATGAGATGTGTAATGACTTCAGTTTCTGAGTGGATTAGTCCTAGGGTTTAAGTATGAATTGCCCTAAATCTTTTCAGAAATTTAAATGACACTAGGATCAGAGTATTTCAGATGTTTGACAAAAGTCTTAAAATTCTTCCTTCTTTACTCGTTTCTTCTCCTTTTTTTTCCCCCTCTGGTGTTTGCGGCCCTTAGGGTTGACAACCTATAGTTGTTGAAATGCACCAGACAGAAGAGCATTTTCCTCACATAGAGGGGCTGGGATCAGATGTTACCTTGCAAAAAAGTTGTGTTTGATGCAGAGATTCAGGTGGGGAGCCAGGACTCCTATTATTTCTGGAAGTTTTGATATACTTAATGGAATCTTGATGGTTTTCTTGTAAAGAGAGAGAGAAATGGATACTTTTAGTGAAGAGTGATTTTCAGTGTCTAGAGGGCTGATACTATCATTTCAAGGCTGGGACTCAAAAGCAACTGGTGCTGGGCAGGAGCCAAGGGGCCCCCACTGTGGAGTGGGGGGACAGACCAGCCTCTTCTCATGCCCCCACCATTCCCCTCAGGTTTACCTACTTGTTCTCAAGCCTGCATTCCTATGGGACTCAGACATACCTTGGGGATTTCAGCTGCTGGGAAAAGTAGAGAACACCTGTCTTTTATCACGGCCAAGCCCACTCCTATATGTTACTGTACATATTGGGGGAGAGTCATTGCCCTATTATTTTTATTTGTTTTTAGCTGCACCAGGTCTTCGTTGCTTTGTGCAGACTTTCCCTAGTTGCAGTGAGCAGCAGCTCCTATTCGTCACAGTGTGCAGGCTTCTCGTGGCGATGGGTTCTCTAGTTGTGGAGCACAGGTTCTAAATCACGCAGGCCTGTGTACTCGTGTATGTGTACTTGTGGCACACCAGCTTAGCTGCTCCACAGCACGTGGAATCTTCCGGGATCAGTGACCCAACCTGCGTCCCCTGCATTGGCCTGCAGATTTTTATACACTGCCCCACCAAGCAACTCCTGCCCTATTATTTTTAAAATCCATACATTCCAAAGAATCCTACTTTCTTTGTAATATTCCATATAGGGGAAAAAAGCCTATGTTAAGTACTTAGACATAGACTACAGAAGAGGACGCACAAGTGAAAGAGAGTTACTACAGAGTGTTCATGCCTGAGCAAAGCACGCTCCACAAGTGAGCATGAGAAGACAGGCTAATGATTCAGTTGTGCTTATCTAGCTACACCCTGTCTATCTATAAGCCTTAGTATTATTTCTCAGGGCCCTTTCTCTTTAGGAAAGAAACATTTCCCGGACTGGGTTTCAAATTTAAATAAATAATGACATCATTTTGCACAAAATGAGGAAGAAAACAATAAGGTGGTGGCAGGTTGTCACATGCCTAACTCTTGTTTACAGTGGTTCATTTTCTCCCAATAGAACAAGTCATCAAATTCTACTACAGAGGGCACCAGTGTCTGAAGATCCTAGAGACCCACATGTGGATAGAGAGACTGAGGAAACCCTTGAATAGTGTGTCGTACAGAATGAACATTTATCTAAATGCATTTCTTCTGAGGAAATGGTCACAATTTTACCCAAATCTCAAAAGACAACATTACCCAAGGGTGGGGGCATCCCTGGCTGGCAGGGCATTAAACAGCATTGGTGCTAAAACCACTGTGTGTTATTTCCTTAGTTTCATTTCCCAGAGGTCCCTAAAACACTCTCACCACAAAAGTGAACAAAACTCCACTCAGTCCAGTAAGTTTCTTAAAAACAAAAACACATGGTGTTTGTCATGTATTTGTTTGGAAGGAGTGTCCATGACCTCTTTCTCACACTTGGTCCAAAGAAAGAAAACAGTAAACTCGGAAGCTTCCACAAGTGCTGCTAATTTGCAAGTGATTTCAATGTTTTTATTAACCCTGTTGAGCCACACAAAAGTGGCACTGAGAATGAAGACACTGTGTCTTGTTTTACTTTGGTGCAGAGATATGTGTCTTTAGTCTTGCAATGTAGCTATTCTCAGAAATGGACCTTCTGGCATATTTAAGCTTTATTTTGAGACTAATAAAGAACAGCTGAAAATCTTCATCTTTAGTAAAGATGGAGAAAAACAGGAATGAATCACACAGTGTTGTCATTCTGGGCATATTAACTCCCTGTAACAGGGAAATATGGGTCCCTTGGACCATCTCAAAAGCTCTAGTAAACGTTGACCAAACAGCAGATGTCTGTGAAATTAACTTGTCATCTTAAAGACAGTATTTAATTATTTCCCTTCATTCCAGCAACAAATGGCTCTTTTAGCAGGAAAGGTCAGTGTTATTCAAATTCTTTCTACCAGCAAAGTGCTGATATTCTTATTTTGTTTTAGAGGAAGATATCAATTACCATTAGTCTTGGTAGTCATATGTCTATTCTAAAACAATAAGGATACTGAGAATTCTTGATTTTCTCTTATCTTGACATCCAGTTACTCAGATGATACTTTCAACAAAGATGTGAAATGAAGAACTAAAAA
Source organism: Muntiacus reevesi (assembly GCF_963930625.1). Taxonomy (NCBI): domain Eukaryota; kingdom Metazoa; phylum Chordata; class Mammalia; order Artiodactyla; family Cervidae; genus Muntiacus; species Muntiacus reevesi. The sequence continues at coordinate 27,093,357 of NC_089250.1, forward strand.
CTCCAAATCTTCCCCCTTGGCAGCAAGTGGTTTTGAATATCTTTCTACAAAATGAAAAACAAAAAATTGCAAGAAGGCAAAGTGGTTGTCTGAAGAGGCTTTGCAAATAGCTGAGGAAAGAAGAGGAGTGAAAGGCAAGGGAGAAAAGGAAAGATATACCCAACTGAATTCAGAGTTCCAAAGAATAACAAGGTAAGATAAGAAGGCCTTCTTAGATGAATAATGCAAAGAAGTAGAAGAAAACAATAGAAAGGGAAAGAGTAGAAATCTATTTAAGGAAATTGGAGATATCAAGGGAACATTTCATGCAAGGGTGGGCACAATAAAGGACAGAAATGGTAAGGACATAATAAAAGCAAAAGAGATTAAGAAGAGGTGGCAAGAATACACAGAAGAACTATACAAAAAAGATCTTAATGACCCAGATAACTATGATGGTGTGATCACACCTAGAGCCAGACATCTAGGTGTGTGAAGTCAAATGAGGTTTAGGAAGCATCACTATGAACAAAGCTAGTAGAGGTGATGGAATTCCAGTTGAACTATTTCAAATCCCAAAAGATGATGATGTTAAAGTGCTGCACTCAATATGTCAGCAAATTTGGAAAACTCATCAGTGGTGACAGTTTTTATTCCAATCCCAAAGAAGGGCAGTGCCAAAGAATGTTCAAACAACCTAGAACTGTACTTATTTCGCATGTTAAGCATGTAAGGTTATACTCAAAATCCTTTAAGCTAGGCATCAACAGTACCTGAACCAAGAACTTGCAGGTGTACAAGCTGGGTTTTGAAGAGGAGAGGAACCAGAGATCAAATTGCCAACATTCGCTGTATCATGGAGAAAACAAAGGAATTCCAGAAAAACATCTACTTCTGCTTCATTGTCTATGCAAAAGCCTTTGACTGTGTGGATCACAACAAACTGTGGGAAGTTCTTAAAGAGATGGGAGTACCAGACTACCTGTCCCCCAAGAAACCTGTATGTAGGTTAAGAAGAAACAGCTAGAACCAGACACAGAACAACAGACTAGTTCAAAATTGATAAAGGAGTATGACAAGGCTATATGTTATCACCCTGCTTATTTAACTTTTATGCAAAGTACATCATACAAAATGCCAGGCTGGATGAATCACAAGCTGGAATCAAGATTGCTGGGAGAAATATCAACCTCAAATATGCAGATGATACCACTGAAATGGCTGAAAATGAAGAGGAACTAAAAAACCTCTTGATGAAAATCAAAGAGGAGAGTGAAAAAGTTGACTTGAAACTCAACATTTAAAAAACTAAGATCATGGTATCAAGTCCCATCTTTCCATGGCAAATAGAAAGGGGAAAAAAAGGAAATAGTGACAGATTTCATTTTCTTGGGTTCCAGAATCACTGCAGATGGTGACTGTAGTCATGAAATTAAAAGACTTTTGCTCCTTGGAAGGAAAACAATGACAAACCTAGACAGAGTATTAAAAAATAGAGATATCACTTTGCCGACAAAGGTCTGTATAGTCAAAGCTATGGCTTTATAGTGGGCTTCCCAGGTGGCTCAATGGTAAAGAATCCTCCTGTCAATGCAGAAGACACAGAAGACACAGGTTCAATCCCTGGGTTGGGAAGATCCCCTGGAGGAGGAAATAGCAACTCACTCCACTACTCTTGCCTGGAAAATCCCATGGATAGAGGAGCGGGGTGGGCTAGAGTGCATGAGGTTGCAAAGAGTCAGACATGATTTAGCAACTGAACAACAACATACAAAATAGTCTCTAAAATGACTTCTCCAATACTAATTTTGAATATTTTTTTCTCATTTACCAATATTCTACTAGACAACTCTTGGTTATCTATACATTTTCATTTTCTATGAAATTTGTTGTTCTCAGCTATTTAGCCATTCTGCCATTTTTAAAAGATAAACAGAGTAAAACAAAAATCTGTTAAAGTTTCTCTATTGCACTAATGCTAATGAAGAGCAAATTTGAAAAGTAGTCTAAGAGGAAAATTTTACATTATTTATTCACTTCATTATGGTCTTATTCCTTTTAAGATGCACATAACATGAGTTTGCCCTTCCATGCCAGCAAATTTGGAAAACTCAGCAGTGGCCACAGGACTGGGAAAGGTCAGTTTTCATTCTAATCTCTAAGAAGGGCAATGCCAAAGAATGCTCAAACTACCGCACAATTGCACTCATCTCACACGCTAATAAAGTAATGCTCAAAATTCTCCAAGCCAGGCTTCAGCAATACGTGAACTGTGAGCTTCCAGATGTTCAAGCTGGTTTTAGAAAAGACAGAGGAACCAGAGATCAAATTGCCAACATCCACCGGATCATCGAGAAAGCAAGAGAGTTCCAGAAAAACATCTATTTCTGCTTTATTGACTACACCAAAGCCTTTGACTGTGTGGATCACAATAAACTGGAAAATTCTGAAAGAGATGGGAATACCGGACCACCTGACCTGCCTCTTGAGAAACCCGTACGCAGGTCAGGAAGCAACAGTTAGAACTGGACATGGAACAACAGACTGGTTCCAAATAGGAAAAGGAGTACATCAAGGCTGTATCTTGTCACCCTGCTTACTTAACTTATATGCAGAGTACATCATGAGAAACGCTGGGCTGGAAGAAACACAAGCTGGAATCAAGATTGCTGGGAGAAATATCTATAACTTCAGATATGCAGATGACACCACCCTTATGGCAGAAAGTGAAGAGGAACTAAAAAACCTCTTGATGAAAGTGAAAGAGGAGAGTGAAAAAGTTGGCTTAAAACTCAACATTCAGAAAACTAAGATCATGGCATCTGGTCCCATCACTTCATGGGAAATAGATTGGGAGACAGAGGAAACAGTGTCATAGTTTATTTTTTTGGACTCCAAAATCACTGCAGATGGTGACTGCAGCCATGAAATTAAAAGACGCTTACTCCTTGGAAGGAAATTTATGACCAACATAGATAGCATATTAGAAAGCAGAGACATTACTTTGCCAACAAAGGTCCATCTAGTCAAGGTTATGGTTTTTCCAGTGGTCATGTATGGATGTGAGAGTTGGACTGTGAAGAAAACTGAGAACCGAAAAATTGATGCTTTTGAACTATGGTGTTGAAGAAGATTCCTGAGAGTGACTTGGACTGCAAGGCAATCCAACCAGTCCATCCTAAAGGAGATCAATCCTGGGTGTTCATTGGAAGGACTGATGCTGAAGCTGAAACTCCAGTACTTTGGCCACCTGATGTGAAGAGTTGACTCATTGGAAAAGACCCTGATGCTAGGAGGGATTGGGGGCAGGAGGAGAAGGGGACGACAGAGGATGAGATGGCTGGATGGCATCACCGACTTGATGGACATGGGTTTGAGTAGACTCCGGGAGTTGGTGATGGACAGGGAGTCCTGGCATGCTGCGATTCATGGGGTCTCAAAGAGTCGGACACGACTGAGCGACTGAACTGAACTGAACTGAAGCAAGGTTCTAAGCACCTTGCTTACATGAACTCAGTTTATCTTCCTAATAACCCCTTGAGATGGGTGCAATTAGTGACCATATTTTACAGATAAGTAATAACTTATTTATAAGGTTATTAAGGTGACCAAGCTCATGAATTGCTATTGCAGGATTTGAAATCAGGCAGTGTATCTCAAAAGTCCTGTATTTTTAAATCAAATATTTTGTTTGCCTCCTGTTTACCCCTATGGTTACTTTCTGTTTTAATATTTGTTTTTCACTAAATTAAGTGAAATTTTGTTTTTATTTATATTTGTGCATCTTTTTTCATCATTTAACATTCATTTGTTTTGTTTCAGATATATCCTTTACAAATAGCATGTTGGTGAATTTTTAGAAAACAAATCTGATAATTTATAATTCATCTTATACCATTCCATTATATTCTCATGTTTATTGCTGTTGTCACAAAGTATTCGATAGATTTGCTTTTAAAAACTTTAAAAACATATAGCATACTGCAACACATGTGAAAAGGTTTGATCAACACCTAACAATACATAGCTATAATGTATTCAATGTTCTTATCTTAGAAGAGTGATATATTATCACATGCTTTTCCTAAATTAATTCACTAGATAATCCAGGTAACTTACATAAGAGAAACTTGACTGTAAGTAATAATGCTCATATATGAATAACAACAATAATAATAATTACAATAGTAGGGTGGTTCTTTTTCCAAACACTCATCTAAAGCCTTTTCAGAAATTAATCTATCCATTGCTATGATGTGTCTAGATGTGGTTTTCTTTGTATTTATTCTGTTGTGATTGCAAAGTCTTTTCTTGAGCATTTGGTTTTTTTTTTTTAATTTATTTTACAAAATTTTCTGCCATTACCTTTCAGATATTTTTTTCTGTCCCATTCTCTTTCTTTAGCTCCATTAACATGTATGCTACATCTTTTCACTGTGTCTCATTTCTCTTACATTTTTTCCAAGTTTTTCTACCTTTTATGCTTTCTGAATCTTAGCCCACATATTTCTTCTGATCTGTCTTTGAATTTACCACTCTCTTTGGCTGTGTACAATCTCCTATTAAGTACTTATGCTGGGCTTAAAAGAAGTGAAACTCTTGCTGTTTGCCAATGACATGATCCTCTACATAGAAAACCCCAAAGACTCTACCAGAAAATTACTAGAGCTAATCAACAAATATAGTAAAGTTGCAGGATATAAAATTAACACACAGAAATCCCTTGCATTCCTATACACGAACATTGAGAAAACAGAAGAGATATAAAGGAAACAATATCATTCACCATTGCAACAAAAAGAATAAAATACTTAGGAGTATATCTACCGAAAGAAACAAAAGACTATACATAGAAAACTATAAAACACTGATGAAAGAAATCAAAGAGGACACAAACAGATGGAGAAATATACCATGTTCATGGATTGGAAGAATCAATATTGTCAAAATGGCTATACTACCCAAGGCAATCTATAGATTCAATGCAATCCCTATCAAGCTACCAACGGTGTTTTTCACAGAACTAAAACAAATAATTCCACAATTTGTATGGAAATACAAAAAACCTCGAATAGCCAAAGTAATCTTAAGAAAGAAGAATGGAACTGGAGGAATCAACCTGCCTGACTTCAGACTCTACTACAAAGCCACAGTCATCAAGACAGTATGGTACTGGCACAAAGACAGAAATATAGATCAATGGAACAGAATAGAAAGCCCAGAGATAAATCCACGAACCTATGGACACCTTATCTTCGACAAAGGAGGCAAGAATATACAATGGAAAAAAGACAACCTCTTTAACAAGTGGTGCTAGGAAAACTGGTCAACCACTTGTAAAAGAATGAAACTAGAGCATTTTCTAACACCATACACAAAAATAAATTCAAAATGGATTAAAGATCTAAATGTAAGACCAGAGACAATAAAACTCCTAGAGGAGAACACAGGAAAAACACTCTCTGACATAAATCACAGCAGGATCCTCTATGACCCACCTCCCAGAATATTGGAAATAAAAGCAAAAATAAACAAATAGGACCTAAGGAAACTTAAAAGCTTTTGCACAACAAAGGAAACTATAAGCAAGGTGAAAAGACAGCCCTCAGATTGGGAGAAAATAATAGCAAATGAAGCAACAGACAAAGGATTAATCTCAAAAATATACAAGCAACTCCTGAAGTTCAATTTCAGAAAAATAAATGATCCAATCAAAAGATGGGCCAAAGAACTAAACAGACATTTCTCCAAAGAAGACATACAGATGGCTAACAAACACATGAAAAGGTGCTCAACATCACTCATTATCAGAGAAATGCAAATCAAAACCACAATGAGGTACCATTACACGCCAGTCAGGATGGCTGCTATCCAGAAGTCTACAAGCAATAAATGCTGGAGAGGGTGTGGAGAAAAGGAAACCCTCTTACACTGTTGGTGGCAATGCAAACTAGTACAGCCACTATGGAGAACAGTGTGGAGATTTCTTAAAAAACTGGAAATAGAACTGCCATATGACCCAGCAATCCCACTCCTGGGCATACACACCAAGGAAACCAGATCTGAAAGAGACACGTGCACCCCAATGTTCATTGCAGCACTGTTTATAATAGCCAGGACATGGAAGCAACCTAGATGCCCATCAGCAGATGAATGGATAAGGAAGCTGTGGTACATATACATTATGGAATATTACTCAGCTGTTAAAAAGAATTCATTTGAATCAGTTCTAATGAGATGGATGAAACTGGAGCCCATCATACAGAGTGAAGTAAGCCAGAAAGATAAAGACCATTACAGTATACTAACACATATATATGAAATTTAGAAAGATGGTAACAATAACCCTATATGCAAAACAGAAAAAGAGACACAGATGTACAGAACAGACTTTTGGACTCTGTGGGAGAAGGTGAGGGTGGGATGTTTCGAGAGAACAGCATCGAAACATGTATACTATCAAGGGTGAAACAGATCACCAGCCCAGGCTGGATGCATGAGACAACTGCTCAGGCCTGGTGCACTGGGAAGACCCAGAGGGATTGGGTGGAGAGGGAGGTGGGAGGGGGGATCGGGATGGGGAATACATGTAAATCCATGGCTGATTCATGTCAATGTATGGCAAAAACCACTACAATATTGTAAAGTAATTAGCTTCCAACTAATAAAAATAAATGGAAAAAAAAAAAATCTCAAGGAGAAAAGCAATACAGTGTAGGACTCAATCTTCGACCTGAACTCCAGAATCTTGTCCCCACAATCCACAGATGTTCACAAACTTGGTAACTCTCTGTTTTCAAGTGTGTGCGCACACACACACAATGTGTTCTGCATCTTGGCCTGCATTCTTAATAATAGTATGCATAATTTAATTCTTGGCTGTGTCTGGATAATAGACAGTCAATACCCTGTGAACACAGATGAAGACAAATTTATTTCTGAAGAACTTATTCATGTTTCAGGGACTCTTTTAAGTACCTTACATATATTATCACTCTGATTGGTTAAATCCCTAGGAAATTATATTTATAAATGAGAAAACTGAGTATGGAGACATTAGCAACTTGCCAAAATTTGCATATCTTCAAATGGTAGAATCCAGATTAAAAACCAGGCTCGTATGAAAGAAAACATTATAATTTCATTGTCTTCTTCATATTAATAATCTCTATTCTTCATCTGTTTTTCTTTTGACTTATTCCCTTCCTGTTCAGTCTCTTCCCCTTTCTTCCCCTCCCCTTTTTTTCCTTTCTTTATTAAGTCTAAGAAAATGTGATCCAAAGACCCTCACAACCTGGATTCTGACTAATCCAAGTATCAGTACCAGTGATGGTGGACTTTATGATAACACTGGCTGTCTGATGAACTGGGACAGGGGAGGCTGAGTCTGCTACCTCCAGAGGAACAGCTGCTGCATCTCAGCTGTTGCCCCACGTGATCCCTGAGTGCCACACTTCTTCTCCTTCATCTCTTAGTCTCCCAATTTGCCACAGGTCTCTCCATATCCCACAATCCTCTCTCCTTACACCTTAGCTCAGGTACCATTATCTTTGATTAAGAACTATATCCACTTCCTAAATGTATCCATAATTTCAGTTTTTCCAGGCCCCAATCCATTCTCCAAATTATAGCTACATCAATCTTTCTAAAATGCAAAACTTTTGATGATGTCACCTACAGGCCCAAAGCCTTCAGTTTACCTTCAGTTCAGTTCAGTCACTCAGTCATGTCAGACTCTTTGTGACTCCATCGACTGCAGAACATCAGGCCACCCTGTCCATCACCAACTCCCAGAGTTTACCCATACTTGTGTCCACTGAGTTGGTGATGCCAGCCAACCATCTCATCCTCTGTCGTCCCCTTCTCCTCCTGTCTTCAATCTTTCCCAGCATCAGGGTCTTTTCAAGTGAGTCAGCTCTTCACATCAGGTGGCCAAAGGATTGGAGTTTCAGCTTCAGCATCAGTCCTTCCAATGAGTATTCAGGGTTGATTCCCTTCAGGATGGACTGGTTGGATCTCCTTGCTGTCCAAGGCACTCTCAAGAGTCTTCTCCAACACCACAGTTCAAAAGCATCAATTCTTTGGCACTCAGCTTCCTTTATAGTCCAACTCTCACATCCATATATGACCACTGAAAAAATCATAGCCTTGACTAGATGGACCTTTGTTGGCAAAGTAATGTCTCTGCTTTTTAATATGCTATCTAGGTTGGTCATAACTTTCCTTCCAAGGAGTAAGCGTCTTTTAATATCATGCCTGCAATCACCATCTGCAGTGATTTTGGAGCCCAAAAAATAAAGTCTGTCACTATTTCCACTGTCTCCCCATCTATTTCCCATGAAGTGATGGGGCCAGATGCCATGATCTTAGTTTTCTGAATGTTGAGTTTTAAGCCAACTTTTTCACTCTCCTCTTTCATTTTCATCAAGAGGCTCTTTGGTTCTTCTTCACTTTCTGCCATAAGTGTGGTGTCATCTGCATATCTGGGGTTATTGATATTTCTCCTGGCAATCTTGATTTACTTTACATACCTTCAAAGTAGTCCTCGCAGCTAACTGAAAGCACTTCATGGTCCAGCCCCTTCTCACTTGTCAGTGGCTCTGCACATTTTTCATAGTCTTTAACATGTCAAGTTCCCTTTTTTATTTATTTTTCTCACATATTATTTTCTTTCTTTGAAACTGTAATGTTTTTACCCCTCCCTGTTTTATCTTGCATACCTCCTCCATTTTTAATACCAACTTAGTCATGATTTCCTCCAAGATTTTTCCAGTCACCAAAGGCAAGATTTTTGCATGCTGTGATAGGTCTCTGTGCAATTCATATTATCAACTCACTGGTCGTGTTGCCCTAGAGTTTTCCAATTGTTCAGTTGTATCCTAGTCACCATTGTACCTCACAATCCTCATGACATAAAGGCCCTGGTTAAATGTTTATCTAACTAAATAAAATGAGTGATAAAAAGATAAAAGTGCAAAAAATTACATGTGAAGTGTTAGTCGCTCAGTTGTGTCCAACTCTTTGCAACCCCATAGACTATAGACCACCAGGCTCCTCTGTCCATGCAATATTCCTGGCAAGAATACTGGGGTGGGTTGCCATACCCTTCTCCAGGGGATCTTCCTGACCCAGGGATCAAACCCGGGTCTCCTGCATTGTAGAAAGATTCTTTACCATTTGAGCCACTAGTGTAACCCAATTTATATTCAAGAAAAACTTAAACACATATATACATGTTTAATACATATATGCATACACATAAACAGACACTGTAGTAAAATCATTGGAAGATGCTATAGCATTATTTATTATAGTTATAATAAATATATATTCATAAATCATGTGTTTAATTCAAACAGTCACATAAAAGAGATTATCAGGACTTCCCAGGTGGTGCTAGTGGTAAAGAACCCGCCTGTCAGTGCAGGAGTCATAAGAGACACGGGTTCGATCCCTGGGTCGGGAAGATCCCCTGCGGGAGGAAATGGCAACCCACTCCAGTATCTTGCCTGGAGAATCCCATGGAAAGAGGAGCCTGGCGGGCTATGGTCCATAAGGTCACAGAGAGTCGGACTTGACTGAAGAGACTTAGCACATAAGTGCTACTCCCAGGCTTGTCAGATCTGCATAGAACATTATAGCGCCTGGAATTTCTGGTGCTTTTGCATATTGCCCTCTGGAGTGGCATTGTCCTACTGGGATTTGAACCTTAATTTGACTTCATAAATTATACTCAACTATTACATACTTCCTTGGTAGCTCAAACGGTAAAGAATCTGCCTGCAATGCGAGAGACCTGGGTTCCATCCCTGGGTCAGGAAGATACCCTGGAGAAGGGAATGGCAATCCACTCCAGTATTCTTGCTTGGAGAATTCCATGCACAGACCATGGGGTCTCAGAGTCAGACACGACTGAGCGACTTTAACTCATTCACTCACTCACTCACTCATTACATATTTAATCCCTATCATGTTGTTATCACTTGACTTGGAGCCATGGTAGAAAGGAATGATTTTACGACTGTTTTGAGATACCTACAAACTTTTGGAGAGAAAAGGTATTAATATAGAGATAACACTTTGAGTTTTTCTATATATATGCAATATATCTTATCAAGAGATATGTATACTTGTTTGTAAAATATTGAGTGATCAGACTTCATATATTTTGATGCCGCTCCAATCTACTCTTCTCTCTGAACCAATCTCTTTTGCTCCACTGTATCTAGTTTTGAAGCATAGAATCCTACACTTAAAAATCTGAAATAGCTTCAAGGGGCAAACTATTGTTTGTCTGAACGTATCCTTCAGAATTACCACCAAGAGGGAGGAGCCAAGATGGCGGAGGAGTAGGATGGGGAGACCACTTTCTCTCCTAGAAATTCATCAAAAAAATAACTGAACGCAGAGCAAACTTCACAAAACAACTTCTGATCGCTAGCTGAGGTCATCAGGCGCCCAGAAAAGCAGCCCATTGTCTTCAAAAGGAGGTAGGACAAAATATAAAAGATAAAAAGCGAAACAAAAGAGCTAAGGACGGAGATCCGTCCCGGGAAGGGACTTAATAGAGGACGTTCCCAGACACCGGGGAACCCTCGACCTGGCGGGCCTGGGGGAAGTGTTGGAATCTCAAGAGTTTGAATCTGACTGGGAGGGATAGAATAAATAAAACCCACAGATTACGAGCCTAAAAGCAACTCCCAGCAGAAAAGTACCCCAGACGCCCGCATCCGCCACCAGCAAGTGGGGGCGGAACGGAGAGGGGCGGGCGGCATTACTTGGGGCAGGGTCCGGGCCTGAGCGCCCTGAGGACAATCGGAGGGAGCTTTTGTGAGTTGCCAGCATGAACTGTGGGAGAGCAAAGAGAGAGAAAATTAACCGGCCCGAACACGCTGCCGGCCGTTCGCAGAACAAAGGGACCGAGATTCTGGGCGACCGAAGTCCGCTGGGAGGGTCGCGGCAAGACGGAGGGCGCGGGCGCCCGACCGGCGCGGGCGGGAACTGGGGCTGGGGACGCGGAGGGCAGAGGGCGCGCACGCCCGACCGGCGCCAGCGGGGACTGAGACTGGGACCGCGCAGGGCAGAAGACACGCCGCACCCGGGGAGAGAGCGCCCGTCAGGCGCCTGGCTGCCTGGGCCGCTCGGGCGGTGAGGGGACGGAGCGCGGGCCCAGCTTTGTGTGCTGTGCTTTTGTGAATCGCCCGAGGGCTGGAGCCGCGCGCAGCGTGGCGCGCGCTTCAGACAGAAGAGCCTGGAGCTTGAGCAGCGCAGACCGAGAAAAGAGCGCAAGCCTCTCCCGGGAGCGCCGGCCCCTCCCCGCACAGCCCCTCCCTGCACGGCCCCTCCCCGCACAGCCCCTCCCCGCACAGCCCCTCCCTGGAGCGCCGGCCCCTCCCGGCACAGCCCCTCCCCGCACAGCCCCTCCCCGCACAGCCCCTCCCCGCAACGCGACGGAACTAGCTACCTGAATAAGAATCCACCTCCGCCCCCTGTGTCAGGGCGGAAATTAGGCGCGGAAGAGAGACCGGCAACAGAACCCAAATAAAGGGAACCGCTTCAGAAGGGACCGGTGCAACAGATTAAAATCCCTGAAGAAACCACCGACTGACTACACCGGAAGGGCCTGTAGATATCGAGAAGTGTAAGCTGGAACGAGGAGCTATCTGAAGCTGAGCCGAACCCACACTGACCGCAACAGCTCCAGAGAAATTCCTAGATATATTTTTTCTTTTTCTTTTCTTTTTTTTTTTTTTAAGTAAGGAAAAAAAAAAAAATTTTTTTTTTCTTTTTTCTTGGTTCCCTTTTATTTTCCTTTAAAAATTCCTTATTACTCCCCCATTACTCCTTAACTTTCATAGATTTTTACGATTTTTTTTAATTAGGCAAAACAATTTTTTTTTCTCTTTCTTTTTTCTTTTTTTTTCTTTTTCTTCTTTTTCTTCTTTTTTTCTGTTCTTTTTTCTTCTTCTCTTCTATTTTCTTTTTCTTTTTCTCTTATTTCTTTTAAAGCCCTCTAGCACTCCTTTTACTGCGCCTTAATTTTCATTTTCAATCCACTATAACCTTACAGAAGAAAGGGAAAAAAAAAAGAAGAGAAGCCCTATTTTTATACCAAACTTTATATATATTTCTAAAATTTCTTTTGTGTGTTTTGGTTTTTGTTTTTAATATAGTATTTTTAAGAGTCTAACCTCTACTCTAGATTTTTAATTTTTGTTTTTCAGTATATGATATAAATTGTGAACATTTAAGAATCCAATATTCAGCTCCCATTTTTATTCACGAATGTGTTGATTATTCTCTCCCAATCTTGACTCTGTTTTCTACCTCAGAACACCTCTATTTCCTCCTTTCCCCTTCTCTTCCCAATCCAATTCTGTGAATCTTTGTGGGTGTCTGGGCTACGGAGAACACTCTGGGATCAGACAACTTCGTAGATCTGTCTCTCTCCTCTTGAGTCCCCCTCTTTCTCCTCCTGCCCATCTCTATCTCCCTCCTCCCTCTCCTCTTCTCCATGTAACTCGGTGAACCTCTCTGGGTATCCCTAACGGGGGAGAAACTTTCCACCATTAACATAGAAGTTTTATTATCAGTGCTGTATAGTTGGAGAAGTCCTGAGACTACAGGAAGAATAAAACTGAAATCCAGAAGCAGGAGACTTAAGCCCAAAACCTGAGAACACCAGAAAACTCCTGACTACATGGATCTTTAAGTAATAAGTGACTGTACAAAAGCCTCCATACCTGCACCGAAACCAACCACCACCCAAGAGCCAATAAGTTTTAGAGCACGACATACCACGCAAATTCTCCAGCAACGCAGGAACATTGCCCTGAACGTCAACATACAGACAGCCCAAGGTCACACCTAACACATAGACCCATCTCAAAACTCATTACTGGGCACTCCATTGCTATCCAAAGAGAAGAAATCAAGATCCGCACACCAGAACACTGACGCAAGCTTCGCTAATCAGGAAACCTTGACAAGCCAATCGTCTAACCCCACCCACTGGGTAAAACCTCCACAATAAAAGGAACCACAGACCTGCAGAAGACAGAAAGCCCACTCCAGACACAGCAATCTAAACAAGATGAAAAGGCAGAGAATTACCCAACAGGTAAAGGAACATGAAAAAAGCCCACCAAGTCAAACAAAAGAGGAGGAGATAGGGAATCTACCTGAAAAAGAATTTAGAATAATGATAATAAAAATGATCCAAAATCTTGAAAGCAAAATGGAGGTACAGATAAATAGCCTGGAGACAAAGATTGAAAAGATGCAAGAAATGTTTAATAAAGATCTAGAAGAAATAAAAAAGAGTCAATTAAAAATGAATAATGCAATGAATGAGATCAAAAACACTCTGGAGGGAACCAAGAGTAGAATAACGGAGACAGAAGATAGGATAAGTGAGGTAGAAGATAAAATGGTGGAAATAAATGAAGCAGAGAGGAAAAAAGAAAAAAGGATCAAAAGAAATGAGGACAACCTCAGGGACCTCTGGGACAATGTGAAACGCCCCAACATTCGAATCATAGGAGTCCCAGAAGAAGAAGACAAAAAGAAAGGCCATGAGAAAATACTCGAGGAGATAATAGCTGAGAACTTCCCTAAAATGGGGAAGGAAATAGCCACCCAAGTCCAAGAAACCCAGAGAGTCCCAAACAGGATAAACCCAAGGCGAAACACCCCAAGACACATATTAATCAAATTAACAAAGATCAAACACAAAGAACAAATACTAAAAGCAGCAAGGGAGAAACAACAAATAACACACAAAGGGATTCCTATAAGGATAACAGCTGATCTATCAATAGAAACCCTCCAGGCCAGAAGGGAATGGCAGGACATACTGAAAGTAATGAAAGAGAATAACCTACAACCTAGATTACTGTACCCAGCAAGGATCTCATTCAGATATGAAGGAGAATTCAAAAGCTTTACAGACAAGCAAAAGCTGAGAGAATTCAGCACCACCAAACCAGCTCTTCAACAAATGCTAAAGGATCTTCTCTAGACAGGAAATGCAGAAAGGTTGTATAAACGTGAACCCAAAACAACAAAGTAAATGACAACGGGACCACACCTATCAATAATTACCTTAAATGTAAATGGGTTGAATGCCCCAACCAAAAGACAAAGATTGGCTGAATGGATACAAAAACAAGACCCCTATATATGCTGTCTACAAGAGACCCACCTCAAAACAAGGGACACATACAGACTGAAAGTGAAGGGCTGGAAAAAAATATTTCACGCAAACGGAGACCAAAAGAAAGCAGGAGTCGCAATACTCATATCAGATAAAATAGACTTCCAAATAAAGGATGTGAAAAGAGACAAAGAAGGACACTACATAATGATCAAAGGATCAATCCAAGAAGAAGATATAACAATTATAAATATATATGCACCCAACATAGGAGCACCGCAATATGTACGGCAAACACTAACGAGTATGAAAGAGGAAATTAATAGTAACACAATAATAGTGGGAGACTTTAATACCCCACTCACAACTATGGATAGATCAACTAAACAGAAAATTAACAATGAAACACAAACCTTAAATGACACAATGGACCAGCTAGCTGTTGGACCTAATGGACCTAACTGATATCTATAGGACATTTCACCCCAAAACAATCAACTTCACCTTTTTCTCAAGTGCACACGGAACCTTCTCCAGAATAGGTCACATCCTGGGCCATAAATCTGGTCTCGGAAAATTCAAAAAAATTGAAATCATTCCAGTAATCTTTTCTGACCACAGTGCAGTAAGATTAGATCTCAATTACAGGAAAAAAATTGTTAAAAATTCTAACATATGGAGGCTAAATAACACGCTTCTGAATAACCAACAAATCATAGAAGAAATCAAAAAAGAAATCAAAGTATGTATAGAAATAAATGAAAATGAAAACACAACAACCCAAAACCTATGGGACACTGTAAAAGCAGTGCTAAGGGGAAGGTTCATAGCATTACAGGCACACATCAAGAAACAAGAAAAAAGCCAAATAAATAACCTAACTCTACACCTAAAGCAATTAGAGAAGGAAGAAATGAAGAACCCCAGGGTTAGCAGAAGGAAAGAAATCTTAAAAATTAGGGCAGAAATAAATGCGAAAGAAACTAAAGAGACCATAACAAAAATCAACAAAGCTAAAAGCTGGTTTTTTGAAAAAATAAACAAAATTGACAAACCATTAGCAAGACTCATTAAGAAACAAAGAGAGAAGAACCAAATTAACAAAATAAGAAATGAAAAGGGTGAGATCACAACAGACAACACTGAAATACAAAGGATCATAAGAGACTACTACCAGCAGCTCTATGCCAATAAAATGGACAACTTGGATGAAATGGACAAATTCTTAGAAAAGTATAACTTTCCAAAACTGAACCAGGAAGAAATAGAAGATCTTAACAGAGTCATCACAAGCAAGGAAATCGAAACTGTAATCAGAAATCTTCCAGCAAACAAAAGCCCAGGACCAGATGGCTTCACAGCTGAATTCTACCAAAAATTTAGAGAAGAGCTAACACCTATCTTACTCAAACTCTTCCAGAAAATTGCAGAAGAAGGAAAACTTCCAAACTCATTCTATGAGGCCACCATCACCCTAATTCCAAAACCAGACAAAGATGCCACAAAAAAAGAAAACTACAGGCCAATATCACTGATGAACATAGATGCAAAAATCCTTAACAAAATTCTAGCAAACAGAATCCAACAACATATTAAAAAAATCATACACCATGACCAAGTGGGCTTTACCCCAGGAATGCAAGGATTCTTTAATATCCGCAAATCAATCAACGTAATACACCACATTAACAAATTGAAAGATAAAAACCATATGATTATCTCAATAGATGCAGAGAAAGCCTTTGACAAAATTCAACACTCATTTATGATTAAAACTCTCCAGAAAGCAGGAATAGAAGGAACATACCTCAACATAATAAAAGCTATATATGACAAACCCACAGCAAGCATCACCCTCAATGGTGAAAAATTGAAAGCATTTCCTCTGAAATCAGGAACAAGACAAGGATGCCCACTCTCACCACTACTATTCAACATAGTGTTGGAAGTTTTGGCCACAGCAATCAGAGCAGAAAAAGACATAAAAGGAATCCAGATAGGAAAAGAAGAAGTGAAACTCTCGCTGTTTGCAGATGACATGATCCTCTACATAGAAAACCCTAAAGACTCTTCCAGAAAATTACTAGAGCTAATCAATGAATATAGTAAAGTTGCAGGATATAAAATTAACACACAGAAATCCCTTGCATTCCTATACACTAACAATGAGAAAACAGAAAGAGAAATTAAGGAAACAATACCATTCACCATTGCAACAAAAAGAATAAAATACTTAGGAGTATATCTACCTAAAGAAACAAAAGACCTATACATAGAAAACTATAAAACACTGATGAAAGAAATCAAAGAGGACACAAACAGATGGAGAAACATACCGTGTTCAAGGATTGGAAGAATCAATATTGTCAAAATGGCTATTCTACCCAAAGCAATCTATAGATTCAATGCAATCCCTATCAAGCTACCAACGGTATTTTTCACAGAACTAGAACAAATAATTTCACAATTTGTATGGAAATACAAAAAACCTCGAATAGCCAAAGTAATCTTGAGAAAGAAGAAAGGAACTGGAGGAATCAACCTGCCTGACTTCAGACTCTACTACAAAGCCACAGTCATCAAGACAGTATGGTACTGGCACAAAGACAGAAATATAGATCAATGGAACAGAATAGAAAGCCCAGAGATAAATCCACGAACCTATGGACACCTCATCTTTGACAAAGGAGGCAAGGATATACAATGGAAAAAAGACAATCTCTTTAACAAGTGGTGCTGGGAAAACTGGTCAACCACTTGTAAAAGAATGAAACTAGAACACTTTCTAACACCATACACAAAAATAAACTCAAAATGGATTAAAGATCTAAATGTAAGACCAGAAACTATAAAACTCCTAGAGGAGAACATAGGCAAAACACTCTCCGACATAAATCACAGCAAGATCTTCTATGACCCACCTCCCAGAATATTGGAAATAAAAGCAAAAATAAACAAATGGGACCTAATGAAAATTAAAAGCTTTTGCACAACAAAGGAAACTATAAGTAAGGTGAAAAGACAGCCCTCAGATTGGGAGAAAATAATAACAAATGAGGAAACAGACAAAGGATTAATCTCAAAAATATACAAGCAACTCCTGAAGCTCAATTCCAGAAAAATAAACGACCCAATCAAAAAATGGGCCAAAGAACTAAACAGACATTTCTCCAAAGAAGACATACAGATGGCTAACAAACACATGAAAAGATGCTCAACATCACTCATCATCAGAGAAATGCAAATCAAAACCACAGTGAGGTACCATTACACGCCAGTCAGGATGGCTGCTATCCAAAAGTCTACAAGCAATAAATGCTGGAGAGGGTGTGGAGAAAAGGGAACCCTCTTACACTGTTGGTGGGAATGCAAACTAGTACAGCCACTATGGAAAACAGTGTGGAGATTTCTTAAAAAACTGGAAATAGAACTGCCATATGACCCAGCAATACCACTTCTAGGCATACACACTGAGGAATCCAGATCTGAAAGAGACACGTGCACCCCAATGTTCATCGCAGCACTGTTTATAATAGCCAAGACATGGAAGCAACCCAGATGCCCATCAACAGATGAATGGATAAGGAAGCTGTGGTACATATACACCATGGAATATTACTCAGCCGTTAAAAAGAATTCATTTGAATCAGTTCTAATGAGATGGATGAAACTGGAGCCCATTATACAGAGTGAAGTAAGCCAGAAAGATAAAGAACATTACAGTATACTAACACATATATACGGAATTTAGATAGATGGTAGCGATAACCCTATATGCAAAACAGAAAAAGAGACACAGAAGTACAGAACAGACTTTTGAACTCTGGGGGAGAACGTGAGGGTGGGATGTTTTGAAAGAACAGCATGTATACTATCTATGGTGAAACGGACCACCAGCCCAGGTGGGATGCATGAATCAGGTGCTCTTGCCTGGTGCACTGGGAGGACCCTGAGGAGTCGGGTGGGGAGGGAGGTGGGAGGGGGGATCGGGATGGGGAATACGTGTAACTATATGGCTGATTCATGTCAATGTATGACAAAACCCACTGAAATGTTGTAAAGTGATTGGCCTCCAACTAATAAAATAATATTTAAAAAAAAAAAAAAAAGAACAGAATTACCACCAAGTGGTCATGTTTTTCAGATCTGAACACCTCTAGTAATGATAACTCAGTGCTTCTAAGATTCTACTGCTTTGTGCCATCTTCTGTGGTTTCTGATCAATGTCAAGACTGAGTTCAATCCCTCTTGCCCTGTTGACCAGACAATATCTGAGGATAAATACTTTGTTGCTTCTGAATCTCCTCTTTTTATTGTTATTTTAAACTTCCTAACCAAATCTAGACAAGAATTAGTAGAGTTGGCTTTTTATAAATACAAGTATATATAGCTTCATAATAAATTTTTTCTTCTTAGATTCTGGCCTCTTTACTCATCAAAATCTTTTATACATATAAATATTCACCCAATACTGGCAATGAATTAAAAATAAACTGCTATTATTCCCACAGTACAGATGAAGAAATTGAGGAACCAAGAGGTGAGATGACATGTGTGCAATGATGGGATTGAAATTTGATACCATAACATTTGGCTCAAGGGTCCATTCAAATGATACAGTGCTGTTCTTCTCTGTGATGCTGGGAATAGTTGGGCTCTGAAACTACAATCACAATGACAAGCATATAGATTATTACTTTTCTCTGTGATGGTCAGAGTTTATGAGGGGATTTGTGCCTCTATAGTCACAGAGCTAGGGCAAACATTATCAAAAGATTCTTCGAGTAAGCTCTACTACACAACACACTATTGTCACCTAACTCTTTATTTTTAAAACTCTAGTACAACTAGACTATGTTTTGCAATTGCTTTTGCATTTTTCAACAAATTACTGAATCATTCTGTAATAGACTTTATATTTAAATATAAAAATACATATGCATGTTTTAAAATGTAACTATATGTTAAATTATAAAAATCTATACTTAAATTTAAAATCACATTTAAATAAATATACTAAGAAAAGTTTGGATGAAATGCCTAAATGTTTGTAATGAAATTGCTGCAAATGCATTTGGGGAATATTACTTTTTAAGTCTGTTAATTTGATAGAGTAGTGGGCTAAGCCAAATAATATACTTCCTACTTAGGTTCCAATGTTTTGAAATTAGAAAGAAATGAGAGGCAACTAGAAAATTTTACCAAACTATTTAACAGTGAAAATTGTTGTGGTTTTTTTTTTTTCCTTTACTGTGATTCTTCTCCTTAAAAGCCAGTGGGGGAAGTTCAGAAATGGAACTGGAGATAATTGTGTCCTTGACAGAGGCAGAGTGACATCGTGTGGAGTGAAAAAGAACAGAGCCACCCCATAAGGCGGACCAGCTCTTCCCAGAGGAGCGCAGCCTGAAGTAGGAGACTGATGGCTGACTTTTCAAGTTCAGTCAATTTATTTCCCTATATTCACCTTAGAATTTTTCAAGGAGAGTGTGGCAAAGAGGGTATATACGGTTAGACTAGAATAAGTAACAATTTGAAAGAAATGTTTTATACTCTAAAAACAGAATAAAACCAATCATAAGACTTTCTGATCCATATGCATTAGAGCAAAATGTATAAAGACCCTTCCTGTTCCTCCTCCTCGCCCCCAACACATATACCATATTCTATCCATACTTGTATCTGGAAACTTCAGTAATCTAAGGGCATTTAAAATAAAGCTCACAGCTTAAATCATTACTGAAAGAACTTTTTCCCCAATTATATACGCTTCAGAAAAATTTACAACAGTGGATTTTATACCAAGTCCACTTATATAAGTCAGTTGTTTCAACAAGGAGAAGCCAGGAAATCACTGGCAAACACACATTTGATATTGGATTTGGGGAAGAAATTTGACTTAAGCAAGGTTTTGAAGAAAAATGTGTGTTACAGTGGGAATTGTGCATGTGGGTTTTTTTTTTATTTATTCAACAAATATTGATGGGGTATGTATTACATTTTAGGTGCTGTGAGAAGTGTTGGAGACACCTCTGAAAAATAGAAATCCTTGCCCTTGACTTTCTGGCAGTATGATGAAAAGTCAGAAAAATTAATTGAGAAATGTTTAAAATATGCATTAAGTGCCTTTTTTAACATTTGTAGAGAAGATCAGAATATTTTTCTATAGATATAATAATAAGGTAAATTATACCACTTTTTCACTATGAAATATCCAGAGAGAGTTTAAAACCCAAGTCATATTACACCTTGTACCTTAAGATGTTCCCATCACATTTACAGCTGTTGGCATTCTTACTGGGTCTTCTGCACTCTCCCCAGTTGGACATTGCCAGACCAAGTCAGTCTCTGCTGGTGCCAAGGCTTTACACAAACTCTGCTCTGCCTCAAACGTTCCTCCTTCATTTCTGCCCTTCACACTCTTATACTTCAGCACTAAATGTGACTAGTGATCCCATATCCTCACAAAGGATATTCCCTGACTCTCCAATCCAGTATTTCCTCTAGACTCTATATATCACTTCATTCATTATGATTCTCTCCTTGATACTCCTTAGTCATTTCCATTTTTAACTTGTGTTTTTATTTTTTATGTGTCTCCCCTAATAAGAATGGAAGCTTCAAGTGAGAGCTTTATTGTTGTTGGCCATACAGCTCTGACAGTGGATGTGATGGTTGGATGGCATCACCGACTCGATGGACATGAGTTTGAATAAACTCTGGGAGCTGGTGATGGGCAGGGTAGCCTGGAGTGCTGCAGTCCATGGAGTCACAAAGAGTCAGACTCAACTGAGCAACTGAACTGAACTTGAACTGATACAGCCTTATCATTTGGAATGAAGGCTGTCCACTCAAAGGTGTTCAACAAGTATTAATTGAATGAATAATATTTTTGACCCTTGCTTATTTATTTACTTATTCTTTACACAAAATTTCTTCCAAAGAAGAGACTTTGAGGCACTTTTTATTCTGCTGTTTTTCCCCTCTCTATCTCCTTCCTCCCTTCCTTCTCATTCTTTCGCTTTCTTTTTTCCTTCCTTCCTTCTTTCTTCTGTCCTTTCTTCCTACCTTCAATCTTTATTCCCCCATTTTCTTCCTTCTTTCTTTCTTTTCTTATTTCTTTTCCTTACAGAAATATGAAGATTTCAATATTTAGCATTTTTTTAAATGACAACTGAAAGCCAAATCAAATGTCTTTGTAATAATCCAGTTCTGAAAAGGAATATTTGCAAGTGGTCTCTATAATTACCATGATAAACTGCTGGAACAAATGGTAAAGTTAGTATATATATATATATATATATATATATACATATATATGTACAATAAGGCTTGCATTATTTTATTTTTTTCCAGTATGAGCAAAGAAACAGATGTTTTGTTTAGAACAATGCAAACATGTATTAAACATTTTTAGAAAGTTTTCAGATCTTTAATAAAGAAAGGATTTTGGGTTTATTCTGTGATCAGTAAGTAGTACTTATGGGGTGACACCTTTTAGCAAAATACAAGAAAAAATAAATTTTACAAATAAGAAAAACATGTGTGAAATTTAAATTGTCTGCTTATCCAGCGCCAACTCTGGTTAATTGGTGGTAGCTGCCCTGAGTACTGTGTATCTAAGGATTCTGAGGTCATGTTCGGGCTCTGTAGGTAGTTCTATAATTGAATAACAATGCCTATGTAAGCAGCTCCCTGAATTAAATTATTTCAGTTGAAATACTTAGAATGATTTCCATTTTCATAAAGGATTTGGTTGTTACTAGGGCATTTCTCCAGGTGTTCTGTTTATAGAATTCTGTAATTAAAAGTGCTCAGTTACTGAAAATGCATTGAAGTATACTACACTTGGGAAATCTTGTAATCTGTGAAATTGACTAGTTTTTCCTGTTTAGAATGGTCTTAAGACTACAGGGGAGGATTGAGTTACACAGAGCGGATGGATGCATCCAAACTTTGAGTCGCCATATAGGAGACTATTCAACTCTCTAGCCTTATACTTAGAGTTTGAAAAGAACAGAGATTATAACATTAATGCTGAACATACCTTTGGTCCAGTGTTCTACACACATAAAACAAAATACCTTTTTGGCCAGCACACCACTTGAGCTTTATTCCAATGTTTAATTTCTGCACTTGTGCTTGAGAGAGATGTGTTGGCAAAAATTATCTCATGTGAATGTGGGTAAGTGGATAGAGGTATTCTGAAATGAGTTGAATTAAAATAGGTATAGAAAGAAAGTGAAAGTGAAGTCACTCACTGTGTCTGACTGTTTGTGACCCCATGACTGTCGCCCACCAGGCTCCTCCACCCCATGGGATTTTCCAGGCAAGAATACTGGAGTGGGTTGCCATTTCCTTCTCCAGGGGATCTTCCTGACCCAGGGATCAAACTCAGGTCTCCCACATTGCAGGCAGACGCTTTATCCTCTGAGCTGCCAGACAAAGTTAAATTAAATAGCTAACTAGTCTTTAAATTTGAACATACTACTTGAAAGAGAAGCTTGCATTTATTACAGGGCATAGCAATCAAGGCAATGTCTATTAAGTTAAAATTCGTAAATATTATATAAAGAGGTAGGAGAAATCTACATCCCAAATCTACATTGAATTTTGCATTCAAAAGGATACATTTTAAAATAGTTTATGGATCCAGAAATTTTGAAAATGTATACATTGAACACTAAAAGTTATAGAACAGCTCTTAAATACTATAACTCATTTCTGATACTTCTATCCAATTCTGACACTTCCTTTTTCTTTTTGTGTTTAAAGAAGGAATGGGTGAAGGGGATGTGGCAGAGAGGTGAATATAGAAAATGATGGAGAAGAATTTAGTAAATGTTACTTACATACAAGAGGGCACTATGGACCCTTTTACTTTAGCTACTTAATTCTTGGAATTTATTCTTAAAATTGGTAGATCCTCAAAAAAGAACTCTCATAGTTTTGAAACCAGTGTGAAATGCAGTGTATTGACAGATCCTCACTCACCATCCCTGGAACTTCTATTAATGATTTTGGTGGCCTTTAGCTTTCAGTGAAGACATTATCAATAGCTTGAAATCTAAGAAAAGATAACCCTAGACTTAGGCTTGTCTATGTACCACAGAGGAAAGGATGAACTAAATGAACGTTTGCAGTTTCTGTTTATTCAAAACAAGTCCATTTGAAAAACAAAAGTGCATTACATCAACTTGAGTTGGACACGACTTGGTGACCAACCAACAACAAATTAATTATTCAATCTTTAATTTCAATATTTTGAAATTTTTCCAAAAATAATAGAATCCCAATAAGTGGTTAATAAAGAAAGTCTGAGTTATAAGATAGCTTGAAAAAGATAGTAACATTCAAGGATAATTGAACTGAAATTTAGAACATTTCATTTCAGTCTCTCAATCATGTCCAACTCTGCAACCCCATGAACCGCAGCAAGCCAGGCCTCCCTGTCCATCACCAACTCCCAAAGTCCACCCAAACCCATGTCCATTGAGTCGGTGATGCCATCCAATCATCTCATCCTCTGTTGTCCCCAACTCCTCCTGCCCTCAATCGTTCCTAGCATCAGGGGCTTTTCAAATGAGTCAGCTCTTCACATCAGGTGGCCAAAGTATTGGAGTTTCAGCTTCAACATCAGTCCTTCCAATGAACACCCAGGACTGACCTCCTTTAGGATGGACTGGTTATATCTCCTTGCAGTCCAATGGACTCACAAGAGTCTTCTCCAACACCACAGTTCAAAAGCATCAATTCTTCTGTGCTCAGCTTTCTTAAAGTCCAACTCTCACATCCATACATGACCACTGGAAAAATCATAGCCTTGACTAGACGGACATTTGTTGGCAAAGTAATGTCTCTGCTTTTTAATATGCGGTCTAGGTTGGTCATAACTTTCCTTCCAAGGAGTAAATGTCTTTTAATTTCAAGCTGCAATCACCATCTGCAGTGATTTTGGAGCCAAAAAAAATAAAGTCAGCCACTGTTTCCACTGTTTCCCCATCTATTTGCCAGGAAGTGATGGGACCGGATGCCATGATCTTAGCTTTCTGAATGTTGAGCTTTAAGCCAACTTTTTCACTCTCCTCTTTCACTTTCATCAAGAGGCTCTTTGGTTCTTCTTCACTTTCTGCCATAAGGGTGTGTCATCTGCATATCTGAGATTATTGATATTTCTGCCGGCAATCTTGATTCCAGCTTGTGCTTCCTCCAGCACAGCGCTTCTTATGATGTACTCTGCATATAAGTTAAATAAGCAGGGTGACAAGATACAGCCTTGACGTACTCCTTTTCCTATTTGGAACCAGTCTGTTGCTCCATGTCCAGTTCTAACTGTTGCTTCCTGACCTGTATACAGGTTTCTCAAGAGGCAAGTCAGGTGGTACGGTATTCCCACCTCATTCAGAATTTTCCACAATTTATTGTGACCCACACTGTCAAAGGCTTTGGCATAGTCAATAAAGCAGAAATAGATGATTTTCTAGAATTCTCTTGCTTTTTTAATGATCCTGCAGATGTTGGCAATTTGTTCTCTGGTTCCTCTGCCTTTTCTAAAACCAGCTTGAGCATATGGAAGTTCTCAGTTCACATATTGCTGAAGCCTGGCTTGGAGAATTTTAAGCATCCCTTTACTAGCATGTGAGATGAGTGCAATTGTGCGGTAGTTTGAGCATTCTTTGACATTGCCTTTCTTTGGGATTGGAATGAAAACTGACCTTTTCCAGTCCTGGGGCCACTGCTGAGTTTTCCAAATTTGCTGGCATATTGAGTGCAGCACTTTCATGGCATCATCTTCAGGATTTGAAATAGCTCAACTGGGACTCCATCACCTCCACTAGCTTTGTTCATAGTGATGCTTCCTAAGGCCCATTTGACTTCACATTCCAGGATGTCTGGCTCTAGGTGAGTGATCACACCATCATGATTATCTGGGTCATGAAAATCTTTTTTGTACAGTTCTTCTGCGTATTCTTGCCACCTCTTCTTAATATCTTCTACTTCTGTTAGGTCCCTACCATTTCTGTCCTTTATTGACCCATCTCTGTATGAAATGTTCCCTTGGAATCTCTAATTTTCTTGAAGAGATCTCTAGTCTTTCCCATTCTATTGTTTCCTTCTATTTCTTTGCATTGATCGCTGAGGATGGCTTTCTTATCTCTCCTTGCTACTCTTTGGAATTCTGCATTCAAATGGATATGTCTTTCCTTATCTCCTTTGCTTTTTGCTTCCCTTCTTTTCACAGCTATTTGTAAGGCCTCCTCAGACAGCCATTTTGCTTTTTTGCATTTCTTTTTCTTGAGCATGGTTTGATTCCTGTCTTCTGTACAATGTCACAAACCAACATTAGATACACCTATACCACAATGATAAGAGCAGTGATTTAATATTTGAAGCCTAATGATCCAGAGATTGTGAGGCAGTAGATATCTGTATACATTTCTAAATATTTATAAACATAGACAACTTTAAAGTCTTGCTCTTCAACCGATTCCTTAGCCATAGGAAAAAGTCACCTAGTTTCTTAAAGGATATCCCAATAACAAGTCTCTCAATTTGAGTATTAGTATATTGTCTTCATTAATTAATGTGAGTGAGTGAATGTGAGTGAAAGTCACTCAGTCATGTCCAACTCTTTGTGACCCCATGAACTCCTTGGAATTCTCTAGACCAGAATGCTGGAGTGGGTAGTCTTTCCCTTCTCCAGGGGATCTTCCCAACCCAGGGATCGAACCCAGGTCTCCAGCATTGCAGGCGGGTTCTTTACCAGCTGAGCCACAAGGGAAGCCTGAGAATATTGGAGTGGGTAGCCTATTCTTTCTCCAGGGGATCTTTCCGACCCAGGAATGGAACCGGGATCTCCTGCATTCCAGGCAGATTCTTTACCAACTGAGTTATCAGGGAAGCCCTCATTAATGTGTGAGCTTTAAGAAATCTGGAAGTTATGCCTAAATGCCTAATCCCCAAAGTTAAACTCTTTTAGTTATCCATTTGCAAGTCTGAATAAACAGAGTGAAATTTGTATAGCTTAATACCCCTTAGTAACATGGCACTTTATTCTCCAATAGATTTAAAACTTGAGCTCTTAGTAAAAAGTATTTGACCTTCTCCTCACAATAACATTTTTGGCATTTGAACTAAATCTAATGGAGGCTAATCATTTGGATGTATATGTATGGACTAATATTATTTCATGAATTTTACTAATTTAGAAGCATTGACTGGCTGTTTGCAAAGTATTATCTGTAAAATTTTTTTGACAATTCAGGAAATACAATATTTTCAGTTTTGAATTTATCAACAAAGGTCAATACAGAATACTTTTTAAGTGAACATCCAGTATTTTATCTTCTCTTTTAATTTAGTTTTTTACATTGGGGTATACTTAATTTACAATATTGTGTTAGTTTCAAGCATACAGCAAAATGATCCAGTTATACATATACATATATGGATTCTTTTTCAGATTCTTTTCCCATTTGGTCATTACAGAATGCTGAATAGAATTACCTGTGCTGTACAACTGGTCCTTGCTGGTTATCTATTTTATATATATTTACTATGTATTAGTGTGTATTTGGAGAAGGAAATGGCAACCCACTCCAGTGTTCTTGCCTGGAGAATCCCAGGGACGGGGGAGCCTGGTGGGCTGCCGTCTATGGGGTCCCACAGAGTCGGACACGACTGAAGCGACTTAGTAGCAGCAGCAGCAGCAGCAGCAGAAGCAGCAGTGTGTATATGTGAATCCCAAAGTCCTTGTTTATCCCCTCCTCCCACCTTTCCCCTTTGGTAACCATAACTTTGTTTTCTATGTCTGTGAGTCTGTGTCTGTTTTGTAAATCAGTCCATTTTTATCATTTTTTTAGATTTCACATAAACTGATATCATATGATATTTGTCTGTCTTTGTCTGACTTACTTCACTTTATGATAATTGCTAGGCCCTCCCATTTTCCTTCAAATGGCATTATTTTGTTCTTTTTGTGGCTGAGTAATATTCCATTGTACATTTGTAGCACATATATAGATCTTTGATGATTATCAGGTATAAAGCATTTTTCTTCAAAAAATAAGATAGTGTCTATCCACTGTGTTCAATTACATTTTCTCTGTTTATAGCAAAGAGAATGAATTGCACTTTTCTATCAATATTTTCTTCCTCAAGCACAGCTACTGTTATTTACTACATTAGGAAAATAATTTTTGAATTGCTATTTTTTTCCAAAGCTAAAGAAGTTAGGAGGTGTAGGAATTCTGACCCTTCAATATTCATTTAAAGTTCTGTAAATTTTTGTTACAATTAAGACAAAACAGAATTGTCCCTGGGTTGGGAAGATTCCCTGGAACAGGAAATGACAACCTACTCCAGTATTCTTGCCTTGAAGTCCCATGGACAGAGGAGCCTAGTATTATTGCCTGGGAAATCCCATGGACAGAGGAGCCTGGTTGGCTACAGTTCATACGGTCTCAAAGAGTCAGATGTGACTTAG
The DNA here is from genome assembly GCF_963930625.1 of Muntiacus reevesi. Taxonomy (NCBI): domain Eukaryota; kingdom Metazoa; phylum Chordata; class Mammalia; order Artiodactyla; family Cervidae; genus Muntiacus; species Muntiacus reevesi. The sequence goes on from NC_089250.1 coordinate 27,120,974, forward strand.
TAACTAAACAACAACAGCTACAATATTAATACCCCGTGTTATGACAGGGGTTTGTGTTCAAGTGTATGCATTTTTCAAAACTCATCAACGGGTACATTCAAGATTTTTTTACTGTGTCCACTGGGGGAAAAAAATGTACAACCTAAAAGTTGAGAATTGTTTTATTTGGGGCTTTCTGAGGACTATAACCTGGGATGGAAGCCTCTCAGATAGCTCTGAGGAACTGTTTCAAAGAGGCAGAGGGAAGAGTCAGTATACATATTAGTTTTGACTACAGAAATACGTGTACTTGAGTTTACATCTTGGTAAAGTATTATTATCACACACACAGAAAAAAAGTCTGCTAATTTTTTATATCTGCTAATCACAAAAAAATCAGATATCTCAAATTAATGTTTTTAGTGCTTTCTCATATATGGGAGAATGCAAGATTCTGGGCTTATTGAAATTATTCCTTTGCTTATGCACCTTAACTATCTCAGGTCTGTCCTGTTTTTCTCCTCAAGGCACACCCACTGGGAGGGTAGGAAGTGGGGGGGTGCAGCTGCAGTGGCTGATGGCTTGGTGGCCACAGCATTCTTTGTTTTACAGAAATGGCAGGAGACATTTTTTTGGTCTATAATTATGTATGTTTTACCTCAAAAAACGAAATAAGCTGCAAATGATTATGGAATTCTTCCTAATGATATTGTATGTTAAAGTATAATAATATCTCTGTAACTTATTCAAATCAAAATGCATTAAAAAGATGGGTTGATTGATGGGAGTAAAGTGTAATGATAAAGCAAACATATTTTAATGTTATTGATTGCTCATTCTAAAACTGCTTGACTATTTCTCTATGCTTAATGTTATTTACAATAGCACTTAATTTTTAAAGTTACAACTAAAAGAAAAATTGCATATTTATATCTCCTAAAGAAGTCTGCTTTATTCTTCAAGATTATTTTTAAAGTTTTAAGGAGTATATGATTAAATAGATCAAATCGTTTAGCCAGTTCAAACCAGTTGTATTATTAAGCAGATCAGACTATTGGTGAAACAGACTTTGCATGACTAATTATTAAACAGTTTTTTTCTGTAGGAAGATAATATAGAAATGAGGGGTTTTTACATTTAATCTATCTATGTAGCTTTGACCCCGTAGACCAAAATTGAGTTAGCATTTTGGTTTCTTGCCCTTCCATTGACCCCAGTTTTCAGAGGCTTAGAAATTGACTGCAAGATTGGCTTTTGTGCCAGAACTTGGAACCAAAATCTAAAACCCAAGACCAAGTCATCATTTTCAGTTTATTTTCGAGGTTATTGGCAAGAAGTCATAACATTCATTTCTTCATCTTAGATGATAATGCCAAGGATGTCAGGACACAACGTCCCTCGGGCAATGTACCAGGAATATCTGAAAACACGTGCACAAGATGATGGCCTAAGGAGTCCAAAAACACTAAAACAGGAACTCAGAAATAAATGAGAAGCAAGAAAAGTTTAACTTTCAGGTATGAAGTATCATTCTGGTTCATTCATATTAAATTCTTTATGGATGGGTGGATTTTCTGGCCAGGGACTCAGTATATCAATAAGCTGACTTGCTATCTTACTGTTTTTCTGTGTGAACATTTTAAAATAAAAGGAAAAAACTAAAATGTTAATCATTTGTAGATTCAGGTGGAAAAGGCAGGTAAGTAAGTTATTTCTTCTGATTCATTTTTCTTTTTTTCCTATTTTTTTATGTGCACATTTCTTCATATTCAGTTGATTAACACTTTATATGTCTTAGATTATCCTTTTATGTTACATCTCAATATACATCTCAAAAACTCTGGAAAATTTTTGAGGTTAAAATGATTTTGCCTTTGGTAACATTAAGGACCTGGATCTGGTTCTGAACTGTATAGTAAACAGAAAACTAAGTCAGAAATAGCTGTCTATCCCTAAGAATTTACCCAGAACAATAAACCAAAGGGAAGACAAAAATTAGAAAGAAAACAATAGGAAAGGAATGAGTTCAATGGACCTATTCATTCAATAAATATCAGTTTAGCACTTCTGAATAGCCAGCTCTGCATGAAGTGCTTTGCAGAGAAAGGCAGAAATAAAGATATAGTTTCTATCTTTGAAGAACCAACAAACATGCTGTGAAAATTGAATAAACAATTCTTCATACTCAGGAATCATACCAGGGTTGAGATAGATTCTTGTAAGTAATCAACAAGGAAGTCAACTGCACAAGCTTGTCTGATAAGAATTTGTAAAATAATGAGTAGTAAAACCTAGGAATGAAGAAGATGAGTGAAGATAGAGAAGATGGACCAGCAAAGACCACTGTTGAGGATGTTTAAGACTGACAGCCAATATCTGTTAAGCACTTTACATCTGTTAAGAAATACTTACTTTTGTCATCTTGTTTAATGCTAAACAATTACATAGAGTAGGCACTATAATTCTGTGCATTTTACAGGCAAAGCAACTGAGGCTATGGAGTTTAAGTAACTTCCCCAAGGTTACACAGTTAGTACGAGGTTGAACAAAGATTCAAAGATGCCTGCTCTGGTTTCACATTCCAAACTTATAGAGTCAATAGTTCCAGGTGCTCTAATGATGCTGCATCGGGATGGACTGAAAAACTGCTTTTGAATTTGACAGAAAGAGGACATACTGAGTTTGCATAGTAGCATGAAAGAGAGCACAAATTGCAGTAGTATAAATATATAGAACACACGATAAAAAAAAAAAAGAATTCTATGGTTATGATAATTATAATAAACAGCAAAACAGACAAAACACCTAATTCACAAAAACACCACAATAGTGAAGAGAACGTCACTTTCTAATGTTCAGGTATTGTCTAAGAACGCTTAAGAATGATTAAGTGAAAAATAAAACCAGAGGGTCTTAGCAAGATAAATCCTCCAGGCTATGCCTTCTCCACCAAAACTGACTTAAGAAATAACATCTTTCTCATTGTGTAGTGGACATTTGGTTGATTCAGGATAATCTGTTTCATGCATGCCTGCTCAATCTCTCAGTCATGTCTGAATCTCTGGGACACCGTGAGATGTACCCACCAGGCTCCTCGGTCTATGGAATTTTCCAGGCAAGAATATTGGAGGGGATTGCCATTTCCTTCTCCAGGGGATCTTCCTGACTCGGGGATCAAACCCACATCTCTTGCATTAGCACGTGAATTCTTTTACCACTGCACCACCTGGGAAGCTCCAGGATACTCTATTGGGCAACAGTAATAATCTCTTAGTGGAAAATTTGTGCTTCTGTTCACACATCATTTCATTTGATTGGCCCAAAGTTCATCATTTCCTGTCTCTCCTGTCTTCCTCTTGATTTTTTTTTTTATCCCAACTAGTATCATGCTTGGAGAGTCCCCAGTACTTAGACCAAATATGGTAATTCATCTCTCAACTGGTATATATCTTCTAATATGTAGAGGAACCATAGGAAGTAAATGCATACAATATATACTAGTATCATTGTTCAATTATTTATTCATTTATTTTGACACTTGATTATCAATTCTAAGGTATTTTGGCTAAAAGAAACTCTTTCATTTGTCTCCTGTATCCCTTTATCTTATGTTATGTCTTTTGCTTATTTTTTTTTAAACACTTCTTATTTTCTGGCACTACAAGGTTAGGCTTAGGGTTAGGACATAAAGAAGGGTGAGTGCCAAAGAATTAATACTTTCAAACTGTGGTGCTGGAAAAGACTCTTGAGAGTCTCTTGGACAGCAAGGCAGTCAAACAAGTCAATCCTAAAGGAAATCAACCCTGCATCATAACTTTCTCTGCTGATAGAGAAAAGAAAAAAAAAAAAATATATATATATATACTAAGTCATGTGTATATATATATTTCTGTAGTAATCATCTGCATCCAAATTAATCTGAACATGAGTTCATTCTGATATCTCCATTCCTATTATCCATGAATAATTCTGGCCTTCCCTATCTGTAACTTCCCACTCACTTTATCAGTTTTATCAACTACAGAACAGTGCTTATGTATAGTTCCTTTTACTTTGATTTTTGAAACTCACTCATTTCCAAAATTAAATAACTGTCAGTAACTTTTTCCCGCTTTTTTCGGTGAGGCTGTTTCATACATTAATAGTACAGTTAGATTGCTTTGATAGATTGTTTTGTTACATTCTGCAGTCCCTCCTAAGATCCATTGAACTCCTAAATAAATTTTTAATTTGCACACATTGGCATTTATTATCTATGTTAATGGATTTTGACAAATATAAAATGTCAACAAAGCCACAGTTATAGAATCATGCTGAAAACTTTTACCCCCATAAAAAGTCCCATGTGCTTCACCTATTCAATACCCTTTTTGCAGCTTAAGTTTTCTTAAGTTTTTTTAATTAAATCTCCTTCTCAATAAGGAGGACAAAATATATCCCTTTATTTTGCCATGTATAGCCTTCATTATCTATTTTGTGTTTACCTTCCAGATATATCCTTAGAGTCATATTCAAAGGCAACCAAACATTGTTCATTCCATGCAAAACAAACTATTTGAAATCAAACTTGGAATATATCACCTTGCAAATTAATTTATACTAAATACTTCTCTCTCTGTCAAAACTGTTCTTATAAACAGGAATGCCTGAAAAATCTCCATACATTCTTCAAAAATGACCTCAGATATTACCACCATTAGGGAAAAAAACCTCTTTGATCACATAGAACAAATTATGTAAAACCTCTTATGCTTTTCATTTTACTGTCATTTTATTATCCTTCTATATTGTTATATTTCTATTGTTTTGCCCCCCTCAATAGAATTTAATCACTTTGAAGGAAAATGGTATGTTATTCATCTCTATATGCCTGTCACAGTATCTGTTGTTTAATACTCACATGTTTAATAAATATGTTGTCTAAAAAAAATGAACAAGGGAGTAGGAGAATGAATGAGTCAACCAAACATATTTATTTCTGATTTTGCCTTCCAGAATTTGAGCGTTTTGGAAGTTGAGGCCGGTCTAAGGCTAAAATATTAAATCCCATCTTCTAAGTGGAATTCAAAAGGATCTGGAATTAAATCACCTAAGGATCACCAGGTCCAGTTATGGAAGGCTGGGGATGTAAATGTGATATAAACTGTGTTCCCTTAAAGTCACTGCACAGTTTCCTTGTTGCATTCACTTATTAAGTTTGAAAAGGTGCTAAATATCCCCATATGACTGCTTAACCTGACTTTTATAAGCATACAGGCATACATACACATTGCTAAGAATGATTCCTTAGCCAAATGGTGAATTTGGATATTAATGCTGTGCTGTTACAACCCCTGCCATGGGAAACCTTTTATCCTTACTTGCACACTCTCAGTACAAATTCGGTACAAATATCAACATATTCAGTAAAAATGTCACCATATTAGGTACACATTTCACCATTGAAATTCCATATTCCATGGGCATTGAAACAAATCATTAAAAGCAATTTAAATTCTTTGTGGTATATCACATGACCCCCTTCCATGTCACTTAGAGTCACTACCTAAAAATTCAGTGTGAAGTTCAAGTGCTATTTTATTTTTAATGAAAGGAATCAAATACACCTAAGGAAAGAGCCCAGCTCTCTTCACTAGGTCCTCCAAGTAAAAGATCCAATCACACCAAATTAAACCAGATATTTCTATAGAACAAAGTAACACCTGCATGTGGAACAGGCTAGGTGTTTTTTAACTTCCCTGTGCTGAACTCAACAATCAGCCAGAAGACAGAACTGTGCTTGGAAAACCCAGTCAAATAAAATGAACTGTTTAACTTAATGAGAGAATGATTAATTCTAGAGTCAACTCTTAGAAGACCAAGGTGCTTCACTTAGGGATAAATGAAAATCTTCCCCCATTTCTTCTAATCATTAACCTTCTTAAATCAATCTAAGCATTTTCCATGAACTTCTTGAACAGGAATAGAAGTTTTCATTTTCTTAAATGGAACTGATTAAAGGCAGAAATTTCAATAAACAGTAATGAAAAAGCATTTTCTTAGGAAAGCAGCAAGTCAGTTGATCTCACACCAAGAATTGAGATTTGCCATGTTGGTCTGAACCAAACCCAGAATGTACTCTTTGAAGTAAATTCTAATATTGTTAATTTAACAGTAATCTGCAACAGCACCAATATATAAATAAAATCAGAAAGTGTTTATTGGCTGAGTACTCTTGTTCTGGGTGACAGAAGTGAATAACACTTAACTTACATGTGTTCTCAGTCAGAAAAACACCAGTTAGTAGTCACTGAGGAGTGAAAATGCTACAGACTCTGACCTAGATGTTAGTCACTTAGAAACAAAAGAGACCAGCTAGAGGGATCATGACCTTTGGCCTCAACAATGGGCCCATTGATTGGAATCAGAGCATACACAATTACCTCTAATAAAATAGTGTGGCATGAACCTCTATAATAATCACATATTACCAGAAGCAAACTTTACAGAGCTAGGATTTACTTATTTTTTATTTCAATTTGGATCTTTCTACCTCCCTACTCCTAATAACATAAAAGGAAATTATTTCTATTCATTCTGTGACTATGATTTGTTTTAAGTCCAACAGGTATGATAGGGGGTGCAATCCTTCTGAATTAGGCTTCAAAAACAACTCTTCCGTGAACCAGGAATGAATTAAGAAAATGAATGTTATGAAACAAAATACCAACAGAGGCTCAGATTTTGAAAAGTTGGTGGAAAGGTGATAGCAAACTAGGCTTTAGGAAACAGTTATAACAATTTTGTTGGGAATAAATAAATATCCTCATCATTTTTGAACTGCTAATCTCCTTGATCCTTTGGTAATAAAGAATGAAATAATGTTTTACTATCTTTAGTTGATTAAGGCAGAGCATTTAGACTATGATTGTTTTCATATAATGCACTAAAAAATGTTATATTAAAATCTCTTTATCAAAGAAATATAACAGACTCACTGGTTAAATGACTTTTTTCCCTTTATTTTTTTTTCTTTTTTCCCTTTAAAAGTAAACTAATTTTCATTCTCATTTTATGCACATGTGGAAGATAAGATTTTTGCAGTTGCTCTAACACAAATACTGCTAACCTTTGTTACAATAACATTGCTCTTTTCTTTGGAATAAATGAAGCCTCAAAACCAGTGAACCATTTCCTGCTATGTGTTATTCTTACAGTTTCATTAGCTCCAGATCCACTGCCAGTTTGAAAGCTCCTATGCATAAAGCATTGCCAAGCTTGAAAGTATAATAAACCTTCTGTAATATTCTTGGAAACCAGAGACACTTAGCTCAGGGAGTAAAGCGTTTATATGTTTAAGTCAGGTACTGCAGTGCTCCTAATCTCATGAGGTTCTAAATAACCACTGGCTGAACAAAGCTGTTTTCTGCTGACAATGAAATTTCACCCAAGTCTACCAACATAAAATGAGAGACTCCAAACTAGAAGGCAGGGTTTGCCTTCACAGAAGAGCATGAAAACTTGAGTGGTGTCATGAGTGTTTGAGACCAAACATTCACAGGCTATGGCCAGAAAGCAGAAACTCAAGAGTTTTAGTAAATATATATAAGTATTCCAGCATATTTACATGAGACAGTAGTTTTTTTCAGGGATAAATCTATGCTTCTGTGGCTCCTTTTAGTCACTGAAAAGCATTTGATTTTCTGACATAACCTTCCAGTTTGAGTTAAGGAAATTAGAGAATATAGAAATGTTTATCCTTGGTTTTACAAGTGTCTGGCATCTATTAAAAATTTCCTTACTATTATAATTTGCATTCATTATGACTCACAAATAATTCTACTCACTAGTCAAGTATGATCCAGGTCTCAGACCTTAGGCCAGACACGCACGGAAAAACTGATCAAGCAAGTCTGAGTCCCTTTCTATTGCCAGTAAATATTAGGATTGAGGTTAAGGTCAAAGTTGAAGCCAAAAGGAATGAATATTTAGATGTCTTCAAGACCCTAAATCATTGTCTGATTCTTTTCCTGCCACTGCTGAGGCAGTAGTCAAAAAGGTACAAGCATACAGAATACTCTTCCAGAAAACCAGAAATAAAGAACATTCCGAATAATAGACATCATCATAAGTCCTGAGAAAATTCTCCTTCTACAGAAATACTATTTTCCTTATTTCTTTTTTAAGACTGTCAAGTCAGTTTCAGAAGTCTAAGAAAGTGCAGACATGTTATTGTAATGACAGCATGCCTCACATATATGTTACTGGTCTTGGTTATATGTGTGGGATTTTCATGGCTGAACTGACCTCTGCCTGCCTCAGTTTCCTGTTCTGTACCAGAGATGTGAATTCGACGTCCAGGGGTTTAGTGAAAGACTTAGCCTCTGTTCTCCTATTTTTGCAAAGTAGCATCTGGCCCCATTTCCCAAATCCACCCTCCTCTCTGAGAACACCTGAAGTTTCCCTTCTGAACACTGTGAACTGATCCCAAAGGCTGGTCGGGATACTTGCCCTTCCACCGTGAGTCACCTCTGGTTTCCTCCTCTCACCATCTACGTTCAAAGGTCCAAGTGAAAGCTGGTCATGAACCATTTGACAGTTAAAGGGAGTGGTAGCCTGCTGGAAGGTTGTTGTTTTCCCCACCTCCATCATTCTTCCTTTCCCTTTTCTTTCTTTCCTCAAATGGCTTGGCTGCTGCAGCTTGAGACAAATAGTTGAGCTGTCTGCTCTCTGCATGAGGTGAGGTGAGGAGGGAGCAGTGACCGCCAGGCACCAGATTGATGGTGTGTGGAAACCAGAGCCAGGGCTGCCGGCAGCCAAGTGCTTCTCCACGGGGATCCCGCATAATACACTTTCCAGATTTCTGGGCCTCCATCCAGCCACTCACTTCTGTGCCTGCAACTTTCCCTTCACAAGAGAGGGATGGAGGGAGACGGACAGAGGGAGAGGGATGGAGGCGAAGGCCTGTGTGTGCACTTGCTTACTTATTTACAACCTTAATAAATGTGTTTAACATATGTTACTTTAAGAACTGGCCAGGGAGAGGAAGGCAATCTGACTGTCTCTTTCCACAAAGCCTCCCCTCTCCCCCTTCTGAGGTGGATGATTAAAGTTAGATAAGGGCCAGTCTGAAAGGGTGATGTCTTCCAGGGCTGACAGCCACTGAGGTAGGCTCATGTGAATGCAGTAAAGACACCACCGATAACGTCTCCTCTGCCATCAGCCCAGTTGCCACAAGCAGTTAGAATTCCTATGCTAGACCATCACCTCTGTGCGTAACTGCTATTGTCTGGAAACACAATGCTTCTGGAACATGCTTCACTTTGGTGCTCAAAAGGACCCTGCAGCTGGTAAAAGACTCACCTCCAATGCCATTAGGGGGAATAGATTATGTCCCTAGGAATTAACTGAGAATATCATCTTTTCTGGCATTACCAGTATCCCTTCTCCAAAGTTCTACAAATCAAAGCTAAATTTGAAGCAGGCAAAAGAAAAGTACAAGGCAAAGTAAAAGTCAATAAGAAGTGGTTGAGTGAATAGTCTTTTGAATTTGTGCTCACAGGTGAATTTAAGCTATCTGTATAATCAGAAGTATAGAGACATCACAAGCTCAAAACCATGTTTTTAAAAAAATAGTGTCCCTGCAGAGCTGAGGTCTTCTGGCTCCAGGTCTCTGACTTATACATTTTTCTTACCCTCTTCTGAGACACTATTAAAATAACACAGTAAATGAAATAAAAGTTATAAATACATAATAACAAAAAGAAGAAAAGGGATTCATGGAGAAGATGGAAAGTAGAGAACAAGTGGAAATGATTAAACCAAAATAAAATGCAAAATCTATAACACAAGAGGTAGCGACTACATGGGCAAGGAAACATGTTTAATGAGACTTGCAGAGAACAAGAGGGTGGGGTGAAGACATGGTGAAAAACTAAAGGTCAATTAATTCCTTTAAAATACAAAGTATATCATAGATTTCCTATCGATTCCTGCCTCATCCCAACTGTTCAGTCCAGGAGTTTACCCCTAGGCAGCACACTCGAGAATTGTTCTCTATAAAAACTGTCAATCTGTTTGGGAAACTAAGACACTTAAGATGGACATTATCATCCTATAATATACCATTAATAATTCTGGCATCTTTGAGAACCTCAAGAATAAGGCCAGCTTCCTACTAACTCATGCTAAAGAATTTTTTTGACCATCTTCAGGTTTCATCCTCATCTCTCAATATCAAATATAAAAGAATAAATAAAGATGACTAAATATTAGAAGAAAGCCCCCAGCATTAAAAATAAAGACCCATAAAAACCTAGATAAAATTGAACTCAAAAGAAGAAGATATTCATGTAAATGAAAAGGACTTTTTAAAAAATCAATAAAACCAAGAATAAAATAAAATAAAATAAAAAATCAATAAAACCTAATTCTACTTAGAAAAATTTCAGTAAGTGTTATGTTAAGGAAGAAAAGTCAACAATAAGAAGCAACCCAATATAACTATATAAGAAAAAATGAGTCAGAATTTAAGTATGATTTAAATTTAAATATGATTAACTTAATTTTAAACGAAAATTCCATAGAACACTGAGAAAATAAGGTGAGGACCTCTCCAAGAGCTTAAGCTAAAGAATATAAAGTGTTAATCCAGAAAATTCAATATCCGACTTGCTAGTTTTTAAGAAAAAAAGTAGGTAAGAAACAATTTAAAAAATCATCGAAGAAATAATGGGAGGTATTTCCCCAAATCTGAAATAGAACAGGCAATTTCAAATGTCTTCATATTTATTTTTTTTCCCGTTTATTTTTATTAGTTGGAGGCTAATTACCGTACAATGTTATAGTGGTTTTTGCCATACATTGACATGAATCAGTCATGGATTTACATGTATTCCCCATCCCGATCCCCCCTCCCACCTCCCTCTCCACCCGATCCCTCTGGGTCTTCCCAGTGCACCAGCCCTGAGCACTTGTCTCATGCATCCAACCTGGGCTGGTGATCTGTTTCACCCTTGATAGTATACTTGTTTCAATGCTATTGTCTCAGAACATCCCACCCTCGCCCTCTCCCACAGAGTCTAAAAGTCTGTTCTGTGTGTCTTCATATTTAAAGGACCCTTTAACTGCCCATTTAGCAAGAATTTGTGAAAGACCTACACCTAGAAATACTATCAATTATTAAAGTACTGAATATGTCAAATCAAGATTTTAAAAAGTTTCACAGAGAGAAACAAAACAGCACATCTTCTAAAAGAAACAAGAATCAATCTTGCATCTAATTTTTTCACAAATACAATGTATCCTGAAAGATAGAAAACAGAATTTTGTAACAGATTGAGGGACAGCTATATTTAAGAAACTGAAATTATATTTTCAACTTAATTCATATTTAGAACATATGAATTAAGCATAAAGGTTTTTTTTAATTTGTATATTTTATCTTAAAAGCATCCTCCATGAAGGTTTCAAAGTTATACACTAGCTATACAAGGCTGGAAACAAGAAAGAAAAAAATGTTGCATACAAGAAATGCTGGATTTGCCTAAGAGTCCAATTTTTAAAATTTCTTAAGTCATGCAGGAGACCTACAACAAATCTTTCCAAATTTGATCTGGAATCCAGAATGCTCTCAATGTAAGAGAAGAGCATAGTACAAAAGAAAGTTAGAATTTGGAAGAACTTGGAAGATTTTTGAAATAAATGTGGTATTGATTTTGTAGCTCAGTAAGAAAAATAAAAAGCAATCTCAAATTCCAGGAAAAACAAAAACCTGTCCAAGAAAAATATGATCTCAATATGAAAGAAAATAGAATGTGACTTAATATAAACAACTGATAGACAAAAATGAAAGGGAAATAATTTTCTTTGATATTAGAAATACCAATTTTTGTGTGTGGCATAAGGCTCATAACAGCAGAACTGAAGAGAAGAAGAGTAACAACAGCACACTGCTTCACGCTGGATAAAAGATATTTACCTGATTATCATTATGTAAACACAGTTTATTGGCTGTCAACTTTTAGAATCAGGATGAAGGACTTAATTTTAGTTATAGAACGGAAATAGGATGTGACAGGATTTGGAAGCAGAACTTGAATAGAGGAGAGGTTATATTTGGAAAATTAATGTTCTCATCTTAAAAAGCAGCAAATCAAAAGACACCATGGAATGTTAGTGAATTGAACTATAAATGAGCAAAATTGTCCATAGTTATCCACGTGGTTACAGAGATATCCATTAAAGGAACTAAAAATCAGTGATATAACAATAAAAATACAAGAGTAGAAGGAAAAGTAATTGAGGTGTTTGAATAAACAAAATTCTTATCTGTTAGAACAGGAATATATGAACATCAGTAAATAGTGATATTTTTGTAATTTGAACATAATCATAAAGTGCTGATAACAGAAATATTTCAAAGTAAATGCGTTGCCTATAAGAATCTGCTCTGTAATTAAGAGACTGTGAGAGATACTCTTTTCTCATCTTTTTTGTGTTGTTCAATTTTTACACTACATGGCATAAATTCAGTTTTTAAAATATAATAAAATATATAGAGAACAGAAGTATATATGGATATAATAAAAATGTTTGATTTCAACTTGACAAAATCTACCGGCTTTATTTTCTGTCTTCCAACTCTCTCAACACATACCATCAAAAGTGCATGGAGTATTCAAACAAACAAGTATATGAAATTAAACATTTAGCCATATTAACAATACAAGTGTATTCAGTATTTTTTTCTTGCCAACTTCATAGCTGTCAATCAGCAGTAGAAATCTCCCAACTATTACAACATCTGCTTCCATATGATTGATTTTTTTTCATTTTTAATGACTCCCAAGGGAGGTAGAAGATTTTTTTTTTTTTAATCAAAATTCATTTCAATATTTTTGTCATCTTATTAAGCACACACGCAAAAAAGTCTCAAAATCTACTTTATTTCTATCATACCTTCCCTATTCTTAAACTGTTTTGTCTCTTGAATAATATAATACTATTTACCTTTACTTCTTCCATTCTAAAGAGTGTCAGTAAAAATCCATGTCCAATAATGCAGTAGAACTCAAATGTTTGTTGATAGGGGCTGGCATCATATCAATATATCAAGCAGGCAAATTATTAAATATACAATGACCTTCATGTTTCAAATCATTACTTGTGTATTTATTCTCTGCTTTATTTGTTAACTGCATTCTAGATCATTTGGGCTTCTCTTGAAAATTATATTTTTATGCCCTTTAGCTAAGTCAAATTTATATTTCTGGAATGTAGTTCATTAATTCTAAAACACTGTCAATTTTCAGAAGTGTTTTTGACAAGTCCTTGTGTTATGAGAAATTGTCTAGGGGAAAGCTAAAAGAAAAAAACAGAAAACACATACTTGGAGTGGACTTTTTATTACTTATTATGGTTAATAATTTCAAAGTTTTAACACTTTCTTCAAACAGTAAAGCATGATTTTATCTAGACTTTGATTTTTAGTTGCTCTATTTATTAAAAATGAGAAAAATTATTCTAAGAACTACTTGCTTTCTGTGTCAATTAAAAGAAAGCATTTTATTGTCCTAATTTAGAGTAGATAAGATTAATTTTAAAATGTACTGAAATGTGAATATTATATTTCTGTTCCTTTGGTAAATGACTTATTAATGAGAAATGAACCTATATCCTGAGTAGACTGAGAACCTGTCAGTTGTTTTCCTGCCTGGAATTTTGAAAGTTAATTATTTTTATTTCCCACTAGTTCTTTTTAAAACCGCTCTACTTTTTTTCCACAATCATTTTACTGAGTATATTACACTTCATTTTAAAAGCCCTTGAGGGAAAAAATCTAATCTATAGGGATTATTTTAAATTTAGTACCTTATATTAATGGAAACGAAGAAACTGATTTGATTGCAAGGATATGAGGACAAAGTATAAGAAGACAAGACAAGGCAAGAAGACTTTCTTGTAATATATCTTGTTTAAACAGTACTCAACCGCTGCCCCTCCAACCCGAACTGTGTGTCAGTAGACTTCCAAATAGCTTTCCCACTGCCAGTGTGTTTCCAAACATGACCCATCCACTTCACACTCTTACCAGAGTTACTCATCTATTTCACAAAAACAAAGATATCATACTCCTACGTAAAAATGTGCTTGCTCCCAATGATAATGGGACAAATTCCAATTTTCTTAGCAAAATAGACGAGACCCTATAGTGTCTGTTCCCAGCTGCCTCTCAGCTCATCACCCTTTCCGTCACACCAGATTTCTCAAAAGACCTGTTCTTTCTCCTGGATCTTACCCTACACTCACTCCTCAGCACAAGACAATCTGCCTTTCAATTTTATTCTTGTGCTGAAATGTCACCAGTGACACTTTTCCTTCCTAAGGTACTTTCTTCGACTGGTTCCTTTATTGACACAAACTTCTGCCTGATAGTTCACTGTCTACTTAGATGCTCCCTTGCTGTCTCCCTTAGGTTTATTCATTTGCAAGCAGCTATTTGAAAGAAAGCAGTTCCTCAAAGCTTAGGACTCAGCCTTCTCCTCATCTTCTCTGGTCTCTGATCTCTTCCTAGGTGACCATGAACAGTGACCACATGCATGGAGATGACTTATAAATTAGCATCTACACACTAGGCCGTTGCACCAGGCCCTGGACCCTATGAGTCAAACTGCCTACTTAACACATGACTTGAATGTCACAAAAGATCTTCAGATTCCACGTGTCCTAAACCCAAATCATAAATTCATTCCAAAGCTTAGCCTATTTACTATATGTGGCTACATGCTATCCTGTTTTGAGAAGCAAAATGTTTTAGAGCCAGGCTTGATACATTTCCCTCATTACCCTCTATTCCCTTAACCAATAAATTAAGGATTTCATTACCATTTGTAATTATCTCTCCAGGGATTCTCAACTACAGGTCCCAAGTTCTGATACAAATTAAATGGATCAGGGTCACCATTTTTTTTAATGAAAAGGTGTATAGTAAGCTAAAACTGAAAGAGATCAGCATCAGTTTTAAGTCACAAATATGTATTTTTATTATAGACTTACATGTGCATGCACACACTGGGTAGAAATGTAAAAACATATTTCTTATTGTAGACCATGGTCAAAATTGTGTTTCCTCTTCTGCTTTTCACACCTCTATCCACCACCACCATTCTAATCCAAGCAGCCAACAGATCTCTAATGAACCATTAAAATAACCTAAATGGATTTGCTCTATAATCTTAGTACAGTGCCTGGAATATAAGCTCCACTCCATTAAGATGAGTGAATAACTCTATCTTTTCAGTTTCATGGACTACAGGTCTCTTTCACAAGCTGTACTTAATCAGATTCAACTTCTTTCCATTCTATAAATGTTTCTGTCATGAGTTGTTATGGGCCAAGGGTTGGGGCAGGTGTGGGCTCTTATCTAACACCTGGGAAATGAATTGTCCAAGGCAACACATGTACTGATAGGCAAAAGACTGTACTGAAAAGGGGTGTTCTAGAGAAAGCAGCAGGGTAAGGTAATCTAGAAGGACCACTCTGCCTCGTGGCTACCAGTATCAGATTTTATGGTGATAAGGTTAATTTCTGAGTTGTCTCTGGCCAATCATCTTACTCATGACCATATTTGGTGACTCAGGGTCCTTTCTGGCCCAGCATCTCTGAGTCAAGATAGTTTCCAGCATGAAGGTTTCTGGGAGTTTGGCAGGACATATTGCGGTCCCTGCCGAATTTCTCCAGTCAGTTTTTGTGGCACCTTGTCAGTGGCATGTTCTTTATCAGGACTTCCTCTGGTGAGACAAATCATGCCAGCATGCCTGGCCAGGGCAGGCGGTCTCAATCAATTGGTCCCTAAGAAACATACTCATCCATACCATACCATTTTCTCCATTTTATTTATTTTATTTTTTTTTAGTGAAAGCAAATTTATTCAGAGAAATACACTCCACAGACAGAGTGTAGGCCATCTCAGAAGAAGGGAGGCCCCAGTATGATGTTATTAGTTTTTACGGGCTAAGTAATATCATAAGCTAAGGAGTGAAAGGATTATTTCAACTATTTTGGGGAAAGGGAGAGAATTTCCAGGAACTGTCATAGCAGCTTTGTGTGTTGTTTAGATGCTAGTGTATTACAGTAAGCATATAATAAGGCTCAAGATCCACTGAAGTCAACCTTATGATATCCTGGGCTGTTTCCTCCCTTTTGAATGCCAGGTTCCCCTCATACATGACTGAAAACCTGTGAGGTCAGAGTCTGAGTTGGTCCAGCTCGGCACTGCATCTGGTGAGTCATGCAATGTTGTTGTTCTTCAGTCTCTCAGTATTGTCCAACTCTTTGCGACCCCAGGGACTCTAGTCCACCAGAGTCCTCTGTCTATGGGATTTCCCAGGAAAGACTACAGAAGAGGGTTGCATTTTCTTCTCCAGAAGATCTTCCTGACCCAGGGATTGAACCCACGTCTCCTGCATTGGCAGGTGGATTCTTTACCGCTGAGCCAGCAAGGGAGCCTGGGTCACTCAATACCTAGCAGATAATACATGCTTCATACATAGACTTTGAATGGGTGTAAGAATGAATAAATATATGAATAAAATGGTGTTAGAAAACTGGAATATTTGAAAGGAGTCGAAACTATCTACTTGACAACACAATTAAACAGCTGGTGGTTTAAAAGTCAGTCTGTTCTGCTTGAATTAAACCAGTTTGCTTCAAAATAGTTTGTAGGTCTCATTGTTATCTTCACCTAAAATTTAAAACTCATGCTTCTTTTGAAAAATTAAACAGAATTGCTAAATAACTCAATGGAAAATCTTAGAAATGTACAAAATACTTGCTAGTGTGATTTTATAAGCTATTTTATGCCAAATTCTTAATATTTTTTGCTTTCTCAATACAATGAAATGTGTGTCTTATTTAAAAGCTTTTAGTTTTTCCATTAAAATATCTTATATTTCCATTTTACCTATTTTCTGCCTTTTTTTTTTCATTTATTTTTATTAGTTGGAAGCTAACTACTTTACAATATTGTAGTGGTTTTTGCCATACATTGACATGAATCAGCCATGGATTTACATGTGTTCCCCATCCCGATCCCCCCTCCCTTTCCTGCCTTTTAAAACCATTGCTTTAACCTTCAAATTTTAATAAATTTTAGTGTTAAGGTTGAGAGAAATAATTTGAACATTGGAAGCACATAGTATTCTAGATATTATGATTTTACTACACAAAAGAAAGAATGACCTATCCCCAACAATTTACTTTTAGCCTAGTTCTAAAGCAAATTTCCTGGATTGCAATGAGTAAGGGTTCAAAGACACAAGGCCAAGTTTTATGTCACCTAAACTTCATGAATTTAAGACTTTGAATTAAATTCAAATCTTCTCATAGCAAAATTTGCTTTTTTTTTTTTTTTCTCTTTCAAAGATCACTTTATATTTTTAAAGAATTTTTTTACAGGTAGCTGTATCAAGGTACATTTAATTTTAAAAACTATAAATATTTGAGAAATGTTTTTGAACATTAATTAGCTCTTATGAAGCCAGTTTGTGAGTTAGTTGTAAATAAAGAATATGTTTACATATATACATACTTAATTTTCCTTATACTCCACATGCATTTAAGAATTTATACTATATTGTATTATATATCATGTATTGACCATGCTCTTATCATCTTAAGAAGTGTACAAGAGACTGAAAAGAGAAGAATCTACTTGTACAAAGTAACTTTGTACAAAGTTGGTAACATTGATAACTTGTCTGTTTTGTCTTTGCATCTGTTCTTGAGTGTATAAAAGTTTATTCTACCTTAAGTGAACAACAGTATTCCAGGAGCCTTTGTTCTTCAGTCACTAAGTCGTGTCCAAATCTTTGTGACCCTGTGGACTGCAGCATGCCAGGCTTCCCTGTCCTTCACTATCTCCCTGAGTTTTCTCAAACTCATGTCCATTGAGTCAGTGATGCCATCCAACCATCTCAACCTCTGTTGTCCCCTTCTCCTTTTGCCTTCAATTTCAGCATCAGGGTCTTTTCCAATGAGTCAGCTCCTCACAAAATATTGGAGCTTCAAAATATTGGCCAAAATATTGGAGCTTCAACTTCAGCATCTGTCCTTCCAGTGAATATCCAGGGTTGATTTCCTTTAGGATTGACTGGTCTGATCTTGCTGCCCAAGGGATCCTCAAGAGACTTCTTCAGCACTGGTTTGAAAGCATCAGTTCTTCAACTCAGCCTTCTTTATGACTTAGGCTCTCTTCAAAACACACAGACTTATGAACTCTTTGCTTAGTCTGCCTCAATTCAGCAATTTGGTCAAATGTGTTTCCAACCTGATGCTTGATCCATTTGTGTCTATATTCTGCTATATCACAAGTGCCCTCAATTTTATTATTTGCTTTGATTTTGTTTTCAAAATCTAAATAAAATTCTGACCACTAAACTCCCTTTTAAATTATCCAGTGGCTCCCTAAAGCTTTCGTGTTCATGTCCAAGTTTCTTATATATACGTAAAGTTTCTAACAATATGGCCTTAATTTGTTATTCAAGATTTTTTCTCTCACTGTTCCTTTTTTTTTTCTTAATTTTATTTTATTAGTTGGAGACTAATTACTTCACAACATTTCAGTGGGTTTTGTCATACATTGACATGACTTGTCATATATTTTGTGTTCCTCTTTAACCCAAATTTTATTTATCTCCCATAACAGTTTCACCTCTCTGCCTTTGCACATGGTCTTTGTGGAATGACCCCTCTTTGCCACAGGATGCATCCTGCTGAATCCTCTCAGATCGGTCATGATGTTTCCTTCTCTCTGGACCTTTATGTTTGTCTCCAGTAGCCAGGCTCAGTAGTTATGAACCTGGAACAGAGTTCCTCTGTTCTCCTCAGCACTTTGTTTGAGATCCTCTCTAGCATAATCACTGCATTAGTATGGTATTCATTGGATTGCATCACAATACAGTGTTATATTAATGTATCTTTCTTTTTTCTGCTGCAAATTCCTTTCGGGCAGAGAATTTTCTTTCTTCATTTTATATCTAAAATATTCTATTTCTTCTCATATAACAAGCAATAAATCTTCAGTGATTGAATGATGTGTGAGAGAACAAGAAGAAAAAGCTGGACTTGAAAGTTACACAGGAATATATCTTATTTCTCACTATTTTTCTTCACTTCTGCCTATATTTTATTGATGATCTGGACCTTGAATTTACATGATTGTATAATATATGTCTGACATCTTGGGAGGCCTGTAGCAAATTGATCTTCTAATTATTTCTTTATGTTGTTCTATTTGATCATTACAACTTAGTCTGTAACATGGAAAAGAAAAGGAATTCCATTTACATGACAAACAAATAAACAGGAGATAAATGGAATTTGTTAATAATGGGATTTGTTTATAGTCAGTTAAGAACTTGATAAATTTTTACTCCCTGTGATAGTAACAAAATGGAATAAGTTGTGCTCCTAGGGTTTACTTATAAATTAAACACAATATAACCACTTTATTTCCTTATCTCATCTCTTTAAGAAAAATGTGTTCCTTTAAAATGATCTATCAGTTTAATTTTATATTGAAAGAACAATAAAATTATTCTTAATGCAAATAAGGGTTTCTTTGTAATGGCAACTGTAAAAACGGTTTCTTATTCACCACAGGGTGGGTGGCACAGATTTTTTATTACAACCAATGTCACTAAGAAGTCAAAAATACAGTAGTACAAAATCAGTAGAAAACAAAGAAAGTGTCCATCTTTTCTTTGTTTAACATGTTTGGGTATTAGTATTGAAAAAACTCTATAACAAGTTGCAAATTATGTGTGAAATGAATCCACTCTGCTCAGCACATAAACAGAGTATAAAGTTACTTATGCAAATACAGTTTTGCTGTGTTAATTGCTATAGGACTCAGATAACATATGGCAGGAAGATGACCAAGTTTAGGTGACTTATACACTGATGTCACACTCCCTTCAGATGTCCCTGTGAGATGGGGAATTGTTATTGCCAATTTTAAAGATGGGAAATCGAGGTCCAGAAAAACTAAATACCATGGCTAAGCTAGTAAAAGGCAACATCAGGATCACCCCTAAGCATGCTGTCCCTAGAGCCTGTCCTCTTCATCACTATCCCACCAGCTTCTGACCACCTCTACGAGTTTTCACGATGCATAGGTCAGTGGAAGCAGTGGGTAGTGACACATCATGATGGCTGCATTTACACCCACAGTATACTGACAAACTGGCTGTGGAAAATACCATGGTCATTAAATAAATGAATCCTGCTGGGACCTACCTTGGAGCAGATAGGCCATATCTCCAGATAGCAGAGATCAGACAGCCCTGCCTCATACCAACTCTTGGGACCTCTAAGGAGGTTGCTGTTGCTCTGGTGGGCCAGCCCCTAAACACACACAGTTTGTACACCCTGCAGAGGGGATTTTTCACATTCCACAGAATCTATATTATTTTGTCAGATCACCCCAAGTAACTCTCAAACCCAGAATGACAATCTGTCCGTCTACTCACACGTCCTTTGAGAAAGAAACTGATCTTGTACGTATTGTTGAGATATTTTCTCCTCTCTCTACCCCTCTTTGTAGACAGTGAGCTAAGAGCAACTGCCCTGAACACTCTCCTGCTTGTATTTTTCTTCCTAAGCAGTTCCTGTCCTCACAGTCTTATCTAGAGTCTTCCCTCTTTCTGTCATCCAATCATTTGTCCCAGTAGTACAAAGAAAAAGAAAGACAAAAGTCTTGAAACCTGTCATATGCTAAGCAATTTCACATACTTTGAGGACTCAATATGTTGGGGAATTTTTATTAACTCAAACTATACATTAGGGGAAGAGTCAATTCAGAATTCAGGTTAAGCTAACCCCAAGGCCCATTTGCCTTCCACAATTCCATTAGAAATTATCATTTAAAGGAGGGCAATTTATGTAAAAATATGAACTAATTGTAGGTCACATTTATTTTTTCTATTAAAAATTAAAACCATGCCATTATATTTAATAAAGAAAATGATACATTCCTTCAGGTCAGTTCAGTCGCTCTGTCATGTCCGACTCTTTGCGACCCCATGGACTGCAACACCCCAGGCTTCCCTGTCCATCACCAACTCCCAAGCTTGCTCAAACTCCTATTCATGGAGTCAGTGATGCCATCCAACCATCTCATCCTCTGTCATTCTCTTCTCCTCCTGCCCTCAATCTTTCCCAGCATCAGGGTCTTTTCTAATGAGTCAGTTCTTCACATCAGGTGGCCAAAGTATTGGAGTTTCAGCTTCAACATCAGTCCTTCCAGTGAACACCCAGGACTGATCTCCTTTAGGATGGGGACTGGTTGGATCTCCTTGCAGTCCAAGGACTCTCAAGAGTCTTCTCCAACACCACATTTCAAAAGCATCAATTCTTCAGTGCTCAGTTTTCTTTATAGTCCAACTCTCACATCCATATATGACTATTGGAAAAATTATAGCTTTGACTAGACGGACCTTTGTCGAAAAAGTAATGTCTCTGCTTTTTAACATGCTGTCTAGGTTGAGTATAACTTTTCTTCCAAGGAGCAATAGTCTTTTAATTTTATGGCTGCAGTCACCATATGCAGTGATTTTGGAGCCCCAAAAATAAAGTCTGTCACTGTTTCCATTGTTTCCCCATCTATTTGCCATGAAGTGATGGGAGCAGATGCCATTATCTTAGTTTTTTTAATGTTGAGTTTTAAGCCAGCTTTTTCACTCTCCTCTTTCACTTTCATCAAGAAGGTCTTTAGTTCTTCACTTTCCACCACAAGGGTGGTGTCATCTGCATATCTGAGGCTATTGATATTTCTCCCGCAAATCTTGATTTCAGCTTCTGCTTCATCCAGCCCAGCATTTCACATGATGTACTCTACATATAAGTTAAATAAGTAAGGTGACAATATACAGCCTTAATGTACTCCTTTCCTGATTTGGAACCAGTCTGTTGTTTCATGTCCAGTTCTAACCTGTCGCTTCTTGACCTGCATTCAGATTTTTCAGGATGTAGGTAAGGTGGCCTGGTATTCCCATTTCTTTAAGAATTTTCCACAGTTTGTTGTGATCCACACAATCAAAGGCTTTGGCATAGTCAATAAAGCAGAAGTAAATGCTTTTCTGGAACTCTCTTGCTTCAGTTCATATTTATTCTTTTATGAAATAAACTGGTATGTATTAGATAATTGGTACTGCTTTTTAGCCTCTAGCATGTAATAAATAGCTGAGATTATTTGATATATTACAACTTAAAATTTGTTTTCTTTTATTTCTCATCTTTCTCAGAATGTTTATAAAGTATCCTGTTCATTTTTGGAAGGAAATAAAGACCTTCAAGAAGAGATAATTCGAAAGAAAAAAAAAAAAGAGAGATAATTCCTCCTGTGTTAAAGAAGACGAATTTGAAGCAAAACATTGGAAATTACTTATTGAAGTTGAAACTCCAGAGCAGTGACTGAAGTTAGGTAGTGGCATCCATTATCACACTCACCAAACAATAGTGGAGTGTACCATCCTACTGGGTATGGCTATAAGGAGATGAAAAAATGTGATACTTGTATTTCACCTGTAAAATTCCTTCCCTTTCTCTTGGCTATAGAACCACCTCTCTTCTGGAGGTCAACAGGGGAAAAGTAAATCCTAGAGCAGCCCAATACTGAAATTTTCTTGCTAAAATATCTAGGCGTCCCAAACAGCAGTCTGCTATGTTAAGTTGGCTCCTAGGGTCCTGAAGTGCCAATGTAGTATTGTGTGTGTGTTCATTCAGTCACTACATCGTGTCTGACTCTTTGCAACCCCATGGACTGCAGCAAGCCAGGCTTCCCTGTCCTTCACTATCTCCTGGACTTTGCTCAAACTCATGTCCATTGAGTCAGTGATACTATCTAGTGCAGGTTTATTGAACGGAGAAAACTTACTCCCCACCTCTGAGAATAAACACCTTCCAAAACCCATGAACTTGAGTCCGTGGTTTAAGTTGCTCAAGTAAACTCATTGGCCAACAGACATGTATCGTGCTTTCCTCCTACTATGCTAATTAGATAGTGAAATTTGAGTTAATATGCTAATGACCAACAAGAAATTAAGGTTTCATGGTGTTCAAATAATGTACACATTTATATAGGGACTGCTCTGCCTAAGTTCAAAAGAACAAATAATGTAGAGGTTGTGCAGGAGGCCAGGCTAAAACTATCTTTGTCATTTTCAACTTTATATACATTTAATGCAAGAGCTCTTACTCTTACTCTTATTCTTACTGTTCACCATTTTCCCATAATCCTTCAATTTTGTAATTCATTTGATTCTGAGGGTTAGATTTATATGCTTGACCAAAGCTGTTTATCAGTTTAGGAGCAGAAATTTTTTATTATCATTACTCTTTTCTTTGTAGGCAATAATAAGTAATTAACATCAATCCCTCAAGAAAAAAACATAACTTTTTTAAAAGAATGTTTTATACAGTTTTTAGTACAACTCCAACTAAATAGGCTATTTAATCACTGTAATCCAACCAAAAAATTTTTTCAAGAAAAATAACAAACGGGAAAAATGGAGGTAGATTACCCTTTGTAGTGATAAGACATTCCTTCTGGGAACCTAAACACTTTAAATTCAGTTAAATGTTGAAAAATTATGCATTATAGCCTGAAAATAAAAATCTACAGCACCACGAAAGTCATTATCCTTTATGTGCCGAACATAAAACCTTGAAATTGACTGTCATAGTTGCAACCGAAGTCATACCTTCAAAATAGCCATATAAGTTATAAATAGTCCCTCATAAAAATACAACATTTTTTAGTGACCAGAAAATGAAAACCCAGCTCTCTTCAATTCACCTCTATCCTTTTTCTCTTAATTTTATTAATGGCCCAAAGTAGGGATTAATGGAAAGTTTAGTATGGCTCCATGATAGCAATAGACATTTGTTTTCTATGAAGTTAACTCATTTTCCAACAATAACAAAGCATTTTCCAATAGTGGAGTAGGAAAACAGAGGGGTTCTTTATATTCAGGCAGGATTTTTAGGTCTGTGCTCCTTTTAGATCTCACTGAAATTAATATTGCCTGACAGCTTTAAGACTTGAGCGCTGATTAAGCTAGACAAGTTGTGGGAATAACAATGAGTTGTTCTTTATGGATAATTGGAACTGTGGTAACTTTTTCATTTGACATTCAACATAGCCCATTGGATGGAGAGTACCTGGAAATGGAATATTTGATCTCTTTGAAGAAAGTATAGTATTTTATTCATTTTTATATGCTCAATGCCTAACAAAATGCCTGGCACACAGTAAAAGCTAAAAATATTTGTTTCATTCAGGACAGAATAAGTAAATGAACTAATAAATAGAATTCACTTTTCGCAAAGGAAGGAAACATTATCCTCTTCATCTATCCAGATATTGAACATGGTCCTTGGCAATTTGTTATCTGATACCCAATATATGATCTACATTAAAGTAGAGTAGTCTGCTTTGAGAATGGTGAATTCTGTGGTTAAAATGAATATAATCCCTATAAGGCACTATGCCATGAATAAAACAGAAAACAATAATGTGGAAAAATATTTTTCCCTGAATGTTTCCTGTGCCCACATTCTATTTTAAAACATGATTGTTGACCAGTTTTGCTGCAGAACACTTAAAATAGAGGATTCGACAATTCAGCTTCTCATATTTCTTTCCAACAGATGGCTGCCTTTCTTTTGGAGTGCTATCATTTCTTCTTTGTAAGATGAAATGCAACAGAGAAAGAGAAGATTAGATTTCTCTTCTCCTGATTTTCAGTTGTGCAGGATTAAAGAAAAATTCAACACATAGGGAAAATTTGTTCGAAAAGAATAATAACGCTATGTTTCAGTTTAATTAGGACTATACTCATTTGAGAATAGCAAGCAAATATTCTGCATTTATAACCAGCTTTGTACAAATCCAAATGACCTGGAGGCAAAGATTACATGAATTAATTACATTCCCTAAATATCCTAAATCTCAGTATTGTCCAAAGGTTCAAATACCTCACAGAGCTGTCAAAAAGGCATAAGACATTGTAAATCTAAAATCATTTTTTGTTCAAATCATGAGCTAGAAATACTAACTGGCCCCCCAAAATACTATAAATGAATAAGAAAAGAAGGCAACAAAATAACTGGATTTTTTTATGTGATCAACAAATAATTTAGCTACACACAAGTGTGAAGTTTATTTTCCATTGGGTAATAATTTTAACATTAAATTTTAATGGAAAGATAAATAGTTTGTTCATGTTTTAAACTGTATCAAGAAAAGAGCAACATCCTTCGCATTAGCAAAGCTGAATAGGTTCACATTCAACCTACATAATTTCACACTATCTTTTGATCTTTTAAAAAAATATATTTTTTGATAATGTTCTTTTGAATTTCCATTTTATGTATTTAGTCAAGTCAGAAAATTGCTTATTTATTTTAATGATTTTAATACACAATAAGTTTAGTGAACATCCATTATCTCATAAAGATACAAAACTAAAGAAAAAATTGTTTTTCCTTGTGATAAGAACTCAGGATTTACTCTCTTAACAAATTTCATGTATAACAGAGAGCAGTATTAATTATGTTGATCATATTATTACATTACAGTACCTACCTGGTACCTATTTATCTTGTAACTGGAGATATGAACCTTTTGACTGCCTTCAACCAATTCCCCCTCCCCCATCTCCTGCCTCCAGTAAACACAAATCTGATCTCTTTTCCTATGAGTTTATTTGTTTTGAAAATAGAATTGACCTACAACATTATATTAGTTTCTGTTACATTCAGTATTTCTGTACAATTCAAAATTATCATCATGATAAGTCTAGTTACCATACAAAACTACTACATAATTATTGACTATATTCCTCCCACTGCATATTTCATACTTGTAGCATTTATTTTGCAGCTGGAAGTTTGTACCTCTTAATCTCCCTTACCTATTTCTCTCACCTGCAACCCTCTCCCCTCTGACAACCAACCACCTGTCTGTTCTCTGTATCTATGACTATTTCGCTTTTGTTATGCTTGTTCCTTTGTTTTGCTTTTTAGAGTCTACATGTAAGTGAAATCATACAGTATTTGTCTTTAAATGTCTCACATTTCACTTAGAATAACTCACTCTAGGTCCATCCATGTTATCATAAGTGACAAGATTTTATTTTTTATGTCATGCTGCTGCTGATGCTAAGTCACTTCAGTCGTGTCCAACTCTGTGCTACCCCATAGACGGCAGCCCACCAGGCTCCCCTGTCCCTGGGATTCTCCAGGCAAGAACACTGGAGTGGGTTGCCATTTCTTTCTCCAATGTATGAAAGTGAAAAGTGAAAGTGAAGTCGCTCAGTCATGTCCAACTCTTAGCGACCCCATGGACTGCAGTCCACCAGGCTCCTCCATCCATGGGATTTTCCAGGCAAGAGTACTGGAGTGGGGTGCCATTGCCTTCTCCAATTTTTATGTCATATTATGTCATATATATATGTATCACATTTTCTTTATCTGTTCCATATCTTGGTTGTTGTAAATAATAAAGCAGTGAACATGGGGGTGTATGTATCTTTTCTAATTAGGGCTTTAATCTTCTTCAGATATATACCCATAAGTAGAATTGCTGGGTCATATGGCAGTTGTATTTTTAATTTTTTGAGGAACCTCCATTCTGTTTTTCATAGGGACTACACAAACTTGTATTCCTACCACAGTGGACCAGAGTTCCTTTTTTCTCCACATCTTCACCGACACTTGTTATTTGTCATCTTTTTAATAATAGCCTTTCTAATACGTGTGAGGTGATATCTCATTATGGTTTTGATTTACATTTCCCTGATGACTAGTGATGTGAGCTTCTTTCCTGTGCCTGTAGACCGTATGTATGCCTTCATTTTCTAAAATGCCTGAGTATTTAGCTGAAAAATCACCAAAAAAAAAAAAAAAAAATTCAAGAAGATACATGCACCCCAATATACATAGCAGCATTATTTACAATAAACAAGATATGAAAGTAACCTAAGTGTCAATAAACAGATGAGTGGCCATAGAAGAGGTATGTGTGCGTGTGTCTGTGTGTGTGTGTGTGTAAAACACTGGCCATAAGAAATGAAATTTTGCCATTTGCACCAGCATCGTTGGACCTGAAAGGTATTTTACTTGTCAAAATAAGTCAGAGAAAGGAAAACAGGTACTATAAGTTATCACTTACATGTGGAACATAAACAATAAAACAAATGAATGAATATAACAAAACAGAAAAACACAGATATAGAGAACAAACTAGCAGTGACCAGTGGGAAGACATAAGGGGGAGAAGAGCAAGAAAGACGGCAGAGAGCAATAGATACAAACTACTATATATAAAATGAATAAGCCACAAAGATATATTGTACAACACAGAGCAACTGAGCATGAGCATACACACACAGGGAATATAGCCAATATTTTATAAAAACTTTAAACGGAGTAATATCTATAAAAAATATTGAATTACTGTGTTGTATACCTGAAGCTAATATAATATTGCAAACCAACTATACTTCAGTAAAGGAAACCCAATCTACTTTAAATGTGAAAACAATTGGAGAGAAATCAGTAGAACTGTTACCTTGCAGTTCACTTGATACTCTACTTAAAAATACTATAGATGCCACAAAAGAACTACTGTAATTCATCAATGAATTTGGTAAAGTTGCAGGACACAAAATTAATATACAAAATTCTGTTGCATTTCTATGCCCTAACAATTAAATATCAACTTACAACAGCAATTAATCGAAATAGATTTATACTTTAACATCTCCTTGAGGTGACTATGATTCCTATAACTATAAAAGGCCTCTGTCAAATAATTAGAATAAAATATTTTGCCTGACACCAAAACCTGAATCACCTCTCTTACAGTCAATTATAGGTGTTAAATAAACTGCTTTTCCTTTAGAATTGGCCTGGGAGTACATCAGACCACTATTTTTGAAGTGGGTAATAGTAAAAATGTCACTTTCTCACCTTTTTTGATCTCTCATGTTTGTGATCTGATCTTGGTATCATGCCTTCTGCATGAGACATCTTCATTAAATTTCTGTTGAACTACTTACAAAATATAATCCCAAGAAGCTTTTATGCTGTAGATTATTTCACCACAAACATATTTTTCTCTCTTCTCTATAGGATAAGACAGAAACTAATTCATATGCAAATGATAAATATGTATTTTTATGTTTAGTACGAAGGAGAAATTTTCTTCATCATTATGAAATGTTGAAAAAAAAGTGGTAAAATTTTCCCTAAATGTTTTAAGAGAAAATTTTCAGTTAAGCAGAAAATTTCATATCAGAATATTGTGATATATTTTTGAATTCCCTTTTCTGTTAGAAGAGTCAAGAAGTCAGAAGAGTCAAGAAGAGAGAGTGAATATTTTTTTTAATTCTTCTATATGCTGCAAATGCATAGCAATGATAGATAGAATATTTTTAAAGTAAATGACATAGAACAAGTAAAAATAAGATTAGTATCACCATGGGTCAAAGGTAGAATGGTATTACACAGAGAGAAGCCTCATTACCTGTTAACACAGATGCATTAACTGTCAGCAGCTAATTAAAAGCAAATAGAGAATGTTAAAACTTCACATGCAAAGACATATGCACTCCACCATGTTCATTACATTACCTGCAATAGCTAAGATAGAGAAACACTATAAGTATTCATTGATAAATTAATGAATAAAATTAATGTGCCATATATATACATATATTTACATATGCATATGCATACATACACACACATTGGAATATTATTTTGTCATAAAAGGACAAAATCTATCTTGTCATTTGCAACAACATGGATGGATCTTAAGGGGATTATGCTATAAGTAAAATAAGACAAATACCATGTAACTTCAATTATATGTAGGATCTAAAAACAAAACAAAAAAGAAAAACAAATGAAAAAACAAAGTCATAGATACAGAGGACAGATAAGTTGCTGGCACCAGAGGTAGCGGGTGGGAAGTGGGTGAAATGGACGAAGGGAGTCAAAATGTACAAACTTCCTGTTGCGAGATAAATGTCATGAGGATACAATGGACAGCATGGTAACTTTAGTTAACAATACGTATGTATGCATGCTCAAACATTTCTGACTCTTTGCGACCCCATACTTCCAGGCTCTTCTGTCCATGGAATTTTCCAGGCAAGAGTACTGGAGCAGGTTCCCACATCCTGCTCCAGGGGATCTTCCTAACCCAGGGATTCAAAAATTCTGTAACTATGTAAGGTGATGGATATTAACTAGACTTACTGTGGTGATCATTTCACAATATACATAAAAATCAAATTATTATGTTGTACACCTGAACTTGAAGTAATGTAGTATGTCAAAACCTCAATTTTTAAAAATGACCTTTATTTAAAAAGCTCTGAGTTTTGCTGTTCTGTTTTATAGCTTTTCTGATCTTTATTTTATTTCTTCTATTATCTTTGTTATTTTCATCCTTCTGCCAAGATTGGGCTTAATTGCTCTTTTTCTAGTTCCTTGAAATATGAGGTTAGATTATTTATTTGCAGTCTTTCTTTTTTCCTCTGCATATGTTTATTGCTATAAACTTTCCTCTTAGACTTGCATTTACTGCATCCCATAAGTTTTGATATGTTGTGAATCCATTTTATTTCAGATTTTTTAGTTTAATCTTTGACCCATTGGTTGTTCAGGAGTTTGTTGTTTAATTTCCAAATATTCATGAATTTTCCATTTTTCTTCTTGTCATTAGGTTCATGTTTTATACCATTATGATTAGAAAAAATACCTGGTTAGACTTCAGCTCTTAATTTTATTAAGACCTGTTCTTTGACATAGATATATGATCTATTCCTAGAAAATATACCATGTATCCTTGTAAAAGATTTTTATTTTGCAGTTGTGGGTTAGAATGTTCCATATATGTCTCTAGGTCCATTTGGTTAAAAAATATAATTTAAATCAAAAGATTTCTTTATTAAATTTTTCTTGTATGGATAATCTATCCATTGTTGAATTGGGATTTAAAGTCTCCTTCTATGATTAAATTATTGTCTAATTATTCCTTTAGAACTGTTTGTATTTGCTTAATATATTTAGGTGACCTGCTATTGAGTGCATACATAGATACATTGTTTTCAAGTTAGGTAATCAATCCACCACCCTATATTACAGTAATATAGTATTTTAAATTTGATTACACTCACTTTTACCAGTGTGTTGTTTTTTAATGTTTTTATGTTACTAATTAGCATGCATTCATTTATTCTTGAAGAATTCCTTCCAGTGGTTCTTATAAGTCAAGTCTAGTGATAAAATTTTCTCACATTTTGTTTGTCTGGGAAAGTCTTTTATCTGTTGGACAAGTTTGCTGGTAAAGTATTTGGTGTGCAGTTTTTTCTTTCAGAAATTTGAATATAACAACCAAATCTCTCTTGGCCTACAAAGTTTCTGATTGTGATGGGTCACTTTGGGGATATATAAACTTCATGAATTTGGATGTTTAAATCTTTCTAGATATAGTAAATTCTCAACCATTATTTCTTTAAATAAGCTTTCTGCCCCATTTTCTCTCTTTTCTTTTTCTGAATTCCAATAGCATGTAGATTATTTTCTTTAAGCTACACTATAATTAATGCAGTTTTTCTCACTTTTTTCAGTCATTCTTTGTTTTCCTCTGACTAGATATTTTCAAATAACCTCCTTTTGACTTCACATTTTCTTCTGCTTGATCAAATCTGATACTGATGCTTTTTACTTCATTTTTCATCTCATTCATTGTATTCTCTAGCTTCAGAATCTGTTTCTTGTGATTTCTCTCTATTAAACCGTCATTTCATTTGTGTATTTCTCTTCTGATTTTATTCACTTACATTTCTTTATTTCCTGTAGTTCACTGAGTTTCCTTAATTCAGTTTTTTTTTAATTATTTATCACAGATCTTGACTTCTTTGGGGTTGGTTACTGAAAAATGTTTGTGTTCCTTGGGTAGTGTCATGTTACTTAAAGGCTTATATAGCTGTCTTCACATTTGAAGAAGGAGCCACCTACCCCAGTCATTACTGACAGTTTTGGTGAGAGAAATACTTTCTGTCAGTCCTCCAAAGATTTCTGAAGCTTTCACAAACCTTTAATACGGATACACTTGCTCCACACTTCTTGTTCACTGTTTGGGGACAATTATCAACACTGAATGCCTTCTCTCAATACTGAAAATCCAGGCCAAGTGAAGACAATCTTGCATTTACTTTCTCTATGGCAGTGATTAATGCTTACATTTGTGTGCCTTCTCCCAGTCACACAGACTTTGGTTTGTTTTTGGCATATGCTTACTAGCCACCCAAA
Source organism: Muntiacus reevesi (assembly GCF_963930625.1). NCBI lineage: Eukaryota > Metazoa > Chordata > Mammalia > Artiodactyla > Cervidae > Muntiacus > Muntiacus reevesi. The sequence continues at coordinate 27,152,321 of NC_089250.1, forward strand.
GATCTTCATGACCCAGATAACCATGATGGTATGATCATTCACCTAGAGCCAGACATCCTGGAATGTGAAGCTTTAGAAGCATCACTATGAACAAAGCTAGTGGAAGTGATGAAATTCCAGTTGAACTATTTCAAATCCTAAAAGATGATGCTGTGAAAGTGCTGCACTCAATATGCCGGCAAATACAGAACTCATCAGTGGCCACAGGACTGGTAAAGGTCAATTTTCATTCCAGTCCCAAAGAAGGAAAATGCCAAAATAATGTTCAAACTGCTGAACGATTTCTCTCATCTCACACACTAGCAAAGTAATGCTCAAAATTCTCCAAGCCAGACTTCAAACAGTACATGAACTGTGAACGTCCAGATGTTCAAGCTGAATTTAGAAAAGGAGAGGAATCAGAGATCAAATTGCCAGTGTCCCTTGAATCATAGAAAAAGCAAGAGAGCTCCAGAAAAAAATCTATTTCTGCTTTATTGTTTATGCCAAAGCCTTTGACTGTGTAGATCACAACAAACTGTGGAAAATTCTTAAAGAGATAGGAATACCAGACCACCTTACCTGTCTCCTGAGAAATCTGTATGCACGTCAAGAAGCAACAGTTAGAATGGGCATGGAACAATGGATTGGTTCCAAATTGGGAAAGGAGTACATCAAGGCTGTATATTGTCAACTTGCTTATTTAACTTATATGCAGAGTACATCATGCGAAATGCCAGGCTGGGTAAAGCACAAGCTGGAATCAAGATTGTCTGGAAAATATCAATAACCTCAGATATGCAGATGACACCACCCTTATGGCAGAAAGCACAGAGGAACTAAAGAGCCTCTTAATGGAAGTGAAACAGGAGAGCGAAATAGCTAGCTTAAAACTCAACATTCAAAAAACGAAGATCATGGTATCCAGTTCCATCTCTCCACGGCAAATAGATAGAGAAACAATGGAAACAGTGATAGCTTTATTTTCTTGGGCTCCAAAATCACTGCAGATGGTGACAGCAGTCATGACATTAAAAGAATCTTGCTCCTAGGAAGAAAAGTTATGACCAACATAGACAGCCTATTAAAAAGCAGAGACATTACTTTGCCGACAAAGGTCCATCTAGTCAAAGCTATGGTTTTTCCAGTAGTCAGGTATGGATGTAAGAGTTGGACTATAAAGAAAGCTGAGCACTGAAGAATTGATGTTTTTGAACTGTGATGTTGGAGAAGACTCTTGAGAGTTCCTTGGACTGCAAGAAGATCCAACAAGTCAATCCTAAAGGAAATTCATCCTGAATATTCACTGGTAGGACTAATGCTGAAGCTGAAACTCCAATACTTTGACCACCTGATGTGAAGAACCAACTCTTTGGAAAAGACCCTGATACTGAAAAAGATTGGAGGCAGGAGGAGAAGGGGACGACAGAGGATCAGATGGTTGGATGGCATCATCAACTCAATGGACATGAGTTTGAGCAAGCTTGGGAGTTGGTGATGGACAGGGAAGCCTGGGGTGCTGCAGTCCATGGGGCCACAAAGAGATGAACACGACTGAGTGACTGACTGAACTGAACTGAACTGAACTAGCCACCCACAACCATTTACAGTTGTCTCCCTTGGGTCCCACACACGGAGCTGGCCAAGGTGTGGGGATCTGTGTGGGTGAGATGTATGGGTACTAATAGTGCCCTTGGGCCACTGTAAGGAGATCCACAGACAGGGTATCCCAGGACCTCATAGGAGTCCTTTCTTATGGTGTCCATGAGAAGACGAGCAGGGTCCTCATACTGATCATGTTTTTTAAGAGCCCTGGCTGTAGATGTCTCAGCCGTCCATACCCTCCAGTGTTGCAGCTCAACTAAGTATTCTAAATGAATTGAGAAAGAATTGGGGTTCATTGTCAACCTCCAACAGAGATGAGGGAGACAGGCGCTCACTCACACAACCTAACTTTCCCATGTGGAAGAAATCTCATGCCAGAAGTTCTTGGCACTGAGCTGTGCTGCCCTGGAGGAGGGCTGACACCGTTCATTTAAAACTGTTCTTCTTTCCCTCGTCAATGCATCGAATCTCTGAGGGTTTTCTGGCTCCAACTCTGTGCTAGAACATCATCACAAAAATCTTGGGCTTCCAAAATGTCACCCTCATTCAATGGTGACTGTCAATGTTGGTGTTCTTTGGGAGAAAGAGGGTAGAAAATACCTATTTTGACACTTTTTTGTTGTTGTTGACACTCCAGACCAAGAAGTTTAAAAAGAACAAAAAAGAACTAAGAAAAATTAAAATAAATCAATAATTATTATTAAAAAAATCAAAATTAAAATCCAAATGGATTAACTGCATTAAAGATTAGATTTGAAGATGGAGTTAGAGAATAAGAGAAATAAATTTGAAAAAGTTAACTAGGATAAAGCACTGTATAATAAAAAAATATATAAAGTACACTGGACATTTAGAGACATAAAAGATAATGAGATTATCTAATGTAAGTCAAATTGGAGTTGTGAAAGAAAAGAATGGAGAGACTGTAGGAGAAATATAAAAGGAAAAATATTTATTTAAGAGCGTAAATCAGGCAGGAATAACGATGGGAAATAAAAATGTGGACGTTCTGGAGAAAAAGTGCAGAACACTAAACATAAACAAAACTTAAAAGTTACCAGAAAAAAAAAAGTTACCAGAGACAAGCTTAAGCTAAATAAAAGGAATTTAAGCTCAATGACTATATATTTCTTAACAATAATGGTGGAGAAAAAGAATACAATGGAGTAATTAATTTAAAGAGCTGAGATTTTAAAATGTCAAAAGGGCCCAAATAGAAATCCTAAAGATGAAGAATACAATAATAAAGATGAAGGGTACTGAAGATTTTCAATAACAGACTTGGCTGTAAATTGAATAAAGAACCAGTGAACTTAAAGGCTGGTCACTTGAAAATATCAAATCAGAAGTGCAAAAAGAAAAATGAATGAAAAGGTATGAAGAAAGCTTATAGGACTTATAGGACTCCACCAAAAAAAAAGAAATGTAAATATAAGCACTGTGGGAATCCCAGGAGGAAAATAGACAAAGGGAAAGAAAGTGTATTTAAAACAAAAATGGCTAAAGACTTCCCAAACCTGGAGAGAGAAATAGGAACACAGATTCATGCTCTTCATAGAAACTTTTAAAGGTTGAACCCATAAATCACAACAGTATTTTTTTATCTGTTTCCCCTGGAATAATGGAAATAAAAACAAAAGCAAATGGGACTTAAAAACTTTTGCACAGTCAACAAAACCATAAACAAAATGAAAACACAACTTACAGAATGGGAGATGTTTACAAAGAATGCTACCAACAAGGGGTTAATTTTCAAAATTAATCCCTCATACAGCTCATATAGATTAATGTCAAAAAAAAAAGCAACCCAATCAAAAAATGGACAGAAGACCTAAACAAACATTTCTTACGTGCCAAGGACATGAAAAGATATTCAGAATTAGTAACTGTTAGAAAAATGCAAATCAAAACTTTAATGAGGTATCACCTCACAGAATGGCCATCATTAAAATGTCTACAAATAATAAATGCTGGACAGGGTGTGGAGAAAAACGAACCCTCCTACCCTGATGGTGGGAATGTAAATTGGTGCAGCCGCTATGGAGAAAATATGGAGGTTCCTCAAAAAAATAAAAAATTAATTATTATATGATCCTGCAATCCCACTCCTGGGCATATACCTAGAGAAAACTCTAATTTTCAAAGATACATGTACCCCAGTGTTCATAGCAGCACTACTGACAGTAGCCAAATCATAGAGGCAACCTACATGTCGGATGAATGGGTAAGGAAGATGCAATACATATATACAATGGAGTATAACTCAGCCGTAAAAAGAGCGAAATAATGCCATTTGTAGCAATATGGATGGACCTAGTGATTTTCATATTAAGTGAAGTAAGCCAGACACAGACAAATATATAATATCACTTATATATGGAATCTAAAAAACTGATATAAGTGAATTTATTTACAAAACAGAAACACATTCACAGACATAGAAAACTAACTTATGGTTACCAAAGTGGTTAGAGAGCAGTGAGGGAGATAAATCAGGAATTTGGTATTGTCATGTACACAGGCTATAAATAAAATGGATAAATATCAAGGACCTATGATATGGCACAGAGAACTACATTCAATATCTTATCATTTGTAATGGAAAAGAATCTGAAAAAGAATAGATGTTTATGAATAACAGAATCACTCTGCTGTACATCTTTAACACAGCATTGTAAATTAACTATATCTCAGTAATTAAATTTTTTAAAAGTAACCTGCAAAAAAGACAGTTCCACATGTATCTAATTTCTTTGGATTGAGTGTCGTTTAGCACTTCTACGTAGATGAGTCAGTTACCTAGATTTTCTTTTGGGGAGTACCCGATTGTTGTATTGCAAAGGGCAAACAAGAGTAACTGAAAAGAAGTTGTGATCCTCAGAATGCACTAGGGACAAACCACATAGCTTGTTGAGATTGTGGTAGATTGTCAAAGGGTAAAAGGTAGTAGCTGCTTGTCAGGCTCCCAGTGAGAGAAAAAGCACAGGAAGTTTCGCAGAATGAGAGCAACAATATTGCCCATGTGGAGATTAGAAAAGTGCTAATGAGGACCACAGACTGGCATCTCTGTCTTACCCCCTCAGATCCTTCAGCTCCTGTGCAGCATCGTGAAGCTTTCACCTGTGCTGTCAATCGGCAAGCGTACACAGCGCAGGATAAAGGGGGCTAAACATACCCGCGGTGGCTCCCGGGGTAAACAGTGCACACGCTCACTTTTTACTACATGTGTCTTGGTGGAATCAAAGTCACAGGATTAATATTTCAACACATCGGGGCCAGAAGTGTTTTGCATCCTCCAGGCATGTCTAGTAGCATATCTCAGGCATCTGAGCTGGCCTCAGAGTCTCTTCAATGGGATTTCAAAGCATTCTCACATGTGAGAGAAGCAGACAGTTTCACTCAGGATTTATTTACTTGTTTATTTTTTTAAAGTTTTATTGTAGTATAGTTGCTTTACAATGTTGTGTTAGTTTCTGCTATACAGCAAAGTGAATCAGCCATATGGATGTGTATCAGTTCAGTTCAGTCGCTCAGTCGTGTCCGACTCTCTGCGACCCCATGAATCGCAGCACGCCAGGCCTCCCTGTCCATCACCAATTCCAAGTTTACTCAAACTCATGTCCATCGAGTCAATGATGCCATCCAGCCATCTCATCCTCTGTCATCCCCTTCTCCTCCTGTCGCCAATCCCTCCCAGCATCAGGGTCTTTTCCAATGAGTCAGCTCTTCGCATCAGGTGGCCAAAGTACTGGAGTTTCAGCTTCAACATCAGTCCTTCCAATGAACACCCAGGACTGATATCCCTTAGGATGGACTGGCTGGATCTTCTTGCAGTCCAATGGACTCCCAAGAGTCTTCTCCAACACCACAGTTCAAAAGCATCAATTTTTCAGCGCTCAGCTTTCTTCACAGTCCAACTCTCACATCCATACATGACCACTGGAAAAACCATAGCCTTGACTAGATGGACCTTTGTTGGCAAAGTAATGTCTCTGCTTTTTAATATGCCATCTAGGTTGGTCATAAGTTTCCTTCCAAGGAGTAAGCGTCTTTTAATTTCATGGCTGCAATCACCATCCACAGTGATTTTGGAGCCCCAAAAAATAAAGTCTGACACTGTTTCCATTGTCTCCCCATCTATTTCCCATGAGGTGATAGGACCAGATGCCATGATCTTAGTTTTCTGAATGCTGAGCTTTAAGCCAACTTTTTCACTCTCCTCTTTCACTTTCATCAAGAGGCTTTTTTGTTCCTCTTCACTTTCTGCCAGAAGGGTGTGTCATCTGCATATCTGAGGTTATTGATATTTCTGCCAGCAATCTTGATTCCAGCTTGTGCTTCTTCCAGCCCAGCGTTTCTCATGATGTACTCTGCATATAAGTTAAATAAGCAGGATGGCAATATACAGCCTTGATGTATTCCTTTTCCTAGTTGGAACCAGTCTGTTGTTCCATGTCCAGTTCTAACTGTTGCTTCCTGACCTGCATACAGTTTTCTCAAGAGGCGGGTCAGGTGGTCTATGTATAGATATATATATAGATATATATAGATAGATAGATAGATAGATATATATATATATATCCCCTCTTTTTTGGAGTTCCTTCCCATTTAGGTCACCACAGAGCACTAGGTAGAGATCCCTTTTCTGTACAGCAGGCTTTCACTAGCTATCATTTTATATGTAGTATCAGGAGTGTATATATGTCAATCCCAGTCTCCCAATTCATCCCACATCCTTCCTTGTCCCCTTAGTATCCATACATTTGTAATCTACGTCTGTGTCTCTATTTCTGCTTTGTAAATACGTTCATCTATACCAATTTTTTTCAGATTCCACATATATGCATTAATATATGGTATTTGCTTTTCTTTTTCTGACTTACTTTACACAAGTTTCAAAATAAAGGATCTTGTAAACATTACTCTTGCCTCAACTCATTTACCTGAAATGAAGAAATTCTATCCTTTCATTTTTGAATTCTATCATTCATTTTTGGTTTAACTGTTGCTATCACCAGGTCCTATTTTACCCTCTATCCCTTTTCCTGTAAAGAGGGCAACACACCATGATGAATACTCACATACTAAAAATGATTTTAATCAGAATTATTTAATTACTATTTTCCATAGATGAAATAATGAGTGAGATGAGTGGAAAGGATGATAGAAAAGAAAGTACTGGGAAGAAAAGGTGGAGAAGACTTAGAGTTTCTCATCTGCAGATGTGCCTCCATACTTGCTTTCATCCCTCTGAGTGTAGGAGGGATCCCTCTGTGTGTGTGTGTGTGTGAGAGAGAGAGAGAGAGAGAGAAAGAGAGTGAAAGGATATTGTGAGAGTGTCTGACTTTTTTTCAGCAGAACTGGCTTTGGGATCTTCAGTTTACTCTAGAAACCCAGTGTATTGTGTGTGTGTGTTTTTTTAACTTTTTATTTTGTAATGGAGTATAGCTCCAAAATCACTGCAGATGGTGACTGCAGCCATAACATTAAAAGATCCTTGCTCCTTGGAAGAAAAGCTATGACAAAGTTAGATTGCGTTTTAAAAAGCAGAGGCAATACTTTGCCGACAAAGGTCCATCTAGTCAAAGCTATTATTTTTCCAGTAGTCATGTGTGGATGTGAGAGTTGGGCCATAAAGAAAGCTGAGGGCCAAAGAATTGATGGTTTTGAACTGTGGTGATAGAGAAGACTCTTGAGAGTCCCTTGGACTGCAAGGAGATCCAACCAGTCCAACCTAAAAGAAGTTTGTCCTGAATATTCATTGGAAGGACTGATGCTGAAGCTGAAACTCCAATACTTTGGCCCCCTGATGTGAAGAACAGACTCATTAGAAAAGACCCGGATTCTGGGAAAGACTGAAGGCAGAAGGAGAAGGGGACGACAGAGGATTAGATGGTTGGATGGCATCACCAACTCGATGGACATGAGTTTGAGCAAGCTCCAGGAGTTGGTGATGGACAGGAAACCCTGACATGCTGCAGTCCATGGGGTCGCAAAGAGTCGGACATGACTGAGTGACTGAACTGATGACTGACGATAGCCAGTTTACAATGTTATGATAGTTTCAGGTGATCAACAAAGAGACTCAGCCATACATACATACACATGTATCCATTCTCCTCCAAATTCCTCTCTCCTCCAGGCTACCACATAACATTAAGAAGAGTTCCCTGTGCTATCCAGTAGGTTCTGGGAACCCGGTGATTTCGGCAGTGCCAGCCTGGTTCTGAGTGGGGAGGCTCTAACACGGCCGGCAGCTGTGCTATGACTGCCCTGCTGCAGCCATTGAATGGACCGTGTTCCCACATGTTCTACTTGTGGGGTGCTTCCTGTGTAAGTTCTGGTAAATTTCTGGTAAACTTGCTCCAGAAAAAGCATTCCAGGAAAATACAGTATGACTCTAATGATTCACCAGTTACTAATCACATACATGTACATATGTGAGTGTTTTGTCTGTCTGTTTTCAAACTGTTTTTATAACATTTAAATGTGGAATCATTTAAAGTAAGTATGTCCAATGGACTTCAGTAATCAGTAATAGAAATAAAAGGAGGAACAACAATAACAACTAAAATTCATTCCAGGGCTTACATTTTGCCAGGCATTTTTCTTAATGTTAAGGGTACTAACCACTGAACCCTCACAATCTTGCAAGTAAGGTTTTACTAGTATCCTATTTTATGGATGACAAAACTGAGGTAAGATTAACTATATACTACCTCTGGGAAAACACACATCTGATATTCTTAGAAATAGTCTATTATTTGAAATAGTAAAAATACTTTTACCTTTAAAACATATTTACAGATTTCAACTCAATAGGAAATTAGTGCAAAACACTATGATGAGCTATCCATGATTTAATATGCTTAGAAAGTGTGTACTCCTGAGGGACTGTAACCCAGTGGGGCCCAATCTTGTGTTCAGAATGGATTTTGAGAAGATAGATGTCTCCATGCAGAAAATAAGCTCCATTTTACTGGCCCAGGACAACTTCAGGACTATATGTAAATGCAGGTGGCTAGCATTTGCATGAATATACTTACATCTTCTTTAACTGCTTGTCCTCTGCCATATATAGAATTGAAATGATTTTCCTCCAATTCTTTGTGCTGTGGTAATATCTGAGTTTATCGTCTTTATGGTTAGGAGCTTCTCCCAGTTTGTTTGACTTCCCAAAGAAGCATTGTCTTGACAGCATCCGGTTCATCCTCCATAGGGGAGCTCATTAGATCAGTGTAGACACAAAGAGCACACCAAAGCAAAAAAGGCCAAGCTGTAATGGGAATAACAGTGGTTTGGATAATCCAATTTCCTGTCTTCTGCGGAAAAAAAATTCAATCTCACAGATAGAGTATCTTTCCCCAAAGTAATTCTTGGATGTTAGACAAGTTTATTCACTAAAAAAGATGACTGTGAGCACAGAAATGCCACTTAAGACCTACAATGGAAGCCAAGAAAAAGAAACAATCCAGTTTATTTTCAAGGCCATTATTAATTCCTATGGAATCTATAATGCAACATTTTTATAACAATGTAATTTAAAGGCTAATGCATGATATTACATTTTGAACTGAGAGGGTAACTGCTTGCTTTTTATTCAGTATTCTGCACAATAATTTACCTGAGGTTAAAAGCTGGGTTATATATTTTACTTTTTACTCTCAAAAAATCTTTGTTTTTATAAAGAGTTTTTAATAGAATTATAATGGTGAGAAATCAGTGTCAACATATGGAAGGACTGATTATAAAAGCGAATATTCACTGTGAATTTGCCTAGGTATTTATAAGAAAATTCAAAGACAAGGATTTCATCGTGAATTCAATTCAATTGAGGAATGTTTCCTGAATGTTTACTCTATGACAGGTAGGAACCAAGTATGATAAAAAGTCCAAAGAAACTCAGTATTTTCTCTGAGTTCTGGGAATTTATAGAATGTTAGTCAGATAACGTGGGCTTTAATTTTCTTATCTGTGAAATAAGAAAATTAAACTAAAATTAGAAAGAAGATAGTGGAGACATTTTCTCTGAATTTTATGTATTGTACACCTATATCTACAGTTCAGATTCCCTTCTACTCTAAACCTCATTAACGAACAAGAATTCTAATGAAGCATCAGAGATCATCTGATGGAAATGTATGCACATAGCTTGCGTCACAGTATTACAACTTGATGACTTGAGAAGTTGTTTAGTTGCCAAAACATGGTTTGCATGGAGGTCACACAGATTTAAAACTTATTAGTTACATTTATACACACTACTAATAGAGCAGTGTCCACACCACTCTGTTGCTTTGGAAAATGACCAAAACCCCACCAGCTTCATTTTTTCAACTTTCAGCCTGGAGATAATTTTACTTGTATTCCAACTTAGACATATGCTAAGGCCAAATAGTTTACTTGAACAACTCTAAGGAGCCCAAACCAATAAATTAATAGGTTGTGCCTAAAAATATGAGAACATTTTTTTGTTTTGTTCAATCAGTGGGATTAAGCAATTCTAGTTGTCCAGATGTACTAGGTATTGGATCATCTCAGGGAAGAACTTGAACAAAACAGACATTGTAAAACTTGGTCTTTATTGCTAAAAATGGAAAGTCTGAAGATTGGAAATTTGACCTAATATTGGCCTCAAATGGAAGCAAATTCAAACCAGAGCACAGAGATGGAAGACTTCCATGATGTCATCACCACTTCCAAGGCTATTGTGAAATAAGGAAAATCACCTTCTCAGCTCAACTTGTTGCCTGAGGACATGAAGTCCAAATGGAGGCCTAGGTTCTTTATCGATGCCTTTGTATTCATATCTGAACTTACTCTGAACATACTTTCCAAAAATACACAAATCTGGGCTTCAGTGTACTTAATAATAGGTGATAAAGAGAAAGAAAAGGGCTTGTGGATAAGAGTTAGAGGGATAACTGTTTGAAGCCTACTCCCACTTACTTGCCATGTTTCCAAATGGATGAAAGGGAGATTTTCGCATGGGCAGCATTGGACACGAAGGAAAGCTGTCAGAAATTGCTGCCTCCTTCTCTCTATTCTACTACCTGCTTCTACCCAGCTACACAGTCTGGTCCAATTCCCAGAACCATCGTCTCCACGATATTGGCACTAGTGAGACTTGCTGTGTTTTGTTACTTGATTAATATTTTATAGCCGTAAATAATGCATCCACCGACTTGGAGATTGTTACATTCCATGCTGCTGACTTACCTTGAGAGTCACAGAGCGCACAGCCACTTTGGGGTCACTAATTATGGGGATGAGCTATGAGATCCTGGAGTAAAGCAGATGGGGTGGGGGTGGGGTGGAAATAAGTCCACATGAGGCGGAGCTAGTGACGTTTTTCAACCAAGAGTTAGAGAGCAAAGTAAGAAGCAGATGATGTGTTGCAACTAGCATGAGAAGAAACAAGCAGACAACAGGAGATCAGTGTGAATATATTCTCTTTTTGTGTGGATAATATGATGAGAGGCTAACTATGTATTACCTGAAATTCCTAAATGAGATCAAATAAAAAGGAGCTATAGATTACTAACCTCTGGCTAGAGGCTATCTCATGATAGCCTGTGTGAGGAAGATGTCTTGGGGAAGGCTGCTCCATCAGCGTACTCGAATTAAGTTAGGACCTTCCTGTTCTTCCAGGATTCGATATTATCTCATGTATCATGAGTTTATGGGTAACTTTATGTATGACTTTTGTGAGTACAAATCTGCTAGTGATTGGCTTCAGTTGGTTTCAGAAGTGCTGGGAGCAGAGGGGAGTATAAAAGAAAGATGGGTCTTGGCTTTCTGTAGTTCCTTCACAGTTACAAAGTAGTGATTTTCTGCAAATATTGTAGTTTCTAAGGATCAAAATACATGTTTTTGAAAATAAAACTGAGATCTAGCAACTTTGGATTCCAAGATTCATGTTAATATGACCTGGACCAAATGGTGAATTGGCAAACAGTGATATAGTGAAGTTGATGCAGGAGAGTGGGACTGAGTCGTGAGTGGTCTCAATTGCAGATTATGGCTAGTTTAGAGCCCAGTGGTAATTTTACTGAGGAAGAAAGTGCAAATTCCACAATTATAAATGGCAACAGAAACTCTGTTTTTAGGTTCTTAACCTTAGAAATTTCTCTTTAATTTAGTAAGAGAATGCTTGTATGCCATTGATACTGAGGCTCCAGGACAACTCGGTTATGTAATGAAATTCCAATTGATGAAGAAATAGTGTAATATCCATATTGGCTTTAATGACAGTATTGTTGCAAAAGTGAAAACAAAACCATAGGGCAAATGATCCTTTGCAATAATGGCACTGTGTTTCATGAGTAATATAACTTCCCAAATCATAAGGGAAATTTTTATGATGGATGAGAGGGAGGAAGGTTTGGTACAGGACAGCAGCTACTATATGAAGAGAAGATTGATTGAAACAAATTATTAAGTCTTCAAAGAGTATAAAGTATTTTATAGTTCAGATTTACCCAGAGTTTAGAGCACAAAACGAGTCTCATCTCTTCATAATGCTTTTTTGGACTTCTTCCTAGTCTTCCATTATATTGTGCTCGGTCACTCAGTCGTGTCCAACTCTTTGTGACCCCATAGACTGTAGCCCACCAGGCTCCTCTGCCCATGGGGTTTCCCAGACAAGAATACTGGAGTGGGTTGCCATTTCCTTCTCCAGGGGATCTTACCGAACCAGGGATCGAACCCGAGTCTCCTGAGTCTCCTGCATTGGCAGGCAGATTCTTTAATACTTTGCCACCTGGAAAACCCCAATTATAGCTTTTGTATAATCTAGCTTGTGATCCTATTTAATGATTTATGATGATCTTTTTTCCTTTAGAGCAGTGCTATCCAATGGAAATATAATGTAAGTCACATTTGTCACTTAAATTTTGTAGTAACCATCTTTAAAAGGTAAAAAGAAGTGGAGGTTTTTTCTTTGGCTCAATGAACATTTTGCTGAAGTTTACTATACTATAAATGTTATTATGTTGTAAAGCTTTATATACATGTAGAAACATTTACAGTCTTAAGTGTGAAGCTTGAGGAATAACCACTAAGTGAATACATTTATGTAACCACCACCCAAACCAAGAAATAGAACACTTTGGAAGCCCTGTTTATGTCCTCTCCCAGTCGTGACCCTCTCTCTTCTCCTAAGTGGTAAGTCTGTCCTTACTTCTAACACCACAGATTACTTTTACTATTTTTGAACTTGATATAAATGGAATCATACAGTACATATTCTTTCATATATACATCCTTTCATAAAACACTATGTGAGATCCATCTATCCATCCATCTATTGATTTTCAGTGCTGTATATTATACCATTGTGTGAATACACTACAATTTCTTTATCCATTTTGGACCATTTTGAATACTGCTATTAGAATCATTCTTCTACATTTCTCTTGGAGCATGTATGTAGGCATTTCTTTGGGTATTTATCAAGGAGCTAAATGAATACATACTTCAGCATTCTTCATTTCAGTTACCATATTCTGAAATTTATGAATAGAATTATGATTCTAGAATTTCCATTTGATTTTTACAGTTTAAATTCTTTAGCTGAAATTTTCCTTCTTGTTATCTGATTTTGCAAATATATTAATAAAGTTTATTTGAAAGGCCATGGCTCATAATTCCAATATCTGATTCCCCATGAGTTGGAGATACTAATTTAATAATTATTTTATTTTATCCAAAATGATATTTCAGAATATAATCTAAAATTATTGATATTTTATATTTTTATACTAATTTGATAAAAATCCAGTGTGCATTTTATACTTATAGCACATTCCAGTTTGAACTAACCATATTTCGAGTGTCAGTAGCCACATGTGAGTAGTGGCTTCTGCATTGAACAGAGCAGTACTAGAATTTGAGTTCCTGTCTGACTTATTTTATTACTTTTAGGATATTCTATTATGCCATGAATGACATGGCACATAGAAGACACTCAGTATAAAAATACATTGAATTAAATTCATTGTAATTATTCATGATGTGAAGTCAGTGAGAATCTATCAGGAGCTTTAATCAGGTAGAGAAAGTATTTGCCTCAAATAGAAACACCAATCAGGGCTAAAATCCTCCAGTCAAATAAAACTTCATAAAGCACATAAAGACAGAAGTTTGCTAGTAGAAGTCAGAAGAGCCCAGGATCTGGTGCTAGGAATTTGATTGACGGTCCAGAGAGTTTTGCCTTGATGCCAGCCGTGCATGTGAGCCTGTGAACTGTCCCTTCCTGGACTCTGGGTTGAGTATCTTGGCCTTGGAGCATCATTCTCTCACTGCATATTTGAGTTAGCACTGATTTTTTTTTAAATCCTTGGTGAGGAGAGAACACTAAATAATATCCATTATCCCTTAATTCCTAAGTGATAACCAGAAAAGTCCAACAGAAAAATGACTAATGTCAAGCCACTTCTTTCAAAGAGGAGCTCTCTAAGCCTCTTCTGAAGCCAATGTGATAATATATCTTTACTCAAGCGAGGTTTTGGCAAAGGTGTCAAAAAGCTGGACGGTGCTGCAATGTTGATCATGAACTGTAATTCCACTGACAGGTTCTCCAATTTACAGATCTTTGTCTCTGACCCAGGAGGCTTGTTTGAATTTCCTGATGGAAAGCCAATAGTTTATCAATAATTCATTATTTTGGAGACCACTTAAGGCTTCATAGGAACACATGCATTTAAATACATTTTTTTAAAATTCTCCAGTGTTCCTGAGATCTTAGTTTCTTTAATACTTCTTTTATTTACTTGTTTTACTGGTTGCCGTTGTTGTGTGGTTTCTGAGGAAAAGTTGGATGTAATTCTTACCTTAGTTCCTCTATAGGTAAACAGTTTTTTCCTCTGGTTTCTTTTAAGACTTTTATTTATAGCTGATTTTCTACAGTTTGAATATGATATGACTAGATATAGTTTTGGATTTTTTTTGTGAGGGGGGCATTTTTCCTGCTTAGTATTCTGTGAGCTTCCTAGATCTGTGGTTTGATGTCTGACATTAATTTGGGAGGGGGGAATTCTCAGTCATTGCTTCAAAAATCTCTTCTATTCCTTTCTCCCCTTCTTTGGAACTGAGCTGAACACTGCGAGGCCCTTTGCAAACACATAGATCCCTCTATGTCCTCTGTCCCTTGTTCATAAAAAAGCTAAAGTCTCCCAGGGCTCCCAGAATGACAAAAGAGTAGGCTCTAGCAGTTATTGACAAGGACAGTAGAGTCACAGATTCAATGTCTAATGAAATAATGAGATTAACACTATTGTTCATAATAATCTGTATCTTTGTGGACATTAGAATAAGTGTAGCTTGCTCTACCCATATGTAAGCAAGTAACTAAAATTGTCAGCAAAGAGATTGCTACAGATCCACGTCAACATATTCCACTCTGAAAATATGGTGCCCTATGTCAGCATGACGGAGAAGGCAATGGCAACCGACTCCAGTACTCTTGCCTGGAAAATCCCATGGACAGAGGAGCCTAGTAGACTGCAGTCCATGGGGTCGCTAAGAGTCGGCCACGACTGAAGCGGCTTAGCAGCAGCAGCAGCAGCATGTCAACATGAAGAAGTTCTAGAATAAGGATCTTCTCCCCTAATTCCATAGAAATGAAATGATGTCTGACAAGTGGGGATTTGTAAGCAGCTTTTGCCCCTTTCCTGTTTATATTATCTCTGTTCCCCTTAAAACTTCATTATAAAAA
Source organism: Muntiacus reevesi (assembly GCF_963930625.1). Classification (NCBI taxonomy): domain Eukaryota; kingdom Metazoa; phylum Chordata; class Mammalia; order Artiodactyla; family Cervidae; genus Muntiacus; species Muntiacus reevesi. The sequence continues at coordinate 27,167,622 of NC_089250.1, forward strand.
TGTGCTCACTAGGCAACATTTAATCGAACTCCTGATTTTTGCTCTACTGAATGTACACAATGCCTTCCCTAACCTGTTGACTCCTTTCCTGTATTAAAAGGAGTTATAATGAAGAATCAAGCAGTAAAAGAATAACCGACTATCTACCTTTAGCTTCCCTTTAGCAAGTTTGCAGGCAGAAAACATAAGCAGAATAGCATCTAAAAGGAGATCAAAAATCAGCTGGTTGACTCACAATGGATAAATGACAAAGAATTTGACTTCTTAACTTACTGTTTAACTGAGATTGTTTCCCCCTTTCCCTTTAAAAATCATCATGGCTGAGAAGAATGTTCATAAGTGATCTCTGGACATGAGTCCACCTCCCCGCTAAATGGCTGATTTTCCTTTCTACCGACAATTACCCTTCGATTACTGGTTTTTGAGCAGCAAGCTGCTGAACCTAAATTTGCTGAACCTAACATCTCCTTTATACTCACATTATGCATGTGTGATTCCTCTTGCAGTTGTCTCACAATCCCAGGATATTCTGTTCTGTTTTTGTTTTTGTTTTGTTTTTAGTCTCCTTTCTTTACTCTTCAGCTTTCAAGGATTCTATGGATAAATCTTCTAGCCCAATCTTCTCTTCAGCCACATCCAGTTTATTAATAAGCCTATCAAAGGCATTCTTTGTTTCTGTTTTAATGGTTTTGATCACTAATATTTCTTTTTTGGTTGTTTCTTAGAACTTATATATCTCCACCTACATTACCCATCTGTTCTTAGTGTGTGTGTGCTTTAACTACTAGAGTCCTTAGTATATTAATCAGAGTTGTTTTAAATTCCAACTCTGGTCATTCCAACATCTCTGCCATGCCTCGTTCTGATACTTACTCTATCTCTTCAAATTGTGGTATTTTCCTTTTGATGTGTTTCATAAATTTTTCTTAATAGTTGGACATGATATACTGTGCAAAAGGAACTGTTAAAAATAGGCCTTAGTAATGTGGATGTGTAGTGTGGAAGGAGAGGAAACATGGCAGAGTCCTGGGCTAGGTCTCAGTCTTTTAATGTGACCTGAGTCTCTGGACCGCGAACTTTACAAGAATTTATCAGTTTTTCCCTCCTGCTCCCCCCGCCCCACCCCACCCCTTAGGTGAGACAGGATGGCTAGAATGAGCTGGAGTTGGGTATTTTCCTTCTCTGGTCAGTTAGGCTCTGAGAAAGCCCCAGAGGGTTAGGCTCTGGCTAACCAGTTTTCCCTGAGGGCAGCCCTCATTAAGAAAAACAGAATATCTAGGCATATTTCAAAACGGTTCTTTCCCCCTCCTCCAGCAAGAAGCCTGGGAGGGATTTTTCTCCTGTATTTACTGTGGGAATCTGGTTATATTCCTGGAGGTAAAGCTCACAGTATTGACTGTGACTGGGTTTGCCTGATGCCTTTTAACTCTCAGACTGTCCGCACTGAGCCTCCAGCAATTCGTAAAATTACAATGCAGATTTCCTATCCCAACACTGGTGTCTGCTCTGATGAGCCAAGCCCTGTATTTGATTGTCTCTCTCCATCTTGGGAGCAGATGTTTGCCCTATGTCCTCCCCTCTCCTCTGGATCCAAGAAGAGATGATTATTCAGTCTGTTCAGCTTTTACTTATTCAAAAGGAGTGGTGACTTCCAAGCTCCATATATGTGAAACAGGACATTTAGTTTATTTTAAGACCCAATAATATTTTAAAATGTGATATTGATATGATATTCTACCTGTGATATATATGAATAAATAATATATAGGCCTTATTAATCTCATTGGTAACATTCTTTCATCTCAATTATTTGCTTTCTGTTTACCTCATTAGAGACTAGACTTTATTTTTCTTTTTAACTGTTTGAATCCTTGTGCTATCTATTGCTAATTTTGTCTCTCTGATTTGCACATTTTAAACTGTATCTTCATTGAAATTTCAGTTTTGTGACTAATAACTTTAGCCTTTATTCATTGTTTTGTATTTCTTTTATTACCTTTAAAATGCCTCAGTATCACAGAATTACAGTTTGTCAGAAACTTAGAAATTTTATGGTATAATATCTTAATTCTGAGACTTTAAGACACATATTTTGCATTTTGCATAAGACAAAATTATGCATTTTGTGCAAGTTCGTGAAGCACACATTAATAAATCGAGACTAGAACTGACTCCCCATTTTGCTCTGAATAAAAATTAATAGCATGTTAAGATGTACAGAACTGGTGCCTGGCATCTCTGATTTCATGCCAAATACTTTCCCCTGTGCTGGCCACTCCTCCTGCCATAACCCAAATACCAGCCACACGGGCTACTGGGGGCCTCTGTCCCGCTGCTCCCTCTTCATAGAACTTTCTCCCTACAGTTAGCTACACAGGTAACACTATACCTTCTTCAAGCCTTTGCTCATTGTCACCTTCTCTATAAGATTAACTTTCACCACTCAGGTTTAAATTTCACCTTCCCATAAAAATGCATACCACATCTCCCTTACAGGCTCCAATTTGTCTTTTTCCATTTACCACCTTTGAACATACTACATCTATTCCAGAACTTAGGTTCAGCTGTTTGCTACTCAAAAGCCAATGATCAAGGAGCCAAGGATCAAGTTTCCGTAGAAAGGAAAGGTGCTTTATTCAGAAACACTGACAATCTGGGGAGAAGGTGGACTCTTGTCCAGAGGCCAACTCCAAAGATTCTGCTCAGTCATGACAATTTTTATAGGGAAAGGGGGGAAATGATCTCGGTCAGTCATTAAGGTAAGAAAGAGGTCAGATTCTTCATCATTTTTCCATTGTGTACAGACTGCGGACTTCTCCTGATCTTCCTTTGGATGCTCTCTTGCCTATGTGGCCACCTGCAAATTTGCTGAGGGAGATCTGGGGGTAGAGAGTCAATCATTCTTTAACTAGATTCTTCATTCTTACTCCTTTTAGTCCAGGAAAGGAATCAACGGACTTTTAGGTGAGGCATCATGTACATTCAGTAGAGCAAAAATCAGGAGTCGGGTTAAGTGTTGCCTAGTGATTTCATCTTTTTAATTAAGGTCTGAGGGAAACAGAGATGAGCAAACAAAGAAGAGGCAAAAGAGCTGCTAACATATCTTCTTTTCTTTACTCTCTGTCTCCTTTACACAGCCTATGCCTGCCACAAGGGCACAACCCTTTGTCTACATTTGTTCACTTATGCAGGTGATGCAACAGTAAAGAATCTGCCTGCCAATTCAGGAGACACAGGAGATGCAGGTTCAATCCCTGGATCAGGAATATTCCCCTGGAATAGGAAATGGCAACCCAGCCAAGTGTTCTTGCTGGAAAAAATCCCATGGACAGAGGATCCTGGCAGCCTATAGTCCATGGAGTCGCAAAGAGTCAGACATGACTGACTGAGCATGCACAATCACATGCACCCCAAGAACTAAAACAGAGCCAGGCAACTGATAATAACTTTGTTAGCATTTGTTGCATGGATGAGCATGTGAATTCCAGTAGACTGATTATTTAATTAAAAAAAATTTTTTTTTATTTATTTTATTTGTTTTTCAGCTGTGCTGAGTCTTCGTTGCTGCCTGAGCTTTCTCTAGTCATGGAGAGCAGGGAAGTCCTGCCTCAGACCTCTCATTGCAGTGGCTTCTCTTGTTGCAGAGCACAGGGTCCAGGCACATGGGCTTTAGCAGTTGCGACACGTAGGCTCAGCAGTTGCAGCTCCCAGGCTCTAGAGCAAAGGCCCAATAGTTGTGGCAATGGGCTCAGTTGCTCCACGGTATGTGGGATCCTCACAGATCAGGAATCAAACCTGTATCTCCCGCGTTGGCAGGCAGATTCTTTATCACTGAGCCACCAAGGAAGTCATGATTATTTAATTTTCATGGCTACTTCATTTATTAAGGCTATATCTTATAAAGTATTTAATTTAATAGCATTTAAAGACTATACTTAAACGACATTACCAAACAGGAACAATTGAGCTGAAAAAATAATGAAAACTAATGTGAAAGTGAAAGTGAAGTCGCTTAGTCTTGTCTGACTCTTTGGGACCCCATGGACTGTAGCCTACCAGGCTCCTCCGTCCATGGGATTTTCCAGGCAAGAATACTGGAGTGGGTTGCCATTTCCTAATGTGGTAAACATAAATGTAGGTTAAAATACGCAAATTAGTTATTTATTTTAGTGAAAAACAACCTGGAGGATTAGGAAACAGGAATGTGATACATAAATTCAATTCAGGAAAGTAGTTCTCAAAATGTGATCTGTATCAAAACACTCTTTGTGTTTAATACCAAGAAGTCATTTTGTTTTCTCATTCTTATTCTCCCCCAAATGAATATGAAGTTCTCTTGAGGCTAGTTGATGTGTAATGTCGCAAAAGACTGACCACAGATGCAGATTTGGGAATCCAGCTGTCTTTAAGGAAGAAGACATTAAAGCAAGTTACAAAAATGTACAATAATGCTATGCTTCTCAATATATATTTCTTTTATTTTATCAATATAGTTAACTTTCATTACAATATTATTTATAGTGATGTGTAACTGTATTATTATTTCTAAATTAATACATAGGCTTTTTTTTAATCTTTAATTTTAATTTCTAAAATGGTAACTGTTAATGGGTACTACCCATACAAACAAAAGCTCTTTGGGCGCCCCCAGTAATTTTTTAAAAGTATAGAACTTTCCTAAGACCAAAGCATGAAGAACACTGAGCAAGCTTCATTTACAGAGGTTAAATATAGTATTACTGAGATATTCTGATCAGTGCTTCACACTGGTCAGATTAAATATGGGTGGGCATGAATTTCAGGACCCTTACTTCAAGAGTGAGGTAGTCTGACAGTTAATAAATCAGAAAAATACAGAGTAATGGCTTAGAGATTGGACTTCGAAGCAAGACTACCTGGGCTTGAATCTTGCCTCTACTAACTTCTTAATTATATGAGCTTGTGCATTTTTCTTATCTATAAAAAAATTAGGTCATGACAGTTGTGAAAATTAAATGATTTGATATATGAAAAGTACTTAAAAGAGAGCCTAGCACATATAAACAGTATATAAGTTTTCATTATTATTGTTGTCATTATTATTATTAGCTTGTACAGGCATAATTTGCATTTCCTGAGGAAAAAAGCAATCACAGGAAAGAGTCTCATGGGGCTGCATCACAGTGAAAGCAGCCAGTAGACAACTAATAAACACAAACAGTAGCAAATGTTATTGGAAGTAATGATAAGGGCTGTGAATTGTGATGCAGAATTACTGGAAATTACTCCTTTTAGCTGGACTGGTCTGGAAAAGCCTTTAGAAAATAAAACCTTTTTATAGAAACTTGAATTATGAGCAAGGAGGAAACCACATGAAGATCATTAAGGGAATAATCATATAGAGAGAAGTAAACATTAGAGGCCCTAATGTGGGAAAGGCACCAGCAAGTTTGAGGCAGCTTTTAAGATCATTGTTGCCAGAACAATAAATTCTGGAAAAAATGGAAGGAGATGAGGTTAGTACCATGGCACAAACAAAGATCTTTCCTGCGTTCTATGGAAAACCATTACTGGGTATTGAATTGCAGGGACAGAATGTACACACTAGAAGGGAAGTCTGCAGGGTGGAGGATGACTTTAGAGGTGAAGGAGTATGTGAACAAAGACAAGGAGGATAAGATTCTGCGGCTTCAAAATGGTGGTGGTTTGATCTGAAACTGTAGTAGTAGAATGATGACATAGTCATATTTTATTATAGATTTTTAAAGTAGAACAAATAGCATATACTGCTGGGTTAAATATAAGGTGTAGAGGAAAGATCACAACAAACTGTGGAAAATTCTTGAAGAGATGGGAATACCAGACCACCTTACCTGCCTCCTGGGAAATCTGTATGCAGGTCAAGAAGCAACAGTTAGAACCAGACATGGAACAATGAACTGGTTCCACATTGGAAAAGAAATACTTCAAGGCTATATATTGTCACCCTACTTATTTAACTTATATGTAGAATACATCAAGCGAAATGCCGGACTGGATGAAGCACAAAATTAAATCAAGATTGCTGAAAGAAATATCAATAACCTCAGATATGCAGATGACACTCCCCTTTTGGCAGAAAGTGAAGAGGAACTAAAGAGCTTCTTGATGAAAGTGAAAGAGGAGAGTGAAAAAACTGGGTTAAAACTCAACATTCAAAAAACTAAGATCATAGCATCTAGTCCCATCACTTCATGGCAAATAGATGAGGAAACAATGGAAACAGTGACAGACTTTATATTCTTGGGCTCCAAAATCACTGCAGATGGTGACTGCAGCCATGAAATTAAAAGACACTTGCTCCTTGAAAGAAAAACTATGACCAACCTAGACAGCATGTTAAAAAGCAGAGACATTATTTTGCTGATGAAGGTCTGTCTAGTCAAAGCTATGTTTTTTCCAGTAGTCATGTATGGATGTGAGAGTTAGACCATAAAGAAAACTGAGCGCCGAAGAATTGATGCTTTCGAATTATGGTGTTGGAGAAGACTCTTGAGAGTCCCTTGGACTGCAAAGAGATCAAACCAGTTAATCCTAAGGGAAATCAGTCCTGAATATTCATTGGGAGGACTGATGCTGAAGCTGAAACTCCAATACTTTGGCCATCTGATTAGAGAAGACCCTGATGCTGGGAAAGATTGAAGGCAGGAGGAGAAAGGGACAACAGAGGACGAAATGGTTGGATGGCATCTCCAACTCGATGGACATGAGTTTGAGCAAGCTCCGGGAGCTGGTGATGGACAGGGAAGCCTGGGGTGCTGCAGTCCAAGGGGTCACAAAGAGTTAGACATGACTGAGCAACTGAACTGAACTGAGCTGTAGAGGAAAGAGAGAAATCAAGAATGATTTCTAGCTTTTGGACTTAAATACTGAATGAATAATAGTATTGTTTATTAAGATGGAGAATTTGGTAATAAAAAGTTCTAATAGAAAATCAGTAATTTTGTTTAGATCATGTTGATGCTGTGACATAAAAGAATTTCAAGTAAACAAGTCTCAAATGAATTTGAGCCTCTTGAGAGAAGCCCAGGCTTCAATGACTCTCATTGAAGAGTCATTTGTGTATGATTGGTATTTAATTAACCAGGACTGGTTGAGATCACTTAGAAAGAAAGTATAATATAAAGACGAATGGTAAGGTGACAGTGGTAAAGAATCCGCCTGCCAATGCAGAGGATATGGCGTCCATTCCTGGTCCAGGAAGATCTTACATGCTGCAGATTAGCTAAGCCTGTGCACCACAATATCAAGCCTGTGCTCTAGAGCCCAGGAACTGCAACTATTGAGCCCATGTGCCACAACTACTGAAGCCAGCGTGCCCTAGAGCCCATGCACCACAAGAGAAACCACCGCAATGAAAAGCCTGAGCGCTGAGTAGCTTCTGCTCCCTGCAACTAGAGAAAGCCCGTGTGCAGCAACAAAGACCTAGCGCAGCCCAAATAAATAATAAATAGATTAAATTATTTTTTTTAAAAAGAGAATGGTAAGGATAAGGTTCTGGGCAAGCCAATATTTAACAGCAGAGGATAACTATCCAGCATCCTATTTGAGAGGAGCAACCAATGAATTATAAAGAAAACCTCAGGAAGGTATAGTGTCATGTACTCCAGCAGATCAAAGTGACACTTTCAAATGAATGTCTATAATACTAACAAGAGCAATGGAGATAAGGACAAAGAATAGACCACTGGCTTTGTCAAGTATTCATGACTCATTAAAGTTTCTTTGAGTAGAGTGGCAAAGACAAAGGCTCAATTGCAGTGATTAGAAGAGATACCAGAAGGTAGTAAAGTGAAAACAGAAACTTCATACAATTTCACAAAATTTGGAGCTTGCACATCCGGAGATTGGAACAAGAGATCTAAGAAGACTTTCTTAAACATGGAAGTGAGGAAAGAATATATGATAATGGGTAGTGAAGAGAATAAGCAAATCTGAAGTTTCTATGATGATGCTGGAATGGCTATAGTAGAATAAATGCTCTAAAATAAAAGGTGAGAGTCCAAGACTCTTCATATTCGAAATCAAGATTTCAGAAGCAATGCTGTCATTGGTGATGACCAGACCTGGATCCTTGTGAGATCCCTGGCATCGTCAGAGATGAGGTGGAGAAAAGTTCACTAGGGATAAGAAGCCTCAAGATCTAAAGAGCTAGAGTATCAGATGACATATAACTGAATGTCTGAGATCACCGTGCTTCAGGGAAGGGGAAGACAGTGGCTAAGAGATGGTAGAACACATGGAATGGTAAAGTCTGAGAAACACTTCAAATGAGTTTATGTTTTTGAAAGGCCAGAAGAGTTTGGATGTAACAAGCAGAAGCAGGGATTTTACAAACTCCAGAAGCAGACCTTGAAGTATTAGGGTAGATTGGGAGAAAAACTTTTTTTTTTTTTTTTGAGGACCTGAAGGGAAGGAGTATCCTCAAGGAATAGCTAAGTTTCTGTTGGAATAATAAACAGAAGAGTAATGCTTAGAGGAATAGAATTTTCTTTTAACAGACCAAGAGGGCTAAGTGAAAGATTTCAGGAGAAAGGTCTGGGAGTTTGGGTAGAACACATGTTTTACACAGGGAATTGGGCACATGAGTCTACATGATCATGATTCATCTGAGAGTCTTGCTTTTCTGATAATGAGTGAGGAGTGGGGAGATAGGAGGAATGATGGGTTTAATCCTGCAAGTCTCTGAGTCTGAAATGATTGAGAACTCAGGAAACCTGGAGAGAAGCAGACCTCCAGAGCACATGGCAGTTGAGTGTCTCGGTGGGCTGTCTAACCATCAGGAAGTCTGGAAGTCAGGAGGATTCCCTGAACATGTGAGCTAAAAATGTCAAGGCTGCTGGTCTTGCTGCCAGCCAGGTTTATAGCACCTGAAGCATAAGAAACTCAGGGCAACTGGTCCAAAACAGAACAACCATCACTGAGATATTTGGGGTTTGAGCATGGTACAGTAATGTCGATGTCTCACCTGGGGAACTTCAGAAAGGCAGTGGTTTTCAAAATGTTTGGGTATAAAAATAAAATCTGAGGATATAATTATGATCCTTGATCTATAGAGAGTGAGGCTGTTAAACCACTTCAACAAATTCTGCTTACTCTTAGGTCAGCGAGAAAGTTCATTTGGGTTTTTCCTTAACATCTTATGAAAAAAACTTGAACAAAGTTTTTGGCCAACCCAATACTTTCTGGATAAGCTCTCAACCAGCAAATCTAAATCTTAGAATTTCAGATGGTTACATCCTTAGATTGTGAATATCACTGCTACTACTGTGACACTCTTTGTAAGAGTTGTTTGAAGACAATGTCTTTCCCTGTTTCTCTTAGGAACATTTTGGTTAGAAGTATCCTTCCCTTTCCTTTCTCAATTTTAAGATGTCAGTGGAACAGTATTAGTTCCTCTATGTAGAGGACCTGAGACTCCCAGGCAGGAAATGAAAGGCAGATGACAGAAATTCCCAACTGGTAAAGACCAGCAAACGTAGGCCAAGTTGAAGGGAAAAACGGACCTCTTCTGCCACTTGAAATGTGTCTGAATGGATGCCACAGGTAGGAATCTGGGGTTTTCTGAGCAAAAACAGTAAATGGAGGGTTCACATCCAGTTGTTCTAAATGGTGGTTTTGGAGACAGAGAGGCAGGAACTCCTGATCCAGGCTACAGACTGTGGTCAGTATTTGCTGCTGAATGTGTATCATGGTGACAATAATGCATCAAAATTTGAGGTTGGGGACCACAGTGGTTTGGGGAGTCCCACTGTTTCAATAGTCTTCTCAGTTTAAGCTCTCACCCTGTACTTTCCTCAGTTTAGAGTTTCAATAGTTTTCCTGTCTTTGCCCCAGGAGACTTGCTTGGCAAAGCTAGCAAATCAAGCAGCTCTTACAGATCAACAACTAGACCTGCCAGGTTTCTGCCTCTAGGACTGCCAGGTTCCTAACAAGCACCAGGAGATGGAATGAGGCAGATGGCAGGAAGCACAATTGGCCTTGCACCCACAAAAGCCTGTGAGGCCACTGCTTGGTACAACGCTTCCCTCCCTTCATTCTTTTATGAGGGAAATAAACCAAGTAGCCCTGAGGGGAATTGAAACATATAACAAAACACGGTTGGCTCATGAAGAAATAGTCTGAAGATGCATTTATATTTAAACTGCATTTTCTGTTGGAAGGCAAGTACTAGAGAAATATTCTTTTTACTCTTGTCTATCCTCTGCTTCCAAATGGACCAGAAAATGCCAAGAATACAGAGTTGATCTCTACAGACTGGGCTGGTTTAGAAGCCAGCATGTTTGGTAAGCAGCTTCATCAATAGTCTCAAAGGCTCGACTACTTTGTGTATCTCATACTGTAATTACTCTGTTTATCTCACACTGTATCATTTCCTGTCTCAAGGCCAAGCCCAAGAAGTCAGTCTACATCTGCCTAGTTGACTGTGCTCAGTAACCTCTGACACAGAATTACGGCTAGTCAGGTCAAATGAAAATGAAGAACTATACTACTCACAAGGCATTTAAAAAAGAATTAAAATCTACTTTTAAAACCTAAAACTAAATCTTAGGCAATATTTTCTGATGATCTTGGTAGTTTGAAGTGAATCAGTCTTATATCCAAAAATTTTCATCTTTCATCAAATTTCACTGTGATATTCTGCCCAGTACCCTAGCTAGTATACTATTGTAAAGAATTGTTATTCAATACTTTATACATATATACAGTAACAGAGTAAAAACTATGATTATTCTTTTGTGTTGTTGCTGTTGTTGTTCATATGTTTGTTTTCTTGAGCTGACCTCTTTATCATTATGTAATACCCTTCTTTATCCTGATAACTTTCCTTGCTTTGAAGTCGGCTCTGTCTGAAATTAACATAACTACTCCTGGTTTTTTTTTTTTGGACTAGTGTTAGCATGATACATTTTTCTCCATTCATTTGTTTTTAGTCTGTATGTCTTTATATTTAAAATGAGAATTTTATAAACAACATATAGTTAGGTTGTGTTTTTTAATTGCTTTTGAAAAATTTATTTATTTTTAATTGGAGGACAATTGCTTTACAATGCTGTATTGGTTTCTGCCATACATCAACATGAATCAGCCATAAGCATACATATGTTCCCTCCCTCTTGAACCTCCTTCCCACTTCTCCACTCCTCCCACTCTTCTAGGTTGTTACAATTCTTCTTTATAATGATGAAAGTTGAGGTTGCAAGTGAATTAGCTTTGCTCTTTTGTATTTTGGTTGGAGATTGGGTTCTTATAAACTTTCAGAAGGAAAACATATTTCCACTGGTTCACATGAAGTGATAATGAGACAACTTTTACTCTGTTAAGGGAAAATTTTTAATTATGCTAAGTAAAGTAAAGTCACTCAGTCATGTCCAACTCTTTGGGACCCCACGGACTGTATGTAGCCTACCAGGTTCCTCTGTCCATGGGATTTTCCAGGCAAGAGTACTGGAGTGGGCTGCCATTTCCTTCTCCAGGGCATCTTCCCGACCCAGGGATCGAACCTGGGTCTCCAGCATTGCAGACAGGCACTTTACCATCTGAGCCACCAGGGAAGCCCTTTAATTATACTAGAAGTCTCTATATTGTAACCGATTTGCCCATATGTCTAAAGAGAGAAATTATGGGCTGTCATTGTTCTCCTTTGCATGTATTATGTCCTTATAGACAAGAAAGAAGATATACAAAAAAAAAGCAACGTCCTCATCCCAATAGAGAAAAGTTCTTAGTAGTCAGTACTTCTGAGTGCTCCTGAAATTGCATTATATGCAAATAGTAACCAGTTCTTTGCAAGGCAGAGTCAGAACCTGAAACAGAAGGGTTAAGTCATGGTGAATTACAGAAGTCAGGCAATAGAGCAAAAATATTGTGAGTAAAACTTCCTGAAGGCATATGTTATACTTGGACCTTGTGCCTAAATGATTTAAACAAAATGATTCACTTTGTTGAAACAGTACATCATTCCTGACTCCCCTTTTCACACAAGCTATTACATTTGGTCATAATGAGAAATTTCCTTCAGCATATTTGCTGAAGCTACTTATGTTGGTAAAAATGAAAAGCAACATCATTAAATAAGAAGGAATAATATTCAGCATAAATACAGTTTTATGAGAGATGCCAAATAAAAGCTATTCCAGATGAAATCTATTTAAGGTTATAATAAGTTAATGTAAGTAGTAAATGCAATTATAAAAACTACTGGAGTGTTGATAGTTTCTAGTTTAAGATAACATATGGTCAATTTTTCCTGTAGTAGACAGGGTTTTTCTTTAACAGATTGAAATTTTGGCAACAATATAGATAAGCTTCCCCCTCCCACCCACCCATACACATTTTTCTTCTTGGCAGCACTGCTATCAAATCTCAAACTTTATCACAAAATTATTTTGAAAAATATCTAGGTCTCCAAGATCTACATTTGAACCTAGATAATGGGCTTATATTAGACATTTTCCTTCATCTCTTAAGTAAAACCCTCTACTGAATATTCATTTTTGTTATTCTCCCTGATCATCTGTCAATGTTGCAATTTCAGAGCAGATAAGGTGAGAATCTCAGGGTCTCCATTCTGTGAAGCCGATTTCTCCCCTTAGGACAATAAAGATGTTCATTCAATTTTATTACTATTATGTCTTTAATCCACCAAGAAGATTCATGTATCTTTTAGTCACACAATGTTTAGGGGTACTAGTGTCCATTTTTTAGATTTATCAACCAGTAAAGATAGAAAATCCATCTGCTTTGTCCACTATTGTGTCTTCTAGTTTTTGGTTTACATAGCATAACTCATATATAAAGAAAATAATATATACTTGCAAAAGGGTTTATAGACATTCAGTCCAATATAAGCAACTCCATATATATGATCTGGCTTGAGAAATAAAATATAACAGTATGTTGAATTGTGTGACCCCCTCCCCTGAGAATATCGTTATTGTTAATAAACTTTGTGCTTATTTTCTCTCATTTTAAAGAAATAATTTCACCACCTTAAATATACATATATTTTAAACAGTTCAGTCTTATACAGTATTGAACTTTATATAAGTAAATGAGTTGGTAATATTCTTCTGTAACTTGCTAAAGAATATTAAAGTGATATTTCAGGTTTTTAAAGGTATTTTCATAAAATGATTGGCATTTAGTTGCTATTTCCCATATTATCCCTCCCTGGTTTGGGCTTTATGGTTATATAAACCTCATAAAGTGAATGGAGGCATGAATCCTCTTTTATTTTTACCTTCTCTGTTTTAAGATTTGGTTAAAATTTAATAATGCATTTCTCATATATTTGGTGAACATACTTATAAAATCATTTAAGCCTGCTGTTTTCTGGGGAAAAAATATTCAATCTCTATATTATGGGACTTTTTATTTCATGTTGAGTCAGTTATATTTTATCTAAAACATTTTCTTCTAAGTTTTAAAATTTATTGCCATAAAGTTTGCACATGGTTTCTTATTTTTTAATCTGTTGTGTTTACAGTCATGTCCCTCTTTTTTATCTCCCAGAGTTATTTATATTGCCTACTCTCCTGTTTTATATTGATCTTAGCAGATTTCTGTCAGTTTCACCAGCCTCTTTAAAGAATAAAGCTAGCTCCTTTTTTTCTTCTTTTGTAGCTTTGTCCCCTATTTCCTTAATATCTATTCTTATTCTAAGGTTTGTCCTCTGTGTCTTTATGCTATTTTTCTTACAATTTTTTAAATTTTTTGTTCATTTCCTAGTTCATTCATTTTCTACCTTTTCTCTTCTTTCCTATAAGATTTTATATCTGATTTTAAAAATGAAGTATGAAAAGAATATCTATCATCACATATCAAGCATGATATTCTAAACATGATTATTATAACAATATTATTATTTATTTACTTATTCATTCAAATATCCTATAACTTTCTCATCTGGAGTTTGCTTGAATTACCAATTATATATACCAAACTGAAGGTTGTATTACAAATTCACTTTAAGATGCTGAATTTCTCCTTATTGTTTTTATTTCCCTAATGTTTGCCTAGTATATTTTAAGAAGCTATATTAAGAGCATACAGATTTTAAATTATCTTCCTAGTGTAATTTATCATGTGTACTGGACACACTTGTAACTAATAATGTTTTTGCTTCAAAGACTATTTTGTCTAATATTAAAATATCTATTTAACTTCCTTGTGTGTGATATTTGCTAGTATTTTTGTTTAATTATCTGTCATTTTCTTTCAATCAAAATAATATATACTTCTTATTTTAGTTGTGTCTGTTATACAAAACATCTAACTCATTTTTATTATTAACCCACCTAATTTTTTAAAAATTTTAGCTATCAAGTTTAGTTCACAAACATTTATTTCTTTTTTATTTCTGTTTCTATTTCTTTGCTTTTCCATTGTTTCTTTTGTCCTGACATTTTTTTGGATTGATTATAAATTTATTTCCCAATTCTGGCAAATTCACCATCTTTTTACTTCTTAAATTCTACTCCTCTCCCACATTCTTTCTTCTCTTCTCGAGCTCTAATCAGAATCATGTTAAATCCTTACAGTCTGTTTGTGAAGAATTTCAACTTTTCTCCCGTACTGTACCATCTGAATGCATATGCCTCTTTCTTAATATCTTCAGCCAAATACTTCAATCCATGACTTTTCTCTTCAGCAGAGTCTAATTTTACTCTGGAATCTAGCCATTGAGATTTAATTTATATTATGTTCTCACATTTCCAGAACTTCTATCTGCTTATTTTCTAATTTACCTAGTCATTTTTCACTTGTCTCATATCCATGTATAGGCGTCCACATTCCCACTTTATTTCTTTAAACAAATCATATGTAGCTATTTTACATCTGTATTCACTAACTACAACATCTGAAGCACTTGAGGGTTTCTGTCTGTCTTTTGGCCATCTCTTCTTAGTGATATCTTGCTTTCATGTGTTTTGCAATTTTTAATCAAGTGCTTGTTTTGGTATGACTTCGATAAGTGGAATCTTGAAGTACCTGGATGGGGTAGTGATACCTCTGGAGATAATTTCCCTGTGTTCCTGCCTCACACCTGGCCTACATTAAATATGTTTCTAGGCTGGAGGTTTACTAGAGCACAAAGGTGGTATCAGATGGAATTTCAGACCTTTGTGAGATTAAGACTGTCACTGTGAATTTTCAGAGCAGATATCTGGAATGTTCTTTGTTTTACATCAGAGTCAAGGTGAAGATTAACCAATCTTCCTTTGCTTAGAAAACATTTTTCTACCATGTCCTCTCATAAAAGGTTTAGTTTCCTGGACCTTCCAAATCTATGAGAGTCTAAGTTATTGGGTTGGCCAAGAAGTTCATTTGGGTTTTCCACAACATGTTACAAAGAAAGCAAAAGAACTTTTTGGCCAACCCAGTACGATTTCCCCCACCCATGGTGTGGACCAAGTCTTTGTCTCTTGTTCCCTGTGTGATCATTAAACCATGAGGCACCTGGCAACAGGAAAAAACTCTCACAGAAGTGGCTTCAGTGCCTCATTAGCACACTGATATGCAGCCCCACTCTTTGTTTTGAGACTTGTATATTTTCCTAACATTTTTAAGGGCTTAGTACATATTTAAAGTTATCCTTTTGGTATTCTGGACTTCCCAGGTGGTGCTAGTGGTAAAGAACTCACCTGCCAAGGCAGAAGTAAGAGACTGGGTTTCAATCCCTGCCTCGGGAAGATCGCTTGGAGGAGGGCATGGCAGCCCCCTCCAGTATGCTCGCCTGTTGAGCTCTATGGGCACAGGTGTCGGGCAGGCAGTCTGTGGGGTCGCAAAGGGTCAGACATGAGTGAGCCACCAACACACATTTTTTGGTATCCTAGTCAGAATTCTTAGATCTTTGCTGGTTGGAATATTTTTCTTTGAGAATCCCTACTCCATCATTGCTCGAGTGGGAATACAATAAGTATTTATTAGTCAGGAGATCTGACCAGTGTTTTTCATCATGAAGATGCCTCCACTATTTTGCGAAAGAAAACAAAAACGGTCTCCCATTTCCTGCAGTTCGGTGTGCACTAACCACACTGCCTCACATCCTGCCTTCCTTTTTACTCACTTTCCTTTTCCACTTTTCTCCACATAATGATATTCAGATATGTAAGACTGACATCTCTTTACACACACACACACACACACACACACACACACACACAATACTGACCTATACTCCTTCAAAAACTAATATCCATGTCAGACAAAGAGAAACCCATTTCTTTTCTTCTACTGAGCTATTGTTAAGGGAATCACAGTGACTTCAGATGAAAGAGAAACCTTGATTTTAACAATAGCTCTGTCCGGATTAGCTATGAAGGAATCTGACTTCGTGATCCAACTCATATAGCCTAAGTATCATTTCCTGAAAAAATGAGGAAGAGTGGAGTTGGGGAAGGAGGCAATGAAGAGTTATTCTTTCCTCTCAGGTTTTGGTCATGAAGAGCTGGGGTGGCTCCGGGATCTGCTGCAAATAGTATCTGTGTAATTAGCAGTTTTGTACTGTACACTTGGAAGTTGTTGGGAAGGTGAATTTTAGTTATACTTTCTGGTCATGATAAATAAATAAATAACAAAAAGAAATGTAAGGAATGAGGAGGAAGCTGTAGATAATCTCTGAAGCTCTTTTCAGGTGTAATAACCACTAAATCTATAAATCTGGATATGCTTCGGCATTGGGCAATTTTAAAATTAGACTTCATATGATCCTACAACTTACATGAGTTTGCTCCTCAAACGATATCTGTTATTAGAAGCATTGCTTACAAAACACAAAAATGGAGTTACCATATGATCCTGCAACCCCACTCCTGGGCGTATATTTGGAGAAAATTTTAATTCAAAAAGATACTTTCACCCCAATGTTTATAGCGCACTACTTAAAATGGCCAAGACATGAAAATGGCCTAAACACCCATCAAAAGATGAATGGATAAAGAAGTGTAGTATGTGTATATGTGAGTGTGTGTATGTATATATGTATTACTCAACTATAAAGAAGAATGAAATAATACCATTTGCAGTAATATGGATGGACCTAGAGATTATCACACTAAGTGAAGTAATTCAGACAGAA
Organism: Muntiacus reevesi; assembly: GCF_963930625.1. Taxonomy (NCBI): domain Eukaryota; kingdom Metazoa; phylum Chordata; class Mammalia; order Artiodactyla; family Cervidae; genus Muntiacus; species Muntiacus reevesi. The sequence goes on from NC_089250.1 coordinate 27,184,723, forward strand.
AAAGACAAATATGTGATATCACTTATATGTGGAACCTGAAAAAAACTACAACTGAATTTGCAAAATAGAAATAGACCCATAGACATAGAAAACAAACTTATGTTTACCAAAGGGAAAAATGGGGGAGGGATAAATTAAGAGGATGGGATTAGCATATATACATTACTATATTTAAAATAAATGAACAACAAGGACCTACTATATAACACAAGGAAATATACTCAATATTTTGTAAAAACCTATAATGGAAAAGAATCTGAAAAATAAATATTCATTGTGCTATACACCTGAAACTGACACAACATTGTACATCAACTATAGTTTAATTTAAAAAAAGAAAAGAAAAAAAATATAGAAGCCTTGCTGAGTCAGAGGCACAAGCCTTCATGAGCAGAAGAGTTGACATGACTAGCTTTCTGTGTTCCGTATGTGGCACATCCCAAGTTGAAATGCTTGTACTCAACTTCAGAAGCTGTTTCCTTGGAAAATTTCATTTAAAGTCTTTCACTTATCAATATCTGCATCTGCTTAATCAACTCATAAACACTGAGTCCTGGATTCTGAGTTGGGCTGGGTCATTAATGAGTAAATGAACTGTCTTGCAGACAGAACACCCAGTTTTACTGACCAGAGTTCCCTGGAACATTCTGGTTGTTCCTTTGTCCCCGGAGTTGCTGCAAGTGGTGCCCTCACGTGTCTTCCCCTCGATCAGCTCTCTCCCTTTCATCTCCCAGAAGGAGGGCAGGGCTCTCCCAGACCAAGGCTCAGGGCTCCAAGTGCCCAGACAGAGCCACCAGGTTGCAGCTCCCTCCTCTCCCCTGGGAGGTGCACTCATCCAGTACAGCCACAGTCAAATGGAAAGTGGGATAAAGCACTCTTCTTTGGCAAGAACGGTAGTGCACTCACTGCCAAACCTTATGAATTCATGTCAGTGAAGACTGGCATTTCTTGAAATTCTCCAAACAAAGGAAAATCTTAGCTGCGTTTGCATGCAGAACACATTCAGTCCAGACGACCACTAATTTTCTTCCAGGATTCAAGACCTGAGATGCTGACATCTTGCAGATGAGCCCCTTGTCATGTTGTTTTTCTCTGTCCTGTCTCCTATTTATTCCGCTGGCAGAGGGGAACCGTATTTCGTTTCCCTAAGAAGCTACTCCCCTAAAATCGAAGGCCAGATCTGCTAATGAACTTACAAGGATGGGCTCTAAGACCATCGCTAGAAGAACACATTTGGGAAAACAGGTCTGGGTGAGAAAGCCTTCATTAGTGCATGAATACTATTTATTTACCTGTGTGTTTTTGTCTGTGCTGCTACAGATTTCAGAGATAGGCTTCAGGCAATACAGTACCTGGAAAAACACACAGCAAAGTCCAGGTGTGCATTGCATACAAGAGCATATGCACTAACTTTTTATAAAAATGAATAATTAGGACACAGCTTCACTCTGGTTAAACACTGGATCAACTCTAAAGTGGTCAATCGGCGTAAACCCAGGAGACCTGAACCATGATAAATTAAGCCAAGGTTGAAGAGATAGGTTTTAGAAAAGATTTTTTTGTCAAAGGAAAAATGATCATAATTATGATAATTTTAATCAACTGAATTCATAATCAAACAGTCTGAGAAAAGTTCATGTACCATATAGTGGCCTGATAAGGTACATTATATAGAGAGAATGGCAGATTCTAGAGAATGAAATATATCAGGTAGAAATAATTTCTAGGTCATCAACGTCCTGTGTTTCATCACTGACGCTAAAACATTTCTGCCAAGCAGAATAATAAAATAGCTGTTTTAAGATTTTTACAAAAAATATCTTATTCATTTCTAATATTTTCACTACTTTCTAATTTGCAACCTACTTCTAAGGGGTCCCTTGGTAGCTTAGATGACAAAGAATCTGTCTGTAATGCATGAGACCCAGGTTTGATCCCCTGGAAAAGGGAATAGCTACCCACTCCAATATTCTTGCCTGGAGAATTCCATGGACAGAAGAGCCTGATGGGCTATAGTCCATGGAGTCGGACGCAACTGAGCACGCATGCATGCATGTATATGTGTACAACGCTGCACTAAGTACTACGGGGAAATAACAAAGGATAAGACATGATGTCTAATGTTAGTGAGATTAGTACTAATAGAAGAGAGGCCATTATGAGTGAGTCATCAGAAGAACAATTAGTTGGAGGGAATCTAACAAATTTGGAAATCTGTACACAGAGGCCAGTTCTGATGAAGGGCTAGGTCTTGCTAATTATAAATTATTTACTTTCTTATAAATCTCACTCATCATATATAAAATATGAGAACTGATTTAAGATTTTAATGAGTGATTATGTAACTGAACGTGTGTTTGGAGTTCCCCAAATCTCGGAAACACATTAGTTTTTATTTTCTGAACACTCCCCCTAGTGTCCCACATAAGCGGTGGAAAAAATGCCCTCAAATATCAGGCTGTGCCTCCTCGAATCTTAGAGACCGACTGTAATAATCTGGTGCTACTGATAAGGAACCTGCCAGCCAATGCAGGAGACACAGGACATGTGGGTTCAGTCCGTGGGTCGGGAAGACCTAACGGATGAGAGCACGGCAACCCACTCCAAATCCCACAGACAGAGGAGCCTGGCCAGCTACAGTCCATAGGGCTGCAAAATGTTGGACCAGCTGAAGCACCTTAGCACACGTATTAAAATCTGTGCCTTTATTGAAAAGATTTCTTTGAGGCTCATGCCATTCAGCTCTGCTGTTTTCTGTTCTTCCTTGTCAGTCATTTTCACACGTTAGCTTTCACTGCCCAACAAACCGATCTAAAACTTAAGGCCTTAAAACAAGAATCATTTACACAACTCATAATTCTGCAGGGCAGCGATTTGGACTGTGCTCCTTTGGGGTTTTCTTCTGGTCTCAGCTGGACTCATTCCTGCTGCCAGGATGATGGAGGTATGGCTAGACCAGGCTGACCGCAGGTGGGACAGCGTATTTCTGCTCCACGTGAATGAGGCCAGCAGACTAGCTTGGGGCGCTGGGGAGAACCAGGAAGGAAACAGGTGGAGGCACTCAAGGTTTTTGAGGCCCAGGTTCCAAATTGTCATTTCCACCACTCTCAATGCGTCTGCTGACACAAGTTATAAGATCAACACAAATGCAAGGGGAAAGGAAAAGATGTCTTTTACGGGGGGAAGGTGGGAAGGGCTATAATCACCGATGGCAAGGATGTGGGGAGAGACACAGCACAGGGGTCATGTCTGCCTCTCTCCTTTCTGATCTTCTGGCTCCTCCTCCTCTATCACTGAGGAGTTTTTGCAATCTTGGTCCTTGTCGTTTCCCATCCATCCTTTGACTGACCTCAAGATCTACATGCAGCTTTCTACTTCATCACCACAGACTTCCATCTCCATGATATCCATTGCTCATCTGTTGCCTTGCCACGTCCTGGACCTAGTCTATGCTGGAACAGATTTACCTTAGAAATGTTAGATGTCAACACCCCACTTCCTGACATAATCTCAGCCCTTTGGGCTCTCATGATAACCTGACCCTTTTTCATGGGCTTTCTTGGCCTTTCCTCTGGGTCTTTAGCACTTCTTTCCATCTATCAGTTCGCTGTCTGGTTGCTTCCTTTACTGTTAGATACTGTGCTATGTCATTTCAATCACTCTCCTCTTTATATCTTCAGATTCTTTCAAAAAATACATCACATCTATGTGACAGCTTAGGTGCTGTTACCTAAAGGAAACAGATGGCCACAACCCACCCCAGTATTCAGCAGGACATTAGGCTCACGAGGACCTGGGCTCACAAATGAGACATCTCACACTGGGGCCTGGGCAGAGTCAGTCCTGGCTTGCTCTGCAGTTCGTATTCTTTGACCCCTGCCACAGTGGTTGTTATTGTCTGGAGTATATGGAGTCCTTACATGTGTTCCTTGTTTACTGTGGTATTTTAGCTTAGCCAGGACATTAGTAAAGCAAAGGAAGACTAAGTCTATTTACAAAGGGGCATAGAAAAGAAACTTTTTTCCTATGACCTCTTGGCAAATAAACTTGAAACGGCACTAGGAAAATTTGATGCTTTCCGCTCCACCCTCCTAAGCCTCCTACCATCCTAATCTCGCCTCACCTACCTGCAGAGGCTGGAAGAACACAGTAAAACCTTGACTATTTCCTGAGCCAGTAGTCATTTTTAACTTCTCAGAAATAGAGGAACAAAATGCTAACAATATATTGAAAAAAAAAACATAAGCACTGAAAATGAGTTTCTATTCATGGAGGCCAAGTGGTAAAATGTGGCATTTGTTTAAGAAGGACAGAGTGAGTGCCCAAGTTACATTATCCATAATTGAATGTGTTGAAATCCTCAGAATTGGTGGAGCCTTCTGGTTATACAAGGGCAAAACCTCCTTGCAGGGAATGGACCTCATTTTCTCTAAGTAACTGCTACCAGGCGCCCATTTCACTTTAAAAAATACACTGTATTCTTTTACCTCAACTGTCACTATTTTATCTCAAATTTTTTCATAAACAAATAGAGTATTGAAGACAGAGAAGAACACCTAGGTTCATGAAAATGATTATTTCATCCAGATCAAAACGCTAATAAATTTTATACTCAACCTGAACACAGATCTTACACCATCTACTTCAGCATTCTCTTCCTGTCTTACAAGGTCAGAACAAACAGTTATGTATCGCTTCTTTAATACACTTGCTTTCTTTTTTAGTATTGCCCTTCTTGGTAGCTATCAATATATACCTGAACATCCTAGTCTAAGACAAACTGCATTAACTAGCAGAATAAAACATAGTAAAATTCCTCCTTCTCTCCTGCCACTTTCACTTTATTGCTCTGTACCATATTGCTCTGTACCGTTTAATTTGCCCATACTTACTCAGCCCCCCAAAGCAAAGCTGTCTTAAAGGGAAATGATCATCAGTGAATGCTTACTCCAGCATCCTTAGATGACTCATTGAAAGATCAGTGACCCAATCAGCAGAAATACGCTCTTTGAAAAATAACTAAAATATAGCCAACAAATGAGTCTCCGATAACGAATAGAATGGGAATATTACAGGCAAACAGTGGCTTAGAAACAGGCTAAATTGTAAAGCTTTGTGTTTAAATTAGCTATTAAATGGAAGAGGTTTGTTTGTTTTTCAAGTGAAGAACTTTTTCAATCATACTAGCTCCCAGTATCAACCATAGAATAGTGTCCACAGAGATGGGTAGTAATTTGACTCAACTCTGATCACCAGGTTGGCAGTGTTTAAAATCATGTCCCGTAACCACTTGCAGAGGGAGTTGCCAGAGGTGACACCTGGACCAACAGCAGACCCACCAGGTCATGCTTCTTGTGGGAAAACCCTTTTCGGGAGGGGGCGGGCAGGGATGAGGGTATGGGGTAGACTAGGAAGAGAAAGTGTGGAAAACTAGCCTCTTACGACATCATTCTAGGTCATTTGCCTCTCATTTGATATTGTGGGAATTTTTCCAGAGAGTGAGGTTATTAAGTCTAGAAAGATAATTTGGGTATAGCCTCTATGTGGAAACCTCAGTATCTTTTAAGGAACACACTGGAACCCTTCAACTGAAGCACTACTACACTCTACATATTTAGAATCTGGGTTTCAACATGCATGAGAAACTTCAGTTAAAATTTTTCAAATCACAATTCTCAAAGAAACATGGCTTTGAACTCCAAATGACTATGACAAGAAACTAGTATTAAACTTGGAAATAATGACTCAGACAACCTCAGACTTGAGGCAAAGAAGGAAATTTTCCAGTGGTATAAGCATTTTTCAAACTTCTTTCCTGTCTATGCACCATCATCACTCCAAACCCAGCCCCACCTCAACAATGGCAGATTTATAGAGAGAATGAAAATGCAAATTCAAATCATAAGGTAAAATATTGGGTAGTAACAGAAAACTAGGATACTACAGACTCTATTATAGCAATGAAAAAAATCATACGAGGATGTAGGAAATAATTAGAGAATGTAAGTTGTGTGCTCAGGTGTGTCCAACTCTTTGCGACACCATGGACTGTAGCCCACCACACTCCTCTGTCCATGGAATTCTCCAGGCAAGAATACTGGAGCAAGTTGCCATTTCCTCTTCCATGGCATCTTCCTGACCCAGGGATCAAACCTGCCTGCCTCTCTTGCATCTCCTGTATTGGCAGACAGATTCTTTATCACTGTGCCACCTGGGAAGCATTTAGAACTAGAAGTAGTCAAAACAATTCAGTGTGAACTAATATTTTTATTGGTGAAAAAAAGTGAGGTTTCAAAAGTTTACAGTTTTGTTAAACGATAAATAACACAAGTATTCAGTGGTAGAATTGCTCCTAAAATCTGAACTTTTATATAGCATATCTCTCAGGCAAATAAAGGCACCTATTAAATATTATTTAATATTATCTATTCATCAAAAAAGGGAAATATAAAGAAATCACAGGGTAAATTCAGCCAAAAAACATAAATTGCAAGAAGAGTGATGTCTTACTTTATTGTTCAGTGTTGGCTATTTGAGAGTGATTAAAATTTATATTTTATGAAATAGTCAATGAATATTAAATCAACATAGATACACTGGTATATTGACCATTATATTCAAAAACTATTTTCAGAAGTAAAATTATTTCTAAAAGTTAGAGCTATATATATTTTTAAAGCAAAATTTTAAAAAGCTGCTACTGTATCTGAATGTTAAAAATAGAAAACAAAATAATTACATACATTTGTACTTTATCCATTTATTAGTACCATATCATTAGTATTTTCCTGAAAAATATTATTTTCTTAGTATGATATTGCACATACCTATAATCTGCTTTCCTGAGAAATGAAAAGCCAGTTCCAACTTGATTTTTTAAGTATTTTTAGGTCATTTCTGTTGCAAGCGGTTATTGCAGAAAGAAAACAGTTACAGCAATACTATAGTTACAGATTTAGTCTACACAAAGCCACCACAGCAAGATCTTAGCCTTTGTTAATTTTTTTATTCCACTTAAACTATAATTTTCCCTAGTTTCCCTCTGACTTTCTACTTGACCTTGTGTGTCTCCCAGTCCTTCTAAAAAGGACTATGCACAGTGGCTGAGGTGAGCTGACACAAGGCACCAGAGACAGGAGCAAAGAAAACTGGACCAAGGAAAACTGTAAGATAAAAAAAAAAATGTGTTGTTTAAGCTGTTAAATTTTTGATAACAGAAAATAAAATATTATTTTAAACATTTATATAAATTTCTATATATGTATGTATGTATGTATACATAACATATGTGCGTGTCTAATAAACAGATAAGATGTGCAGTCTACTCAGATACCCCAAGGCCATTTATCAGGACCTAGATATCATGTTGTAGCATATATATTATATGCATGCATACATACATTACATACTGAAGAAGTGTGGACTTTCCTTTGAATTTACCAGGTACAAATTTTTAAAAACAGCCTGCACAGGTCTCATTCATTTCTCATAGACAAAGCTTGGCAAGTACCTGCCAGTGCAAGATGGTGATTTAGATTTCACGTCACAGTCTAGCATTTAGCATTTCATGAAGAATTTCTTAAACTATACATTGCATGTTTTACTCTGTTTGCATATTATATAAAATATAATCCTTTTTCTATATAACAAAATAAATATTATTCAGCAACAAACACTTCAGGTGAATACAACACTTCAGGTCAGACTAAAACCTTTGGATTCTGTATCACTCATTCGTAGAATAGTAAAGCTAAGCTATATTGGGGATACAGCAAATGTTTTCTAGAATATATACCTGGATAAAACATCACATAGCAATGTAACTTTGGGAAAGACAATGCTCTTTCCTTCCCTGGGAAATTTATTTGTAATATATAGTAGCATTCTAAAGATTCTGGGAAATCCTGTGAGGTAACACAAGGGATGAGATTGTTACTTCAGACACACTAATCAGAAATCTTTCATGAGCATTACTAATAATTTCATAAAAATGGTCAACTGGTGCAAGTGAAGCAGGAAGATGCCCGGAAGACAAAGGATGATGCTCCCTGTGCTGCCTTCCAGCATCACACACAGGATCTCTGGCTCATAATATTGATGAGCTTTGAGAATCAGATACACATACTATAATGTCACAAGCCTAGAATATGTAGGTTACAAAACGACTCCATCTTATATATCAAATAGCTTCTCTGGCGGCTCAGAGGGTAAAGCATCTGTCTGCAATGCAGGTGACCTGGGTTCGAACACTAGGTGGGGAAGATCCCCTGGAGAAGGAAATGGCAACCCACTCCAGTATTCTTGCCTGGAAAACCCCATGGATGAAGAAGTCTGGTGGGCTACAGTCCATGGGGTAACAAGCAGTTGGACGTGACAGAGCGACTTCAATTTCATTATATATCAGATAGTTATATGTCTTATCTGATATTTCTGGACAGCACACTTTTAAAAACCATAGATTCTAAGTTTGTCTTCAGTAAGCAATTCTGAACCACAAACTTCTTGCTAAAAGCATTTGACAGGTAAGGATTCTACTGCTGGCAAAGACTATGAGTCTGCTTACCAGGAAGTTAATTTTCGGTCAGGTTAACAGGAAAGAATGATTCTCTTACTCTTAACAGTAATGGGAAAGAAATGGATTATGGGCCAGTTTCCTTAATTCCTTTCACTCCACTCTGAAGTTTAAAAATATCTGTCTGTTTGATTTGTTTAATCTAGCTTTCAACACCTTATTTAACCAATGAATAATTTTCCAAATATTAATATACAAAGAACACCTTTTGGGAAACAGATTAGATCTAAGATTCTTTTTAGTTATTTAATTATATAAATTATTTGAAACCTCAGACAAGATATTTAACCTCATTAAATCTCATTTCATATCTGTAAAGTGGAGATGATATTTATATTTTGCAGAATTACAGCAGTTATTATGAATAATATATAAAATACCTGTTACAGTTTAGCACAGGACCTATTATACTTTGACATTAAGTATGTAGTACCCTTTGTCTCAATGGTATTTGAGTTTGGGTATCAATTTTTATTATCTTAACTTAAAAACAACTTTTATTATTCAGTGTCACACTTTAGGAATTTGTTCCAGCAGCACTTCATTTCCAAGTACCAAAATTTGTAGTTTTTCACTGGTTCATTATGGATTGTCACAAATTTACTGGTTTAAATCAATATACATGTACTATCTCACAGTGTCTATGGTCAGGAATCTGGGCCGAATATCAGATGAAAATCAAGACTCAGTTAAAATCAAGGTGTTGGCTGAGACCTCAACCTTGTATAAGGCTTTGGGTCCTCCTTAGGCTTACTAATTGTTGACAGAATCCAGTGCTCATAACTGTAGGACTCCTGTCGATTCATTTCTTCAAACCAGCAGGACTTTACACAACCAAGTAACTCAACTGAGGGGTGGCTACTCCATTATAATCACAAAATTATGAGGAGGGAATATATAAGCTGTGGAGCAGAAACCTTCGTGGTCTTCTTAGGTTTCTTCCTACAACAAATATATTTGTATTTTTGTCTCCTGTTTGTGTTCCAGTTCTGAGTTCTCTTATCTCTCACAGTTACCATCTTTTACCATGTTACGTTTTCATATTAGGATAACTAGGATTAGCCTAGAGATTCATATCTACTCTCAGTTCAAACAAATCTGTCTATCAAATCATTCACAGGCGTGCCTGCAGCACGCCAGGCCTCCCGGTCCATCACCAACTCCCAGAGTTTATCCAAACTCATGTCCATTGAGTCGGTGCTGCCATCCAACCATCTCATTCTCTGTTGTCCCCTTCTCCTCCTGTCCTCAATCTTTCCCAGGATCAGGATCTTTTCAAATGAGTCAGCTCTTCGCATCAGGTGGCCAAAGTATTGGAGTTTCAGCTTCAGCATCAGTCCTTCCAATGAACACCCAGGACTGATCTCCTTTAGGATGGACTGGTTGGATCTCCTTGCAGTCCAAGGGACTCTCAAGAGTCTTCTCCAACACCACAGTTCAAAAGCACCAATTCTTTGGCACTCAGCTTTCTTTATAGTCCAACTCTCACATCCATACATGACTACTGGAAAAACCATAGCCTTGACTAAATGAACCTTTGTTGACAAAGTAATGTCTCTGCTTTTTAATATACTGTCTAGGTTGGTCATAACTTTCTTTCCCAGGAGTAAGCGTCTTTAAATTTCAAGGCTGCAATCACCATCTGCAGTGATTTTGGAGCCCCCCCCAAAAAAAGTCAGCCACTGTTTCCACTGTTTCCCCATCTATTTCCCATGAAGTGATGGGACCAGATGCCATGATCTTAGTTTTCTGAATGTTGAGCTTTAAGCCAACTTTTTCACTCTCCTCTTTCACTTTCATCAAGAGGCTCTTTAGTTCCTCTTCACTTTCTGCCATAAGGGTGGTGTCATCTGCATATCTGAGGTTATTGATATTTCTCCCGGCAATCTTGATTCCAGCTTGTGCTTCATCCAGCCCAGCGTTTCTCATGATGTACTCTGCATATAAGTTAAATAAGCAGGGTGACAATATACAGCCTTGACGTACTCCTTTTCCTATTTGGAACCAGTCTGTTGTTTCCTGTCCAGTTCTAACTGTTGCTTTCTGACCTGCATACAGATTTCTCAAGAGGCAAGTCAGGTGGTCTGGTATTCCCATCTCTTTCAGAATTTTCCACAGTTTATTGTGATCCACACAGTCAAAGGCTTTGGTGTAGTCAATAAAGCAGAAATAGATGTTTTTCTGGAACTCTCTTGCTTTTTCGATGATCCAGCGGATGTTGGCAATTTGATCTCTGGTTCCTCTGACTTTTCTAAAACCAGCTTGAACATCTGGAAGCTCACAGTTCACGTATTGCTGAAGCCTAGCTTGGAGAATTTTGAGCATTACTTTACTAGCGTGTGAGATGAGTGTTATTGTGTGGTAGTTTGAGCATTCTTTGACATTGCCTTTCTTAGAGATTAGAATGAAAACAGACCTTTCCCAGTCCTGTGGCCACTGCTGAGTTTTCCAAATTTGCTGACATATTGACTGCAGCACTTTCATAGCATCATCATTTGGGATTTGAAATAACTCAACTGGAATTCCATCACCTCCACTAGCTTTGTTCATAGTGATGTTTCCTAAGGCCCACTTGACTTCACATTCCAGGATGTCTGGCTCTAAGTGAGTTGATCACACCATCGTGACTATTTGGATCCTGAAGATCTTTTTTGTACAGTTCTTCTGTGTATTCTTGCCACCTCTTCTTAATATCTTCTGCTTCTGCTAGGTTCATATCATTTCTGTCCTTTATTGAGCCCATCTTTGCATGAAATGTTCCCTTGGTATTTCTAATTTTCTTGAAGAGATCTCTAGTTTACTTCTTAAATTCTCTTTTACAGCTTTCTTATGTTGGAAAAGGGGCTTCCCTGGTGACTCAGATGGTAAAGAATCTGCATGTCAATGCAGGAGACCCAAGTTCAATCCTTGAGTTAGGAAGATCCCCTGGAGAAGGAAATGGCAACCACTCCAGTATTCTTGCCTGGAAAATCTCATGGACAGAGGAGCCTGGTGGGCTCCATGGTGTCGCAAAAGAGTCAGACACAACTTAGCAACTAAATAAGAACAACAAATGTTGGAAAAGAGTTTCTGAAGTTACATAAAAAATATTCTCAAATTTCACTGAGTTTTTAGTTATAATTGCTTTAAATTTCTTCTAGAATGTTCTGCTAATGTTCTATTTAACCAATTATAAAATGGATAAATTAATAATTATAAGGAAATGATATGATTTAGAACAACGTATTTAAAGCTGTGGGATCCTGACTTGCTGCAAAATAGATTTTCAAAATTTTCTGTTATCACAAAATAAATAGAGGGTTAAAAATATTAGCATTTGATCTTGTATTCAGTTCTTGGATAAATATTTATTATGTTCAATATATTATTCTAGTACTAAGTCAGAAGTGGATAAAAGAAATTTTTAAAAAAATTTTCAAAAGAAAAGAACAAAAAAATCTACTCCCATATACTCCTATTCTAGAATCATTTTAGGGTATTTTTTCTAGTTGTACAATTTGACCCTCCTCTTTCATGCTGTAATATTTCTGAATCTGTTTACTGATTATTTAATTATAAACTAGCATTGAAGGTTAGTGGGAAAAAGTACAATTAGTTAACAAATCATACAACAATTTCTTATTCCTAGAAAGTAAATTGGTTTCTTTTCTCACATTATACAAAAAAAGTAATTCCCCATAGATCTAGGACTTCAATGTGAGATATAAAAGATTAAATCTTAGAAGAAAATAGAGTATATTATTTCCCTGAGGAAAGAAAGGATTTCTTAAATAAGAGTCAGAAAGAGTAAACATAGAAGTAAGGTAAATGTAAAAGTATGCATTTACACTAAAATTAGGACAAGCTACAAGAGCATACATGTAACTGGTTGCAGTTTAGTACCTGGAACAAAGAAATCAAAGAATCTGAACCCATTTTATATATAAAACACAACAGATACATAAGCACAATGGATTCATAGTCATTTCATAGCAAAGGAGAAAGAAATGTATAATAAAGATATGAAAATTTCCTCAAGTTAATTTATATCCAAGGACAGGGAAATGAAACGACAATGAGACACAAACTTAAATACATTTCACTGACATAATAAAAAGGTCAGAAAGTTTTGATGAGTGTATGGAACAATGCCCCCACTCTAGCACGTATAAAGGCTGTGTAATTTGGCAGAGCATCTTGGAAAACAATCCGGCATTGTTTCTCTAGAAAACGTGAAGATATGCACACCAGAATTAAAATTTCAGTTCTATTAAAACCGAGGAAAACAATGCATGTTCAAGATGCTTGCAAGAGTGTGTACATCAGCTTTGTCTGTGTTAGAATCAATGTGTAAACAACCCAAGGCTTCCCTGGTGGCTCAGATGGTAAAAAAATATATTCCTGAAATGCAGGAGATCTGGATTCAATCTCCAGGTCAGGAAGAACCCGTGGAGAAGGGAATGGCAACCCACTCCAGTATTCTTGCCTAGAGAATCCTATGGACAGAGGAGCTTGGTAGGCTACAGTCCATGGGATTGTAAAGAGTCAAACACAGTTGAGTGACTAATACTTTCACAAACCCAAATGTACATAGAATGCACAAAGAAAAAATATATGGGCTATTCAATGGAATAACACCTAGCAGCAAAAATGAAAGAACTGTAATCTTAAGGAAACACTCTGATACATCTGAGAAAACCAATGACTGAGCAATAAATGCAAGTCAAGAAAAACATCCAACATGTTTCCATTTGAATCAAGATAAGTCAAGCTTTATTTGAGGGGGATACATTTCTATAAAGAAGAGAAACTGCCTGACTAATGGGGAATGATTATAGAGACAGGAAGAAATAGTGGTTTTAAGCAGGAGTTAAACTGCTCTGGTTCCAGATCTACCACTAATTCACTGTGTGACCTTAGTCAATTGCCCTACCTCTCTGTTCCTCGGTTTCCTCATATAAAAATGGGGTAATAATTGTACCTGTTTCATAAGATTGTATATGGGCAACTCAGTTTGAATTGCTCTACATGTTTCTTCTCTGTTATTCAGGCTCACTTCTGTACATTGCTCACCTTTAGTGGAGATGAGGCAAAGGGATGCAATCTGAAAGGAACCCCCAGGAGCTCCAAACACATTCTTCAATCATCTCCATAAGGAGGTCGGCACATTCCCAGTGACATTTTATTCCATTCTTTAAACTACACATGTACACTATGTACCTCTTTCACATGCTCTATATCTTAGATGTTTAGAGATATAAACACAAAGATTTTAGACTATATTTGCCCATTTCTTTCTATTAAAAAGTGCAATATACCATTTAAATTACAAACTCATGATTAATGGACTGTTTTTCTTCCATTTCCTAGAATTGGTATTCAAATATTACTTGTTAGATTGATCACATTCTAGGTAGCACTTGATATACACACACAAATTGGTTTTTAATCCATGTATTCGATTATGGTGAAACTTTTAAGGAATAAACAACTTCCTCTGGGCAATGGTTCATTTGTAAGACTGTAAATCTATTAATTTACTCCAAGAATTTAGTGTAGTTTAATAAATTTGTAGCTGGAAGGGACTTTAATTTAATTCTTATTTAAGAAACTGAAGTACAGTGAAGTCAAGTTTTCTAAAATGGCTTGGTTTCCTTCACAACTCCTCCTAACATTGTTAAGATCTCAGAAAATGTGTGAAATTTCTTGCTACTTTGCTCCAACAGCTGACAAAATGCAGACAAACCATCTCTGCTCTTGTGGCCTACTGTCGACCAATCCTCAGCCTTGAAACTCTGGTCTGCATTAACCAAAAATGTGTCCTGATACTTCATCTTTGAAACTCCATTTTCTTTCCTTTTTTTAATAACTTGGCCACACTATGAGGCATGCGAGACCTTAATTCCCCAACCAGGGACAGAAACTGTGCACCCTAAAATGGAAGCATAGTCTTAACCACTAGACCTCCAGGGAAGTCCTGAACTTTCACTTTCATATTGATACTTCTGTTGTCACCACAGCCCGGTTTATCTGTTTCTGTCCCTGGGATGCTGTTTATTGACCTCTTTAGATCTTATGCTCTGAAACTTTCTTTCCAACTGTGTATTAACCTCAACTCAGTCCCAAGCCCCAGAACCAACAGCTCAAGTCTGTCAACAAGTATAATTTAGACATCAGTGATTTAGTCAATAATTATACAGTTAATGAACATCAAGCTTGAACCTAGGACCCATCTGAAGTTCTGTTTCGCTTATTGCAATTTAGTCAATCTATGTGGGCTCATATGTTCGCATTAATCTGCAGCTTCTTCACTATTCTCCTCTTTGTGTATGCTCAGTCACTTAGTCACGTCCGACTCTTTGCAACTCCATAGACTGTAGCCCACCAGGCTCCTCTTCCATGGGATTTCCCAGGCAAAAATACTAGAGTGGGTTGCCATTTCCTCCCCCAGGGAATCTTCCCAACCCAGGGGATTGAACCTGCATCTCCTACATTGGCAGGTGTGTTCTTTACCGCTGAGCCACCTGGGAATCTATCTTATAAGCAGCACACCTTAAAGGATAACTATAAATAGGCTTGCATTGGGTTTTGTGGCAATCAGTCCAGTTGATGATCTTCGCTCACCCACTAATACTCTTCTCCAGCCCATGCTGTTCGAACATACTGGCTCTAGTTTTCCTCAAAAACAATTTGGATGGTTCCACCACAGGGCCTTTGCACTTGCTGCCTCTGACTTATATTTCTGTTTGTAGATGTCCTGATGGCTTATTCCAGCACCTCCCTAAGAGCTGAGCTTAAATTTGACTTCATTGATGGAGCAGATCCTGATTATTCTATATAAGGTAGCAATCTTTACCTCTCCCCAAACTTTCAATCTTCCTTTCCCTCTCTATTTTTTTTTCTCCATAAAGTTTTCACCATCTGTCAGAGTTTGTGTTTTAACTATCAATAATATTTTATCACCAGAAACATCTGTTCCACAAGGTAAGTGTTTTTATCTGCTCTCTAATTATCATATACCCATGCTAAGAACACAGGACTTGCTCAACTAATAAGGGAAGAATAAAAGGGAGAAATACAGCAAGTGAAAGTCAGCAGAGCTCATAACTGCTTGACATCCTGCTTCAGAAGCCTGCCTGCCGTATTGTGTGGAGGGGTAGCCATCACTCCCTTTCACATCTGTCATATACCATCTTACTACATCTCAACTACCATAAATTATTTAATTAATTAACCCTGCCAAATGGAAAAGGGATTGATATAAGAAAGCAAGAAGTGTGAAAAATAACTTTGTTTTTTACACGTCTTCATTCCTTTTGTCTCTCTGCACTTCTTTCCTCCTTCACGTGTCTACCTCTCCTTTTACCTTCAAGCCCTCTTCTCCTTTCTCCTTTCTCCTTTCCCCCTGTTATTATTATGGCTGAATGCCTCCGTGGCATTAAACCAAGCTGAGGCACAGAGGTTATTGAGGGTTGAAGGGGTACATAACAGATGCCGTTAATCTGCCCTGGAGAGCCTTGAAGGAGCAATGGGGCCTTGCAATGAAATTGGATAGGGTATTCTGTAAACCAGTGATCTCCAATAAGCATTTGGTTTTAACTAAGCAAGATATTGTGTATTATGTTGCTCTCAGTTTCTTTGAAACACCTGCTGATGAGGACTCAGTGTAATGAATTATTTTAAGAAAAAAAACTAAGAGTGTTTTTCAATTAACTTTTCCTCTTTTGTAAGGATTAGTTTCCCATTCTGAAAAATATTTGAGTAACTGAGAAAGGTGAATAAGATTCAATGTGTAGAGGAAAATTAAAGCTTTTAGCATTGGCTGATTGCCTACCAATTTGCACATTAAACAGATGTTTATCATGGATTCAAGACATGATGTTTTGGGATATCATTTGTTAATCCTCCTGCCTCAAGTCAAACATATGCTAACTTATCCCTAATCATTTTACCAATAGAATCCCATATTATGTAAATTCTATGGTGCATAAATTTATTGCGTGTATCCAGAATCCCTTGAAATGAATAAAAAGGGGAATATATGATGAATTGTTGGTCATGTCCCTAACTTTGAATTAGAACTTCTAGCCTGGAAATATAAGTGTGAGCACAGAGTACAAACTCAGAAGTCAATATCAAAGACCTTAGTTGTAAGTGCAAACCAATGTCAGAAGCAGCTATTTGTGACAGATAAGGAGTCTATCGACAGCATCAATTCTTGGACAAGAGGCTGAGAAATACAAGATAAATCCTAAATAAAGAATTCTCTAATTCTTTCTTTAAAAAACTTTATAACATTTCACCTAAATCCATTGCTCTGTCTCAGGAGTTTTGTGAACTACATAAAATTCTACATAAACTTTTATGTTTATGTTCGCGTGTAAGCTTTTTTGAAATATGGATCTCTAGTAACCTTAGATAATTTTTGTGACCCTCTCCCCGAAATTTAAAGAGCTACTGCTCTACAATCTTTTGGAAATTTGGAAAAATGTGAGAGGAGTATCTGGCTTTCTGTTCACTGTAGTGTTTTTGCTTGATAGAAATGCAAAGGGCTGCCAAAGTAAAAGTTCTTTGGTTACAGTAACAGCACCTACCTAATATCATTCTAAGATAAATAAATGAGCATATAAATATGACATGCTTACAACTGCTGTGATAAAATAGTCAGAAATTTGGTGATGATGCTGGTAGTGGTGGTGGTGGCAATACTCCCCAGAATAAAATGCTACTGACTATATCTTAACTTTGAATAATTTAAAGTCTGAGTTCTAGATTTTAATTACAAAACTACAATTGTCTTCACAATATGATTGCTCTCAAGTCTACATCTCATGCACATCTGCCCTTTTGTTAAATAAATTTTGTTCAGTAATATAAGGGGATTTTCTTAAAGACTATTTATGGAGAAGCTATTTATGAAATAAGACAACAGCTTCTTGTTGACCCTGATGTGTATGATATGGACTTTTTTTCATAAAAACATTTAGTAAATTTCTTTAATTTTACATTGGAGTATATAGTTGATTTATTGTGTTAATTTCAGGTGTATAGCAAAATGATTCAGTTATACATATACATATATCCATTCTTTTTCAGATTATTTACCCATAGAGGTATTATAGAGTACTGAGTAGAGTTCCTAAACAGGAAAATTTTAGCTCAAGAAATGCAATTTAATTTTAAAGAGCATGAGATGTTTGTTCAGAAAAAAAATCAACAAAGCACTCACTCTGTTGACATGAGAGATGAAAATTATGATGATTCAGCTAAGGAATTATTCAGCTAGGGAAATTAAAAGGAACCTGAGTGATGGGTGGGGTGCATTTAGAGAGAGGGAGCCAGCTGACTTGCCCATGAACACTTGGGCCGGAGCCGCCAGAAGTGATAGGAGAGTGGTAAGGGGAAGAGTAACATAAAGTTCAGACACTAAAGGAGGGAGCAGGTCCTGGTTAGAGAGGACACTCAGATCAGAGGGTAACATCCTGCAAGGCTCAAGGGTAATGGCATAAAAAGTATAAACAAGATGGGAGTTCCGCCTCAGAGAAATGACAATTAGCGTGTTCTAATGACGGTGTTCAGAGGCAGTGGTTTCAACATCAACGTGTTATCAAAATTGGCATTCCATGTCATTTTTACCGTCTTTATTTTTTTTATTAGTTGGAGGCTAATTACTTCACAACATTTCAGTGGGTTTTGTCATACATTGACTCCATGTCATTTTTAAAGATGAGTGGTAAAGCAGATATTTTGTTCGGATCTCTCTGCTCCGTTCTCTCTCTCCCTCTTCCTTCCGATCCTCTATTCTTAATGTGGAAGTTTAAAATCCAATCTCACGTCAGTTCCTTTAAGAATATATTGTGGAGAGTTTGGGATGGACGTGTACACACTGCTATATTTAAAATGGATAACCAAAAAGGACCTGCTGTCCAGCACAGGGAACTCTGCTCAGGGTTACGTGGCAGCCTGGATGGGAGGAGAGTTGGGGAGAGAATGGACACCTGTATATGTACAGACGAGTCCCTTCGCTATTCACCTGAAACTATCACAATATTATTTGTTAATCAGCTATGAAAGTGAAAGTGTTAGTCGCTCAGTCAAGTCCAACTCTTTGCGAGCCCATGGACTGCCAGCTCCGCTGTCCATGGAATTCTCCAGGCAAGAATACTGGGGTGGGTAGCCTTTCCCTTCTCCAAGGGATCTTTCTGACCCAGGAATCGAAGCCAGGTTTCCCACCCTGCAGGCATATTCTTTACCATCTGAGCCACGAGGGAATACCTGATACAAAATTAAATGTTTAAAAAATTAAAAATAAAACGACTGGGAAGCAGAACACATAGATGCTTATCTCTACATGTGTCAAAAAAAAAGAAGCAGCATATTGTGTAAAATCTCCCCGCAGTATGTCTGTGTCATCACCTGGCTTTTGCTGCCACTTGGTGGTAAGAAGCAGCCATGGGTCTAACTAAGACACTTCATAGTTCCTGGTGAACAGTGGGAGTATTTTCCAGATTTACTGAAGAGTATTTAATTGCAATTCCTTTTATGTTTTGTAGACAAAGAGCTTTCGTTGTTTTACACCCATTTTTTTAAAATATACTTTTAAAAACAAAATTTCATACTATAAGCATTGGATAACTTTTAGAATTAAATGGACAATAATTTAAAAGTTTGGGCTAGTTTCTTCGCTGGTTTGTCTTCATTTTCCCAATGTGAGATTGTATATAGGACGGAGCTGGGTGAAGTAAACACTCCCTCATCTGCGTGCAGACATGGGGGATCCAGAAGGCAGGGCTGTGAGGTCTGTGAACGAAGCAGTAACTTGAGCCAAATCTCAGAAACTGAGGTCCTGAATAGTTTTTCTATGTCACGACATCACTTAGAGGTCCTTGATTTCTAAAGCATCTGGTGGAAAATGACGCTTTATTGTAGTCTAGACGCCACGCTTCCCACCAACATACAGCATTTCTTCGCTTCCTTCATTTACAATGTTGTTTCTCTTTCTTTTCAAATTCTCCCCTTCTTACAAGGCTTAGTTTTAACATGTCAGCAGTCTTAACTATTTCTCCCCATTCTCATCTCTCTTTAGCAATTGTTCCTTAGGAACCAATTATCCTCTTGGTCCCATATGTAAACCTAGTCCTCTTCATGATATTCTTACATCTGTGATGGTTACAATATTTTTTTTTTCTTGTATCAACTCATTATTTAGTGTAGCTATTTAAATAGTATTAAGACAGTATGTACTAGTCGGCAACTAATTGTACAGTAACTGGGAGTTACAGATTTGGAAAATCTTGTCACAATATGACATTGCCAAAGTATTTTTATTACATTTTACAAAAAGTAATAGACTTTCACTGTGGGTAGTTTGAGAAGCACCACTGAAGATAAAAAGGATAAAACGTCATAAATGGTTATTGGATGATCCTTGCAGTAATAAGTAAACTAAGTATTCTATAAAGTCCTGTCCTACACACACACACACACACACACACACACAAAGGCAATAATTAAGTAACAGTTCAGTTCAGTATCAGTCGTGTCCGACTCTTTGTGACCCATGGACTGCAGCATGCCAGGCCTCCCTGTCCATCACCACTGGCGTGCTGCTGTCCATGGGTCACAAAGAGTCGGACACGACTGATTGACTGAACTGAACTGTTACTTAATTATTGCCTGTGTGTGTGTGTGTGTGTGTGTGGAGGACAGGACTTTATAGAATATACTTCGTTTACTTATTACTGCAAGGATCATCCAATAACCGTTTATGAAGTTTTATCCTTTTTATCTTCAGGGGTGCTTCGTAACAGGAGTTACTTAAATGATTTAAATTACAATGATTCAGATCTGTGTTGAGATTGAAGGATATGAGTTTGCTGATCCCGATTAATTCTTTCATGAAATGTTTGCTTAGATAAGCACTTCACTGTTAATGGATAAATGCATTTCTATAAAATCGGAAGAAAAACATGTTTTGAAAATTCTTATCCTTACCTCAAAACTACTTTTTGCTGGTACCTCTGACTGAAAGGCTTTATCTGTCAGCTAAAGCACGTCAATCAGAGATACCAGGTACTTTTGAAATTTGAGCCACCTGTAAATGTTCAAATGTTCAATTCCTTAGCACATGTTTGTGAAAATAGTTCCTTCTCTTCTCTTACTGTATTACTATATTATGTCTTAATTTGTGATGATTTGTGAATATTTTCCTTAAGCTGTCATATTTTCCTTAAGGTTCTTAAGGTCGAGATCATTTATTATAATTTTGTATGTTCCTTAATGACTTGCCCAGAATGGGTGTTCAATAAATGTTTGCTAAGTTAATACTGTTGAGTAAAACAAAACAATGTCATTTCTTTTATTAATAATGACTGGCTCTGCATTAGCTGGGCAGGAATCCTAAGGCATTTGTCTAACTGGCATTTTCAAAATGACCAGCCAGTTTTAGAACCAGAGACAAGGGGAGAGGACCTGGTCTAGGTAAAGTTATTGGATGACCTTGGCTTCCTCAGACATGATGCAACCCAATGGATCCAGATCAGAGAGTTTCAGAGTTGAAAGGGGTCATACACGTCATCTAAATAATCAAACCAGAAAAAGTATTCCAAGGACTATTTGGAAGATGTGTTGAGCTGTTAAAAGTGAAGAAGGCTAAAAATCTAACATGGTAGTGGCTTAAGAATAATGCCAACCATGACAGCCAAAGCAAAAGTTTTGATAAAAGTAGATTCATAGATCTGTACACATCTTCAAATATTTAAAAGTGACATAAGCTTGACATGCAGTCCCACATGTTTCTGTAAGATCTCTAATTTTTTATTTGAATCTTAAATGTATTCCCTAAGCAAGTGATTTGAAGAAGATTTGCACCATGCCTGCCTTCCCCCTTCCTCCCTCAACGGGGAGATGAGAACCCAGTCATCTCCATGGGCACAGTGGTTTCTGGTCCAGTGCCTGGGTGACTCAGCGGTGAAGAAAAGCACCTGGTCAGTCCCCAGAAGCCTTCCTGTGAGTCTTCTGCTTGCACCTGGGGCTTCTGAGAAAAGAGAAAGAAGAAATTCATAAGAAAGGCATCACCCTTCAAGAAAGGAAACCTGCTACGCAGAGGCGCACACAACAGTGTTTTAAAGAGTTCAATAGTTTAAATGAACTTTCCACATAGCTTATGTGACCTCATTTAAAAGACTGTTTTTGGACTGCCTGTTCTAACTTATACCTATATTTTCCTGTTCACTTCAATCTAAGGAAATACTCATGTCTGCACTGAGAGCAACACCTTCATTTTGCTTTTCTCTTGTATTTTCTCTGATCACGTCACAGATGGCACAGATGTGGCATGTGATGTGAATCTGGACGCACTGCGTACTCAGGGAAAGAGTTCTCCTTGTTTATCTCAGAGGCCCACTTGCTGCTCTCAAATCCAATAAAGAGAAAAGTAGAAAGACATGTTAAACACTATAATCAAAGTACTAAAAGTGAAAGTTAAAAAAGATCCTTGGGTAAGGAAGATCCCCTGGAGAGGGAAATGGAAACCTACTCCAGTGTTCTTCCATGGGAAATCTCATGGGCAGAGGAGCCTGGCAGGCCACAGTCCATGGGGTCACCAAAGAGTCAGACACGACTTAGCGACTAGACAACACAAAACCTTGATTAATGCATGACTGGCAAGGTAACAATCCACATATAATTTCTGATACTCCTCTACAACTTTTACTTATAAACTACAGTTGTGTAACCACCTCAGTTCCTTAGAATTATATTCATTTACAAGTGATGGAAAATGTTCAAGATAATAATGAATGCAACAAATTAGTATATTTCTTGCTCATATATAATGAAATATTAAGTTGACCATCCAGGTTTGGTATGGCAATCCCACTTCATGAGTTTCCTGGAGTCATACTCCTCCAACTCCAGTTAGAATATGGCTCATTTACTCATGGCCGAATGTGGCTGCAAGGAAACACAACGACCAGCTCCAGAAAATCACAGACTCACAGCAACTCAGCCCATATCTCACCTTCCCAAATGTAAGTTCCAGGGCCACACTGAGCTGCAAGAGAGGCAATGGAGTGTAGTCTTTACTTGAAAGATAATGTCAGCTAGAAACTGTTCCAATTTTTACGAAAAAAAGAGACTAACTTTTGCAAATAAATTTGAAATCTTTGACACACATAAATCCTTTCTATGCCAGAAATGACTCCTGTTTAAGGAGTTCTTTTATTTTAATGAGAAAAAAAATCTGGAAAATCCAAGAGAACAGAGAACAGAGAGTATGAACAGGTATTTGAAGGTAGAGACAACACTAATGGATTAAAAAAATATGTGATCAGATTAGTGACACAAAATAACACTTTACAATAAATTTTAGAAAGCTGCATCATAACAAATATTAGCAAAAATGTGGGTAAGCAGGCATGTTTACATTTTCTTTCAGGGATACAGACTCAGAGATCATATTCTTCTTTTATGTATGCATATGCTTTTAATTATTAAGTATACAAAGTGTGCATTTTGGTTCCCTGTGGGTTTTTTACTGAAGTGTAATTAATTTGCAACTTTGTGGTAGTTTCAGGTATACAGAAAAGTGATTTAGATATATAGATATAGCTATAGATATAGATTTACAAATATTCTTTTCCAGATTTTTCCATTATAGGTTATTACAAGATATTGCAAGTGTAGTTCTCTGTGCTATACCTTAGATCCTTCTTATTTACCTATTTTATGTATAGTAGTATGTATATATTGGATTTCCCTGATGGTTCAGCAGGTGAAGAATCCACCTGTCGTGTAGGAGACACAGGAGATCCAGGTTGGATCCCTGGGTCAGGAAGATCCCCTGGAGGAGGAAAATGGCAACCCACTCCAGTATTCTTGCCTGAAAAATCCCATGGACAGAGGAGCCTGGTGGGCTACAGTCCAAAGGTTCACAAAGAGTCAGATACAACTGAACAACTACGCCCAGCAAGCACACTGTGTCTACATTAATGTTAACCCCAGACTCTGTCTCTCCCCTCTGCTGCTATCCCCTTTGCTAACCCAGAAGTTTATTTTCTCTGAGTCTGTTTTTGCAAATAAGTTCATTTGTATCAGATTTTTAGATTCCACATGTAAGTGACAGCCTATGATATTTGTCTTTCTCTGTGTGACTTACTTCACTCTGTCTGACTTACTTCACTATCACTAGAGATTAGTGATAACCCCTAGGTCCATCCATGTTGCTGCAGATAGCATTATTTCATTCTTTTTATGACTGAGTAATATTCCATTGTGTTTACAGACCAGATCTTATTTATCCATTTATTGTCAATGGATATTTAGGTTGCTTCCATGTCTTGGCGATTGTATGTAGTGCTAAGGTACATGTATCTTTTTGAATTATAATTTTGTCCAGATATATGCCAAGGAGGGGGATTGCAGGATCATATGGTAACTCTATTATTTTAAGGAAACACCATAGTATTCTTCACAGTGGCTGCAGCAGTTTACATTCCCACCAACAGTAGAGTTCCTTTTTCTCCACACCTGCTCAAGCATTTATGATTTATAGATCTTTTAATGATGGCCATTCTGACTGGTGTGAGATGATATCTCATTGTAGTTTTGATTTGCATTTCTCTAATAATGAGCAATATTGAACATCTTTTCATGTGCTTGTTGGCCGTTTGTATGTCTTCTTCAGAGAAATGTCTATTTAGGTCTTCTGCCTATTTTTTATTGGACCTTTTTTTTAATTAGTAGCTGTATGAGCTGTTTGTATATTTTGGAAATTAATCCTTTGTCAGTAGCATCATTTGCAAATATTTTCTCCCAGTCTGTAGGTTGTCTTTTCATTTTATTTATGACTTCATTTGCTGTGCAAGAGCTTTGAAGTTTAATTAGGTCTCATTTGTTTATTTTTATTTTTATTTCCATTACTCTCAGAGACATCCAAAACATTATTGCTGTGATTTATGTCAAAGAGTATTATGCCTGTGTTTTCCATTAGGAGTTTAATAATATTGAGTCTTACATATATGTCTTTAAGTCATTTTAAGTTTATTTTTGAATGGTGGGCTATAGTCCATAGGGTCACAAAAAGTCAGACATGACTGAAACACACATAGCACACACATGGTATTAGAGAATGTTCTAGTTTCATCCTTTCACTTGTACCTGTTCAGTTTTCCCAGCACCACTTACTGAAGAGACTGTCTTTTCTCAATTGTATTTTCTTGCCTTCTTTGCCATAGATTAATTGACCATAAGGGTGTAGGTTTATTTCTGGGCTTTTGATCCTGTTCCATTGATCTATATGTCAGTTTTCCTGCTGGGACCGTACTGTTTTTATGAATGTAGCCTTGCATTATAATCTGAAGTCAGGGAGTACAATTTCCTCAGCTCAATTCTTCGTTCTCAAGATTGTTTTGACTATTCAGGATCTTTTGTATTTCCATACAAATTTTAAAATTTTTGTTCTAGTTGGGTGAAAAATGTCATTGGTAACTTTATAAGGATTGCATCAAATCCGTAGTTTGCCTTGGATAACATGGTTATTTAAACAACACTGATTCTTCCAATCCTAGGACACAGTATATTTTTGGATCTGTTTCTTTCATCTTCAATTTATTTCATCAGCATCTCACAGTTTTCAGAAAACAAGTCTCTTGCTTCCTTTGGGTAGTTTTTTTCTTTTTTTAGTTGGAGGATAATTGCTTTACAAAGTTGTGTTGGTGCCTGGCTGGGCTCTCTGTGTTATATAGCAGCTTCGACTAGCTATCTATTTTACACATAGTAGTGTATATATGTCACTGCTACTCTCTCAGTTCATCCCACCCTCTCCTTCCTCCACTGTGTCCACAAGGGCATTCTCTACATCCACATCTCTATTCCTGTCCTGCAATTAGGTTCATCAGTACTATTTTTCTAAGTTCCGTATATATGGTTTAATATATGATTTTTGTTTTTCTGTTTCTGTCTTACTTCACTCTGTATAACAGGCTTTAGGTTCATCCACCTCAGTTCAACTGACTCATCTTTGTTCCTTTTTATGACTGAGTAATATTCCGTTGTATATATGTACCACAACTTCTGACCTACCTCCTAGAGTAATGGAAATAAAAAATAAACAAATGGGACCTAATTAAACTTAAAAGCTTTTACACAGCAAAGGAAACTATTAATAAGATGAAAAGACCCTCAGAATGGGAGAAAATAATTGCAAACAAAGCAGCTGATAAAGAACTAATCTCCAAAATATGCAAGTAGCTCATGCAGCTCAATCTCAGAAAAACAAGCAACCTAATCAAAAAATGGGTAAGAGACCTAAACAGACATCTCTCCAAGGAAGACATTACAGATGGCAGATAAACACATGAAAAGATGCTCAACATCATTCATTATAGAGAAATGCAAATCAAAACTACAATGAGATACCATCTCATACCAGATGAGATGGTCATTTTGTTGAATGACCATCAACAAAAATTCTACAAACAATAAATGCTGGAGGTGATGTGGAAAAAAGGGAACCCTCTTGCAATATTTTTGGGAATGTGAATTGATACAGCCACTATGGAGAACAATATGGAACCTCCTTTAAAAACAAGGAATGAAATTACCATATCACCCAGCAATTCTATTACTGGGAATATACTTTAAGAAAATCATAATTCAAAAAGACACATGTACCCCAGTGTTCATTGCAACACTATTTATAATAGCCAGCTAAGTCTTATTCATAGATATTTTATGCTTTTTGATGCACTGATAAATGGGATTTTTTTCCTTAATTTCTCTTTCTGATATTTCATTGTTAGTATATAAAAATGAAACAGATTTTTATGTATTAATTTTGCATCTAGCAGCTTTATCTAATTCATTGATGAGCTCTAGTAGTTTTCCGGTAGTGGCTTTAGAATTTTTTATGTATAGAATCATGTCATCTACAAACAGTGACAGTTTTACCTTTTCCTTTCCAGTGTGGATTCCTTTTATTTCTTTTTCTTCTCTGATTGTGGTGGATAAGACTTCCAAAACTGTGTTGAATAAAAGTGACCAGAGTGGACATCCTTGTCTTGGTCCTAATCTTAGAGGAAATGCCTTCAGCTTTTCACCATTGACTATGATGTTAGTTGTGGATTTTTCAAATATGACCTTTATTATATTGAGGTATATTCCCTCTGTGCCCACTTTCCGGAGAGGTTTTATCATATATGGTTGTTGAATTTTGTGGAATGCTTTTTCTGTATCTATTGAGATGGTTCTTATTCTTTAATATGTTAATATGGTGTATCACATTGATTGTGAACGGGTTTTTTTTATCATAAATCTGTCTTGAATTTTATCTAAAGCTTTTTCTTCATCTATTGAAATGATCATATAATTTTTATTCTTCAATTTGTTAATGTGGTGCATCATGTCAGTTGATTTGCCAATATTGAACAATCCTTGCATCACTGGGATAAATCACACTTGATCATGGTGTATGATAGTTTAATGTTTTGTTGGAGTCAGTTTGCTAGTATTTTGTTGAGGATTTTTGCATCTATGTTCCTCAGTAATATTGGCCTATAATTTTATTTTTTGTGATATCCTTGTCTGGTTTTGGTATGAGGATAGTGATGACCTCATAGAATGAGTTTAGAAGTGTTCCTTCCTGTGCAATTTTTGGAATAGCTTCAGAAGAGAAGGCTTCCTGGTGGAAGTGACTGGTGCCTGCCCACTGGTGGAGCTGGGTCTTGACCCTCTGGTGGACAAGGCCATGTCAAGGAATACATCTAGAAGGAACTGTAGGCTCAGGAAGCCTTTAAGCAGCCTGTCTGCTGATGCGCTGGGCTGCCCCTGCCCAGATTTCTGTGTGGTCTGAAACATCCCAGCACTGGAGCCTATAGGCTGTTGGTAGGGGCCAGGTCTTGATGTCAAAAAGTCAGCCTCCAGGAGAGCTCAAGCAGATAAATGCTCCCTGACATGTCCACCACAAGTGTCTATGAACCCAAGGTGGGCCACAGCTATCCCCCATCTCCTCAGGGGACCCTCCAAGACCAGCAGGTAGGTCCAGTCAATGCGCCTATAAAATGACTGTTTTTCCTTGGGTCCTGGTGCACACGAGAATGTGTGCCCCTATTTCCCCCATCTTGTGGAACTCCTGCAGTCAAGTTCTGCAAGCCTTCAAAGCTGCATGTTCCAGGGGCTTTTCCCAGTCCTAGACCCACAGACTGGAGGGCCTGACATGGGGCTCAGAACTCTCACTCCTGTGGGAGAGTCTCTGTGATATAATTATTATCCAGTCTGTATGGGATTTGACTATATTACAAGTCCACTCCTTCTACCTGTGTGCTGTTCCCTCAGGAGAGCCTGGACTTGGGAACAAGATTTCCTTTCTAAACAACAGAGCAAAGAGTATGATTTCACTGTATCATCCGGATGTTTAGGGAGACAAGAAGGAGAGGAAGCACAGCCTTTGTTCCCTGGCAAATGGGCAGACAAACACATGCAGGAGACAGAAAAAGTAGGCTAGGAGGTGAGGAAGGTGAGGGTTGCCTGCAAACTAGACAACAGAAATGCTGGCAGCCCGAGAAGTGTCAAACAGATAATAAACAAACAAAAAAATGAAATCTGCTCTGCTAGCAGCAATGATTCCAAGCCCATTTTGATAGGTTTAAGTTTTTGCACACATCACAACAAAGCACTTAGAATGACTCTAAGCAACAACTGGAAGGCTAAATGTCAACATGGGAATGATGCTGTTGTGTTTCTGTTTAAGTAGAAGACAAGAAAAGAACTGCCTTTTAGACCCTAAGAACAAAATACATTAGATAAAACAGTTTCTACAAAGAAATGACTTTCTTGATACTAATGGTTTTCTTCATTTTTTTTTCCTGCTAACACAGTAAAGGGGTATATCATCTGCAAAATTGTCAAGGAAGACTGCCAATTAAAGTCATCTTAGGACTTTGTGGATGGTTCAGACAGTAAAGGAAGAATCTGCCTGCAATGCTGGGGACCCAGGTTTGATCCTGTCAACTACAGATTGGCACTTACCAAGAGCAGTGCCAACAACTGAACAACAAAGGTATTTGCCATCTGCCTGTATGGAGACTGAACCCCATGCCGCTATAGCTGTGGACCTTCAGCAATCCCTGAGGGAGTGCAGGGTGGTGTGAGGCATTCTGTGCTCCAGGGAATCAGGTGGGATAGGTCTTTAGATAGTTGGATGCTTTTAGGAACAGATTTTATGATCTCAATCCTTGCATCTCCTCATATCTAGAGAAGCATTAAATCCCTTCATGGTGACATCAGATCCTCATGACTAACAAAAACCTTTTGTAAAATGAGTGCTTCATGGCACTGAACTCCCTCTTCACCAAAACCTTGTATATTGACTTTCCCCCGTTGCCACTTTGGAGCAGTCTCTCAGAGCTGTCTCCTGGGGGCTGCAGTCCTCATTTTGTCCCAAATAAAACTTAACTCACAACTCTCAAGTTGTACATTTTTTTTTTTTTAGTTGACAATCCCTAGGTTGGGAAGATCCTCTGGAGAAAGGAATAGTTACCCACTCCAGTATTCTTGCCTGGAGAGTTCCATGCACAGAGGAAACTAGGGGGCTACAGTCCATGGAGTCACAAAGAGCTGGACATGACAGAGAGACTAACACTTTCACTTTGGCCAAAATAAACCTCTTTTTTTATTTCCAAGGGCAGATTTACGTGTGTGAATTATGCAGCTGCTGTTTTACTTTATCAGCTAATATATGATAGACTGTTTAGAAGCCAGAGATTTTTTAAGTGTATGAAAAGAAAATGGTTTTGAAAAGATAATGAGATTTATAATCTTTCAGAAATAGCATTTGGGGAGTCAATGAAGATAAGATTAAGTAGAGAAACATGCAGCTCTTTACAAAACCACCACATAGATTTTTATGGATGGGAAACTCAATTTGTTTTGGTCATTCACCAGTGCTCTAAGTATACTGATTTGTTTAATAGAAAGATAAAAAGGCCAAATTCAGGTCAAAGGAAATACTATGACCATTTATGCAACATTCATTTCCACAATCTAGCCAAGGGTCAGCATGCTCCAAAGGAAGGGAGGCTTAAGAATGAATGCATGAAATCTTTATTTTAAGTGTCCTGTTTGACTTAACATAAAAATAATAACATTCGAGGAGAAACATCAACAAACTCAGATATGCAGATGATAACCACTCTAATGGCAGAAAGCAAGGAGGAACTAAAGAACCTCTTGATGAGGGTAAAAAAGAGGAGCGTGAAAAAGCCAGCTTAAAACTCAGTATTAAAAAAAAATCTAAGATCATGGCATCCAGCCCCATCACTTCACGGCAAATAGAAGAAGAAAAGGTGGAAGCAGTGACAAATTTCCTCTTCTTGGGCTCTAAAATCACTGCAGAGTGTAACTGCAGGCTTGAAATTAGAAAGAGACTGCTTCTTGGAAGGAAAGCTATGAAAAACCTAGAGAGTATATTAAAAAGTAAAGACATCACTTTGCCAACAACAGTCTGTATAGTCAAGGCTATGTATGGTCTTTCCAGTAGTCATGTACAGATGTGAGAGCTGGACCATAAAGAAGGCTGAGTGCCCAAATCTTGATGCTTTCAAACTGTGGTGCTGGAGAAGACTCTTGAGAGTCCTCTGGACAGCAAAGAAATCAAACCAGTCTATCCTAAAGGAACTCTATCCTGAATATTCATTGGAAGGACTGATGCTGAAGCTGAAGCTCCAGTATTTTGGCCACCTGATGTGAAGAGCTAACTCATTGGAAAAGACCCAGATGCTGGGAAAGATTGAAGGTGGAAAGAGAAGAGGGTGACAGGATGAGATGGTTGGATGGCATCACCAATTCAATGGACATGAACTTGGGCAAACTCTGAGAGATGATGAGGGACAGGGCAGCCTAGTGTACTGCAGTCCATGGGATCACAAAGAGTTTGACACGACTTGGGGACTGAACAACAATAGCATGCCATGTGAACAAGCAAGAAAAAGTGAAAGTACTATGTTTGTTCTATTAGAAATGGATTGTGACCCAAAAAAAAATCACTGCACTGTATTGTTAGACAGCCCTAAAATCATTTTTCATAGTGCAGAGAAAAGAATCAGGAGAAAATTTTTTTGTAAGTACTCTTTAAGCATTCCCACATACAGGACAATTCATTCCTGAAATCTCATTAAACGGGTTCCATATAAATAGAGAGAATAACCAAAAGTGCTGAAGAACAGGGATAAAAAGGCAGCCGCGGTGATAGTCCATACATTTTTATTTTTTTGATAGTCCATACATTTATAGGGACAAGATTATAGAATAATAATTAACCTTTTCTCCCTGAAGTTGCCTACTCATCTTTTTTTCTTTTACCACAGTTAAACTGTTGTTGAACTTGCATTGGAAATATGCTCCTTCCTGCTATCTCATGATTAACAAAAAGAATCCCAAGCAATCCCAAAAACAAGAAATAAGTTGTGTTTTTGAGGCAGAGGATACAAATATAGAATGGTACATGAAGGTTGCAGCAGGTGTTCTGCATGCAATCCAGGGCTACACTGTCATCTATGATGAGGAAAAAAAGAGCTATCATCCAGACATCCCTGGCTCATTTTTTCAAGAGGGTAGCTGCGCCATCAATGCCAAGTGTGAATGAAACTGTAGCTTGCCCTCTGTCTCCTCTTCCTAATGATCTTTCAGCTCTACCATCTCCCACTTCCTTTCCCTTCTTCAGTCAGATATTTGAAAAAACATTATTCTAGGTATTTTCTTAAAGGAGTTTTGGGATCAATTTAAAATTTAAATTAATCTGAAAAAAAAAGCATATTGCCCTCTCTAAAGTGGGTGGGCCCCATCCAATCTGTTCAAGGCCTGACTAGAACTGGAGGCTGACTCTGCCCCTAATAAGAAGGAATTCTTCCTGTTTGCCTGCCTTGAGCTAGGGCACCAGTTTTATTCCTTCCTTCAGGTTTAAGTTGAAATATCAACTTCATGGGTCTCAAACCTGCCAGTTTTTGGCCTGGAATCACAGTATCAGCTCTCCATCACACCCAAGCCTGCATGTCTCAGCTTACCAACAGCAGCCTCCATAATTGTATAAGCCAATTATTCAAAATAAGTCAGTATTTCTCCCTCTCTTTCTCTCTCTCTCTATATATATGTGTGTATTTCAAACCATAAAATCAAAATGACATATATATGTAATATATAAGTATATACCATAAATATAATGTATACTATAACGATAATGTTGTTCAGTCACTCAGTCATGCCCAACCCCATGGATGCAACACACCAGGCTTCCCTGTCCTTCACCATCTCTCAGAGCTTGCTCACACTCATGTCCATTGAGTCAGTGACGCCATCCAACTATCTCATCCTCTGTAATATATATATGTGTATATATATATATATATAATATAATATATATGTAATATGTAATATATGCTATATACTTATATATGTGTAATATATAAGTATATGCTATAAACATAAGCATAATATTATATAATGTATAGCATAATTATATTAATATAATATAGTATAATATATAATGTATAATATAAATATAGAATATAACAATAATATACAACATAATATAAAATATGTAGTCTGACACCCAGGTCTGTGTCCCTTATTCCACCATACAATTCTTCTGAGAAGTAAGACATCTTGTTTTGAAAAAAATAAGGGAGATAAGAACAAGAAAAATCATGCCCTTCAATACTGACAGATGACTTACTTAATCAAAAGCAAAAAAACTCTCTAGAAAGTGAGATACCAGGCCCATTTCTCACTGAGGCACACAAAGAAAACAGGGATGCTTTTCAGACCGTGATGAAGAATTGTGGCATCTCACAATGATTATTTTCCCAAATCAACTGTAATGGTTTAGCCGCTAAGTTGTGTACAACTCTTGTGACCCCATAAACTGTAGTCTACCAGGCTTCTCTGTCCACGGGATTTCCCAGGCAAGAATACTGGAGTGGGTTGCCATTTCCTTCTCCAGGGGGTCCTCCTGACCCAGGAATTGAACCAGGGTCTCCTGCATTGTAGGTAGATTCTGCAGGCAGACTCCTGCATTGCAGGCCAATTCTTTACTGACTGAGCTATGAAGGAAGTCCCCATCAACTGTGATGGGTAATTAATACTTTAACAAAAAAGTTTGCACCAGGAATTCTTAGCAGCTTTCCAGCAAAATGAAGAAATAAGAACTTAATGTTCCTCCATGCTCTGCTTTGATTTGCTGGAAAATCAAACGGCAGGGACTATGACAGCTTCTGTGTTTATACAACGAGGAGAAGTAGGAAGTAATTAATAAGTAGTATTACAATGATCATGGACCTAACATTCCAGGTGCCTATGCAATATTGCTCTTTGTAGGATCAGACCATCACCAGTCACATCCACAACTGGGCGCTGTTTTCTCTTTGACTCCGTCTCTTCATTCTTTCTGGAGCTATTTCTCCACTCTTCTCCAGTAGCATATTGGGCACCTACTGACCTGGGGAGTTCATCTTTCAGTGTCATATCTTTCTGTCTTTTCATATTATCCATGGGGTTCTCAAAGCAAGAATACTGAAGTGGTTTGCCATTCCCTTCTCCAGTGGACCACGTTTTGTCAGAACTCTCCACTATGACCTGTCTGTCTTGGGAGGCCCCACACAGCATGGCTCATAGTTTCACTGAGTTAGACAAGGACAGCATATTAAAAAGCACAGACATTACTTTGCCAGCAAAGGTCCATCTAGTCAAAGCTATGGTTTTTCCAGTACCCATGTATGGATGTGAGAGTTGGACTATAAAGATAGGTGAGTGCCAAAGAATTGATGCTTTTGAACTTCAAGATTCATCGTGTTGATGAACATAGTTCAAAATGTTCAATGGCGAACATTTTGAAAATCAATGTTCTTCTTCATCAGTGTTGAAAAAGATGCTTGAAGGCCCTTGGACTGCAAGGAGATCAAACCAGTCAATCCTAAAGGAAATAAGTCCTGAATATTCATTGGAAAGACTGATGCTGAAGCTGAAACTCCAATACTTTGGCCACCTGATGCAAAGAACTGACTCATTGGAAAAGACCCTGATGCTGGGAAAGATTGAAGACAGGAGGAAAAGGGGACAACAGAGGACAATATGGTTGGATGGCATCACTGACTCGATGGACACGAGTTTGAGCAAGCTCCGGGAGTTGGTGATGGACAGGGAAGCCTGGCATGCTGCAGTCCATGGGGTCACAAAGAGTCAGACATGACTGAGCAACTGAACTGAACTGAACTATGGTCTTCTTATTCAGTGTTCACAGAGGCCTGAAGATCACCTAAAAGATAAATGCTCAGCTTCTTCCCACGGAGTTGACTGTTTCAAAGTTTAGAGCTGTGAAGCTATGAAGGAGAGGAAGGAAGTGAAGACCCCACACACACATTTGCTCTGGCTCTTCAAAAGCAGAGCCATGGCCCTGGGACTCCAGATGCTTTTCTGAGGCTGCTCTGATGAACAGAAGCCTCACTTCTCATCCTGGGAGACACCGGAATGCCAGGTATCAGTAAGAGGAAAGCAACCTATTAGAGGCATTTACATGCATTTATTTGAGTCCCTGTTTCCAGTTCTTTAGGGGTGTTACCTAGGAGTGGAATTGCTGGGTCACATGGTAATTCTGTTGAACTTTTTGAGGAACTCATTCTGAGAATATTTGGAGCCAATGGTGAACTGAATCTAACTAAAGCTCAAACAAAACCCAGACTCAGCTCAGTTACACAGTAGATGACTGACATGGCCATTACAATGCTGGCCCAAGAGCAGAAGGGGTATACACTTTACCAGACAGCATGATGATTTACTTATGGCATTATTTTCAGTAGGTTGTTTTTTGTTTGTTTTTGGCCACACCACACGGCTTGTGGGATCTTAGTTCCCCCAACCAGGGACCCAACTCAAGCCCTCAGCAGTGAAATCAGAGTACTAATCACTGGACCACCAAAGAACTCCCTTAGTGCTATTTTTGCAGCTGTGTTAAGATATAGCTTGTTATTGTTCAGTTGCTCAGTTGTGTCCAACTCTGCGACTCCATGGACTGCAGCACAGCAGGCTTCCCTGTCCTTCACTATCTCACAGAGTCTGCTCAAACTCATGTTCATTGAGTCAGTGATGCCATCCAACCACCTCATTCTCTGTCACCCCTTCTCCTCCTTCCTTCAATCTTTCCAAGCATCAGGATCCTTTCAATGAGTTGGTTTTTTGCATCAAGTATTGCCCAAAGCATTGGAGTTTCAGCTTCTGCATCAGTCCTTCCAATGAGTACAGGGTTGATTTCTTTTAGGATTACATGACTTAAAATTCACCCATTGTAAGTGCACAATTCAATCATGTCTATTCTAATAGAGCTGTGCAATCCTCATTATCAATCTTTGCATTCACCAACCCAGTTTTAGAATATTTCCATCAACTCCTCAAAATTTCTGCAAGCTCCTTTGCAGTCAAAGCTACTCCCAGCCCCAGGCAACCACACATCTGCTTTGTGTCTATGCTGCCCCTTTCTAGACATTTCACATATATGGAATCACGGTATAGGGAGATCATAATTTAGATAGTCTTTGGATCTGGTTCCCAAGTGTGTACATTTTTCTACCACTAGCTCAGATGTGCATTAAAATGTATTATATCTTTACTTTCTCTCCAGCCAGCCCTGGCCCTGTAGGAGTGTAGGAAAATCCACTCTTGAACATCTTGGAGGCCTTGAGTGGAGGCTCTCCTTTCGTGGGGTCATGAAACAATCCAAGAGGGCTTTTGGTATCCACTAGAGTTCGGGCCTGTTATTCTTCAGCCCACGTTAACTTGATCAGCCCATTGAGGCTGGTACCCTTGCCATCTATCATAAAGCTTCTACTAAGGAGAAGGCAGGTCGCTCTGCTAAGTAACTAAATAACTAACTCACAATAACTAATAGTAACTAAATAACACTGGTTATTTCCAGTGACAAGCCTGGATTCCAGAACCCGCTGAATCTGTGAGATCAGTTTCCAGGGTCCAACAGATGCCTCATATAGCTGTGTCACTCCCAGAGCTGGCTATGGTCCTAATACTGTAGAGGTTGAGGCCTCACTCTTTGATGCTCAGGAGACCACCAGCCTCCACCCAACTCCCACTCTGGGGGACTCGCTGTTCCCCTCAACCACCATGAAAGCCTCCCACCCCACCTGGGTTCTCTGCAGTCTCCCTCCAGGACACCTGGGGTAGACGATGCATTTACTGGGATTGGGCTTTCTCTAAAGACAAGAGAAAGGTTGATCTTCCAAGAATCTTGCAAACACCCCCGTGACAGGAAACACAAAGTGATTAGCTGCCTTCTCCAAGCAAACAGAAGGGGCACCGAAAACATGAAACAAATGAGTATCTCACTAAATAGCCTACCACACTGCTTTGCATTCACCTACCACAAAACCACATCAGTGAACAGTGGAAAGCATATCATAATTTCAGTTTTCTTAGCTGCGCTTAGACTCTATCTACTTTGGAAGCGTGAGAGAGGAAGAAGGCACCCCTCTGGACTACTCAGGCTAAGAAACAGAGTTGGTTCTAACCCCAGCAGTAAGAATAGCAACTCACATTGTGCATCAGGCATGGTTCTGAGTGTTTTACATGTATTATCCCTTAATCCTCACAGTGACATTAGGCAGTAAGCTCTGTATATCCAAATCCTTTATTTAAAGCCCTTGGCGCAAGCTGTTCCTGAATCCAGAATTTTTTGGACTTTACAAGGTAATAAGGTGCATGTAATTTACATAATATAATTTCCCCAAGAGGATCCAAAACAGATCTCATACAAACTAAACAAGGTGC
Organism: Muntiacus reevesi; assembly: GCF_963930625.1. Classification (NCBI taxonomy): domain Eukaryota; kingdom Metazoa; phylum Chordata; class Mammalia; order Artiodactyla; family Cervidae; genus Muntiacus; species Muntiacus reevesi. The sequence goes on from NC_089250.1 coordinate 27,221,096, forward strand.
CTTCAAAGAAACAATCATATCAAGTGGTGCAAATAAAGACAACTTTACATTGGTTTGGGTCAGTTTTGCCACCAAAAGAACTAAAGAAGGCATTGAATTCTCAGATCTTTGGAATTTTGGACCTGTATTAGAGGCCCCATTTTACAGATAAAGAGAATGAAGCACAGCAAGATTAGGTAGCTTGTCCAGGGTCACACAACTATGATGTGGTGGGAGTGCTCAATGTTTCCAGAACAAGTGGGTCTGATCAGTTTCTCTACCAGAAACTCATCCACTCTCAACCTTTGCACTCCACAGCTAGGGGCAAGTGTATGACATCGCCCCCCCAACTGCCATCCTCCTGCCCCATCCCATCCCCTCCCTGCCCCTTTAATGAGTATTATATTATCTGATACTCATTTTCTCTCTCCTTGGTGGTTTAGTTGCCAAGTTGTGTGGACTCTTGGGGAACCCATGGACAGTAGCCCACCAGGCTCTTCTGTCCATGGGATTTTCCTGGCAAGAATGCTGGAGTGGGTTGCCATTTCCTTCTCCAGGGAATCTTCCTCACCCAGGGATCGAACCTGGGATTCCTGCATTGCAGGCAGATTCTGTTTAAAATAACCGAAGTAAGGCAGCAGAGCTGACTCGCCCCTAACAAGCCCAGGAGGGACCGTCTGCAACTGGGTCTGGGGCAGGCCCTGATTTGCTTGCCCCTTGTACCTTGAGTGGGTTTCCCTGGTAGCTCAGAGGGTAAAGCATTTGCCTGCAATGTGGGAGACCTGGGTTCAATCCCTCAGTCAGGAAGATCCCCTGGAGAAGGGAATGGCAAACCTCTCTAGCATTCTTTTCTGGAGAATCCCATGTGCGGAAGAGCCTGGTATGCTACAGCCCACAGGGTCTCAAAGAGTCTGACAGGACTGAGACTTGACTTTCTTTCCTTCTACCTTGAGCAGGGGGTTAAACCTCAGGGTGATGTTAAGAGCCGAGTAAGAAGAGCTGGCCTGGAGCAGGCTGTCTAAATAGAGGAGTTGAATCCTTCAGGATGCCAGGAGAGGGCGCGTTTCTCCTTTTCCTATTTGGATTAGGGTTGTGTGGGGGGGGGTTTTTTGTCTGTTTTGTTTTGCTTCCGTTTCTAACCAGCGAGCAGCTTCGATGTGGAACAATGTGCTTGGTATCCCGCTGATTTAAGCGGCGTCAGCCTTTTCATTCATAAATTAAGTTCTCTCTTGTGATGTCCTCCTTGGTCTTCGGGACAAACCTGCCCCCAGGCCCTCTCTCCCTTAATTTTTGTTTTCTGATCTTGCACGGGAGGCCTGTTACCGGGAGAACCGGCCGCACTGGCTTGGAGCCCCCGACCTTGGGATCAGACGCCTGTGTCTGCGCCCTTGCTAATCCCTTCTCGCAGTGCTTAGTTTGCAAACCTGGGCGGCTCTCCCTCCTTCCGTGTCTTGTTTCCTCCCATTTCACTCTGTCGAGTCCAGAGGCATCCACCCTCCTCTAGTTCAGTAAATCAGTACCACTGCTTTTCAGATGCAATCCAGGTTAATCCAGTAATCCCACCTGTCTGGAGCATTTGAAGCCAATGTCAACGGTTGGCCTGTTCCCCGGCAACAAAAGCCTCAGAAACATCCTGCTGGCTCTGTGTTTTTAATTAAAAGTCTGTTTTAAGGGCAAAATTGGGTGGAAAGCAGTGCGTGCTCAATTAACTGTACCTAAATGGAAGTCCTTTAACAAGAGCCTCATCTCCCTCTTTCGGTGGGATGCAGCGACTCCCTGTGGCTCGACTTCTAAAAGGACCTCCTTCGACGATGACCAATTGCTCACACTTCATTTACTTAACAGTTTGCTTTAATTAACCCCGTCCTTCACGGCCGTCACACTAACACCTTGGCGCAGTCCGCATTAACGCGGGTCGGGGCCCTGACCGTGAGCGAGCCTAGGGGTTGGGAGGATGTGGGCTGGTGGAGGAAAAAGGAGGGGCGGAGAGCTGGGGCGGGGCCTACGGGGGCGGCCTGCCGAGGGGCGGGGCCTGGGGCGGGGCCTGGGAAATTCCCGGGAGGAGGTGAGGAGGCTGCCGCGGCGGTCAGCTGAGCAGCGCTGGGCGGGGTCGCGAGGCCGCAAATCAACCTAAAGCTCGCCAACTCCCGCCGCCGCCCCTGCCGGTCCCCCGCTTGGCGTTTGCGTCTGGGTCCGGAGCCCTCTCCCAGCGGGAATGATGCCCAGGAAGCAGTGACCCGAGGGAGGCCGGAGCCCGCGCGCCGGTGAGCCAGGGCAGGGGGCGGGCAGGGTCTCCCTTTCTGCCCTGGAAGCTGTTCCGAAGCCCCCTTCCCTGCGACCCGGAGCCGGTAGGGACGTGGGTGGCGAGGGGTGGGGCGTCTCCTCCAGTTGGACGGCGGCGCTCGCTAGGAGGGTTTCCAGGCCCTGGCGATCCTGACCTGGTGCCACAGGGCAGCAGGGGCGTCCATCCCAAAGCGCCCTTCCCCCTTTTTTACCCGCCAGAGTGGCCGCAGGTGACTTCCTCTGTAGGTCATGAAGGTGGTTTAAGGGTGACATCCTTCCGCAGATTGGGGATGATTATACAGCCAGTTCCTCATTATAAGAGGAGGGGTTAAGGACACACCTTCGAAAGACGTAAAAACTAGCTCCACGAGACGACCCAGTACACTAAAGAGCCAGTGGCCGCTCTCTAAGGCGATGGGATTACTGAACAGCTGAAAGGAATCTTCATAAACCGTTGTGTCTGGGGGAGCTTGTGTGTGTGTTTGTGTGGGTAGGTATAGATACATACGTAGAGAATATGAATATTTGCTGAGGCGAGAACCCCAGAGGGGTTGTTTCTGTTGTGTAAGCTGTAGGCAGTAAGCATCACTAAAAGAAAATGTAACTCAGGCTCCAGCTAGGCTCCTCCCTCCACCAGAAAAACTGTTGTTGGAAATTATGTGCCACAGAACTGCTTAAGGGTGAAGTGGGAAACCGAAACTTTGAACATCAAAAGCCTAGGATCAATCTGGTTAAGCAAGCGGCGCTATTAACAATGGGTTTCCCTGGTGGCTCCCTGGTAAAGAATCTCCTGCAGTGCAGGAGATGCAGGTTTCTGGAGAAGGGAATGGCAACCCACTCCAGTATCCTTGCCTGGGAAATCCTAAACAACAGCAATTATTAACGGAAGAACCTCTCATGCTTCCTCCTTGCCAGGAGAGAAGAGCAAGAAGACCCTGGCCACCTCCCCCCACCCCAAGATAGGCCCAGTTTGGGAGGGGACTGGCCAGGTGTAGTATTTTTTTATTTTTTGGTAACTGACCACAAGTTGCATAGTATGCTGTGTACTCTGACTGAACACCAAAAAAAAAAAAAAAAAAAAAAATCAGACTTTATTTTTGAAAGGAACTGGGCAATGTTTTACCTTCCCATGCGATCCCCCACCTTAAGTAGAGGCACAGAAGTCTTCTCTTCTCCAAGCCTCACTCTTTCTGAATTTTATAAAGTCTTGGAGTGTTTGGTATGTTCTTTGGGATTTATGGAATAGTAAATTCAAAGGAAAAGAGGGAAATTAAACTGTGTTTTAAATAAAATCTGTTTCACTCAGAAAATAAGTTTTCTTTTCATTTTGACATGTGTATATGTGGGTTGAGTGATGAAATATGTGTTATGAAATGACACCCAGATACCTTTGTAGTGATATTTTTTAAATAGTACTGATTTTCAAAATAAGTTTAGTTCAAGAATCTGGAAATGAGTGCCATTGTAAAACTGTAGAAAAACTCGTAATACTAGTTATGTTGGATTTGTTGCCTACTGAGCAGAAAGTGTTTTACAAGTGTAAGGCTTTTACCTCGTAACACTTGATAGTTTCATTTGATTTCAACAAATGTTTAGTGAGAGTCTGCTGTCAGTGTACCAGTCTCTAGGAAAAATAAAATAAACACCTCGACTTCGGTTTGATGGGAAAGTTGACTGGCATGGGATAATACAGTACTTTGCATAAAAGAACCAAGTGACTGAAATATGTAAAGCACTACCGGGTACTCAGAGGAAAGCGCAGGTCTTTTTACATAAGATATCTATTTGAGCTAGATGTTAAACTGTCCAGTAGACGTTTGCCAGGGTAACAGCAAGTCTAGGCATCTTGAGAAGGGATAGAAAAGGAAAAGGCATGGAACTGTGAACTCGTTAGTGTGCCGCAGGCATGAGTGGTGTTGGTGACAGGAGATGGTACTGGTGGGTAAGTGGGGGCCAGAGTCTGAAAGGCCGTGTTTGTTTTGCTCGGGAGCTGAAGCTCTGTCTGTATGGGAAGGGTGGAAGTAGGAGGATGCTCTTGTGTTAGGGAAGAAACCATGGAGGTAGTGGGGCTGCAATGGAAAGAGATGAGTCAGACCATGGAGGATGCTATGCAAATTCATTCAGCATCTATTTGTTGAACCCCCATATATTTCTGGGAATGTTCTAGGTGCTAGAAACAGTGCAGTGAACAGAACAGACAAAAGTCCTTTCCTCTGTGGAGGACAACATTGCTGTAGGCCAGATAAGACAAGAAGGACCTGACCTAAGCTGGTGGAGATAGAGAGGAAGTGGAAGTGACAGGACTGGGTGACCCTTTAGACTCACGGGAAGAGGAAATAGGAGTCATCAAGTATAGCTCCTGCCCTGGGAGATGAGGCTAAGTCTTTTTCCATTTTCTGTATGTCCAAAAGTCAGACTACTATTTCTTGCATAAAAGGTAAGGCCTCTTTTGCCCCTTAATAGGATGTGTACTTTGAGTTCTTTTTCCAGGATTGTGATGAATTTTATTGGTGCAATCTTGGAATGTTACTCAATCCCCTTGAAAAGCCAAGCCAGAATTTTCCAATAGCCAACTATTCTCTATGGTCAGGAAATAGGTTTTCACTGTTTAAAACTAATTTTTGCATGTGAGGGGTGAACCTGTGAGTATTTAGCAAATTCAGAGAATCAGCCACACCAGGGTAAGGGCATGGGTTTATTCTGTGCTATTCTTGATGGTCCGATGTCCAGTGGGTGGAAGTCAGTATAAGGCAGATTTCTGTTGGAAACAAAATGACTTTCTGGCAGTCACAGCCATCCGGGAATAGAATGGGCAGTTGCCTGCTAAAGTCATGTGCCCATTTTTTTCTGTCATTGAAGTCATTCAAGCCTGGTCTATATGCCCATCTGCCATGGAAACCAGCAGGACATTCTTGCATCAAATAAGTTGGACTGGGCCATTTTTAAGACCAACTCAGGAATGAAGTTCAAGCTCATGCCTACAAAGCCAAGTCACTGCTATAATTACTTGACCTCTGAAATTAAGAAGGATTATTATAATCAGGAATTCAGATAGCAAATCTGGCAATAAAATCTAGAGATTATGCTTTTGATTTCCACCTTCCAGGTAGTTCCCATTCTTCCTCATTGGTGAAATCTTGACATATCCATGCTAAATTATTAAATCACCCTTCTGCCTAGAAATGATGCATTTCTGATTCAGACTGGTTGGGTTTTTATGAGAAATTCAGTTACTAAACAGGCAGAACCTTGCAGTAAATGGCTTAGGTCCAGTTTCTATAACCTTTGAGGATGTATGTGTGCAAGGATTTATAACCTATTGCATTTTCTCAACTGAAAGTAGTTCAAGGGGATGCTAAACATTTAGAGAATTCAGCTTTTCTAACTGGCATTCTAACTGACATTTTACCAGGAGACATCTCGTATATACACTATATTGTGATAGCTTGTAATGATGGCCCCCAAATATTTAAAATCATAAAATGCACTTTGAGTCACCAAAAATCAATTAAATTGCTTTTAGCAAAAGTTTGGTTACAGTATTTATATGCTTATCTTTGGCATTTATGCTAACTTCTTATTGCTATGATGGATATATTTCTGGGAATGTTCTAGGTGCTAGAGACAATGCAGTGAATAATTTTTTTCTAGCAATGCCACATAACAAAGAATTCACTATAATTGGGACAGGCATTTGTGTTAGTGAGAGAGGGCGGCATGGCCATGAGGGTACTGGGATATATGTGTTGGATAGTGGGAACTAGACCATGATCTTGATAGAACCTTAAGAATACTTTTTATAGCTCTTTTGAACTAAAAGCAACCATAATGATCATCGTTTGCTAGACAAGTCAGTAAATCATCACAGGAGGTCTTCTCAAGGTCACACATCTGCTTAGTGTCTTCCAGTTTATTTTTGTATTGTCTCCCTTATTATAACCCTGCTTTTTTTTCCCCCCCATGCCCTATTAAAACCTGGGCAACCAGAAAGTTGGTAAGTAGAACTGGTTTTGACTGTTATGGTTGTGCCTCAAGTCTTGGTGGAGATAAAACAAAAAGTCAAGGATGAAAAGGAATGGTACCTCTTCCCCTCCCCTTCCCTCCTTTCTCCTCCCTTCTCTTCATCCATCCCCTCCCCTCCTCATCTTTCCCTCTGCTTTAGATACTTTTTAAAAAGAATCTGTTAAATGTTTCCTTTTACTTTTGAAAAGTATAGTCTAACCCTTGAAAACTTGAGGAAATTTAATATTGACAAGTGAATAAAACATGTTACAAGGATTTTTTCTTTGTCAGGTATTTAGAATTCTCTGCAAAATAGATAAGAGCACTTTTTATTTAGTAAAAACCCATTTTTATGAAATTTCAGCTCCAGCATAGTTCTGTGAAAAAGTGAGTTTTATGGAAAGCCAGAAACTGGCCTTTTCCAAATTATTATCATCCAAATTATTTTATGCAAAATAACCCAAATAATTTTATTGGGGAAAACAAAAGCAGTCTCTTCTGGTCACCTCATGCCAAGAGACAGCACACTTCGGCAGTGTACCTCTTTCTAAATAAATCAGGATATCGTTTGAAAACACAGCTGCTTTCAAAAGACTCAGAATGCTTTATCCGTGTTTAACACTTCATAGAATCGCCATCTTCATTAAAGAATTCCAAGGATGCCTTTCCTGTGCTGGCTGCTCTAGAGAAGTCAGCAGGCCACCAGTGCCAGGGCCGCTCTCCCCTCAGTAGCAGCACCGTCTCTAATCCTACAGGGATCTCTAGTCCTATAGGTGCCTTTAGACCAAGAGCAGGTCACCAGACTCTCAGTTCTGGGAAGGCTCCAGAGAGCCCAGGAGTTGCATCCTGCCAGAGTGGGGAAGAAGCAGTGCTCTGCGCTCCGAGGGTTTGTTGCATTCACGTGCGAGCACTCATAGCTGGTACTTTCCCCAGCTTCTCCCCTCACACATTGAGGAACTTAACAAAAACCATAACCAAAGTGTCCCTGGTAGTCTCTTAGAGACACAGTCGTTTATACTTGACCCGCCTGCCAGCAGTGCCAGGTTCCTTTGGCACGTGTGGGAGCTACTTATAGGGATGTGGTTCTTGGGACACAGTGAAAATGTAAGTTAGTAGTAACCTGTTTGTAAGTAATTCATTGCTAAGAAGTAGGGGAAAAAAGCCTTCTGGAAGCCTTAGTTATTTGTTTAGGATTGCTGGTAGTGCAAGATGGAGGGATGAAGTAGAATCTGAACTTTGGGTAAGTTGAATGGGGCAGCCTTCCACGCTCATCTAGAGCCCACACCCAGAGGTCATGATACAGCGCTAGATGAGAGAGTACTTCTCTCCCGTCAGCTTCCAGTGACCCTGCAGTGCCTCATGAAAGGACGAATCATCTTTGTGAAATGTGGAAAAGAAAGTGTTTGCCCACAGTCTTTGATTTCTGTGCCTGCTGAGGTGGTAGGCCATACAGAAATACAGTTGGGATAAACCATCTATCTTATTTATGGGAAGGGCATACACACTCCATTAGTCTTGCCTGGAGAATCACATGGACAGAGGAGCCTGGCAGGTTACAGTCCCTGGGGTCACAGAGAGTCAGACACTACTGAGCAACTAACCCTGCATTGTATTTGTGGCCACAGTGACCCCTTTACAAATTATATGCTTAAAATAGTCTCAGAATATGCAAGAACTAAGCAAGGTTTTCTTAGTCTTTTTAGTGGGCTTCTAAAAGTAAACTATGAAAGCCTAGACACTCAGTGCTACCTTCATTGTATGACAGGGCTGGGTTTTAGAATCATCCTTAATGCTCGATTATGCCTCTCATTAAGTGACCTTGGATGAGCTCTGTGAATTCAGCTCTGTCATCCAGGAAATACCCATCTAGTTGAGTTTTAGTGAGGATTAGAACTTGACACTCTGGTGTGATGATTAAGCACATAGTAATTATCTGAAATATGTTACTTCTCCCCTTCCTCTTAGCCAAAAATTTAAGAAATAAAATATGGAGATTCTTTAACAGTTAATTATTGAGATATAATTCACATACCATATAGTTCACCCGAAATATGGAGATTTGAGCTTAAAACATTTTTCTGGGAAAAAATCAATTTAATAATACTTTGTCCACATCTACAAATACATACAAAAACCCTCTTGAACGCCTCACATTAGGATTTCTTACCATCTTGATATCATTCCCATCTCTTCCTCCTCCACCCCCAGCTCCTCACTGTACCCCTTTATACACAGACACCTACTTACAGACTGAAGCAAGGATGTATCTTTCTTGTTTGAAAGAAAGAATTAAGATTGTTCAAAATGTAATGGGAAAGAAAGTCAGCCCCTTCTAGAATACTTCTTAGGACTTGCATATGGGTTTGTGAACTCCTGGGGACCCAGTGTGATGGGAGATGGTTATATTTTCAGTTTGTGACTTTTCCGTAGGAACAGCTGCCATGTCCCACCAACCGCTTAACTGCCTGACTGAGAAGGGGGACAGCCCCAACGAAACCACAGGAAATGGACCCCCCAATCTGGCTCACCCAAACCTGGACACGTTCACCCCACACGAGCTGCTGCAGCAGATGAGAGAGCTTCTAATCGAGAACCATCAGTTGAAAGGTAAGCAACACCCAGCCCCATGTTTCTCCATTCACCCATGGCCTTTGGGAACACAATCCCTTGGTAATAGCTTGTAGGTGAATCCCTTTCTTTGCACTTGGTTCCTTGGGGAGAGAGAGAGAGCACACGACTAGCTCTTAGTCAGACTAAAACTGCTTCCCGGGCGGCTCAGTGGTAAAGAATCCACCTGCCAGCGCGGGAGATGTGGGTTTGATCCCTGGGTCAGCACGATCCCCTGGAGAAGGGAATAGCAACCCACTCCAGTATTCTTGCCTGGAGAATCCCATGGACAGAGAAGCCTGGTGGGCTATAGTCCTTGGAGTCACAAAAGAATTGGACACGACTTAGTGACTAAACAACAGCAAGGCTAAAGCTGTTCCCATTGTTTACTTTTGGATACAGGTAAGAATAAAATTATGTATCCCTGGGAAATGGCAGAATGACATTTAGCCCTAAGTTTAAAAGGAAAAATAAAAAGCCTGCTATTATTACAGAGTTAGTCCTAAATATTACCTTAAGAGAAAGGATTCTAATATCTCTAGCCATGGCTTTTGGCAGAACCAGTATTGGAATCCAGGAGTAATGGACCTCAGTCTAGCTAGTTATTAATAGACATTTTGTTAAATCAATAAAATCAATTTTATTTTCTTGAGAGTCTTGAGGGCAGTCAGTGACATTAGACCTTGTAGTCCTATTTGAAAGCAGAAACTACTCATTTTGCTATGTAGTCTTTCCAGCTGACCCTGGAGCTCAGGCCAAGCCTGGCATTTTGATGTTCAGAGCTACGTGGTGAGGTGATCTATGGGAAGGGTCTCTTCATGATCCCAAGTCCAGTCCCCTGGTGTTTTGACCTCTCTGTCTGAATCCCATGCAGAAGCCATGAAGCTAAACAATCAAGCTATGAAAGGGCGATTTGAGGAGCTTTCAGCTTGGACAGAGAAGCAGAAGGAAGAACGCCTTTATTTTGAGACTCAGAGCAAAGAAGCCAAAGAGCGCTTAACGGCACTGAGCCTTGAAAATGAAAAACTGAAGCAAGAACTTGGAAAATTAACAGGGAAAACTGAAAGGGCATTTGAGGTGAGTGGACTGATCAGTTGTAATTTTATTATGCTCATATTTGTAGTGGGATGTTACTTGTCTAGACTTCAAGATCAAAACTTTCCCAGTTCCAGCTAGATGCTTGCATTATCTTGGAAGAATAGTGATGAGAAGATTGGTTGCAATTTTAAGGGTCATGTGTAATCTCTGGTGAAGGAAAGAAATGGGTCAAACTTTGACCTTATTGATTATAGTCAAAAGAGTGTTATGGTTATAAATCAATATTTTGTATTCATTATAGATGGTACAGAAAGACCTCTGCCTAGAACCATTTAAATGTTGGTCTTTAGTCCTTGATATAGAATTACATTTTTAAAATCTATCTCTCAGAATTTTCACTTATTGACCTTATCCTTTCTCTCCATCTACAGTAGATTCCTCACTTTGTGTTTTACATTTACTTTTGAAAAATGGTTTGACAGATATTATATCGTGTGATATGAGGCTGTAAGGTTGCCACATTTCCACTAACTCAAAGAACCTGAGAAATGTGCTTTGATACCCTTGAGAACGGGTATCGAAGATGTGAATGAAAAGTCCTGTAGGTTTTCCAGAAAGGCCCCAGTATTGAAAGAAGTTGAGATTGGAAGCTGGAGCTCTGGACAGCTTCTTTCAGTATAGAGGATCTGTTGAAGCAAACTATAGGCAGAACTCAGAAATGAGTCCTTGGGAAAAAGAGACACTGAGGATTTTTCAAAACCCTTGGTCATCAGTTTTTTCTCCGCAAGCTGTGCCTTCCAGCCCCCACCTGTCCCCCACCTCTTTTAATTTTTGTTTCATGGACCACTTGAGGTGTGTGTTTGTCTGTTTTTAATTTAGCCTCTCATCTTCCTGATTTACTGAAGCTCTCAAGGCCTCTCACTCACTCATGTTGACCTGCCTTTGCTGCTGCTTCTGCAGGCACCCCCCCCCCGACCCCCTCCAGCCATCAGGGTTGCCCCCCATGTTCTGTGAGGCACAGGGAAGGAGCAAGGAGTTTCCACTGAGACCTGCCCTCCAACCTTCAGGGTGAGGCTGAGGTATGACTGATTCTGTCCTGATTTCACTGAATTACAGACCTGGTGGCTCAGAGGGTAAAGCACCTGCCTGCAATGTGGGAGACCCGGGTTCTATCCCTGGGTCGGGAAGATCCGCTGGAGAAGGAAATGGCAACCCACTCCAGTATTCTTGCCTGGAGAATCCCATGGGCAGAGGAGCCTGGTAGGCTATAGTCCCTGTGGTCACAAAGAGTCGGAAATGACTAATCAACTTCACTTTTCACAGACATCGTGGTGATCTCTAAAGAATCCTTTTTTTTTTCTTTTATTTATTTTTAATTAAAGGATAATTGCTTTACAATTTGTGTTAGTTTCTGACATAACATCAGTATGAATCAGCCATAGGTTTGTGCGGTGGTAAGTCACCGACTCGATGGCCATGAGTTTGAGCAAGCTCAGGGACTTGGTGATGGACAGGGAAGCCTGGCGTGCTGCAGTCCATGGGGTCGCAAAGAGTCGGACACGACTGAGTGACTGAATTGAACTGAAGTCACTTCAGTTCTGTCTGACTCTTTGCGACCCTATGGACTGTAGCTCGCCAGACTCCTCTGTCCATGGGATTCTTTAGGCAAGAGTACTGGAGTGGGTTGCTATTTCCCTCTCCAGAGGATCTTCCCCAGGGGTTGAACCCACATCTTTTACATCTCCTGCATTGACAGCCAGGTTCTTTATCACTAGTGCCACCTTGGAAGCCACCATAGGTATACATATGTCTAAAGAATCCTTTTTGACTTTTAACTACAAATTGCCAGGCAAAGGTCATTAGACTTGTTTTGTATTATAAAATGACATATCAGCCTGGGCACATTTCCAAGACAATAGAAGCACAGAAAAAGGGAAATTGTTTCCCAAAGGCTAATCAATGCTAAGTGCTCAAAAAGTGATGAAAGATAGAAATAATTTAGTTGGGCTTGAGACCCCAGAGAACAAACCCTGGTAGTTTCATCCAGGAAGATGATGGACAGAGCCTAAACAGTGAAATGAAGAGAAGTTTTAAGTGTCACCTCACAAGGTGTTTTGCAGATCCATAATTTCCCAAGGATAATTAAGTGTTAGTCATTCAGTAGTATCCGACTCTTTGCAACCCCATGCACTGTAAGCTGCTCTGTCTGCCCAGGCTCCATGGGATTCTCCACCCAAGAATACTGGAGTGGGTTGCCATTCCCTTCTCCAGGGGATCTTCCTGACCCATCAATCAAATACGGATCTTCTGCATTGCAGGCAGATTTTTTACTGTCTGACCACCAGGGAAGCCCGAGGATAAAGAAGAGATCCACACAATTGCGAAAAAGAAAATTAACCTGACTTCTGAGACTCAAGAGTCATGGCCTTATATCCCTGGTCCTCAGGCACTTGTTTAAAACTCTATTTCCTTCCTTTGTGGAAAGATGTGGAAGGAATGGACTTCTCTCCATTCCACTCAGTGTCCTCAGGACGGTCAAGAGGGTGGATGTGAAGGTTTCTCACAGGGCATAGTCTTCCCCTTGCCTGCTTGCTTTCTGGTTCCAACTAGGCGGTACCTTTCCTTTTTTTCATTTTTATGCCTTTAAATATACATTTCTGTGGTCTGAATCATTAGCAGGAGAGACTGTACAAACTTTGAGCTTTTCCTTGCAGACCTAACTCTTCAGTTTTATGAGTTGCTTTTTCCTAAAGCCTATGAGAGTTTCCTGGCAAGGGGATGGTCCAGAAGAAGGCAGAGCATGATTCCACTGGTGTGATGGGCTTTTCCATGTGCCAGTTACTACCTACCTCTCACTCTCTTAACACTTCACAGACCAGCTGGTTTATGGTCCATACACATGCCTTTCTGATTATTTTTTGGTTCTACTATGAGCCTTTGGGCCTGTTTACCATTTCTTACAAAATCTGTCAGAGGGTGTTTGTGGAGCGGGGAGCAGGGGAAGGGGTTGAATTTTCAATGTTGCAGTCCTCTGGTAATCCTCTAGTATACATATTTCTGGTGGTACCATGTTTATAAGAGCCGTGAGGGAAGAAATCAGGAGGCCAAGGTTACAGCTAGATGAGGCCACAGAGACAGCATGATACCAAGTCTTTCTGATCCGAGAAAACTGAAACCAAGACGTTAAGGGAATCTGTTCAAGGCAACACACGCTCTGATTAGCAGAGTGTGGACTAGAGTCTGTTCTCCCTTCTCCCGAGTAAAAACACCACATGTTAGCAAGCTCTTTCTTTTATGACTTTGTCATATGTGGCAATTGCAACAGGATGAACACAACAGGTACTCGACATTAGGAAAATATTAATGTTTATTAGTTTATCAAGGGAAGCCCGTTAATGTTTGTAGAGGCCAAAATTAATTTTCCACCCTTGGTACCAGCCTCTGAATTTTCAGTTTTCTTATTTCTCACCAGATTTACCTTTAGCAACCTTAAAACACCAGCATAGAATATTGTCACAACCAACCTACACGGCTGGGAGGATTTTGGACCTTTCATTGTGTTTTGCCATCACCATACTGTCATGCCCTTGATGCTTTGGTTGTAGGCAGAAATGACAAGAATGAGAAGAGAGGGGGTGGAAGGAGGGAAAAAAAAAAAAAAGGAAGAGGTTGAGTTGTGGCAGTTCCTTATCCTTATTTTCTGGGATTTGGGGCTGTAGTTTACTAGTCAACCATTGCCAAAGTCTGGTTGGTTATTTTCATGATAATCAGGTTATTTCTTTCAGCATGTTGAGAAAACCTTGCTTGTCATGAGTTTATTTTAACTTCATATTATTTGCACACGACAAAGTAAATTTTTCCTTTTTAAATGGTATATCAAAATAAATTGCCGAGGAAAAGCTAGAATCGCCTACTGTGAAGCACAGCTCTCTTACCAGGAGGTATAGAGGCACTTGAGTTTGATGGCAGAGTTCTTGGCTTGAGTCATTCGTTCACTTTGCTCCACATTGTTTCCAGGACATCACTGGGGACCCCAAGATCCCCAAGGCAGAAGTGGAACAAGAAGTGGAACAGCTGAAGACCCAGGTGGCACGCCTCCAGGCTGAAAAGGCAGATCTTCTGGGCATCGTGTCTGAATTGCAACTCAAGCTGAATTCAAGCGGCTCCTCCGAAGACTCCTTTGTTGAAATCAGGATGGCTGTAAGTGTGTTAGTTTTGGTTTTGTCTTAAGCAAGTTATAAAACCTCACCTGGACAACTGCTAGAAATATCGCCGCTTCCTTTCAACATGGGAAAGCCAAACAGTGGGGGAGTTTCAGCGTGGTCAGCATAAATATAAAACATCATGCTTGTGGCTATCACAGCTGAAATGGAAAATACTGATTACCTTTTATGACTGGAGAGATAGTCCTTTTTTTCCCCCAGTACATTCTGAATAATTTATCTGACCTAAAAAGGAAAAAAAAAAAGTATAAACTTGTTCAGCCCAGGTTTCAAAGCTGTGTTCAGCATTTCACTTAGGTAAGCAGAATCATGATCAGATGCAGTAAAATCAAAAGGCTCGCCACTTACTAATCATAGAATCCTCTTTTCAGACAAAGTCCTATGAGGAACGTAGGCATATTAAAAATAAAAAGTGGAGAAAAGCAGGAGCAGAGGTGCTCTGGGTGTAGCCCCAGGGAATACCCGGGCTTCTCCCTCCGCTCCAAGAGCAGCTGCTAGGGAAGTGCCGAGGGCAGATTCTGAAGCCAGCATTATCTTACTGGCTTTTATGTGCAGCCTCAATTGAAGCGAGCTGGGCAAGGCAGCACAGGCTGGCCTGTTCTGATGGGAAGCATGTGTCGGCGGGTAGCTGGTGTGTGGGCAGTCCTGCTAGAAGGGAAACCTCCTTCTTTGCTACTAGAAAAAAAAAAATGGAATACAGATTGAGGGAGACAGGCACAGGAGGGTACAGTCCTCCACTGTACAGTCAGCCCAGTTGTGTCACAGCACGCATCTGATACAGGAAGAGAGCTTAACTGCGTCTCTGGAAGAGAAAACCCTCCATGTAGACAAGTGGGGGTGAGGCGGGGTGAAAGTGCACCTTACAAAAGTCTCAACTACTGGATATGTCTGAAACACCAGAGCATGACTCTCTTCACTTTATCATTAATCTGCTGTGCTAAAGATGAACAGAAGTGGAAAATGGCTCTTAATAACCCTGCCACCCACACCCCTCAGAAATTTTAGATCAATAGGGGCTGAAGTCAAGAGAAAATCCTAATCAGGAGGTACCCTGTGTCAGAGCACTCATTCTGCACACGAGCAAAGATTATGAAAACATTGATCAAAGAACTTTCACCTTCTGCAAATAACTGATAAAATTCAGGAAGTCTAAGGAGCGTATCAGAAGTTTCCAAATGAGGCTTCTTTCTTTGGGGTGCATGGTTACCATAATGTTCTCCCTCACTGATGAGTGACAGTTATTTCTAGTGTAAACATGTTTTTCTTGCCTTGCTCCTATGAACAGAAAAACATTGCCCAAGACTTAGGAACAGTGTGTGCATACAAAATTATCTAGAACCACCTCTGTATTTTTCCACTAGCTCACTGGACTAGAAATGTCTTTCAAATCATTGAAGTGGTCTTAGCGCCCCCTGTTCCCTAAGTGACCCGAGAAGCAGATGAATTTCAATTCAATGGGAGCCAGCCTTTCACTTTGTGAGCCTTGCCCACAGAAGACAGTCTTCTTTCCAAGTGACTTCAGCAAGTTCTAGCATTTTGCATTTTATTTTTTTATTTTTTCTGATTTATTTATTTATTTCTGGCTGCTCTGGGTCTTTGTGGTTGTGCACAGGCTTTCTCTAGTTGCAGCGAGTGGGAGCGATTCTTCTCTTTGCAGTGGCTTCTCTTGTTGTGGAACACAAGCTGTAGGTGAGTGAGCTCAGGAGTTGTGGTACATGTGCCCAGTTGCTCTGCAGCATGTGGAATTTTTCTGGACCAGGGATTGAACCCGTGTCCTGCATTGGCAGGTAGATTCTTAACCACTCGACCACCAGGGAAGTCCCACATTTTGCATTTTGAAGGAGTGTGTGGGAAAAGTATGTGGAATTGTCATTAGCTGTGTGTGACCTTAACTTGTAGACAAGGGAACTGCCAACGAGCTAGAGAGAGAGACGAGATAAGCTTTCCTGTATGTGGGGTCAGGATGACTGTGCTGAATGAGAGGAGCCCGGCCTTCTCGTCTTCATCTGGATATTTATAATCCTGACGGGGCTTGCAGGTTGAGGGAAGGATTAACTTCCATTCCATTTGAGTGACTGAATTGAAGCATCTCATGTTTCTGTGTTTGGTAGATTCCTTGGGTTATGTGTCATCCAAATTCTTGATCTTTCACCTTTTTCTCTTTTGCTGGAGAATTTGTCTTACAGGCATGCTATGTTAAACCTCTCTCATTTCTGCTTTTACAGGAGGGCGAAGCAGATGTGGCAGCAAAAGAAATTAAGACAAGTCCTGGGCCCCCAAGAACTCATTCTGTTGACAGGTATGTGAAGACAGAGTCAGGCTATCAGACAGGCACGCTGGGCAGTCTTGTCACTTTCTCCTCACCCCTGAGAGGCCAAACATGGTGGGCTGAAAAAGTCACTTACTGATTTACACTGGGGCCTTTCCAGAATGTTTAGTTTGAATGCTATTCATATTTATTGTTGCAGCCCACTGGTAGAGAATAAAAACTATGTTTGGTGCCTTGGTAGGCTAGCTAACCCCTCACCACTCTGTGTAGAGGTGTTTCATCGCCATCAGGTGAGAAGTGAAAACAAGCTGGTTCTCAGTTAAGAGACCCATGTTTCCTCATGTGTTTACGAGTGCAGTCTGCCCCGGACTAGGCTGCCCAGCTGATAAGGACGATGTTTCCTTTTTCTCTTCCCTGTTCATTCCGGAGTACAAGGCACAGTGGCTAATATAGGATAGTCTTCCATAACAATGACTGTAGTTGCTCTGGGTTATGGCTGTTTTTTCAGAGTGTCCAGATATTGTACCCGGGGAATCTTCAGTAGACTTGTGCCTAGAAGACAGCAAGCTTAAATAGTAGGGGGACCTTAAGGAGGCGATGGCAGGGGGTCTGGGCACCTGAGTCTCTTACAAGTAGCTGTGACCCAGAATGTGCTATTAGCTCATCCTCTGTAAGCAGGTTACTACTGTATGAATCTGCTTAAGATTTACCTGAAATTTCCCTAAGCATCTCTTCCTTCAGAGACTTTTAATATCTCTTTTCTGTAACTTGATGAATGGACTTATAAAAATGTTTTTTTTTTCCTCAGTTATGCTGCCAAGCCCTTATATGAGGCAAAAATCAGGATTAGATTTCTTTCACCAAACAGGGCAGTTGACAGAAATGAAAGTTACTCCCTTTTTTAATTAGAAATAACTACCCCTGCCCCCCATAGTGCCTTTTTAATATCAGAACACTTTCCTGAAAGTGGTGGGAAGGAAGAAAGCCGTGTTCGAAATTTCTAAGCCACTTCCTCTTCATGTATAGCTGTGTAAATACCACTTCTTCTTTTAAACCACACAGCTGTGTTTTAATAACAGCTTCTTTACCTTGTTTGAAAGTATTTTAAGGAGTCAGAGATTGATCTCTGTGGTTGGAGTCTGAGCTTTGGTGTTGGGAACTGGGATTAAATCCTGAATCCTGGCTCTTTGTTAGATGCGTGAACTTGGGTAGGTTACTGAAGGCATAGCTGCTATTAGCATCAGTATAGCTTTCCAGAATGTTTAGTTACTGCAGTGATGGCCGTGGTTTTCTTCATCATTGAACTGCCTCTTCATTTAATCTGAGTTTGAAGTCAAGAAATAACATACCAACAGTGCCTACATTTCTGTACTCTAGTTATTAGAACCAAAAACAAAAATGCTTTTTCTTCTCCTGACTTAAGAATGTGGTGTTTTCTGTCAAGTTGAAGAAAGACCAGTGGACTGCCTGTCACCACAGGCAGCACATGTGTGACCGTGGTCCTCTTGGAGATGAGTCCTCTAGGAAAGCAGGGCTCCAAAACCGGGGCTCCCTCTCCTCCACTGCCTCTGTGCGTCCTGGGGTCTGGTGCTGTGGACACTGTGACCACGTGGAGGGAGTGAGCGTGTGCAGAGTAAGGGGAGCCGACTCATCAGCCTCACTCCTTTTCCGGACAGCATGGAGGACCCAGGCTCTGGTTGTCACCAGGCCAACTATGCTTGGTCTGTAAATGAGAATTAACAGGAGAATATTCTGGAAAGCTGTTCCTTTTAACTAGTTCCAGTAATATTGTTAGACTCCCAACATTTCATATTCTCAGAAACCTTTCTGCTGTCCTGATGTAGGAGCAAATCTGCAGAAGGTACCAGGAATTATGTGGAGTTTGAGGAATTAACTGTGAGCCAGCTCCTGCATTGTCTAAGGGAAGGAAACCAGAAGGTGGAGAGACTTGAAATTGCCCTCAAGGAAGCCAAAGAAAGGTATGAAATGAGCAACGCGGAAAATGCAAACATTGCTTTTTTAATGGCTTTCAGTTCAGTTCAGCTCAGTCACTCAGTCATGTCCAACTCTTTGCGACCCCATGAACCGCAGCACACCAGGCCTCCCTGTCCATCACCAACTGCTAGAGTCTACCCACACCCATGTCCATTGAGTCGGTGATGCCATCCAACCATCTCATCTCTGTCGTCCCCTTCTCTTCCGGCCCTCAATCTTTCCCAACATCAGAGTCTTTTCCAGTGAGTCAGCTCTTCGCATCAGGTGGCCAGAGTATTGGAGTTTCAGCTTCAGCATCAGTCCTTCCAACAAACACCCAGGACTGATCTCCTTTACGATGGACTGGTTGGATCTCCTTGCAGTCCAAGGGACTCTCAAGAGTCTTCTCCAACACCACAGTTCAAAAGCATCAATTCTTCGGCACTCAGCTTTCCTTATGGTCCAACTCTCACATCCATACACAACCACTGGAAAAACCATAGCCTTGACTAGACAGACCTTTGTTGGCAAAGTAATGTGTCTGCTTTTTAATATGCTGTCTAGGTTGGTCATAACTTTCCTTCCAAGGAGTAAGCGTCTTTTAATTTCATGGCTGCAATCACCATCTGCAGTGATTTTGGAGCCCAAAAAAATAAAGTTGGCCACTGTTTCCCCATCTATTTCCCATGAAGTGATGGGACCAGATGCCATGATCTTAGTTTGCTGAATGTTGAGCTTTAAGCCAACTTTTTCACTCTCCTTTTTCACTTTCATCAAGAGGCTCTTTGGTTCCTCTTCACTTTCTGCCACAATGGTGGTGTCATCTGCATATCTGAGGTTATTGCTATTTCTCCTGGCAATCTTGATTCCAACTTGTGCTTCTTCCAGCCCAGCGTTTCTCATGATGTATTCTGCATAAAAGTTAAATAAGCTTTATTGAAATGTAATTAAGATGCCATAAAATTCATCCATTTAAAGTGTACATTTTAATTTTTTTTTTAGAATAGTCACAGAGTTATGTAGCTTTTACCACATTATAATTTTAGAACATTTTTTTCCCCCAATAAGAAACCCAGTACTTGTTAGCACTCATTCCTCTTTCCTCCTGGTAATCTACTTTTCTGTCTCCATAGACATACCTTTTCTGGACTCTTCATACAAGTCGAATCATGCAACATGTGGTCTTTTGTGACCGGCTTATTTTATTTAGCATAATGTTTTCAAAGCTCATTCATGGTATAGCATTTGTCAATCCTCATTCATTTTTGTTGCTGAATAATATTCTATGGTGTGACTAGACAGCATTTTGTTTATCTGTTCATCATTTAATGAACATTTGGGTTGTTTCCACTTTTTGCCTATTATGAATAATATTTGCTCTCTACATTCAGGCACAGGTTTTTGTGTGGGCATAGTTTTTTAATTCGCTGGGTATATACCTAGGAGTTAAATTGTTGGGTCACATGGTTACTCTCTGTCTAATATTTTAAGAAACAACCAAACTGTTTTCCACAGTGGCTGCACCATTTTACATTCTCACCAGCATCCACACCAACACTCGCTATTTGTCTTTTTGATTATGTCCATCCTTGTGGATGTGAAGTGGTATCTCACTGTGATTGTGGTTCTGTTTCCTCAGTGATGAATACACATGTTGGCCATATGTGTATCTTCTTCTTTGCCCATTAAAAAGTTTGGGTTGTCTTTTAATTATTGAATGACGTGAGGTATATGATTTGTAAATGTTCTCTCCCATTCTGTGAATTATCTTTTCATTTCTTTGATGGTATCATTTGCAGCACAAAATTCTTTTTTATTTTGCTCTAGTCCAATTTATCTGTTTGGTTTTTGGGTCACTTCTGCTTTTGGTGTTATAGCTAAGAAACCACTGCCTAACCCACAAAGATTCACTCCTGTGTTTTCTCCTAATTGTTTTATAGTTTTAGCTCTTACATTTAAGTCTCTGATCTATGTTGAGAGTGCATTTTTGTGCATGGTGTAAGGTGAAGGTCCAACTTCATTCTTGTGTCTGTGGATACCTGGTTGTCCTGACACCATTTGTTGAAAAGATAATTTTTTTCTCACTGACACCCCTGGCGTAAATCAGTTGACCATAAACAAATGTAAAGATTAATTCCTAAAGGCCCAGTTTTGTTCAGTTGATCTAAGTGTCTGTCCTAGTGGTGATACTACACTGTCTTAATTAGTTTTGTAATAAAATTTGAAATTCTGAAATGTAGGTCCGCCAATTTTGTTGTTCTTTTAAAAAGATTGTTTTGGTGGGTCCTTTGTTTTTCTTATAAAACTCTTAGAATAAGTTTGTTATTTTTAAGCTGGGACTTTGTTAGGGATTGCATTGAATCTGGAGATCAATTTGAGGAACATTACCATCTTAACAATATGAAGTCTTCTGATCCATGAACATGGGTTTCTTTCCATTTCCTTAGGTCATCCTTAATTTCTTCTTAATTTCTTCTCCAATGATGTGTTATAGTTTTCAGCGTATAGGTCTTGCAGTTCTTTTTCAAAATTAATTCCTATGTATTCCAGTCTTTTTTTATTTCATTTTTGGATTTTTCATTGTTAGTGTTGGTGTTCAGTTGCTAAGTCATGTCTGACTCTTTGCAACCCCATGAACTGCAGCATGCCAGGCACCTCTGTCCTTTATTTAATCTCCCTGAGATTGCACAAACTCATGTCCATTGAGTCAGTGATGCCATCCAACCATCTCATCTTCTGTCACCCGCTTCTCCTCTGGCCCTCAAACTTTCCCAGCATCAGGGTCTTTTCCAAAGTGTCAACTTTTCACACCAGGTGGCCCAAGTACTGAAGCCTCAGCATCAGTCCTTCCAATGAATATTCAGGGTTGATTTCCTTTAGGATTGACTGGTTTGATATCATTGCTGTCCATTGTTAGTGTAAAGAAATATAACTGATTTTTGTATATTGATCTTGTAGCCTTCAACCTTGCTGAATTCATTTATTAGCAATAGTCTTTTTTTTTTAGTGGCTTCCTTAGTATTTTTTTTATACAAGACCATGTCATTTGCAAAGAAGTAGTGTTACTTCTTCCTTATCAACCACTATTTCTTTTATTTATTTATTTATTTATTTTTTACTTCCATGATTGCCCTGGCTAGAACTTCCAGTACAATGTTAAATAAAAGTAGAGAAAGTAGATATACTTGTCTTGTTCCTGATCTTGGGGGGAATGCTTTCTGTCTTTCACCACTAAATTGGTGGTATTAGCTTTGTTTTTCATAGATGCTTTTGTCAAGTTGAGATGCTCTTTTCTATTTCTGGTTGCAGTCTTTATCATGAAAAGGTTTTGCATTTTGTTAAATGCTCCTACTGAGTCTATGAAGATGATTGTGTGTTTTTTTTAAACCTCTATTAATGTATTGATTGATTTTCTGATGTTAAACTAACTTTTCATTCCTGGATAAATCACACTTGGTCATGATATATGATCTGCTGTATGTTGCTGGCTTGGATTGCTAGTCTTCTTAGTAAAGATTTTTGCATGTGTATTCCTAAGGGGTGTTGGTCTGTAGTTTTCTTGTAATGTCTTTGTCTGGTTTTGGTATGAGAGAAATACTGACCTCATAGAATGTGACATACACACACACACTTTGGGATAAAATTTATTTACCTTATGGAGTTGTGAAGTCAATGAATTTCTATGTGTGAATGAACTTCTTAGGAATGCAGAGTGCTAAACCACATAAGACAGGGGGCATAATGGAACAGTTTTAGGGTTATAATGATTGCAACATTTAGTCATAAATATACTGTATATAGCATATACTAAAGTATACATAAATATAATATACATGCATAATTCTCTCAGACATTATAAATGTTTCATTAATCTTAAAACTATAGCACCTTCTAACTGAAGCAGTTGAAAAATTTAAGTATAAGAAAATCTATTCTTAAAATATGAAACAAAAGTTATTTATTCAGAATGAGGGTTATCTAAAAGAAATCAGTGTTTTTCCAATGACTTATTTGATAGTCAGTTCTTTTCAAAGGTGAAAAGGAATGACGGCTATGAATTGTAGATCTTTACCTCGTATCCTGATCTGCATATAGGTTTCTCAAGAGGCAGGTCAGGTAGTCTGGTATTCCCATCTCTTTCAGAATTTTCCACAGTTTATTGTGATCCATACAGTCAAAGGCTTTGGCGTAGTCAATAAACCAGAAGTAGATGTTTTTCTGGATCTTTCTTGCTTTTTTGATGATATTGGCAGTTTGATCTCTGGTTCCTCTGCCTTTTCTAAAACCATCTTGAACATCTGGAAGTTCACGGTTCACGTATTGCTGAAGTCTGGCTTGGAGAATTTTGAGCATTACTTTACTAGCGTGTGAGATGAGTACAATTGTGCAGTAGTTAGGCAGGTCAGGAAGCAACAGTTAGAACTGGACATGGAACAACAGACTGGTTCCAAATAAGAAAAGGAGTACGTTAAGGCTGTATATTGTCACCCTGCTTATTTAACTTATACGCAGAGTACATCATGAGAAACGCTGGGCTGGAAGAAGCACAAGCTGGAATCAAGATTGCCAGGAGAAATAGCAATAACCTCAGATATGCAGATGACACCACCATTGTGGCAGAAAGTGAAGAAGAACTAAAAATTCTCTTGATGAAAGTGAAAGAGGAGAGTGAAAAAGTTGGCTTAAAGCTCAACATTCAGAAAACTAAGATCATGGCATCTGGTCCCATCACCTCATGGGAAATAGATGGGAAACAGTGCAAACAGTGTCAGACTTTATTTTTTGGGCTCCAAAATCACTGCAGATGGTGATTGTAGCCATGAAATTAAAAGACGCTTACTCCTTGGAAGGGAAGTTATGACCAACCTAGATAGCATATTAAAAAGCAGAGACATTTCTTTGCCAACAAAGGTCCATCTTGTCAAGGCTGTGGTTTTTCCAGTGGTCGTGTATGGATGTGAGAGTTGGACTGTGAAGAAAGCTAAGTGCCGAAGAACTGATGCTTTTGAACTGTGGTGTTGGAGAAGACTCTTGAGAGTTCCTTGGACTGCAAGAATATCCAACCAGTCCATCGTAAAGGAGATCAGTCCTGGGTTGTTCATTGGAAGGACTGATGCTGAAGCTGAAACTCCAATACTTTGGCTACCTCATGCGAAGAGCTGATTCATTGGAAATGACCCTGATGCTGGGAGGGATTGGGGGCAGGAGGAGAAGGTGATGACAGAGGATGAGATGGCTGGATGGCATCACCGACTCAATGGACATGAGTTTGAGTAAACTCCAGGAGTTGGTGATGGACAGGGACGCCTGGCGTGCTGCAATTCATGGGGTCGCAAAAAGTCAGACACAACTGAGCGACTGAACTGACCCTGCATCCTGCTGCTGCTGCTAAGTCACTTCAGTCGAATCTGACTCTGTGCAACCCCATAGGTGGCAACCCACCAGGCTCCCCTGTCCCTGGGATTCTCCAGGCAAGAACACTGGAGTGGGTTGCCATTTCCTTCTGCAGTTCATGAAAGTGAAAACTGAAAGTGAAGTCGCTCAGTCGTATCCGATTCTTCGGGACCCCCATGGACTGCAGCCCACCATTCTCCTCCATCCATGAGATTTTCCAGGCAAGAGTACTGGAGTGGGGTGCCATTGCTTTCTCTGTACCCCGTATCCTACCACTGTCTTAATAGAAAAGTTTGGAGGTCAATTTCCAGGCAACTAATACTATGTATTCTAATTGAGTAAAACATTTGTCCTGCCTTTTTGATAAGTCTCCAAACTGAGTAGTGATGCACAGAAAAATAAATAAGTAAAAGCATTCATTTTACACCTCAGTTATTATAGGTACAGCTGATTTTTTAAAAAGAAGATGTTTTGCTTTGGAAAAAGACCTTTAATATTGATGAGTAATCAGTGCGTTTCTGTTTCATTGGCACATTTACCCTCCTGAGTTCTGTACAGCATTCAAAGAAGTCAAGTTTAGCTGCTGATTCATCCTTCCTCAGACAACATGATTAACTTTAATAATAAAAGTGTAAACTTAGGAATTTGCTGATTATATATCCTGATCTTTCATATGATCTAAAATATAATTCCTGCTTTCACAATAATGATAGCTCTCTGTCTGGCGTTGTAACTCTGTCTGGCTAGGAAGTCAGGCCTACCTTTGAGATGGGTGTTTCCCTCTCTTACCCTTTCTCAGTAACATTAAATTTCCACTTTGTGAGTCAGACTTCTTACAGTTTTTAACACCTGGTAAGTCAGCGATCTCCATGTGTTCTCCATGTCTGTGTTAGGACAACCTCCTGGCTAAGGTCAGACTGAAACCAAGCAATAAAATCACTGATATATCACCTGACTTGATTTACTGTGCAGGAAATGATGAAAAGACATTACAAGACCTAACATGTCTTTTTCTCAAATACGTAAGTCAGTCTTCAACTGTTTTCATTAGTCATGAGAAATAAGAGAAATTGAAAAATTTTAGGTGATAGGTGGGGAGAGGGGATAGTAGACTTGTTTTTCTTTCACTGTTTACCAGGATTCATATCTTGTGAAATTTGTGTCTTCTGAACAAACGTAAACTGATGGCCAGGAAGGAGAGGGAAATTGTATATGAAGTATGGCCCAAGATAACAAGAGAGGGGGCAGGAAAAAGTCGGCCCAAGATGAAAATTTGCCATAGAAACTTAAGTTGAAATTCACATGTGGGTCGGAAGCCTGCATCATATGTGAGTGGTATGATGAAGGCCCATCCTTCCACCCTGCACCAACCAGCTCTAGAGACGGTGCCTGTGCACCAATTAGGTTTGGCAGTTTGCAACAGATATCAATTTTGTTTGTTTATTTTGTATTATCATTAAGTTCTTTTTAAAAAATCATTTTTGCATTCACATAGTTTAAAGAATTGGTTGCTTCACAGGCTTTTTATGGAAAGATAGTAGTAGTTCTTTGGCTAGTCACACACCCCCACTCCCCACCACTTCCTTCTCCTGCTTCTCAACGACTTATAACATATTTTTTGATCGTTTTTTTAACTTTTGGCTACACTCCACAGCACATGGGACCTTGGTTCCCCAACTAGGGATTGATTCCATGCGCCCTGCATTGGAGGGCAGAGTCTTAACCACTGGACCACCAGCGAAGTCCTGGCTTACAACTTATTTAGCTGGTTCTTTTGATACTTACTCCCATAGATCAAGATTAAATCACTACTCAAAAAAAATTTTCCCCAATCTTAGACATAATCTATTGACCTCCCAACTATGAAGGATGAGAATTTAACTGCTTTTGACTCCCACCATTGTCACCACACCCACTTCTGGACCCTGATTCCCATCCCATGCTACACCACCCTACTCCAAAACTGATTGTATTGACATTTAGTTAGATCACTACTCAGTGTTTTTTATTATTATTATTATTATTATTATGCAAACATATGCACGCATGCGTGCACAGTTCTCTGTTGAGCTCTGCTCTATGCCTTGACCACTTTTCCTTTCTAATACTTTAAAAAACAAAACCAAAAAACTCTATGCAAAATTACATTTAAAAATTTGCTTAGTTTCACCATACCCTTCCCCAGTGAGGAAATCTCAGTGACATGCAAACGTGTTAGTAGTCTAATAGTTTCCTCTTCTTGAGAGTCTAATAGTTTAATAGTCTAATAGTCTAACAGTTTCCTCTTCTTGAGAGTTGGCCTGGTTGCTGTCCAGGTCCTGTTCTACTGCAGTTCCCTTGGGACCTCTCTTTGGCCACTTGTGGGATTCCTTCAGCTCTGCTCTTTTGGGTCACCTGTTTTCTGTATCCAGTGTTCTTACTCACTAAATATCTTTAAATATCTCCGCTAACTTATGAAGAAAGAATATATGGGGAGGATATTTTCTGAAATCTGCATATCTGAAAATCTCTCTTTCTAACTTTTTACTTAACAGATAGTTTTGCTAGATACAGAATTCTATTGATATATTGGATATAATTTTCCCGCCAAATTTTGAAAGCATTAGTACTTCATTGTCTTCTGGCCTCTGGTGTTAAGGCTGAGAAATTCATTGCCATTTTGATTCTTGATCTTTTGGCATAAAACTTTTGTTTGTCCTCTCCCCCAAAGGTTCTTTGCTCCATCCCAAGTTTTCTGACATCTCATATGTGCTTTGGTGAGGGGCCTGTTTTCAGCCATTTGTTCTGGACACTCTTGGCCTCATTCATCCTTCAGTTCTTGAAAAATGATCTTGACTTAATTACCCTCAGTTTTCTCTGTTCTCTCATTCTAGCAACTACTATTATTTTGAATTGAACTCCTGAACCAGTCCTCTCATTTTCTTAACTTGGTGTTCCTCTTTGCCGTTTGTCCCTTTCAGTATCTCTTTCTTCCTCCCCCTGCCTCCTCACCCTTCACTCTTGCTGTCGTTTTCTGCTTTCTGATATATTTGACCAACTTTCATCTTCTGTTTTTTGCTGGGCAGGGGTGGAGGGGCGGTGCACTTCCTTTGAATGTTCTTCTTCCAAAGTCATTTTAGTGGCATTGAGGGTGAGAGAAAAATTACATGCATGTATTTAATCTACCATCTTTAATCACAAGTTTCTTTTTATTCCATTTGTATTGAGGTGGTTTTCACATGATTTTGATTCAGTATAAGAATGTTGCTATATTTGTTTTAGGACCTCATAAACTTAGATGCATCTTCTTATAACAAGTATAAGGATTCCCTCTCTGCTGAATCCTTATAAAGAGGCACCCACTCTCATGTAAGCACACATGCATACACACATAAAAATACAAATTAAAAAAACAGTTCTCTGCATTTCAGTGATGTGGAAAAAGGCAGTGTTTTTCAGTGTTCAAGATAAATTATATCTATCTTATACCTCCATGTGCATTCATCCCTTAAATGGGTTCCAGCCAGTATCTGGTTGAAAGCAAAACCAGAGCTAATATAGTGCATATGAAGAGATTTTGGAAACATTCATCCTTTATCCAAATTTTAGACAATGTTCTTTTTAATGCTTCTGCAATTGTTATTCCTCTGGAAGCCAAAGAAAAAGTAACTTTTCTATATTCTGTAATTTTTTTAGAATTTCTGATTTTGAAAAGAAAGCCAAGGGTCATTCTGAGACTGAGACCCAGACAGAGGAGCACACAGAACAAGAGAAAGAAGAGGAGAAAGACACCAAAACTGTGGGTACTCAGAGTCCAGGACTGTTACCACACTCTCAGTGGATGGAGGGTAGTGAGGGCACAGGAGCCAAGTCGTGTGATGTGTGGCTTTAGAAATAGAGAAACAGTTTTTCATGTTGAATATTTTCTATTTCTCTCTTGTTTCCTTGTCCTGATCTGAATTTCACTCACTGTAAATTGCAGTGAGATGTATTCCTATCCCAGTGATTCTAGGAAATCACTCCTTTATCTCTTCTTGACTGATTTCCTCTCCAGAATTTCTAAGTAAACAGGCCCACAAATTGAGAAGGGAATTTTGTCCAATATATAATGAAATCATTTGAGTATATGATCCAGAAACTTCAGGTAGAATTGAAGGGTCTTTGTTCTCTCCCACTACTCATTTGAATATAATAGTTTGAACAGGAAAGACATTTGTTTACATACATATTTATATACACTTGTGTGACAACTCAGAAACACGCCTTGTAACCTGCGAACACGGTCGGAAGCTTAGGGAAAGGTGATGAGGGCAGGAAGTTGTAAGACCCACAGTAGCCCACAAGAAAGGCATTTACGTGAAACACTCACTTTAGCTAAATTACTCAGCAAGCCTGTATCAGATGCCTGCTGTATGCCACGCTCTGAGCTGAGTCCCCTGCCTTCAAGAGAATGGAGAATATGTTAAAAACTGAGATGAAGAGACCAAAACTAATCAACAACTAATGATAGAGAAGTATTGAGACTTCCCTGGCACAGTAAAACTCATTGACCAAACTTCTAGAGCTGCCAGGAAGAAGCCAGTACAGTGAGAACAGCTGAGTAAGCTAGAAACATGAAACAGTGAGGGAATGTGGGCGTGAGCTGCTAGCTGGGTGAAGTAGATTGTGCTTTGACAGCACTGTGATCTATGCTCCCCTGAAGTGTGGTCAGGGTCCATTTGATTATGATAAAGGCATTATCACAAGAGTATCCAAATTGATCAGTTAATGCTCTGTGAGGAAACAGAGTTGTATCCAAAGCTTTTTTTTTTTTCATACAAGATATTTGGTGCTGCTGCTGTGCTGAGTCGCTTCAGTCGTGTCCGACTCTGTGCGGCCCCATAGACGGCAGCCCACCAGGCTCCCCCATCCCTGGGATTCTTCATTTGGGTTGAATCTCCCTGAGATTCTCCAGTGAGTTGTCATTTCCTTCGCCAGTGCATGAAAGTGAAAAGTGAAAGTGAAGTCGCTCAGTCGTGTCCGACTGTTTTCGACCCCATGGACTGCAGCCCACCAGGCTCCTCTGTCCATGGGATTTTCCAGGCAAGAGTACTGGAGTGGGGTGCCATTGCCTTCTCCAGATATTTGGGGCATTAAGTGCCAAAAGTTTAATCAGTTCACAGTCTTAGTTGGACGTCAGTGGTTCACACAGTTTTCTCACAAAGAGGTTCATTTAAGTTCTAATAAGTGCATGTTTGGATTTCCTGGATGACAGATTGGAAGTGAAGTGGAAACACTGAACCTTCAGGTGACAACCCTGTTTAAGGAGCTTCAGGAAGCTCACACGAAACTCAGTGAAGCTGAGCTAATGAAGAAGAGACTTCAAGAAAAGTAAGAATGAGAGATAATGTTTACCCCCCACTTCAAAAAGTGTACTGTTTAACAAAATATGTTAATATACAAAAACATCATTTTGTTACTTTGTTACTGAGTAAAAGGAAAAGACACCTAATTGAAATATGTATTCAGAAAACACCAATGTTCCGGTTAATATGTAACCATGAAGTCCTTGGGGGAATGGACCCAGGGCACTCTGATCCTGCTTTTCGGGAGCCTTTCAAGCATATATGAGGACCTGGAAAAAACAGTAAGCCAGACTTCCTGTGACTTATGTAAGCTGACAAAATTGATGTGAACAAACATAAAGAAAGCTACGAAGGGCAAGAAGAACCTGAGTGAGATTTATTTGGGGAGGAAAAAAAAACAACTTGATTTTCTATCAGTTATGAAGGCTAATATCTAAATTGAGAGAATTTTGCATCTGCTTGTTTCTCTTGATGTAAGGAGTTGCCCCAAATTTAGAAAAGCTAAGTTGATGTTGTTCTCTTAGATTAATTGGCAAGCATATTTCCAGCACAATATACAAATGTGTGTTTCTGTGGAGTTACGCTGACCAAGGCTATCCAGTATTATGGACAGCATAGCAGCTGATGCAAAGCACTTTGGATAAGCAGACCCAGGTTGAAATACAGATTACCCCTTATTTGTGGTAATATCTTGGACAAGTTATTTATTTAACCTCTCTGTGCCTCAGTTTTATCATCTGTAAACTGTGTGTCATAACTCAAACTTTGTATTAAGTAAGCTAATGTTTAACATGCTTTTTGCATTAATGCCTTACACACAGCAGTCATTGGCTCATTTTGCTCTTGTTACATTGAAATTCTCATTCTGATCTTTAACAGGACTTAAAGCACTTCCTTCTCTCCTACTGAATCTTTATCAGAAACCATATTTTTTGTACTTGAGCCTATAAATTTCTTTTATAAAAATCTGTATATTTTTATATTCAGTCATAACAGTTCAGAAACACTTCGAGTAAAAAAGGAGGAAGGATAAAATATTTAATTTTGTACTGTTAAATTTTTGAAGAATGTCATCATGAAATTCTTTGTATTTGCTACATAATCTGAGAATCTGTTTAAAAGCCACTGAGAAATGTGAAGGAGCATTGTTTGTCCTCATGAAATTTTGCTCTTTCTTAGATGTCAGGCCCTTGAAAGGAAAAATTCTGCAAGCCCATCAGAGCTGAATGAAAAACAAGAGCTGCTTTATAAAAACAAAAAATTAGAGCTCCAAGTAGAAAGCATGCGATCAGAAATCAAAATGGAACAAGCTAAAACAGAAGATGAAAAGTGAGTGTGCAATGACTGGATGGCTACTTGCCGAAAGAAGATAGAAGAGCAGTTTTATGCGATTGGAATCAGGATTTGAGAATAAATTTATTTTTTGTCTTTTGTTTATTTGAAGGAGAATCAGTAGACTTTTTTGAAGAGATAAAATTTAAGTTTTATTTTAACAGTTATGAAAATAATTTGTAGTCTATCTTGATTATTTGAAGAAAAATCATTTTCTTTGAGAGTAAGAATATGCTAGTAGGTGGTAGGATTATAAAGGTGGAAGGGATTTTGCTACTTGAGTGTTCAGAAGAAAGTTGGGAGGCAAGACTAAGTTTCTATGTATTTTCCCCAAGATTTCCTTTTTTTTTTTTTTTTACATTTTATTTATTTTTATTTTTTTAAAATTTTTCAGTGGGTTTTGTCATACATTGATATGAATCAGCCATAGAGTTACACGTATTCCCCATCCCGATCCCCCTCCCACCTCCCTCTAAGATTTCCTTTTTAATTTCTTTTTAAATAGGTCCAAATTAGGCACTCTACAGTTGACACACAACAGGCTTCTTCAAGAATACAATAATGCACTGAAGACAATTGAGGAACTAAAAAGGAGAGAGGTACTCATAGAAAAAAAAAATTACTTTCATAGCCTAGTAGTGAATGGAACTACTGAACGTTTTATGTAAATATGTGAGGTAGTTGTGTTAATCCTTAACTAAGTCTGGTTTCAAAGGTTTTTTTGCATTTATGTCGGTAATTGATTTCTTGTGTCTAAGTGTTCATAACTCCTGCCACATATGTATAATTTGCCATGTAGTCAAAGATGGGGTGCACGTCTTATGGTCATGAAGCAAGCTGTTAGCATTTCTAATGGTGGGTGAGTTTGCAGGAGAGCTGAGTATGGGCTCCTACATGAGTAATGGATGTATAGTGAGACTTCTGCTGGGAGCTCTCTCAAGGCTAGCTTGCCTCTGTCAGTGAACTTGAGACCCTGGACTTACTGGGCTGCAACTTAACTTAGTAATAATGTCCCCAGCATGGTGTGATAGTTTAAACACCATGGATAGATATGTCAGATGAGAGATGAGTTAATTAACCCAATCGGGGGAACCTTTTCACACTATATTTGTATATCAAATCATCATGTTTTACACTTCAAATATTTTACAATTTTGTCAGTTTTACCTCAGTAAAGCGGCAATAAGTAAAGAGCAGGGGAACTTTGAATTAGAAGAATTGAGTATATTATACTCAATATACTTTGAGTATATTCTTAGAAATATACTTTGTTTTTCATTTAATTTTCCTAGAATATGGTTCCTCTCTGAAGACCTAGTAAATTTTTAATTTAAGCCTTCATGTTACGTTTTACTAAAATAGGTTGAATTATTTCAAAACCAAGTCCAGAATAAGCTTATCTTTTTCAGTCAGAAAAAGTGGATAAGGTGGTGCTGCAGGAACTGAGTGGGAAGCTGGAACTGGCAGAGAAGGCCCTGGCTTCCAAGCAGCTCCAAATGGATGGGATGAAGCAGACCATCGCCAAGCAGGAGAAGGACCTGGAGACCATGGCCGTCCTCAGGGCTCAGGTAGCCTGTTCCCAAGTGGGAGCCGAGGGGGGCCAACCTTGACTATATCCTCAAACAGGAGAGTGGTGGTGCTGAAGATACATATTTTTGATATTACACTATTTCCACTAATATATTTTTTAAAAACCTTTTTACTGAAGTTTATCACATGTGGAAAGCATACCATACTTCTAAGTGTACTGCTCATTAATTTCATCCATTCTACAGTTGATGGACAGCTGGATCATTCCCAGCTTGGGAATGATGTTTAATGTTGCTCTGACATTCTTTTTTGTTGTTGTTGTTGTTGTTGAACATGTATTTGTTTATTTATTTTTTTTTTCAGTGGGTTTTGTCCTACATTGATATGAATCAGCCATAGAGTTACACGTATTCCCCATCCCGGTCCCCCATCCCACCTCCCTCTCCACCCGATTCCTCTGGGTCTTCCCAGCCCACCAGGCCCAAGCACTTGACTCATGCCTCCCACCTGGGCTGGTGGTCTGTTTCACCACAGATAATATACATGCTGTTCTTTCGAAACATCCCACCCTCACCTTCTCCAGAGGTACAGAACAGACTTTTGCTCTGACATTCTTATGCAAGTCTCTTTATTCACCTGTGCATTCATTTCTGTTGGGTGCACACCTAGGAGCACAACTGCTTGTTCCTAGAGTAGGCAGGTTACTCAGTGTTCACTGATAACGCCAAAGAGGTTTCCAGAGTGGACATACCTCCCAGTTTTCACTCCCATCAGCAGAGAGTTCCTATTGCTCTATATCCACCTTGACCCATAGTTGTATTATCAGTATTTTAATTTTTAAACATTCTGATGAATTTATAATGGTATCTCATTTAATTTGCATTTCCCTGCTGGTTTGAACGTGTACTTTTTGAAATGTTTACTGGCCTTTTAAGGATCTCCTTTTGTGAAGTGCCTGATCAAGTCTTTGCCCAGTTTTCTTCTGGTTTGCTGGCTTTTTCTTAATTTTATAGGAGTTCTTTATATATTCCAGATATAAACCCTTGCCAGTGTTTTTGGCAGATTTCTTCACTCTCTGATTTGCCTTTCTACTCTCATGAGCATGTCTTTTGATGAACGGAATTCTTAATTTTAATGTAGTCTAGTTTATCAGTCTCTTCATTTATGATGATAGTACTTCTGTGTCCTGTTTTAAATGCTTTCATTACCTCAAGGCTATGAATATATTCTCCTGTGTTGACTTCTAAAAGATTTATGGTTTTGTCTTTTACATTAAGATACAAAAATATCTGAAATTAGCTTTTCTATATGCGGTGAAGTAAGGGTAAAGATTCATATTTTTTTCCTACATGAATATCCTATTCATTTAGCACCATTTATTTAAAGGGTTGTCTTTTCTTAAGGACTCTGTTGCCTTCTTTGTCACATATTATGTCAGTGCACCCACAGGTCTATTTCTGGATTCTGCACTGTTCCATTGGTCTGTTTGTACATTGTTGGTCTGGTTCATACTGTCTCACAAATAATCAAATGTTTTGATGTCTGGTAGAGTTAGTCTTCCTACCACCTCATTGCTTGTGTAATTAAAACCAGGATCATGGCATACATATTGTACTACTTTTTCATTCCTGATCTATATTGGATATCTCTCCATGCTATTACTCACAGCCATATGTACTTTTTAAAATAGTTGTATGATGTCCAAAGTGTGCATTACCCTGATATATTTAACCAGCCCTCTATTAATGGACATGTAGGTTGTACCAATATTTTTGCTTTTTATCAACAATGTTGAACTGAATATTCTTGTATGTATATCTTTGTGCTTTTGTGGAATCTCTAGTAAGATACAGAAATGGAATGGTTGGGTCATTGGGTTAGATTGTTTTTAAGTTAAATAACTATTTCCAAGTTGTCTTCCAGAAGTGCATAATCAAAATTTTTTACTCACCAAAAGTAGCTGAAAGCCCCTATTTCCCTACATCCTTGCATTACTCTTTTAAACATTTGCCAAACTGATAAACAGATTATTTTCAATGTAACAATACCAGAAGTTTACTATTCCCTATACACATACTCATTACCTGCTGCCCATAGTTGCTGGCCTAGTGAAATATAAGAGTGGTTGAATGGACTTACAGCTTTAGTTTTATTTATTTCTATAGGAATAGAATTTCAACCTGAGCTCTTTTAGATATTTTCTTTGATTGGGCCTGATACTGTAGTTATAGGCTTCCGTGATAGCGCAGCTGGGAAAGAATCCACCTGCAATGCAAGAGACCCTGGTTCATTTCCTGGGTCAGGAAGATCTGCTGGAGAAGGGATAGGCTATCCACTCCAGTATTCTGGGGTTTCCCTGGTGTCTTACCTGGTAAAGAATATGCCTGTGATGTGGGAGACCTGGGTTCAATCCCTGGGTTAGGATGATCCCCTGGAGAAGGGAAGGGCTACCCACTCCAGTATTCTGGCCTGGAGAACTCCATGGACTGTATATCTCCCAGGGTCTCAAAGAGTCGGACATGACTAGCAACTTTCACTTTTCACGGCTTTGGTTTTATTTCTACAGGAATAAAATTTCACTTTGAGCTTTTTCAGGCATTTCATTTGATTGAGCCTGACCCTGGAGCCATGTACTTTTGTCACAGTCTGTACGGAGATGTTTGCTTTGTTTTGATGGATACTCTTTTTTGAGCACTTATAATTAATGTCAGACACAGTTCTCATTGTTGGGGATATAGAGATGGACAAAACAAAGGCCTAGTTCTTACTGGCTCAAACCTAATGATGTGATGGAAATGAGATCCTAACTCAGATTTATGTCTGACTCAAGAAAAAAAGCCCATGATCTACCAGTGAAAACCATAAAATATTAGAGCACTCACAAATGGCAGGAAGTCCCTTAAAATGATCTATTTCATACTTTTTTGGCAACTAAAATTGTGATTAGAATATTCAAATGTTTATTAACTTTTTAAAATAATAGATAAAAAAAATATATCCTAGAAGCACTAAATCTGAAAAGGAAAACCTAATTGAAAATATAGAAAGTTAAAAACTGGTATTAAAATAATGCTCAGTTCACTATTAAGGCATTCATTTTTACTTTATAATTTTATAACAGTGAAGAAATTATGTATTATAGCATAATATTTATTTATTTAGCAGTAACAGATTATTCTCCTAATGAAGCTGCTAAAGCAACAAGCATTTATTGTCTCAGTTGCTATGGATCTGGAATCCAGGAGCAGCTTAGCTGGGTGATTCTGACTCAGGGTCTCTCATGAGGCTGCACTGAGGATGAACTTGAAGATCTATTTTCAGGATGGCTCACTCACATGGTCACGGTCATTATGCTGGTTTCTAGCAGGAGCATGTACCTGTTATTAATATTTGTAAGACGTGTCACAGGATGTAGCACAGCCTCTTCCACTTATCAGCAGATAGGCTGTAGAGAATCCACATTTGTCTGGGTAGTAACTTCTCTTTTTTTTCCCCTCTAAAAGATGGAGGTTTATTGTTCTGATTTTCATGCTGAAAGAGCAGCAAGAGAGAAGATTCATGAAGAAAAGGAGCAGCTGGCATTGCAGCTGGCAGTTCTGCTGAAAGAAAACAATGATTTCGAAGATGGAGGCAGGTAAATGAGGGGAAGACTTGGAGCACAGATCACCCAGGTTGTGGGAGAGGGACCCACAGTATTTTAGCTGTTTGAGCTACAAGACTCACTGTGAGTACTCCTGGCCTGACAGTGTTCCTGATACTTGGTTTGCTTTAAAAGGGTTGGCAGTATCTTGTGGGAATCTGACTGAGTTTCTGCTTCTAGATAAATTGTAAAAGCATGATAATATGGGTTCCAGTCATATCCTGCCATTGTCATGGATGAAATATTCCTAATACTTTAAGTAATTCTGTAATATGTTTTACAAGAAAATACTGCTAAAATTACTTCTATCTTTAAAAATTTCCTTTTGAGAACAAAATATAGAGGAGTAAGAAACAGAAAAATACAGAGAATAAAATAACACACACCAGTGTGTGTATGTTAGTTGCTCAGTCATGTCTGACCCTTTGCAACCCCATGGACTATAGCCCACCAGGCTCCCCTGTTCATGGAATTCTCCAGGCAGGAATACTGGAGTGGCTTGCCATTTCCTTCTTGAGGGGGTCTTCCTGACCCAGGGATCAAACCCAGGTCTCCTGCATTGCAGGTGGATTCTTTACCATTTGAGCCACCAAGGAAGCCAATATGTACCCATCGAGGATTGACAGTTACTAATACTTCTTTTATTTGCTTCAAGTATATTTTTATAAAAAGAAGAAAGAACTGTAGATGAAGTTGCAGTCTCCTTTCTCCCTATCCCTCAGTATCATCCTCTCTCCCTCTCCCACAGTGCCTGGAACTCATGTGTAGCATCTCCAGCTGTTTTGTATTTTTGCATATATACACACACCTATATAATATCTTAAAACAAGGTAATATTAATTTCTTAGAGCAAGGTGCATAGGTTACAGAATGATCACTAAAGGTATTATTCTGCAACTTGTTTTATATATATAACTGATTTTGAACCATATATATATATATATATATAAATCTGTATGTATATGCAGATTTAATTCATTATTTGCTTTGTTGTGTCCTGCTTTAGAAATATGCCACTTTTTTCCAACCTATTCCCCATTGATTGACATTCTATTTCCTGATTTTTAAAAAATCATATTTACTACATTGTGTCCTAGTGCCAATGATATTTAAAACTCAAATTACTCATAAGTTCTGGTTTCTGTGAACCTTGGCTTTGTAGTTTACCTCTTTTTTCTCACACCTGTGTTGAATGCCTGCTTAAGTTGTCCTATGTCAAGGTTTCGCAGATAGCATTGCTTTTTATCCCAGCAGGCAGACCTTGATGGAAATGCAGAGCCGTCACGGGGCGAGAGCAAGTGACGCTGACCAGCAGGCTTATCTCGTTCAAAGGGGTGAGTCACGTGTGATGCCAAGTGGTAGAGGTTCCATGGGTTTGCTATCCTGTGAAGAAGATGCTTGAAGGAAAATTTCACTACATTCTATATACACTAAAATCACACTACATTCTATATATTCTAGGTCAAGTTACCAAAAATACAGCAAAAATCAGTCTTATTTCCAGAGTACCCCAAACTCCATCCATTCCCTCCTGAATCCAGACCAGACTCTTCACACTGGCAGTTAGCACCTGGCATAGCCAAAATTCTAAGCCTTCTCTCACGCTGTTCCCCTGTGGATATTAGCCAACAGAATCACTCTCTGTTCCTTGAACTTGTCCTAAGCTTATACCCCTAGTGCACTTGCTTATGTGGTATCCTTCATATAGAGGCCCTTCCTTACTCCTGCAGTCTCTTTCCAGTGAACTCTTACCCATCTTTAAAACCCATTTCAAATACCATCCCCATGAATCCAACAGGATGTGACCTTTCCCTCCTCAATTTCCAAAGTACTTTATTTCTGTTCCAGTACTTATCTGCTATTTTATAGTTACTTATGTGTTCTAAATATGCATTTAAGTACTCTATTAAATAAGCCCCTGCAGAGCTGATATCCTCACCCAATGCCTGGTGTTACATACATAGTAAGGTTATTTATTGAGAGTTTACTATGTGCTGGTGCTATGCTGATCACTTCATGCAAATTACTTCATCTGATCCTCACAAAATTCCATCAGGTATATTGTATCACCATCTTCCAGAAGACAAGGTTCAATAACCCAGGATCACAAGGCTTCTAAGGGGCAGAACCGAACATGGAGCCCAAGGTTATCTAACTCTTCGCCACTACACAGTACTACATGTAATAAGCCTGTCACTATGTTCTATATCCAGATTTTAATTCCCTGAGTGAAACTGATCATAATATTTATACAAAATATAGTGCTGTGTTTATTACATGGTTTTAATACTCCAAGAATAATGTTCTGTCACTTACAGTAAATTATGTCACTGAAAGGGAAGTATTATCCTTGAGTCTAGATAGGAAAAAACATAATAGTCAAAGGATCAAAGACTGACATAGCTAGATGAAAGGTTAATAGCAATGCCACTTAGAATAGAATCAGATGTTATCTGATTTGATTAGATGTTATCAAAAAAAAGATGTTATCTAAATTTTACATAAAACTGATTCTTAATTTTTTATTGCTAGATCAGTCTGAATCCCTTCCACATACCAACTGACCATTGAAATGGAACTATCAGTGTGATTATCAACAGCAAGGAAGCAATATAGTATGTATAGTTCACTGTTAAATTGTAGCAAAAGTTTTCTGAGCATCCCTTCTACCGCCTGTCTCTGCCAATGCCCCTGTCAAAGTCCTTCTACAGGAAAAAATAGATTAAAGTAAATATTAGAGGTAGTGATTCAGGTTAAAAATCCACATTAAAAAAAATTCCAAAAAGATACATATAGTATTCATGGGCCATAGGCAGGAGCACAGTGCATGCTAAGTCACTTCAATTGTGTCCGACTCTTTGCAACCCTAAGGACTGTAGCCCACCAGGCTCCTCAATCCATGGGATACTCCAGGCAAGAATACTGGAGTGGGTTGCCATGTCCTCCTCCAGGGGATCTTCCCAACCCAGGGACTGAACATTGGCAGGCAGGTTCTTTACCACTAGCACCACCTGGCGGTGGTGGGGGTACCCAGCAGGAGCAGACGCACTGGTCTAAATATTAGCCTTGGGCATTTTTTAGGATCAGAAGAGAAAGCGGCATCTACCCACTCGTGCACTGCCAGGCCTTTTCTCTAAGCTGAATTTAAATATCCTAGGAATACCCATATGTCTCCTATCTATAAGTACCTCCAAGATTGTCTTGGTTCAAAAAAAGGACAATTCTTACACCTAGATTTCTCAGGAAATTTTTTCTTTCTCATAACTACATAAGGGAAATATCTATTTACATTTAGGGGAAAAAAAAAGAAAAACTGATCAAACACTCTTTGGCTTATATTTATAATCTAAAACTCGCCACAAAATACAAATGTATTCATAATTATCCTAATAAGTTTTTGGTCGTATAAGTAACAATATTCCAAACAGAGATTGTCCTAAAATTTTTTGTTTGTTTCCTAACAAAGCAGCCTTAAACAGTATAACTCCTCTCAGTGTTATTTCATTGTGGTTGTCCTCTGCAGCCATGTAAGTGTCTTCTCTGGCCTAGGGCACTTAGCTGAGCATGAGGGAACAGGCGAGCATAAAGCACGGTCAGATCCGTGAAGACCTGTGGTCTAGTTGGACAGGATATGCATGTAACAAGATGAATTCATAATATAACAAGATGACAAGCAAGGGACAGAAACAATAGTGCTGGGGATAAGAGGAAAGGATGACACCAAAGGGCCGGGAGGCTTGAGAAAGGCCTTGGAAAGATGTGACTGTAAGCTTCACCTGGAAGCCATAACTTCTGTATAAGAATAAAAGGGCAAAGGCAGAAATGAGTGTGGTGCGTAAATAAGGAAAACTGACTAAGCTTATTTTACAGTGAAGAGCCAGGAGGTGGAGGGAACCATTAGCTGAGTAATACAACAGCCCAAGTCTGCATCTTGAAACCTAAACAAGGTTTCAGGACAAAAAGAAAGGTGCCAACGGATGCCATAAAGTTTAAAGGGATGAATTAACAGTCCCTGATAAGTGGCTGGTTGTCATCTAGAGCAGATTTTGACAAACTGCAGCCTACAGGCCAAAATTGATCTGTCAGCTGTTTGAATAAGTAAAGTTTTATTGCAACATAGTCATGCCCTCTTGTTGGCATACTGTCTGGCTCCTTTCTTGCAACAATGGCAGAGTTGAGTAGTTATGCCAGAAATTTATGACCTGTAAAGCCTGGAATACTTATTCTCTGGCCCTTTACAGGAAAAGTTTACTGCCCCTAATCTAAAACAATGAGACCATTAGCAAGCCCACTGCTTCAGAAATCATGTCTTGTGATCACTATTTCTATTCAAAGTTGCTTCTATAGCTTGCTGGACACAAACTGTCCATAATAGTCTCCAGTGTTATTCAATTCAAATAATATGTTCAGAAGTATATAGTAATTTTAAACATTACCTCCACTATCATCTGCAAAAACAAACATTTGGGGGGACCTGAACAAGTCTAGCGACCTGGGTGGAGATGCTAAAAACCTAAAAATGGTTTGCATCAGTGCAGCAAGGTCAAATCAAAGAGGTGTCCTGGGAGCCAGAAATCATTTCCTGCACGGAGTATGGTTCGCACACGTGGGACCTGCCAACAGTCAAGGCTTGTTTTGAGCATTCTTTTTTATATATTTATTTTTAATTGTTGATGTTTGTTTTACAGTATTGTTTTGATTTCTGGTATACATCAAGCATTCTTTGATTTAGACTTGAACCTCAGTCCAACTCTAACATTGAGGGAAATGACTGGACTCTTTCTTCAGTCCCTTCACAGTTCTTTGCCTGG
Organism: Muntiacus reevesi; assembly: GCF_963930625.1. Lineage (NCBI taxonomy): Eukaryota > Metazoa > Chordata > Mammalia > Artiodactyla > Cervidae > Muntiacus > Muntiacus reevesi. Next base: position 27,261,502 of record NC_089250.1, read on the forward strand.
ATAACTCTTCATTCTTAAAACTCCTCTCACATGTGGAATTGATCTCAACAGGGGAGCCTGTCTGCACCAAGCAGTCTGAGCCCTTCTCTGCCCTCCCAGGAAACCAACTGTGGCGCTTCTCGCACACCCCACCCCTGTCACTCACTTTTCTTGCCTGATGTCCCCATGATGTCTATATCCCTCTCCCCCCCGCCCCAGGTGCTCAAACCCAACTGCTGAATGAACCTAATTGTTGTCTCCACTTCTGAGAAGGTACCTACTGTTCCCAGATCCCTCTCAGTGTTCTGCTTGCTGTCTTTCCACATTCTCTCCTTCCCTTTCGCTTACATCCTCATCTCTTTTCTTCTCTCAAATATCCTAGTTTTTACCAGAACATGTATTGTCCTATACCTGGAACATGAAACCATGTTTCCATATACCTAGAACCTTGAATAGAGGCTAAATCCTAATATCACAGGGAAGCAGGCACTGCTTCTGGAGATTTTTTTTTTCTGGTGTGTATAGATTACTTCAGTTAAAGACTGAAAAACCTGTGTTCATTTCCCACGAGGTATTGATTACAAAGTTTACCTGAACATTAAAATTGACCGTCTATTATTAAAAACTGCTTGCACTATGGAAGGAATGGATTAACATTTCATTTAATGCTTCTTCCCAGGAGCCGAGGATAGAAACTGGCTGCAGCAGCAACAGAATATTCCAATTCATTCTTGCCCCAAATGTGGAGAAGTTCTGCCCGACATAGATACACTACTGATTCATGTTACGGACTGTATCATTTAAGTGTTGACCTTTCACCTCCCCCAAGCTGTTGGTAAATCTCATTTTTTTTTTCCTCCAAGAGTTGTACTTTCGTGTCATTTGTTTCATGCAACTATTTTGGCTCATTATTTTTATTTTAGAAGAAAGAAAATCACGTTCTATAAAGGCCATTTTGGGGCACATTTCCATAACTCGCAAAATAGAATCTTTAGCGTACCACTCTTCTGATAATACGCTCGTTGTTTTTAATATTTAATTGATGTGAGCACTGAACTGTTCGTGCAGGTAATGAGCGTATGACATCATGGATGGAGTAAAGGTGGTAATAAGATGGAAGACGCCTCACTGATTAGAACCTTCTAGGGAGGCAGGAAAAATGAAGTGGTCACAGATTGAATTGAGAAAAGTGTCTTTGAAGTATTTTTAAATAAATTATATTGTTACCTTTCTTTATCCATTTAAGACAGATCTATTTGGGGTTGTGTATATGTGTATATCTTAAAGTTTCATTTCAAGCACAGCACCAAAGTTACGATGTGGCTCTTTGCAGATGAGCCCTGTGAGCTTTTACTTGATCATCAGGACAAGTGAAAAACTGCTGGCCTACACGAAGCAGATACATTAGGTTCACTGGATTTCGTGTGACCATCCACAGCATAAAGGTCCCTTTTCCTTCCCTTGTGATGCAGGTACACGTTATCTACTATACAGTACACAGTATATGAATTTCTAAAAAGAATGGCTATCAATTTTCTTCCTGGATCAGGCTCTATATTCATAATCACAGAAATAGTTACTGCAAAATAAAATTTTCCTTATGAGTCTTACACATTGTTCATATGTGGTTAGCTAATTTCACAGGATGTTTTTTCTGTATTCAGCTTCACATAAATTTAATACTTATTCAGGTCTGTCTTGTTAATTCCATGAATATAAGTAAAATCTCTTTATTAGAGACCAATAAGTGTTGTTTGAATTAGAAATTGTTCTTTCTAGGAAGATGAAAAGATAGGGCTTTGCCATACTTTATAAATCTAGTTTACCAAGATGAGCTAATATTGGGCCACCCTTAGAAGTTATTAATGTCCTTGTGTATCTATATACTAAAACATTTAAGAGAAAAGTTTAAAATCTCCTCTGTTTGGCTTTGTCCTAAGACTCTCTCCTAGACAAACCTGACTTGTGTGTGTGTGTGTGTATATGTATATATACATATATATTTTTAAACAGGAATTAAAACAGGTAATTACTGCTTCATTACAATAGAACACATTGCACAAACTCAATAGTAATTTAGATTTGCCTACCTCACCCCACGGAGAATGTTTGTTTAAGACATTTCTAAAATAACTATTAAAATTTTAATTTCTTATTTATAGTTTCTAGTTTAACATTTTTTTCCTTATTACTTTATATTGGAGTAGATAAATTTCTATAGTATCCTAAATAGAAAACAAACCAAATGGTTCCACTCTTAAGTTATTGGCAATACGCTTATGCTTTGTTCAAGTAAAAATATTAATTTGATCCCAATGTAAAGTAACAGTGTGAATGTGCTTATTAAGTCTGGGATCAAATTGTTTCCTTGGTAATTAGGACTGCAGGTGAAGGCAAGTTCATATGGTGAAGTTAAATTAAGGCTATTGTTTGGGTGGACTCAAACAGTTTGGTAAACAACTTGTAAAATCTACACATGTCTTGTTCCATTAATTTCATCTTCAAAGGCCTTGTTCTAGATTATCAGTTAACTATACTTCATTGGAATTTTGGCCATGCTTTTACCTTGTGTGGCTTAATGGGAATAATAGAAAGATGGGAACTGTGAAGAAATATGAGTGAGCAAATGAAAATGTCACATGTAATAATTTTACAGAATTCAGTCTTCAGACATTACATGTAAAAGTAATTTTGATCTGGTCTGCTATGTAAGGAATTTGGACATCATCACTCCTATCCTTATAATAAGAAAGAAAACTGAACAAACTTAAAGTCATCTATGCTTTTTAAAACTTAAAGTCATCAATGCTTAGATCACCTTCAGAGATGTGAAGTCAGAGGGCAAACCTCTGTTCCCAAATTGGAGAGACAGACAGGCATAGAGTGTCACTGATTACAGGACCAAGGTCTCAGAAGCAGAAACCATGGGAGGAGCAAGTACCTGAGTGGACAAACTTAAAGCTATTATTGAAGAATTGCTAAAGTCTCACATGGATGAACTCAAAAGTTAAAAACTCCAGAGGGAGCAGAGTCTTGGGGGGGACCCCGTAAGTTTTGTGAATTTTACTTCCATGAGCCCTACCAGATTCTCACAGTAAAGATTAAAAAAAAACTCCCCTATAATTGCAGCAGGGGGAGGGGAAAAGTAGACATTCAAAAAGACACCAGAACATTCTGCTCTTCTTAAGAAGGCAAACTTAAGAAGGGAAACTCTTTCATCTGAGCCTAACTTGCTGGGAAGTTATCAGAGCCTAAGAAACCTGGGGAAACAGATACACCCAACTTCTGCCCCCTCTAGCCTTATTCTTCTCACCAGAGGAGGGAAAATACTTGTAAAGGTCACAGCCCAGAGGCACAGTCTCACACAAAAAGAGTGATCTTAGACCTATAGAATGCGTCCCCTCCCCACAACACCTCACCGTCACATCAACAGGACTCCTGTATAACAACAATGGGTTACAACGGAAAGAATTGCACAATCTTCAACTTTCTCTAAGAAGAAGTCTGTAAGGAAACCCAAAGACAACAATGGAGACAAAAGCAAGGACATCAGAGGAAATTTTAGCATATGACACTTAGAGCTGCAGCAAACAATAAACATGGCCCAACTCCTCACGATATAAACAAACAAGCTCAAACTAAAGGCCTGTGTACCGTAGTTCTTTCTTACCTAGTACATCATGTTCAGTGTTCAACAAAAAATTATAAAGCACAGTAAAAGACAAAAAAAACCCACACAGTTTGTAAAGATAGAGAAGGCATCATAACCAAACTCAGACATAATGATATAAGCATGGGAATTTAAAGCAACTGCAATTAACATCCTATAGGCTCTAATGGAAGAAAATGACAGTATGCAGGAACAGAGGGGTAATGTAAGCAGAGAGATGGAAATGCTTAAGAAAAAGTAAAAAGGAAACACTAGAAATGAAAAATCCTGTAACAGAAATGAAGAATGCCTACGATGGGCTTATCAGAAGACTGACCATGGCTGAGGAAAGACTCAACTGAGCTTGAAGAAATGTCATGAGAAACTTCCAAAACTGAAAAGCAAATAGAAAAAGAAATTTTAAAAAAACAATATCCAAGAACTGTGAGATAGTTATAAAAAGCATAACAAATCTACAACGAGAATACCAAGTAGGAGGGAAGGGGACAGAGGAATGTCTGAAGTAATAATGGCTGAGAATTTTCAAAAATTAATGACAGGCACAAACCACAGATATAAGAAACTCGGAGAACATGACTTGAGATAAATGCCCCAGAAATCTTCACTTAAGTATATCATGTGCAAAAGGCAGAAATTCAAAAGCAAACAAAATTTTTTTGAAAGAAGCCAGAAGGGAAAAAAATCTTACCTGTAGAGGAGCAAGGATAAGAGATATGTGAGACCTCTTCAGCAACCATACAATCAACAAGAAAGCTGAGTGTGAAAAAACCACCAATCTAGAATTCTGTGTGTATGGAAATCATCTTTCAAAAGTGAAGGAGAAGTAGGCAGATGGCATCTGTTGCCAGTAGACCAGCTTTGGAAGAAATGTTAAGAGTTTGTCAGAGAAAAGGAAAATTATATAGATCAGAAACTCAGATCTGCATAAAGAAAAAAAGAGCATTAGACAATGTTGTTTTAGTTGCTAAGTTGCATCTCTTTGTGACCCTATGGACTGTAGCCCACCAGGCTCCTCTGTCCATGGCATTCCCCAGGCAAGAATACTGGAGTGGATTGCCCTTCCCTTATCCAAGGGATCTTCCCAACCCAGAGATTGAACCCATGTCTCCTGCATTGGCAGGTTGATTCTTTGCCACTGACCACCTGGGAAGCCCCAAGAGAAAGAATGCATGAAGATAAAGTCATTTATTTTTCTTATTCTTAATTAACAGACAATGGTTTCTTCAGAGTAACAGCAGCTACATGTATTTGGTGATTATTTAATGGATAAATGAAATAAATGACAATAATATTTTAAGGGAGGGAATGAAGAATTGGGGATACTCTGTTACAAGGTATTTTCCCTACCCATGACGTGGTATAGTATTTTTTGAAAGTGAACTTGGATTAGTAGTCAATATATATTGCAAACTTTAGGGCACCCTCCGCCTTGCAAAAAAAAAGAAAAAAAAGTTTTAAAAAAGAAGTATAATCAATATGCTAAGAGAAGAGAGGGCTTCCTTTGTGGCTCAGCTGGTAAAGAATTCGCCTGCAATGCAGGGCACCTAGGTTCAATCCCTGGGTTGGGAAGATCCCCTGGAGAAGGGAAAGGCTACCCACTCCAGTATTTTGGCCTGAAGAATACCATGAACTGTCCATGGGGTTGTATGAGGTCCAAAGAGTGAAGTCAAGTGGGCCTTAGGAAGCATCACTACCAACAAAGCTAGTGGAGGTGATGGAATTCCGGTTGAGCTATTTCAAATCCTAAAAGATGATGCTGTGAAAGTGCTGCACTCAATCTGCCAGCAAATTTGGAAAACTCAGCAGTGGCCACAGGACTAGAAAAGGTCAGTTTTCATTCCAATCCCAAAGAAAGGCAATGCCAAAGAATGTTCAAACTACTACACAGTTGCACTTATCTCACACGCTCGCAGAGTAATGCTTAAAATTCTGAAGCCATGCTTCAACAGTACATGAACCATGAACTTCCAGATTTTCAAGCTGAATTCAGAAAAGGCAGAGGAACCAGAGACCAAATTGCCAACATCCATTGGATCACTGAAAGAGAGTTCTGGAAACACATCAATTTCTGCTTTATTGAGTACACCAAAGCCTTTGACTGTGTGGATCGCAACAAACTGGAAAATTCTGAAAGAGATGGGAATAGCAGACCACCTGACCCACCTCTTGAGAAACCTATATGAAGGTCAGGAAGCAACAATTAGAACTGGACATGGAACAACAGACTGTTTCCAAATAGGAAAAGGAGTACGTCAAGGCTGTATGTTGTCATCCTGCTTATTTAACTTCTGTGCAGAGTACATCATGAGAAACGCTGGGCTGGATGAAGCACAAGCTGGAATCAAGATTGCCAGGAGAAATATCAATAACCTCAGATATGCAGATGACACCACCCTTATGGCAGAAAGTGAAGAGGAACTAAAGAGCCTCTTGAAGAAAGTGAAAAATGAGAGTGAAAGAGTTGGCTTAAAACTCAACATTCAGAAAACTAAGATCATGGCATCTGGTCCTATCACTTAATGGTAAATAGATGGGGAAACAATGGAAACTGACAGACTTTATTTTGGGGGCTCCAAAATCACTGCAGATGGTGGCTGCAGCCATGAAATTAAAAGACGCTTGCTCCTTGGAAGAAAAGTTATGGCCAACCTAAACAGCATATTAAAAAGCAGAGACATTACTTTGTCAACAAAGGTCCGTCTGGTCAAGGCTATGGTTTTTCTAGTAGTCATGTATGGATGTGAGAGTTGGAATATAAAGAAAGCTGAGCACCGAAGAACTGATGCTTTTGAACTGTGGTGTTGGAGAAGACTCTTGAGAGTCCCTTGGACTGCAAGGAGATGCAACCAATCCATCCTAAAGGAAATCAGTCCTGAACATTCATTGGAAGGACTGATGCTGAAGCTGAGATTCTAATACTTTGGCCACCTGATACAAAGAGCTGACTCATTGGAAAAGACCCTGATGCTGGGAAAGATTGAACGTGAGAGAAGAAGGGGACAACAGAGGATGAGATGGTTGGATGGACATGAGTTTGAGTGAGCTCCGGGAGTTAGTGAAGGACAGGGAAGCCTGGTGTGCTGCAGTCCATGGGGTCGCAAAGAGTCAGACGCAACTGAGCAACTGACCTGAACTGAAAAGAAGAGAGAAAATGGAGTAACTGAAATGCTGCATTAAAACCAGAAAAGTCAGAAATAGATTGAAAGATAACAGAAGAAACCAAGAACAAGGGCAATGAATAGAAAACAGTAAAAATGAGATAGATATTAATCCAATTACCAGGAATCAATTTAAACATCGTTGGTCTAAATACACCAATTAAAAAACAAGCTTTAAGAGTGAATAAAAAACAAGACTCACCTATATGGTGCATACAAGAAACCCACTTTGAATATAAAGATACACACACATTAAAAGTAAAAAGATGCAGAATAGCCAACACAGCATTGAGTGAGAACAGTTGGAGGATGACAGTAACTTCAAGACTTACTGTAAAACTACAGTAAAAACCAGTGTGGTGCTGGTGAAAGAGCAGATAAATACATGAATGGAACAGAATAGAGAGCCCAGAAATAGACCCAGAGAGTCCACTAGTCTTTGATAAAGAAGCAAACACAATTCCATGGAGAAAAGATAGTATTTTCAACAAACACTGAAATGCTGGCACAATATCCAAATGCAAGAAAAAAATTCTAGACACAGACCTTACACCTTTCACAAAAACTGACTCAAGCCACAGACCAGGAAGAAATCTTTACAAAACATATATCCGAAAAAAGACAGGTATGGAAATATCCAAAGAACTCTTAAAATGCAACATTAAGGAAACAGCCCAATTTTTTAAAGGGCAGAAAGATAATACATACACCACCAAAGATGTACAGTTGGCAAATACTGAAAGGATGCTAAACATCTTATGTCATTGAAAGTGAAAGTGTTAGTAGCTCAGTTGTATCCGACTCTGAGACCCCTTGGATTGTAGCCCCCCAGGCATCTCTCTGTCCATGGGATTTCCCAGGCACGAATACTGGAGTGGGTTGCTGTGCCCTTCTCCAGAGGATCTTCCAGACCCAGGGGTTGAACCCGGGTCTCCTGCATTGCAAGCAGATTCTTTACCACTGAGACACCAAGGAAGCCCATATGTCATTAGGGAAGCCCATATGTCATTAGGGGATTGGAAATTCCAGCAAGATACCATCACATACTTATTAGAATGGCTGCAAATTCAAAACAATAACACCACCAAATTCACCTGGGGAGTGTGTGGAACAACAGGAATTCATTGCTGGTGGAACTGCCGAATGGTACTTTGGAAGACAGTTCAGCAATTTGTTGCAAAACTAAGCACACAATCCTTGCTATTTACCCAGATGAACTGAAAACTTATATCCACACAAAACTTGCACCTGAATGTTCATAATAGTTTTACTCATAACTGCCAAAACTTGGAAGCAACCAAGATGTGCTTCAAAAGGTAAATGGGTAGTCAAACTGTGGAGTATATCCATATGATAGAATATTATTCAGTGGTTTTAATAAAAAGAAATAAGCTAGTATCTAACCACAAAAAAGACATGGAGGAACTTTAAATGCATATTGTCAGTGAAAGAAACTAATCTGAAAAGACTACATACTGTATGCTTTGAGCTGTGTAACACTCTTGAAAAAGCAAAACTGTAAGGATAGTAAACAAGCAAACAAAAAAAAATCAGTGGTTACCAGGGGTTAGGTGGAAGGAAGAATGAATAGTAAGAGCACAGATGATGTTTAGTGCAATAAAACTTTTCTGGATAATACTGATGGTGGATACTTCTGTCAAAACCTATTGAATGTATAACATAAAGAGGGAATCTTAATGTAAACTATGTCATCATTGTTCATTTGCTAAGTCATGTCTGGCTCTTTGCAACCCCATGGACTGTAGCACACCAGGCTTCTCTGTCCTCCATTATCTCCCGGCATTTGCTCAAATTCATGTCCATCAAGTTGGTGATGGTATCTAACCATCTTATCCTCTGCTGCCCCCTCCTCTTTCTGCCTTCAATCTTTCCCAGCATCAGGGTCTTTTCCAGTGAGTCAGCTCTTCACATTAGGTGGCCAAAGTTTTGGAGCTTCAGCATCAGTCCTTCCAATGAATATTCAGGGTAACTATACCCCATGGACTGCAGCCTCCAGGCTCCTCCATCCATGGGATTTTCCAGGCAAGAGTACTGGAGTGGGGTGCCATTGCCTTCTCTGTCAGGGTAACTATAGACTTTAGTTAATAATAATAATGTGTCAATATTGGCTCATCAGTTGTAACAAAAAGTCTGATACTAAGGCAGGGTGTTAATAATAAAATTGTTTGTGGAAGGGGCTATGTGGGAACTCTATTCTCTCCAGTCAATTTTTCTGTAATCCTAAAGTAACTCTAAAAAATATTATTTTCTTAAAAATGAAAAAACCTTTGAACTATATATGATTATTTAATATGAATACACATAAAATATATTGTGTACATCATACACTCAAGATTCTGGTAAAAACTGGCTAACAGTTTCATCTGACCCATAATGAAAGGACTCAGTTGGAATTGGTTTTAATAAGATATCAGATTCATTATGCTATCATTAATTCAATGGAAGAAAGCTGACATAACAGCCAGTTGCAGCGTTTAAATGTAACAGGAATCAAGCATATGAACCAATATTCAAATGTTTCCATGAAAGAAGGAAAGGTACCAAAACTGCTTTGCTATGAAAGGCAAAAAGTAGAAATAATGTTCTATCTTCTTTGGTATCTTTTGACTTCCAGAGTTTTTCATTTTAAAAATTATTGAAGGAACATTATATTCTCATTGTGAAAATGCTAGTCATCACTGAATACCGTAGGTGTTCTTTTTTTCTAGCTAAGTAATTACAAAGATATGAAGTATAATACAAAAAAAAAAAAATACTGGTCCAGGAACTCTCACTGTTTATGGAGCAATTTTGTCCTTTAAATATATGGATCCATAATCATGGATAACATTTATTCCACATACATAAAGTATATATTGTATTTAACTCAGCAAAAACCAAGGAAGAAATGTGTTGAATGTTCTTATGAATTAATTAAAGCCAGCAAAGCTAGAGTTTATTAGTTCTCTTGTAAAACATCAGTAGAGATGGAGAACATACCCTGTTGCTTAAAGTAACCTCTAGATTGTTTGAAAAGTAACAGACATTTATTTGGGCAACAGAGACAATATTCTATTAGGAAAACTAGAGGTTGGGTTTTCCTCTTTCTCAGAGGGGTCGTTCATCTCTCAGTAGAGTGTTGCCTCTATGGAAGGACATTTTTCTCAGTAAAGAGTTTTGTCCAGATAGCTGGACAAATTCAAATTTGGGATAAGACTCTAGAGAATTCTGTACCATTAAGCATGAGACATGAAGGCAGACGCCTACAGGCAGGTGATAGGGATGCTATAGAAACTGGCCATTATTCCTAGAAGATCTGATTTTGAATAGCATTGCTTTCTACTGAGCCTGTCGTCTGGCGTGTTAACCCCCAGAAACATACTCTAAGATACTCTGCTTCTAAAATCTCTACCTTAGAGAATTCAACTGTACTCACTAAACCTACACTTGAAGCCCTGATATGTCCTCTTGGCTTGGGTCACAAACCTAAAGGTAGTCCTAAAATCTCCACGCCATCACCACAGGCTGAACTCACCATGTCTACGCTGTGCAAAGCAAGTTCTGCCTCTATAATTCTGCTGGTCTCCCACCTATTACCAATGTGGCGATCATCCTCTTCTTCCTGCCAAAGATAACTTTCCTTTGGTCAGTTATCAAAGCAGGTAAGTTTCCTTCATAACATGTTTCCCATTCATCTCTTCCCTTCAGCTCTCACAGTCTGAGACTCTCACGATCTCCTATAGAGCTTCTTTGCCTCCAGTTTCTGGTATATCCAATTCCTGAGCACCTATCTTTGTTAGCTTAATCATCCTAAGCATTGCCTGATAAAGTAGTAAGAATAAAAAATACACATTTAATGCTTACTTACATGTGCTGGGCACACTCTGCATATTTTTAAGTTTTTCTCATGAATTCCCTGTGAAATAACTATGACTGTCCCTGTTTTGCAGGTGGGTAAGTTAGGGCTCAGAGAGGTTCACTAATTTAGCCAAGGTTGCATAGTTAGTATGTGGCAGTTAAAAATCACACCCTCTTAACTCCAGAGCCTAAGCACTTAGACACACCTTCCTCTATCTAGCTCTTGTTCCTTCCTCCCCCACCTGCTCAAACATGGTCTTTTTAACACTTACAGAATAAAGTTCTTGACTTGGTATTCATCATCTGCCACACAGTTTGATTTATCAACTTAAAAAAAAAAAGTGTTTTCACCTCACCTTCTCTTTCACCTCCTCTTCAGCAAAATTGGTGCCCCCTGTCATGTTATGTAATTTGTCTTTTATGCATACATCACATCTCCCAAATTAGACGTCTTTGCCCACCCTTGCACATCAAAGGCACTAAGTGACTATGACTGATAACCAGAGTGTAAAAATGTACTGGAAATTCTCATTTGATCCTTCCTGAAACCCTCTAACCCAGGTATTGCTTTCATCAGCACTCTAGAGATGGGGGGGGGAAAAAAAAAATGAGCCCTCCAAAGCTAAGTGATTTGCTAAGAAGGCAATGCTCTCGACATTTTCTCTCTGTAAACATCTCGTGTGTGCCAGGTACAAGCAAGAGGAGAGAGAGGAAGAGATAGGACCACGAAGATACAGTCCCTTGTCTTCAGATGCTGACATTTTGATGGGAAGAAGCAGAAAACAGTTATTCCCAACTCTGACGCAATTCCCAGTCTAAGGACCACGGACTCCTCTAGAAACAGTGGTTTCTACTATGTTAAAGAATATCACCTAGTATTTCCTTCTCATTTTACAGATGATGATGATATTACTTCCCCAAGATAAGACAGAGGTAAAAGTGGACCAGACTTTTCTTTTAGTCCAATTATCTCAACTGAACACAAGATTGTAAAATAATCAACTAAATGAAATAATCAACAACATCTGTATACAGGCAACACCGGCAATCTGTGAGGGCAGGGGGAAAGTTTCCAATGAGTTCCGCGGTCTGAGCCTCAATGTGTAGGCTTGTCGGCATCAAGAGTTACCCTCCACCTCACAGGAAGAGAAAACGAGGCTCAGAATCGAATGACAGTCAGTCCCGGAAAGTGTCAGGAACTGACCACAAAAAGACACATCTACTTCCCGACGCTGGAACACTTAACCGGAGGAGCCTAGGACTTCACCGACCGGGAGTTCCCCTGCCCCCAACAAAGAGGGCGCCGGTCACGTGAGCCGATCTGATTGCTAAACGCAAGGGTCACCTTCTCCCCGCCTCCTTGAGGTCGTTTCCGCCCAGAGTTCTGAAGTAGCCAATCAGTACAGGCCCGAGAAGGCGTGCGTCTGACGTCAGAAGCTGGGGCGGAGAAGAGTTGGAATTTTGGCGGGTCCGGCTGTGCAGAGTAAAGGGGTGAGGAGCCGGGTAAGAAGCGAGTCTGCGGGTGTTGTGGGGTAGGTTGAGGGGCTTCCGAAGGCGTCTGTGTGAGGGTTTAATGAGCTCCGAGGGCGAGAGGCGCGGAGCTCGGGGGCCCTCAGGAGGGTGAGACTGGAACTAGGCAAACGCGGAGGTGGCTTGGGCCGATTGCCGGGCTGACGCGGGGCCGGGCGGCCGGGAGGGCCTTGGGTGCGGAGCCGTGGACCGTTTCGGAGCTGGGAAATGGCGGGTAGTTCCGAAAGGCGCCGAGAGGTGCCAGGCGTTCGGCCGTCCAAGGTGTGTAAGGGTCCATTTTTTTTCTCTTTAAAGGTAACCGTTTAAAACGTTTGCTAAATACATGCCCTTTGGACTTTCTCTTTTATAAATTTATGCTTAAGTTTATGATTTGCTAATAGGGGTGCAAGGCTCCCATCACATCTACTTTCGTGTTATCCAGTTTAAAGTGGGTGAAAAAGTGAAAGTGAAGTCGCTCAGTCGTGTCCGATTCTTTGCGACCCCATGGACTGTAGCCTACCAGGTTCCTCCATCCATGGGATTTTCCAGGCAAGAGTACTGGAGTGGGTTGCCATTTTCTTCTCCAGGAGATCATCCCGACCCAGGGATTGAACCCTGGTTTTCCGCATTGTAGGCGGGCGCATTACCGTCTGAGCCACCAGGAAACAGATAACAAACAGGTACACCATAGTGGAATGTGCGATCAAGTTGTGAAAGCGATGAGGTGAGAGAGTTCCAGGGGCCTGGTCAGATAGAGTGGTCTGGAAAGGCTTAGAAAAACTGGTAGTTAAGCAGAGACTGAGGAAAGAGGAGGAGATAGGGGAGAGCTTTCCAAAGAGGCCTGAAAGTACTTGTGTGTTCAAGAAGTTCAAAGCAGGCTAGTCTGGATGAAGCATTATTGCGGGGTTGGGGTTGGGTGGAGTGGTTGTAGAAAAAATGGGGAAGTGAAAGTAGGCAGGAGAGCAAGTAGGCTTTGTAAATTTTGTTCTAAGGGCAATGGAAAACTAATTAGAATTTTATTAAGGAAATATTGTAATCTGGCTTATGTTCTTAAGAGATTGCAGTTATTGCTGAGGAAAGAAAAGATTACTGTAGTGTTTTCACAGAAGATAAATTTCAGCGGAACAGAGGATAAATTTCAGAGGGACAGAGAATCTAATACAGTATTCCAGGCAAAAGATTGATAGTGACTTGGACTAGGTTTTTGGAGAGAAGTCGAAGATTTTCGACTGAAAGAGTTGAAAACCACTGAGTGACTGAGCAGGAGGTCTGTACTGGCAATCAGGGAACGGTGTTGAAATTAATCTTTCCCCAGTAGGGTACTCTGAGGTATACACTGAGTTCCAGATACTGAACAAGGCTCCCACGGGATGTGATCCTATGCCTCTGAGGTTTCTCCCACGTCCTCGCACTCCTTTCAACCTTCACTCCCTCCATTCCATCTTCCGCCAGGACCAGCGCTCCTTAAGATATCAGTACTCTCATGATTTTCCCACCTGACTCCTTAGGTTAGAGTCTTCCCAGATGGCTCACTGGTAACAGAATCCACCTGCCCGTGCTGGAGACGTGGGTTTGATCCCGGGGTGGGTAAGATCCCCTGGAGAAGGTCATGGCAACCCATTCCAGTATTCTTGCCTGGAGAACCCCATGGATAGAGGAGCCTGGTGGGCTGCAGTCCATGGGGTCGCAAGAAGTCAGACAGGACTGAGCACAGCACAGAAGATATTAGCAGTATATTGAAGAAAGAACCCTTAGCATCTGTCAGATGGTCCTAGATGATTGGGGGGGCGGTGGGTAGGTCAGAGGTGGGTTGGTTATAGAAATGACCAAGACAGTTTGCCCATATCCAACCCTCAGGAACCTTACAGTCTTTCAGGTTCCCCAGTTGACAGCACAGTGCCAGATACATGATGGATTGTGGGAATGTCTGGTGAATAAATGAAAAGAAAGCACCGTAATTAATCCTTGACATCGAACTTACCAAGATCATATATATTATAGAGCACTTAGAAGTTAAACAGTAGCCTAGAAAATTTACACTTTTGTAGTTTTAAAAATCATTTTAAATGAAAAAAGGAAAGTGCACAGGATAATATAAAGTTATCCTACTTAGCTATGCCAGCTATTCCTCTGAGCTTCATAATGCATGTTCACAGTTTGTCTCATCTGTGTAATCTACTGTCTAATCTACAAAACAACTCTGTACCTCAACGAAATTTGCCTAACAGTAGCTTGCAGACAAGACACAGGGACTGTATCCACACAAGGAGGGAGAGAAAGTTGGTTGGCTGGGGTTAGAAATGGCCAGGTCCTGGATTAATTCTGAGCTTAAGCTCCTACAATTTGTAGGATGCTGGATTTGTTGGATATGTAATGTGAGAGAGAACAATTGAGAGTGATTTTTCCTATGTTGATTCCACACAGCCAAGGTTCTGCATTGCTGCCATCTCCTGGTCACTTGATACTCCCTCAGTTTTCCATCATCACTGTTCACTTGACAGCATGGATGGTGAGTCCTGGCAGTTTTCTCAATTGCCCTTTGTTTCATGAAAAATCAATCTTTTGTCCATGGGCTTGTTGTTTCTTATCTATCTCTCTCTCTTAGTCACTAAGTCGTGTTCAGCTCTTTTTGCTGCCCTGTAGACTGTAGCCTGCCAAGCTCTTCTTTCCATGGGATTTCTGAGGCAAGAATACTGGAGTGGGTTGCCATTTCCTTCTTTAGTTGTTACTTATATCACTTATAAAATAGTGAAAATAGTTACCTTACCCTCACCATTGTCTGAGTAGTTCAATAGAAATCTCACTTCAGTCAGTGAATGTTATTTGTTTTAACCAGGTGCAGTTTCTGTTCCTAATAACATTGGTTGTCTTTTATAGTAAAGATGGTTGGCATATACTTACTATGTGCCATGCACTGCTCCAAGATCTTATGCATACAGTTGGCCTTCCATATCTGACGGTTGCCCATCTGCAGATTCAACCAACTGCTCACATATAGAGAATATTTGAGGGGAAAAAAATTCCAGAAAGTTCCAAAAAGCTAAACTTGAGTCTGCTAAGCTCTGGCAACTATTTACATAGCATTTACATTGCACTGGGTATTATAAGTCATCTAAAGGTTATTTAAAGTGTACAGGAGGATATGCATAGCTTGTATGCAAAAAATATATATGCCATTTTATTAATATATCAGGGATTTGAACATCTGTAGATTTTGGTATCCATGTTACCTTAAAATATTTATATAAATTATTTCACACTGTACGTGTTACTCCTCTCCTGGTTTCATTCAACATTGTATGTAAGATTGATCCAAATCAAAATATAGTTTATTTCTTTCAATTTCTGTATTTCTTTCAATTACAATGCATAGTAAGATTGAATCGCATTTTAATAATCCATTTTCCAGTAAAAGGCATATGGGTTAGTTCCAATCTTTTCCCACTATAAACTATGCTGCAATTATGTTGTTTTGTTTTGTTTTGGCACATGTGTGAGCGTTTCTCCCTACCACCTCACCAACATCTGAGGCATCATCCAAGATTTTTTAACTAATCTGATGGATGATTTTAAAAGGTAGCTCACTATTTTAATTGCATTTCCAGGATTACTAGAGGTAGAGAACTGTTGGTTTGTTTATTGGCCAGTTGGATTTCTTCATTCTTGATTTATCTGCTTCTTTTATTTGCTCGTTTTTACCTCCCCACAATTTGGGCATGGTTCCTTTATAAAATCAGAGGCATTTAAAGCATAAGCATTAAGGATACATGATACATTCCCTCACTGAAAAGATGGGGGCTGAAATCTAGAGAAATTAAGGGTCTGTTCAGGATCACATGATGAAACAGGTCAGCACAGGAGCCTGGGTTAGGATCGAGACCTCTAGATCAGCAAACCAATACCCTTTTTACCACTCTACGCTCCTTGACCTCAGAAGGAAATGAGCTAGTGGCCAACTCAGGGTCTAGAATCTGATGAAAGAACCTAAAGCTTAAAGTCAGAGATTACATAATAATTAATCTGAATTGCTTAGTTAGCAATGACTCGAAGACTTCAGGGTGTAGCAGGAGAGAAGAGGCTACTTGGCTACCCAGGCTCAAAGTGAGATAACTGCATACCCAAAATGGAGCCAAAAGGCCCTCCTCTCTCCCCCATTCCAAGCTGTTACAGAGAGCACACCCTGGAAGAGGCCTGTGCCCACACCACTGGGAACCTTGGATGAGAAAGGCTGCCTAGTGGCTCCACACTCTTGGACTTGAATCCATCTTTTCATGAGAGAACCAGGGCTGATCCCTCTTCACTGTTTACTAGGTAAATATTTTGCACATATCCCTGCAAAATGAACAAAATTTAGAAGTAGTATAAGAATTTGTCAGAGCTAGACTAAAACTACTTCAACGTATTTCAGTGTCAAAGTTGAACTCTGAAGTGAGGCTGCCTGGGTTCAAATTCCTGCTCTTGACAGTTTCACCTGTGACAAGTCATCAAACATCTGTCTTCCTATCTATTTTGCTCTAAGGATTAAAATCAATTAATACAGTCGTCTCTGGTATCCACAGGGCACATATTCCAGGTACCTGCATGGATACCAAAATCCAGATGCTCCAGTCCCTGATATGTTAATAAAATGGCATATATTTTTTGCATACAAGCTACACATATCCTGTACACTTTAAATAATCTCTAGATGACTTATAATACCCAGTGCAGTGTAAATGCTATGTGAATAGTTGCCAGATATGTTAATGAATATGTATTTATGTAAAAAGTATGGAGAATGGCCTTGAGTGATACATCAAAATTATGACAGTGATTATACTGGGGCCTGGTGGCTATGGTAAGGAGTTGGGATAAGATGTGACATAATAAACTACTAACATAAAAGCCAACAGCAAACTTGATAAAAGGTTGTGTATGTGTTAAGTTACTTCAGTCATGTCTGACTCTTTGCGACCCTATGGACTGTTGCCCACCAGGCTCCTCTGTCCATGGGATTCTCCAGGCAAGAATACTGGCGTGGTTGCCCTTTCCTTCTGTAATAAAAAGTTAATAGCTAATTCTGGTTGATGGGATATGAGTACATTTAATGTAATGCTTTGTAACTTTCTGTAGTTTTTAAAAATTGCTCAAACAATTAAAAGTGGGGGAATATATACACCTAGGAACTAAATGTATACTTGGCAAGATTTTCAATTATTCCATTGTGGATTGAATTTCATATGCAGGAAGTCATCTGATTAACTTAAGTAGTGTAGATAAAGAGATCTAGCCAAGTGGCTGGCCCACTGAGATAACTAAGTAGATACTGGCCCCTACTTTCTTAGCCTAGTTCCAAGAAGCACTTGGGGAGAAGAAAGGTAGAAACAAGAACAATAGTTACATGTACCAGGCAAAATAGTGAATCTGCAGTCATTTTAACTGCATTATGAATGTTGACTGTTTTAACTCTGCTTGTCAATGGCTGTTTTTCACAGATAGGCTTCCTTTCTTTCCTTTTTCTTCTTTTTCCCATAGGAGAGGAAGATGATTTGTCTCTGCTGACTGCATTGCTGGAGGAGAATGAGTCGGCCTTGGATTGTAATTCAGAAGAGAGTCAGCCCTTGACCCAGGAAGATGGTGAACCTGACTCATTTGATGAGCTCTTTGACGCTGATGGTGATGGTGAATCTTACACAGAGGAGACTGATGAGGGAGAAGTGGAAAGGGCTGAAAACCAAAAGGAGAATTTGGCCACTCTCTTTGGAGACATGGGAGATTTAACAGATGAGGAAGAAGCTCCTACATCACAGTCAACTAAAGAGAGGGTCGTCCCGGCTCCTGCTCCCAGTCAAGGGAAAACTAATCAGGAGTTGCAAGGTGCCCTAACCACTTGCTTTCTCTAATTTCTTTATGATAGACCAGATGAAGACTACCCATCTGACAGCTTTCTCCACAACAGCTGCTGAGTCAGAGATCGAGATAAATGACTTTGCAAAGAAAATTGTAGAAGTTAGTGGAGCAAGCATTTAAAGCCAGCGTTTGAGAGCGCAGCGGTCCCCCTGATATCAGGGTCAGCCAGCTATAATTGAGCCTTTGCAAAATGGTTGTAACATTTCTCACACTTATTATAGAAAAATAATACTTTGGGGTTTAGCAAAGGGAGCCAAGGGACAAGACTGCAAAGCCACCTCATACTCTGAGCAGAAGACCATTTCTGAACAGATCCATCTAGGAGTGGCTTTTTCTTTCTTTCCTTTTTTTTTTTTTTTTTAGTGTTACAGATTTTTTTTCCTGTTTTTATCATCTCACAAAAAAGCAGTATGGCAAGTTTTTTAGTTCATTGTTTCAGGAGCATTGGAGCATGTAAGTGACTTCTTCCAGGTCATTCATGCTAATCTGTGTGATTAGGATTCCAGGTAGATTTTGGCTACAGAATTTCTATTTTAATCCCAACAGAAGATCCAGATACTTATAAACATCAACTATAAAACGTTTATATGTATTAGTAAGTTTTATGAAGTAGTTGTTTATTCGCTATAGTGTCCAACTCTTTTGAGACCCCATGGACTATAGCCCACCAGGCTCCTGTGTCCATGGGATTTCCTAGGCAGGAATATTGGAGTAGGTTGCCATTTTCTTATTCCTGACATCTCTCTGATACGTATTTTTTTAACTTACATATATATTTTTAATTGAAATATAGTTTATTTACAGTGTTATTAGTTTGAGGTATATAGCATAATGATTTGATATTTTTATAGATTATATTCCATTTAAAGTTATTACTGAATAGTGGCTTATTCTCTGTGCTGTACATTATATCCCTGTATCTTATTTGTTTTGTTTTAAATATGGAAAGCTTCACAAATTTGCATGTCATCCTTGCTTAGGGGCCATAATCATGTCTTGACTCTTAAGAACTTGTCAACCATGGCCATGGATCTAACTGTCAGCAGTACAAATTCATAATCATCTTTGGTATTAGAGATCTGTTTACTGGAAATGCCATGTTTACTTCTCTAAAGGAAACTATTTAAAGTGCAAAAGTTAACTGTGAGTTCTCAGTGTGTGATTCTGTTGTGGGTCTCAAGTTTTGGAGGTGATGGATAGACATCAAAAATCATTTCAGCACTTTCATTATGTATGATATTTCATCTGGTCTGGTTTTTAAATCAATATATTTTTTCCCCTAGATGAATTAAGGAAGTTGCAAGAGCAAATGAAGTCCTTACAAGAACAGCTGAAACTAGCGACAATTAAACAGCCTGCAAGTCCAACCCTTTCACGTAAAACCCCAGGTAATCAAACTAATTCTAGGGATAGTATGCATTTCTGTTACAAAGAAATCATAACATCACTTCTGTATCCTACTCCTGGTAAAACAGTTTTTGAACCCCTTTCTAAATTTTCTTTACTAATTTCTTTTAATCAAGTAGATAAGTCTCCACGTCCCCCTCTTAAGGAGAAGAAAGTTCAGAAAATTCAGGAGTCATTGTGCTTTGCTGCGGAGCTTGACATCCCTACTCTACCAAAACCCAAGCGAGTGGCTCGGACACCAAAGGTCTCATCTGCAGGTATAGTACTCATGGCCCCTAGCTTCTCACTGCCTGGGCTCTGTTTACCATGTATTTTGGCATTGTTATGTATGGGTGTGTGTGTTGGTCCATCTTACCTGCCCATTGAGAAAAGTAAGTTTCCTGGAAACGGGAACCACATTCTATATTTCATAATCTTTGTGTACATCTCAAAGTGCTTAGAAAATACTGGGGTAGAGAATAAGTATTTAAATGCTTAGTGGATTTATTATTTTTTTTGGTTCTATAGTCCTGAAGTTGAATTATAGTGAAATATAACCACTGGGTTGAGTTATTATGCTAAAAGCTAAAGATTTACTCTTCAGGCTGTGAGACTGAGGCACAGTGATCTCTTTAATAAAATGGTCAAGTTTTATTTGAAGCCAGAGGGTTCATTCTTATGAAAAGTCATCTTTGCCAGGAAGATAGAGTGGTACTCAAATAAAATCCTATTTCAGTACATACATACATACACACAAAATAAAATGTAAAGGATTTATAAGCTCTGTGTATTGGTTTTGTTGTACTATTTTTTGCCCAAAGTAATTACTCTTCAGAAGATCTAAGAGAAAATGACCTGGAGATAACTTGGCTTAGAGTAAGCAGCGTTTTATTGATCACACATGTTCAAAAAGGCCCTTTTTGGCTATCATTGGCATATGACACAGCAATACAGAATGGCTGTAGCATCTGTGTGTTCATATTTATTTGACAACAGATGATATAGTCCATGTATCCTCTTACTAATGGTGTTTATTCCGTTAGGACCTCTGATATTACTAAGGTATTTTATTAGGCAGTGTCCAAAGTTGAATTTTGAGGTGTTGAGATAAGGGCATGGTTTCTGGTGATTCTAAAAGTTCTAGGGTTACCCTGGCCCCTGCCTTGGGAGCAGTGATCCAAAGTCACTTTGAAAGTAAATACCAATCTTATTTGAGAGAGAGTTATACTTATTAAGGAGAATACCCAAGCTTTCTGACCCTCAGGAACATTATCAAACGCTTATAAAATATGAGAAGAACCAGATCTGAATATCCTGGGTCGCTTAACACTCCTGCCACCCCATCCCCACCACCCCCCCCACACACACAAGTAAAATGAAATGAATTGAAATGAAACAAGAAAACAAAGGGAAGCTAACTTTGGATGTCTTTCAGGTAGAGTTTGACCTGTGCACAAATCTCCACTAATTACTGATTTCAGAAGGAGGGCTCTTGGTCCCTTATGAAATCTACCACAGTGCTCTGTATATGGTGAATATTCAAGTAACTGCACAGAAAAAGTGTTTTAGAGTAGAACTGATGCAGCCACTAGCCACTGGTAGCTAATTAGGTTACAGATTAGCATTCATTTCCTTAGACACACTGGTCAGTTTCAGGTGGTCAGTGTCTGCCGGTGGCCACTACATGGACAACAGTGCTATAAAACATTTCCATACACAGGAAGTTCTGAACTACACCGCAGAGGTTTGGGGGTAGTACAGAAATGATCCTGTGGGCTTCCATTACTCTCTCAAGATTTGACGTGTTGATTAAAAAAGAAACAGTTCTAATAAAAAATGTTTCATTATCAGTGTGGTTTTTCTTTTTAATTTTTATATTTTCTAGAGCCCCAATGTTCATCTTTGAAGATGACAAGTGTACTCTCCCAACCACTCCGAACAACTCCTGGGAACAAGCCTGGTGGGATGACTAGGGATCAGAGTGCAGGGACACCCAGGGGCTCAGGGGAAATGGCTCAGGAAGTCTCCGTGGAAGCCTTCTCCGGCCTGAGGCTCAGGTCAGTAATTTTAACAGCCCTCTCTTTCACTCTGCTCATAGGCCCCACAAGATGCCTCTTCCTCCTTCCTAGGGACTGAGCCTCCCAGAGTTAGTGTGTTTGTACCGCCGAGTCACATGAAACGTATAGCTCTTGTACTTGACCGTACGAGGCCTTTGGCACTGTTTGACTCAGTGTGTTTACATATGAATAAAGAAAGTTTTCTGTTGTTTGTGTAGAGAATAAAAGATACATGTTCTTAAAAGTGAAATCAATAAATAATAAGTGCTGTATTTAACCAGAAACTAGGAGGAATAGTGGTAGAGACTATTCTTAAATACCTAAAGGAATATACAGTTTAACTAGGATAGTAGTATCTTATAATTAATGTTACTAGAAATAACTCTGCTCTTTTGTATTGTTATGTGGAGAAATTAAGGTATTCAGGCAAAATATAAATGGGGAGTGGGAGAGAGGCTCGAGAGAGGATGTACATACACTTACAGCTGATTCACATTGTATAGCGAAAACTAACACAACATTGTAAAGCAATTATCCTCCAATTTGTAAAAACTAAAAATAGAAATACATCCCAGGATCAGTTCAGGGAAAACCTGGACTTCTAAGTCTTCTGTGTCTACTGCTTTGCACCTCTGTTATTACTGCTCTTGAAGCCCTGGGCAGAGAGAACATCCTTACTGAAACCAGATTGCCTTTAATACTGTCTGAGTAGCCAAGTGCAACCCCTCTAGAACACCTGAACCTTGTCAACCTAAACTGAAACTGCTAAGCTTTTAAATTGTATTTTATTGAGCAAGGGAAGAACAAGTGACTGCTGACATGCAGTAGACGTTTATTGTAATAACTCCATGCTCTTCAAAATTTGGGGGGGAATCAATATTTTAATTACATTTGAGACACAGTCAGAGGAATAGAATATAGTAAAAAACTCACTGAGGGAACTTTAGGCTTCTTTTTCAACGTAAATGTGGCCCTCCTGAGATAATACTGCCTTTCCCAGTGGAAACACCCTAGAGATAATAAAGGTGTTGTTGATACAAGTATTGCTATACATTTGAATTAAATGGAAGTAGATGAAGTTGAAACTAGTCAGCCAAAGCTTCTGTGGAGCCTACAAATTTAGGGGGTTGCAGAGTTGTTTGAGTCTCTCTCATGATTGTTCTACCTGAACCTCAGAACCTGAAGATGCTCTATAGTAACCTGTTAACTCAGAAATCAAACAAGGAAAGGATTTTCCACTTATGTCAGTGTTTCCCTCCTGAATGTTCTTTGTTGTTGAGTTAGCCCTTGGAGTTTCTGTTCTAGAAAACTTCTGAAAGAGTCAAAAAGCTTGTTTTCTCCTGACTGCTTTCTCTCGTCCTAGAATATGTTATATGATCCAACATGAAACAGATTTTAATATTCAACTAGAGAAAAACAATTTGCAAATTTTATGAGTTTTAACCAGTCATTAGAAACAAGAGTATATTAATTGAAGCTTGAGTCAGTTTTTTTAATTATGTGAAAAGGTTGGCTTTTTAAAAAATCTAATTAGAAATAGAACTTACAAAATTCTCACAGAATTGATGGAATTGAAATATCTTAATTTACTTAAGCAATTTATGATTTTGTATTAAAATCAAGAGATTATTTTTTAAAAGAATATTATATTAGCATTCATAAGAACTTAAATAATTTGTGATCTTTACTTTCTACATAAGTCCCAGTTCTATATCCGTGGAAAAGCAAACCTAGTCTTTAAAATTATCTCCTTTTGGGGAGGGGGCCGTACTGTGTAGCATGGGATCTTAGTTCCCCAATAAGAATGAAACTCGTGCCTCCTGCAGTGGAAGCGCAAAGTCTTAACCACTGAACCACCAGGGAAATTTTACCTGCTGAAAAAATATGTGCTTTGTACTAAGCCTCCCTGAGAACAGGTGCTTTAGAGATTTCTATCCATAATATCTCTTCTAACCAATTTGCTACAGTGCCAGGTTATCTCTTAGAGTAATAATCTACCAATTGCTGGTGTCTTGACCCAGAAAGCCTCGAGTATCCTCCACAGAAATGAACAAGAAAATGATCGGCCGAAAACTTATCAGACTGTCTCAGCTCAAGGAAAAGATGGCAATTGAGAAGCTGGAAGAAATAGACTGGGTGACGTTTGGGGTTATATTGAAGAAAATCACTCCACAGAGTTCTAACAGTGTAAGCTATTTTATTAATCAACTGCTTCATCACAGATTGGCAGAGATTCATGTTCTTGATTTGTTACCCAGAGCCCATCTGTGTTTCATTTTGTAGTCATTGCAGTAAGTTCTCAAGTTGCCACACCATCACCTGGTTGGTACCAGAGGGGGGAGATATGTAAGGAAGGCCCTACCTAAATAAGGTCTAGTTGGACAGGTTTCTTGAGCTTTTTATTGTACACATCATTCTTACTCATTTCACTTGTTGTTTGGTGATGCCTAATCCCCCTTGTGGAAGGGGAGCACGTCCTCAAAGACAATTTGGAGAGCCTTACTAGATGTAAGATGTCGGTCACAGGAGTCCTGATATTGCTGACCTGTGCCAGTACAGGATGGTACATTTCATTTGACAAATACTACAAGAGGTCTGATAAGTTTTAAAATCACAGTTGACTGAAGTATAACAAAAATTATTCAGTGGCCAAGTCAGAAAAGCTGGATTCTAAACCTCAATCTCCATTTATCAGGATCCTTGTGGCATTAGGTGGCCCTTACTCTTTCTTTGAGGACCTTCATTTCCTTATCTGTAAAATGAAGGAATTGTCTTTTGATTTTCTGAAAGGCTGTCCCTAAAATACTGCAGATTATCTTGTTCAAAACTAATTTCATCCTCCAGTTTTGATCTTGGCTAACCTTAAATTTTTTTATGAGCTCTGACACCAGGGATTGAGTTTAAGATTCTGAGTTCTGCTCTATCCCTGTTCTGTCTCAGTAAATGTGAATAAGGCTGATTTTCATGTGATTAAGTTCATAATTGCATCACCACTGGCTATAATGACATTGAAATAATCGGTGTGAAATTTATCTGAACTTCTCTAAGAATGGCATTGTATAAATCCTTGGAAGAATAATTATAATACTGGAGTTTAGGCAATAATTCACTATAACCTGTAGCCATACCCACTCTGAGCTGCCTCTGTGAAATAGCTTGATTCAGTATTGTGTGAATTGCTTTTTTTAAAAAATCTATAAACATGGAAGTTGTTCCTATTATATGTGGCTAGCATTTTGAGTTTCTTGATATGTCATAGTATTTCCACAATTTTAGAGTTAAATACAACCAGTTTTCTTTAAATGACACTGTTTTTCTTCTAAGCTAAGGAAAGATTTAGAAGCACTGAATTGAAACTTCCTTATTAATATTAAAATAACTATGATAATATTTATTAAATATACATCAGTAAATTTTTTATTGAAGTATAGTTGATTTACAGTGTTTTAGGTGTACAGCAAAGTGATTCAGTTATACCTATGTAGATATGTTTCATGTTCTTTTCCATTATGATTTATTACAGAATATTGAATATAGTTCCCTATGCTTTACAGTACTAGTCCTTATTGTCTAAAGATTTTATGTAATAGTTTGCGTCTGCTAATAACAAGTTTGAAGAAACACAGTTAACAAGAAAGCTGTTTCTTTCTGAGGCTTGCCTTTCTTCACCTTCATTTCTAAAATGAGAAGAGGCATACCAAAGCCTTGAGAAAGAATTAATTTATAATTAACAGACATTCTGATGATAACCTATTCAGAGTGGGTCATGCTTAGATATTTTCCACAGTAGAATAGTTGGACTGTAAATGAAGACATTGTAACCCATTGTTCAAGATTTATTAAAGATAAGCATAAATGATTTGCTCCAGGGGAAAACATTTAGCATCTGGCGACTGAATGATCTTCGTGACCTGACACGATGCGTGTCACTGTTCCTGTTTGGAGAGGTTCACAGAGAACTCTGGAAGACTGAGCAGGGTTCCGTCATAGGGCTGCTCAATGCAAACCCCATGAAGCCCAAGGATGGTTCGGAGGAGGTAAGACTGTTTCCATGGGTTGGTTTGGTTTTTTTGTGGTCTTTATAACTTAGCTGATTTCTATCAAAAACCTTTATGCTAGTCTACCTCCAGGTAATAAGTCAAGTTTTTGTATTATTTTGACTCCATTTTACTGGCTTTTTGTTTGTCATTCATTTCTTATCTTCCAGTATTCTGAATTTCAGACTACGCTAGAGTATTTTATGACAATTTATTTCATTATATTTTTTCAAATTTGTTCCAAGCTCCCTGGAATTTATTTTTCAGTTCTTGGGCTCAGGTTCCCTTCCATCTCCTTTAAATATCCTTGATAGCATCAGGAAGGAAGGGTTTATAGTTGAGTAGGGTTTGTTCCGTTTGTCAGTACAATCATAGCTGCAACTTACGAATTTTCATTTTTAAAATGACTTTTCACTGTCTTAAGCAGCATTAGAGTTTGGGTTACTACCTGCTGCTTCTCTAGTAAATTGCAAACCTAGGTACAGTGTGAACACTAACAGTTTCTCCACAGGAGTTAACAAGCAGCTATTGCTGCTGTTATAGACACATTATTATATCAGGAGGAGTGAGCAACAAAGTTGTTTTCATTCATTGCTTTCTTGAGAGAATAGCAACAAATCTTCATTTATTGGTTTGGAAGGTGTTTGACCACAAGTAACAGAAAAGCTTCGCTACAGTTCTTTGTAACGGTAGACACTGAGGTTTTTGTTTTTCTTGGATAATAAAAAATCCAGACATAGGCAGTATAGTAATTCCCTGATACCAGGGCTGGTGTCCATGAGTCTCTCAGATTTCCCTCTTGGTCACAAGATTGCTTTGAAACCCTAGCATCACATCTCCATTGAAGCCAGGAAGTCAGCCAGCCTCTTCACTCTGCTTTTATAGAAAAGCAGATTTCCTGGCTACCTTCCCTACAGACTCCTACTTCAATCTCATTGGCCAGAGTGGAGTCACATGACAATCACTAGCTGCAAAGAATGCTGGGAAAACTGGGAACCCACTCCATCACTCGAGGCTGATCATTAGGATTCTGATAGTAAAGACACAGGAGGGAACAGAGAACTAAATGTCTTCTCTCTCCCATTTCTACCACTGTTTTACAGAGCACTGGCTTCAGATCCCAGGGCACTTATGAAAAGGATAAAAAGCCTAACTCATGCCAACCGTTATTATATCCGTTCTTGGCTGGTGAGGGGCCATACTTTTGTTTGCTTTTAATTCCCACTACCTCTTTTTCTACAGATATGCTTATCTATTGATCATCCTCAAAAGATCTTAATTATGGGGGAAGCTCTTGACCTGGGAACCTGTAAAGCAAAGAAAAAAAATGGAGAACCATGTACACAGATTGTGAATTTGGTAGGTTCCAGCTTTGTTGGGGTGGTTTTTGCTAAAGAAAGAAACTAATAGGAGTAAATTTTAGACACTTTACCGGTAATGACCTATTTGGAACTGAGTTTCCTACATAATAGGAAGCATCAAAGTGAGAAAGTAGAATGTGTGGTTAATAATGGCCAGTTTTTTGTTTGTTTGTTTTTTAGTTTCTTTTTTTTTCATTTATTTTTATTAGTTGGATGCTAATTACTCTACAGTATTATAGTGGTTTTTGTCATACATTGACATGAATCAGCCATGGAGTTACATGTATTCCCCATCCCGATCCCCCCTCCCACCTCCCTCTCCACCTGATTCCTCTGGGTCTTCCCAGTGCACCAGGCCCGAGCACTTGTCTCATGCATCCCACCTGGGCTGGTGATCTGTTTCACCCTAGATAATATACATGTTTCGATGCTGTTCTCTCTAAACATCCCATCCTCGCCTTCTCCCACAGAGTCCAAAATTCTGTTCTGTACATCTATGTCTCTCTATCTGTTTTGCATATAGGGTTATCGTTACCATCTTTCTAAATTCCATATACATGCATTAGTATACTGTATTGGTTATCTTTCTGGCTTACTTCACTCTGTATAATGGGCTCCAGTTTCATCCATCTCATTAGAACTGATTCAAATGAATTCTTTTTAATGGCTAAGTAATATTCCATGGTGTATATGTACCATAGCTTCCTTATCCATTCGTCTGCTGATGGGCATCTAGGTTGCTTCCATGTCCTGGCTAATAATGGTCAGTTTAAAAAGCTGAGGGCGGGGGAGGATTTAACTTCTTAGGAAACTGATCTTTTATTACCAGCTGATTGGGAAGTATAAGAAAGACAGAATTTTAATTTGCCCTCAATTCTTTCTAGTGCTGAAGATCAAGCACTAATGATGAAATACACTGCAACCTTATTTTAGCCAGTACATAACTGTATTCTACCTTTTATTAGAACTCTCTTTTTTGAAAAGTAAATAAACATTGTACTGAGATAGAATGCACATACCAGACCATTCAGTTTTGAAGTGCACAAGCTAGTGATTTTTAATGTATTCACAGGGTTGTGCAATCATTTCCACCAGGTAATTTCAGAACATTTTCAGTCCACTTCTAAAACCCATACCCACTAACAGTAGTTCTCCATTCCCCTTCTCCAGTCCTGGCAACTACTCATCTACTTTCTGTCTATAGATTTGCCTGTTCTAGACATTTCATACAGTGGAATTGTATAATGTACAGCCTTTTGTATCTAGCTTCTTTGGACTTAAAATAATGTTTAAGATTCATCTGTGCTATGCTCATGCTACAAAGCCTTTTATCAGCACTTCATTCCTTTTGGTATTTGAATAATACTCCATTGTATGGATAGACTACACTCAGTTTATCCATTGGTTGATAGACACTTAGGTGGTTTTCATATCTGACTGTTATGGATAATGCTGCTGCCAACATGCATATACAGGTTTTTATGTGGATGTCCATTTCAGTTCCCTCAACTATATACCTGGAATGGAATTGCTGGATCTGTATTTAGGTTTTTGAGGAGCCACCAAACTGGTTTCCCAGGTGGCTTTTACAATCTCCCTAGCAGTATGTGAGGGTTCTAGTTTCTCTAACACTTTGTTACTGTCTGTCTTTGAGTACAACCATCCAAGTGGATGTGAAGTGGTACTTAGAGCTCTTTGAAAGGACTGGATAATAGGTTCTGGTTTCATCTCTTTTTATTTCGCTCATCTGTCTAACAGATGAACTAGTGAGCAGGAAATAGGGAGGAAGGAGACAGTTGGAAAGAGGTCTCAGGGGAAGTGTACCTGGCAGATCACAAGAGCTGGACCATTAAACCTCCATTGTTAGTATCTCTTAAATTTCACCCAGTTCAACAATACTTCACAGTTTCTCTTTGCTCCTTTCACTGTAAGAGTAGCATTTATCTGAGAGTCAACCAGAGAGACAGAAAGGAAACTGATTCTGTTGAGATAAAATTCATATTATGTATAGTTAACCATTTACATGAGTAATATTTAGTGTATTCACTTTATTGTGCAACCCCCAGCTTTAGGTTTCAAAATCTTTTCATCACCCCATTGAAAAACACCCCCTAGCAATTAAGTAACCATTTCCCTGATGACCTGTAATCTGTTTTCTATCTCTGTGGATATATGCCATAAAAGGAATCATACAACATGGGACCTTGGTATCTGACTTCTTTCATTTGGCATGACATTTTCAAGGTTCATCCTAGAAACGGACTTTATTTCCATTGTAGAAAGAGGACAAAGGCAGTGAAAAGTACCACTTTTTCTTGTACCCGAATAGTGTGTTCAGAATTTAGTCCCCTTAACTTTTTTTTCTTAATTTTTATTGAGTGTGGTTGATTTATAATGTTGTGTTAGTTTCATATGTTAGTATACAACAAAGTGAATTAGTTATATACATATTTACACCCACTCTTTCTTAGATTCCTTTCCCATATAGGCCATTACAGAGTACTGAATAGAGTTCCCTGTACTATAGAGTAGGTCCTTACTAGTTATATATTTTATATATCATAGTGTGTGTGTATGAATCCCAATCTTCCAATTTATCACCCCCCCTCCCCACCCCCTTACCTAGAGGATGAACTTCTAAGTTGCTTCTTAGCTGTGGATAGAGAATGATCTCAGAAGTTAGCCAGGAGGGTTTTGCCCACAGAATAGCTCTTTGAGGCTGGGAGAAAGGAGTTGTGTCCATTAACATTGTCCCCGGTCTGTTGCCCTAATGTTGATAAAGCTGCTCTTTCTCTTCACAGAACGACTGTGAGTACTGTCAGTATCACATCCAGGCCCAGTACAAGAGGCTTAGTGCCAGGCGAGCTGACTTGCAGTCCACCTTCTCTGGAGGCCGCATTCCAAAGAAGTTTGCTCGCAAAGGCATCAGCCTGAAAGAACGGCTGTGTCAGGATGGTTTTTACTACGGAGGCGTTTCTTCAGCCTCATATGCAGCCTCAATGTAAGACATTCTTAGAGCTTCTTTGAGGGCTGGGGTCTTCATTTAAGAGTAAACCCAGGACTTCTCTGG
This sequence comes from Muntiacus reevesi, assembly GCF_963930625.1. Lineage (NCBI taxonomy): Eukaryota > Metazoa > Chordata > Mammalia > Artiodactyla > Cervidae > Muntiacus > Muntiacus reevesi. Next base: position 27,291,476 of record NC_089250.1, read on the forward strand.
TGGTTCAGTAGTTAGGACTCCATGCTTCCACTGCAGAGGGCATGAGTTGCATTCCTGATTGGGGAAGTTCTGCATGCTGTGCTGTGTGGCCAAAAAGGAAAAAAAAATAAACACAGTGGTTGTACATTTTTGTCCCAGTCCTCGAAGATTTGTACAGGTTTTATCTTTTATAACATGCTACCTAAAACAATGTAGCAGAGGAGAGGAGACCCAAAAGAAAGTTACTTCATTCCTGGGAAGAGAAGAAAACACTTAGAAGAAGGAGAAACTGAGTCGGGCTATCCTGGTCTTTAACGGGGATCTCACACTTCCTCTTTGGCTTCTAATGTGAATAGTCCAACTTTGTCAGGACTGATTGGCCACTGAAAGTGTTCATCATAGTGTTGACATCCTTGAAATCATTTCCATCGTGACTGTGAGTGTGAAGTTGTAGATCTCAGAGAACCCACAGTGAACTTAGTGAATGAATATGCAGAGAAACCTCACAGGGGAGGGGGATACTGCTGAAGCCGGCACTCCTAGGGATCTCAGCCTGTCCCTAGAGTCCCTGAGTAGGTGATTGATGGCCTGTCACCTGACTCTCTAAAATACATTGAGGCAGGGATTTGGCTCAAGGGAGCTACAGTTGGTCCAAGAATAAAACAGATTTTGTCTTCAATCCAAGAGACACTGGGCTAGAGGACTCTCACTTCCTGTCTTATTTTGTAATATGAAGAACATTTTTAAGATTTAAAATAATGTCTATTTTAGCAAATTGCAAAAGGCAATACACATAACATTTTTTTAAAACGTATGTACAATTTAGCCAAAAGGAGACAATAAAAACCATTTATAATCCCACCATCTAGATAACTTAGTTTTGGTATATGTGGTTTGGGGGGGACATTTCCCATAAGTATAAATTTTTAAGAGTATAAAATGAAGTCATAGTATGCCTATACTTTGCAATGTTCTTTCCCATAAAAATAATGAATTTTTCTTTGTGGAATATTCACTTAACGGCATTATTTTTAGTGGCTACATAGTATTCTTTTACATGGCTCTGATAATTTAAATAATTCCCTATGGATAAACATTTTTAGTGTTTCTAACTTTTAACAATACAAAGCTTCCATTAATATCCTAAATTTTTGCATAAGTCTTACATAAATCCTAGACTTCTTGATAAGTCCTAGTGTTGATCAAAGTGTTGGCATATTTTTATTTCTTTTGCCAATTTACTTTTCCAGAATAGCCTTCAAGCAAGTTTGTAGGTTGCCTGTCTTAGGTCTGTGACATAATGCACACACCAGTTATGGGTAAGACCATGGTATTAACTACAGTCTACTTAAAAGGAGCTTTGAGAAACATTGACATTTTGTTACAACTACTTTTCTGCCTTCTTTACCTTATAGAGCATTGACTTGCAGTGATTTTCATTTTCCTTTTCAGTGCAGCCGCTGTTGCACCTAAAAAGAAGATTCAAACCACTCTGACTAATCTGGTGGTTAAGGGCACAGACTTGATTCTTCAGGAAACTCAACAAAAACTAGGTAAGTTTGTTTCTTTCTTCATCTTAAATTTGTAGTCTTCAGGATTGAAAACAGTTAGTTCCTAACTCTAAATTATACTGAGTGTTGTGGCCTAAACTAAAAGAACCAAGCTTCGTTGGCAGCATCTTAAGCAACAGCATATTAATCTTAGCTGTGTCTTAGGTTTTTAAAACATCTTAATGTATCTGGATCTAATAGTGTCTAGCACTATAATCAGTTATTGTCAACTTCCTGTCTTTCACTAAAACAGATCTAGGTCAGAGAATGCCACCTCCACTCTGTCCTTGGGGCTCTGTTTATAACAGCGGTCAAAGTCTAGCATGGACCCTTTCCTGCAGTGCATAATCCAGAAATAGTGTGTGAAATGACCCCTCAGATAATAGTATTTTAATCATGCTTTAAAAGTAAGATATTTGTCTTACCTTTGCAGTCCTACTGGTCTGATATTAGAGGTTAAGGTTTCTCTTTTCTCTTGATATTCCATCTACTTCATTTACAAATGAAAAAATTATGAAATCAGAGTTTAAAAAGGAAAAAGACACATGACAGAAAATAGACTGAATTTTGAATCCTCTAAACCTGATATATATTTCAGGAATGCCCCAGAAGAGCTTGTCTTGTTCTGAGGAATTCAGGGAATTGATGGACTTGCCTACATCTGGAGCCAGAAACTTGAAACATCATTTAGCCAAAGCCAAGTCATCAGGTAGAGTCAGCCTGCATCTGCTCTAGTGTCCACACCTGAGACCCTGCCCCCTCTCAGAACTTCCTCAACCTGTGGCTTGTGTTTTAGGGGTCGTGGGGAGCCAGAAACCTGCTTTCCAGTCTATCTCAGCATCAGCCCTCTTGAAGCAACAGAAGCAGCGTATGTTAGAGATGCGGAAAAAGAAATCAGAAGAAATACAGAAACGGTAGGAGTCACACGTTTAATATTCCCTGTTTAGATTGCTCATCTCATGAATTCTGGGGCTGTCCTAATAGGTTTCATAAATGTGACTTTGGATTTTAGGTGGTTGGCCACCTTTTCAACTTTAAAAGTTTTTAAAAAATAATTTTAGCATAACTTTGAAAGTTATAAAGCATTTAAAGGTAAGTATTTCTGACTGATGCTAGTGAATCCTGAGACCAGATACTGCAGGCTGTAGTAATTAATGTCACTGTAGGAAAGAGAAAGTAATGACATACAAAGACAGTTTTGTTAAAAAGGGAAGTAGACTTTGGCCAGTTTGCCACCCATTTCTCAGTTTTGCCAGTTAGATTTTTTAATTACAGTCTCAGCCAGTGCATGGCTTCTGCATTTGTTCAGGTCAGTGATAAAATTGAGACACTGAGAATGGAGAGTCATTTGAGAGGCACAATCAAGTGGAAATGGGTATGGAAAGTAAATGAATCAAAGACTCTTGAACTCAAGTTATCTGAATGGTAGTAAAAGCTACTGTCTACAGGCACCCAGTGTACGCTGACCACCATGCTTTACACTGTACAAACATCACATTGATCCTTACCATAATCAGTGAAATGTTATTATCCTTGTTTTGTGACTAATGTAATTGAAGACCAGAGAGCTAGTAGATGGTGGAGCCAAGTTTAAACTCACACCTACTCCAGTGTCGAACCATTGCTGTCCCAGACTTGGGCTCTTGCAGAGTATGTGGTTCCATGGAGGGGAAAGGTCTATTACGAGTCAAGAAGAGATGCTTTGGAAATACAGGGGAACAGATTTGGCCTCAGGCAGGTTAGTTGGTAGGCTATCTATAACGGTATTCGTCAGGGGCCTACAGATGACATGAATGTATATGTAGATACATGGACATATGTGGACCTTGTGGGGAGTGGAAAGTACCTGTCAGTTTAAAGGCACTATGGTTTAAAGTTTTTCAAAGTTTTCCTGGCCAGACATAACTTATATTTGGGCAGCATCTGGTAGGCAGTTTGCAAACTCAGCCTGGAACTTACAGGAGTGGGGATAATATGGTAGTGAAAAGAAGACTGGCTCAGGATTACCTGGTACTGGTCCTCAGCCTGTAACTTAATGGGCAGTGGGGTCTTGGGCCTCAGTTTCTTCATCTCTTCAATGAGAGGTTTGGACAAATGATTTCTGACCTTTGTTGTTTTTACATAGCCTTTGAAGCCACATAAGAAGGGATGGGAGGGAGATTCAAGAAGGAGGAGATATATTATACAGCAAAAACTAACACAGCATTGTAAAACAACTATACTAGAAAAATAAAATATCATCTTAAAACTAAAAACCCATATATAAAATAATCAGTGTGAATTATATTAATAGCGCCTTTCTTTTATGACTTCCAAATATATCGGGTGTGTTACCTCATCCTAGTAGAGTAAACAAAATATACAGATTCAGTGAGTTCCTGAAGCATCTCAGCTAACCAGAGGGCTCAGAATATAGTCCACAGCTCACCTTCAGGGCTGAAGATGCTCCATATACCGACCCCACTTAGAAAGCCAATTGATAAAATTAGTAATCAGTTCTAAATTGGTGAAACAATTTGCATTTATTCAGTGAAAAATCAGCTAACTGAAGAATTAGTGAGGCTAGTTTTGTTTTTATTATGCACTAATCTAAATAACCAAGGATGGAAAATTATCTTACTGACGACTACTTATCAGCTGGTAGCCTGCCTGCGGTCTCCCAGCCTGTGTGTTTTGTGCTTGTGTGCGTAGTTTGTGACTGCCTTTTTCTTTATAAAGCTTTTTGCAAAGCTCCAGTGAAATCAAGAGCCCAGCTGTGCCATCCTCTTCTCAGCAGCCCCCTTGTCGATCTCCACCAACGGGAGCTGAATTCCCCAAGATGAAAGGAACCCCAACTGCACAGATGCCCAAGCTTGGAAGAGGCATCTCAGAAGGAGATGATGTCCTCTTTTTTGATGAGTCACCACCACCAAGACCAAAACTGAGTGCCTTAGCAGAAGCCAAAAAGGTAACTGGCATCTGTTTTCTTCACCACTTGGATTTATATTCTGTGAGACATAGCTGGTGCTTCAAACTTAATATACCCGTGACCAGAAAAGAGTTACCTCATACCTGTTTATTGATCATGATAATTAGAGTAAAAGGAATTTTAAATGATAATTTGTACCAACAGTGCCATTAATTTAATCCAAGAAAACTAGCCACTGTCTCCACATTATTTCTTGTCAGGCTGCAGGAGATAACATGGAAGAAATCGTATGTAGACAGCTAAAAGCTGCTGCTCTGATTGAAGTGGCAGTTGGGGGTGGTCAGAACCTCTCCTCTTCCTGAGTCACTGAGCCCCCGACCTGAACCTGTCTTCTCTGTCCTAGTTAGCAGCTAGAATCACATGAAGAGCAAAGGCTAGCTGCAAGGCAAGCCACCTTCAGTAATAATAATAGCAGTTACACACCTATGTTACTATTATTCTGTGTCTGTGATTTGTGCATACATACTATTTACTATGTACAAGTACATGCTTGGCTTGCATTATCTCGTCTTATCCTTACAACTGCAGCCCTAAAAGATAGGGTTGTCATCTGTCATCTTCATTTTACAAATGTAGAAACTGAAGCTGAACAATTAAGTCAGGTTATAAACTAGTAAGTGACAGACTTGGAGTTCTATCTTTTTTCTGTCCTGAAACAAACTTCTAAAATGTTCATGTGGTTCCTTTATGGATCTAAAAGTTTACAGACTATCTGAAGTTAAAAAATAAACTGAGATTTGGTTTGCTAACTTAGAGACCTGTCTTTCCTTCTTTGAAGTTTTAATGATTATGTTAATAATGCTAAGTAAAATGAAGATAGATTTTGCTAATGTATGTTTGAGAACTGCCAGAATTCACTGGTTAATCACTGGAAAGGGATACAGAGCTACAGACACCTATCTTATTTAGATTTTTATCTCCCTCTCTTTTCTGTTTTCCTAGTTAGCTGCTATAACCAAATTAAGAACAAAAGGCCAGATTCTTACAAAAACAGACCCAAATAGCATTAAGAAGCTAAAGGAACCCCAGGATGTCCTGGAAGTGAAGGAACGTGTAGAAAAGAACAGCACATTTTCTCCTCAAGGTACTGCAAATGGGAAGCTGTCCAGTGGGAAAGAGACACTACTTATAGAGGATACGTTCCAAAACACAATCATCCTAAAGACTGAAAGTGAAAGTTGCTCAGTCATGTCCTACTCTCTGTGCCCCCTTGGACTATACAGTCCAGGGAATTCTCTAGGCCAGAATACTGGAGTGGGTAGCCTTTCCCTTCTCTAAGGGATCTTCCCAACCCAGGGATCGAACCCAGGTCTCCCACACTGCAGGCAGATTCTCCACCGGCTGAGCCACAAGGGAAGCCCAATACTGAGAGTGGGTAGCCTATCGCTTCTCCAGTGGATCTTCCCGACCCAGGAATCGAATTGGGGTCTCCCACATTGCAGGCAGATTCTTTACCAACTGAGCTATCAGGGAAGCCCTCGACATCAAAAGTCATTATTTTTTTTCCACTTTTCCTCTATGGAGAGTACCTCAGTAGAATTTCTGCACCTGGAACTGATTGTTTTTTATAATCACATTGAATTGAAATTATGTACAATTTAAAATCTTGAGATTACTCATTGGATCTTTGCACCTATATGTTAGTATAAAGATTTACTTTGCTTTAAAGGAGCAGACCTTGTTTTAAATTGCCCTGTTTTAATTTTTAAAACTGAAGCTGACAGTTGTCACTTTAACCTCAATTTGTAGATAGGAATTTTGTTGTTGTTAATCTCTTTTCATAATTGGCCCTTATTTTAAGGTGAAAAAGAGATTATAATTTAGTGATCAAACCTGCCATCCCCTCCCTCCATTCTAGCTTGTACTTCTCAATTCACTTCTTCTAAGAGCCTCCAAGGGAGGTAAATTCAGTTTGAAGGGTCTTATGGCGGGGAACACAGAGCTGGGGGAAGCTGAGTTGGTGAGGCATACTGACTCTCTGCAGTTCCTGTGACAGCTCACACTTTCATTCTGCTCTAGCTGAGGATGAATTGGAGCCTGCCAAGAAAAAAAGGAGAGAACAACTTGCCTACCTGGAATCTGAGGAATTTCAGACAATTCTAAAAGCAAAATCGAAGCACACAGGGATTTTAAAAGAGGTAAGAAAGAGCCCAGAGGTCACAGGCAACAGAGCTATCCTCTGACTCGGGTGTTCTGTCATGGAACTCAGAATTTGTTCCTGTAACCTCAGCTGAGACATTAGTTGTATGTTTGTTTGTTTCAATTTATTTTGAAGAACAGGAATATTGCTAATAGATTTTAGCTTTGCCTTTGTTACTTTGAAGAGTATCATTCAACATTATTTAAATTGACTTTGGTATTAAAGTGTTTCAGTCCATATTTTATAATAACTTTATATTGTATAAAAATATCAAGTTACTGTGTTGTATAAGATGTCAAAGCAGAGTTGTCCCTCCATAACCATAGGATTTGTCCAGTTGTACTTTAGGAATAGTCAGTGTATATTAAAACCATGCACAGCGTATTGTAGGGTTGTATATAAATAAAGCTATTAGGTTCAAAAGTTCCAGTAGGTTTTCCATCAACGTGGATGCCCTGTAGAACATTCAGAACATCCTTTGATGTATGAGGTACTGTTGGCGTGCACTGCAGAAGGTGTAGCGTTTGTGGTCCCTGTCAGTAGCCAGGGTAGTGGTCACTGAGATAACAAAAAAAGTGTTAACAGCAGATTTTTTAAATGTCCCTTGTTTACTGCCAATATGCCAAATGATCTACCTTTCTTTTGGTTAATAAAGGACTAAGGAGACAATTAAATATTTTTCTACTGGATCGAGACTTAGGAGAAGAGCTCAAGCAGACCCTGAAATACCAAGTTCCCTGGCACTTATGCCTTGTTCAGCTGTGCTGACTTGAAGTGTGACCACATTCTGTCATGAATAGCTCTCTGCCCTCATACCTTCTACACATTGTTCCAGACCAGCAGGGATTGCTCCTGCCAAGTGCTTGGTCTGAAGGATAGAATCAAACAGATGGGGTGCCATCACTGGGGAGGCATCCAGCACCTCCCATAAACTAGTCTGTGTTGGAACAATGGAAACAATTCCCTTCTGGGGCACACTTGAGCTCGTGACACTGCTAATCATGTCAGTAGTTTAAATTTGTATTTAGCATCTTACACATCACCAAATGCTTTCATGCCTTCTATTTGTCTATTAAGGGCTTATTTCTCCTTACCATCTTTTGGGTTGCAGTTCATTGAGCCATGTGTTCGTACAGTTAGCTTGTTTCTTCAGGTCTGATTTGATTATTAAACAACTGCCTGAGTCTATATCAGATTTGGTTCAAGGTCTTCTGGGTGTCATGTCACTCCAGGCCGAAGCTGAGCTGCAGGAACGCTATTTTGAGCCTCTGGTGAAAAAAGAACAAATGGAAGAAAAGATGAGAAACACCCGGGAAGTAAAATGTCGAGTTGTGACATGCAAGACGGTGAGTGCAGGAGACAGCTCTCCCTATGGCCTGTCTGTGGGCTCTGTAACCTTGCAGGGTGTGGAGACTCGGTGGGGTGTGGGGCCATGTTTGGTGACCAAGGCCTACACTCTACCTGGGTTTGGGGTCATTTAATCAGGCAGGACCCCAGTGTTATCTCTCCTCCTCAGGTTTGTTTGTTTGTTTGTTTTTGGCTGTGCTGGGTCTTCGTTGCTGTGTGGGCTTTTCTGTAGTTGCAGCCATTGGGAGTACTGCTCTCTAGTTACAGCTTTGGCTTCTCTTGTTGCAGAACACAGGCTCTAGGGAGCATGGGATTCAGTAACTGCAGTTTGTGGGCTCTAGAGCACAGGCTCAATAGTTGTGGCACATGGACTTAGTGGCTCTGTGGCATGTGGGATCTTCCTGGCCCAGGGATTGTACCCATCTCTTGCAGGTAGATTCTTTACCACTGAGCCACCAGGGAAGCCACCCTTCTCAAGTTTTAACATGTCCTCAATCCTTAGTTCCCAGTCCCTGGGGCCTTAATTGAAAAATTTGACTTGGCATCAGATGTGATCAACCACTTTTGTTCCCTCTGCTCAGGGCCTAAGGTAAATGTCGCCCAGAAAAGTTCTTTCTGTACATGTTTCCTGGCATTACCATTCCTTTTGAATATGCCTGCATGACTAATCAGCATTGTGAGCATGTGTAAGAGGAAGAAAAGGCTTAGCTTACAACTTTCTCTGACTTTATTTTTAAAACCTTAGATTCTCCTTTATATTTGGGGGGCAGCACTGAACCAACTACTCCTTTGAGAAAGTGCAGACCCTTGGGAATCAGTAAAGCCTTTCCCTTAGATGACAGCTTTTCCTCTGACAAGATGGCCATATTAGGACAGAGCTGGTGTATTCCTTTCCTGTTGCTGCTTCACAAATGACCACCAAGTGGGGGCTCAGAACAGCACAGATATATTGTCTAACAGTTCTATAGGTCAGAATTTTACATGGGTTTTGCTGGGGTGAAATCAAGGTGTCAGTAGGGTGCGTTCCTTTCTAGAGCTCTAGGGGAGAATCCATGTCCTTGCTTTTTCCAGCTTCTATAGCTTGCCTACATACCTTGACTCATAGCCCCTTCCTCCATCATGAGAACCAACAGTAGGAGGTGGGGTCCTCTCAGCACATGGCTCCTTTCCTCTCTCCCACTCTTGAGGACTCTTGTGAATCCTTTGGGCTCACCTGGACAATCCAGGATAACTTCCCAGTCTTAACTGATTAGCAACCTTCATTCCATCTGCAACCTGAATTCCCCTTTGCCAGTAACATAACATACTTGTGAGTTCCAGGGAATAGGGTGTGAGTATCATGAGAGGATTATTTTGCCTAACACAATTGGCATACCACTGTACTCTGCCCTCTTTGAGGCTGCCAAGGCCAAAAGTTGTTCATCTAGACTCAGTGTGATTATCAGAAATTACATAGCACTGTCCTGACTGTTTCAACCTTCACCTACCATTTCTTGTTATGTTCAGTCCTTTTAAGGATCAAAATTAAATTACTTAAGCTCTTTCTTGGTTTTACTGCTTATGAAATAGGAGTAGTAATAAGCTTATAATCCTTTTCAGAGGCCTTGTAAGAGAAAGTGAAAAAGCAGCTTATCATCCTTCCCAAATAGGCCTCATGCCTATAACCTGTAGTCTTATAATCAGGGACTAGAGTGAATACAGGGTAGACCAACTAAAGTGAAGTCGCTCAGTCGTGTCCGACTCATTGCGACCCTGTTGCCTGTAGCCCACCAGGCTCCTCCATCCATGGGATTCTCCAGGCAAGAATACTGGAGTGGGTTGCCATTTCCTTCTCCAGGGGATCTTCCCAAACCAGGGGTTGAACCCAGGTCTCCCGCATTGCAGGCAGACACTTTAACCTCTGAGCCACCAGGGAAGCCGAACTAAAGCTACTTAGAAATTTCCAGTCCTTTTCTTCTCCCTAGCTATTGTCTTGATTGTCACAGAAGATTACTGTGAATTTTACATCTGAAGTTGGGGCAAGCATGAGAAAAAATGGTATACAGGGATCACTGCACCTGAAAGATGGTAACTCCACTAGTCACTGCCTGGTAGTGACAAGAGAACGGAAGTTCTGAGGAACAGGCCGCGTTCATGGCATTTGGCTCCTCTCTCCTTCAGACCTCTTGACTAGATCTTTGTGCTGGTTCTGTGCAGTGTGCCTACACCCACTTCAAGCCTCTGGAGACCTGCGTCAGCGAGCAGCATGACTACCACTGGCATGACGGTGTGAAGAGGTTTTTCAAGTGTCCCTGTGGAAGCAGAACCATCTCCCTTGACAGACTCCCCCAGAAGCACTGCAGGTATAAGAATTCCTGGGGTTCTTGGTCCCATAGGCTTCCTGAACCTTTTTGCAATTCCCGGGTAATGCTGTTCCCTAGAAACTTCAGACGGTCCTTGACCTCGAGAGAGTCAGCCTTGTTCTGTGCCTTCTTACAGCTCCTGGGTCTCCCCAGCTGCTCCTGGAGGGAAGGGATCCTTCCCCTTTCACAACTGTACCCCCAATACTAAATATAGTGCTTGACACTAGGTTATCAGAAATGTTTGTTGACTAAATGGAACCTGGGTGGTGTGGGTTGTATGATGTTGATTCTTTGGAATTTGAGGCAATTTGAGGAATTTGAGGCTGTCACTTTTAGTCTTCCCTAGAATGTTTCACCAGCATATCCTCACTACTTTTTGTTGTTGTTCACTTATTTCATTTGGGTTGTTGTTTATTTCCTGGAGCCCAAACTTCACTCTCATATCAAGTTTCTCCACAGCTGATTTGGAATGAGGGTGGGGGTGGAGGAACCCAAACCCCATGCTGGTTCATCCCCTTATCAGAGCTGGTTTGTGCATTTTTTTTTTTTTTTAACAATTGAGATTAGAATTGTTTAAAGTACTTATTCATATATTGATACTTGACTTCTCTCCAAAATATTGTAACAGCAAGAGCTTGTGTAAAACAATAGAGTATCAGAGAAATGTGATCATTAAGGATAAGCAGTAAGTGCAACTCAAATGAAAGAATATGATGCTTTTCAGCCCCCAGGTGGCACTGTTACTTTGTTAAGAATTTGTGCTTTCTCTGGTCTCTCTCTTGTTGATCTAGAGCAGAAATGGGCAAACTTTTTCCGTAAAAGGCTAAATGGTAATTATATTAGGCTTTGCCAGCCCTGTGGTCTGTTTCACCACTACTCAAACATGTTGTTGTGCCAGTCATAAGTAATACTCAAATAGACATGGCTGTGTTCAAAAAAAATTCATGAAAACTGTGGCAGGCTGGAGTTGGCCCACATGTTATAATTGTCTGACAGTGAGTTGTGTGTAGTATCATCATTGATCTGGTAGTAGGCTGTGAAAGTTCTCTCAATAGATACTGAACAGGTCTGTAGCTGGGGAAGATGATGGAGAGGCTCCGGGCTAAGTCCTTTGCAGCTGATGTTCAGAGTGGTGTCTAAGGAAGATGGGGAGAAAGGATGAGCCTGATGGGGTGGCCCTGTGCCCAAGACCCTCTCAGATCCAAGGCAACTGGGAGCCACAGTCCCATGACTTCACTATATTTCATTTGTTTCTCTCTCCTCAGTGCAAAATTGCTAGAAAATAAGCTATCCCCATAGTATCCCCCTGCCTTCTCAGGGTTGGACTCAACTACCATGTTAAACAATGAGAATGAATCTCTAGGCCCTTTGACTAAAGAAAGTGAAAAATCTCTGGACCAGGAAAAGATTTTCTTCCTGTTGTGTTGCTTTGGTCCCAAACTAAACAGTGACCTGTCAGTGGAAAAGTCAAGATGTCACTGTCTTCCCTCTCCTCACTACTGAAAACTGGGAAGCATTGTTCAAACCCGAAGGAAGAGTAATCCTCTCTTACCACAACCGTTGAGTTCCAGAAAAGGAGAAAGGAACAAGCCATGGGCTTCTTGTTGCTGTAGGCTGGCTTTCTCAATCTGAGGGTCATCCCAGTGACCTTCACTGGAAACCAAGCTCACTCTGCTCACCTGTAGAGTGCCTAGCCCTATGCAGCCCTACCATTTGAAATTCCTTTTCTGAAGTATCTGGCTTTTGACAGACTTCAAACCGTTGCTCAGATCACTGGTGTGTGTATTTTCAGTAGCAGTAGAACGTAAACTGGAATATGAACCTCAGTGAGCTTTGGCTTAAATGAGGTGGATCTCAAAAGTCAAGGAGCACTGTTATCTTCATGTGTGTGGACCTGTAACCTCATCACTGAGTCAATCCCATCTTTTCTGTTTTAGTAACTGTGGCCTCTTCAAATGGGAACGGGACGGAATGTTAAAGGTATGTCATCTGTAAGGTGATAGATTTTAGTGACCCATGCAAATACTGTTGACCCGTTTCTTATTAAACTGTTTCTGTTTTTCTAGGAAAAGACAGGTCCAAGGATAGGAGGAGAAACCTTGTTACCAAGAGGAGAAGAACATGCCAAATTTCTGAATAGCCTTAAATAGCCCTGACTTCAAACAGGTACCTGCAGCTTACATTGCATCTTATGGTTCTGGAAAAGCATAAAGTTTTGGCTCTGAATTGCCCATGTTCCTAATTGACACAGTCGAATACTGTTAAGCCTACAATTTTGCGTTGGTTTAACATCAAATTTAACATGACCTTTAACTGGAAAATCAAGATATCAAAAGGTAGATAAAGAGTTGTGTTCCTCTGTCTCTTGGGTTATAGAGTATGTGATGTCACTTCTTAATCACAGAAAGGTTCTGGTATTTATGTGGACAGCCAGAGGCAAAAGAATGAATTTGGCTCAGGTAACCTGCCTAACTTCTGTGCTTCAGTTTCCTCGTCTGTAAAATGAGGAAGGTTGGACTAAATGATCTTGAAATGTGCTCTCAAAACTCTAAATATAAGATTTTGCCATTTAGAAAATTATGACCATCACCCTTGATATAGTCTCACTATATTAATATTAAAACCCAGGTTCCTTCTGTTGATTCTGCTGTTACCTCCACTTTGTTCTTGGAAATCAAGTCACTGACCCACGTGGCATTTCAGGGCTCTTTGTGCCCTTACATTATTGTGGAGCTCTGTAATGAAAATACCTAAAATTTCATCATTTTAAAATATGATTGTGTTTAAATATGGCATAAAGAAACTGAAACCTCTAACCAAAACAACTGTAAAACTAGAGAAACCATGAAGCCCATTTGGAAAACACAAACATCCCACAAGGAAAATTCTGTGGAGTTTCCCGTTTGCAGATATTGTTTATTAGACACACTAAGAATTTTAGATCAGGGATTGCTGGGACTTGTGGTTTTGCTCAAGTCTGGGCCCTTCAGCTCAATAGTTCTGGGCCTGTGGCTGAGGTGCCCATCCTCAGTTTCCCCATCAGCAGAATGAAGGTGATGATGTCTTGGTGGCATGGACTCTTGTGAGATAGTGCATGTGTGCCAGAGCGCAGTAGGTGTGACTTTCATCATCAATGAGAAATGGAGCTTCCCAGGTAAGAGCACAGAGACCTGAGATGTTGTGGGTACCTGGACAGAAGGGTGATGATGGAGGTAGACAGTGGTGGATGGCCTCAAAGGAACAGAGAATGTGCTGGAGAGGGAGTCCAGGGTCATGCTCTGGGTTAGGTAACTAACTGCATGCATGTTGAGAGGAAACTCTGGAGGGATGGGAGGTAGATAGCCCAGACATTCAGATGCACCAGGATGCCCACCCAGGGAAGATCAAGGTGGTGACAGGACGCAACTCTGGGGCAGCTTAGCCCCCAGGGCAAGACCTATACAGTCTGAGGTTGCATAGGGCACATGGGACTGGGGACTGTGAAGTGAAGGTCACTCAGTCGTGTCCGAGTCTCTGTGACCCCATGGACTATACAGTCCATGGCGTTCTCCAGGCCAGAATACTGGAGTGGGTAGCATTTCCCTTCTCCAGGGGATCTTCCCAACCCAGGGATCAAACCCAGGTCTCCTGCATTGCAGGCAGATTCTTTACCAACTGAGCCACAAGGGAAACCCAAGAATACTGGAGTGGGTAGCCTATCCCTTCTCCAGCAGATCTTCCCGACCCAGGAATCAAACCGGGGTTTCCTGCATTGCAGGCAGATTCTTTACCAACTGAGCTATGAGGGAAGTCCAAGGTGCACTGTAACACATTGTATACAAACATTAGGTGCTCAGTAAGCTTCTAAAGAAACAGCAGTTTTAAGAGCACCGAGGGCTGGAAGAATGCAATGCGGTCAGCACTCCCGGTGAGCAGGATGGGGTTTCATTGGGTCAGTTCCGTCTTGCCCTGCACCCAGCTCAGAGGGGACCGTAACGTCTTAGGTCTCTGCCCTGAACCAGCCCAGGTTTTGGTGTCACCAGCAGGAATTAGGGTATATGACTCTGGCAGGGTCGCAAGCAGAAAAATAGATGAGGAGGTGAGTGTTACTCATCGAAGATCCTTTCCAGCTTGGTCTTCAAACACAGATAAAAATGTTGAGGACTGGCTTTCAGAGCAAAACAAAGGGTTGAGTGGCAGCACGTGAGGGTTTCCGTGAACCAAAAGCGGCTGAGGTCCTAATCATTTAAGCCAGGTCATGGGTACATGGAGACTGGTGCTCGTGTCTGTATTGTCATATGTGTTGTAAGATATGATGAAAGGTAAAACCAAGCAACCCCAGGTTTTCTTTTCTGTGATACCTACCCATTATCCCTGGGGGCAGTTATTGTTCCTTCCTCCAGTCTAGTGCTATATTTTGAGCGTTGCTGTGACAGAAAACTTATTATAGTGGATTTGTTTATCCACAATATATTATATCATATGATATAAATATCATATATTTATCTACAAATATACAAGCTGCTAGCTTGTATATTTTAGTGTGGTTCAATTTCCAGGTGCCAAGCCCAGTGCTACCCTACTGGTGTTCATTGAATGTTGGGTGGATGGAGAGATTTTAAAAATTGTGAATACAAGGAAGTTAATAAATGTTTTCTGAATTGTTCAATGCTGTAAAAGTGCTACACTCAATATGCCAACAAATCTGGAAAACTTAAGCAGTGGCCACAGGACTAGAAAAGGTCAGTTTTCGTTCCAGTCCCAAAGAAAGACAATTCCAAAGTATGCTCAAACTATCGCACAATTGCACTCATCTCACACGCTAGTAAAGTAATGCTCAAAATTCTGAAGCCAGGCTTCAACAGTACATGAACCACGAACTTCCAGATGTTCAAGCTGGATTTAGAAAAGGCAGAGGAACCAGAAATCAAATTGCCAACATCTGCTGGATCATCGAAAAAGCGAGAGAGTTCCAGAAAAACATCTACTTTTGCTTTATTGACTATGCCAAACCCTTTGACTGTGTGGATCACAGAAAACTGTGGGAAATTAAAGAGATAGGAATACCAGGCCACCTGACCTGCCTCCTGAGAAATCTGTATGCAGGTCAAGAAGCAACAGTCAGAACTGGATGTGGAACAACAAACTGTTTCCAAATAGGGAAAGGAGTACATCAAGGCTCTATATTGTTACCTGATTATTTAACTTATATGCAGAGTACATCATGCAAAATGCTGGGCTGGATGAAGCACAAGCTGGACTCAAGATTGCCAGGAGAAATATCAATAAATTCAGATACACAAATGATACTGCCCTTATGGCAGAAAGTGAAGAACTAAAGAGCCTCTTGATGAAAGTGAAAGGGCAGAGTGAAAAAGTTGGCTTAAAGCTCAGCATTCAGAAAACTAAGATCATGGCATCCAGTCCCATCACTTCATGGCAAGTAGATGGGGAAACAATGGAAATATTGACAGACTTTATTTTTGGAGGGCTCCAAAATCACTGCAGATGGTGACTGCAGCCATGAATTAAAAGACGCCTGCTCCTTGGAAGAAAAGCTATGACCACCCTAGATAGTGGATTAAAAAGTAGAAACGTTACATAGTTCCGTCTAGTCAGGGCTATGGTTTTTTCCAGTAGTCATGTATGGATGTGAGAGTTGGACTATAAAGAAAGCTGAGCGCCGAAGAATTGGTGCTTTTGAACTGTGGTGTTGGAGAAGACTCTTGAGAGTCCCTTGGACAGCAAGGAGAGCCAACCAGTCTATCCTAAAGGAAAGCAGTCCTGAATATTCATTGGAAGGACTGATGCTGAAGCTCCAATACTTTCGTCACCTGATACAATGAAGCAACTCATTGGGAAAGACCTTGATGCTGGGAAAGATTGAAGGCGGGAGGAGAAGGGGACGACAGAGGATGAGATGGTTGGGCAGCATCACTGACACGATGGACATGAGTTTGAGTAGGCTCTGGAAGTTGGTGATAGACAGGGAAGCCTGGCATGGGGTCACAAAGAGTCAGACTACTGAGCCACTGAACTGGACTGATAGGTCAAGCATGTGGGCTACTCCATTTAGGAGAGTCCTCTGCTTGGGCAACCTGAGTTTCCAAATACCATTTGACCCAAGTGAATACCGTGAAATGACTGAGTCAGTTGGTAGGATTATTATTTTGAGATTTAAACTCTAGCTAGAAATAATACATATTTCTCCCAGAATGGTATTATAGTAGGAACATAACTCTTTAAAGAACGTGGTTGTGCGAGATAGTTGATTCAGGTTTTCAAGAGCCAGGAATAAATTTCACATGCCTTAGATTCCATCAGAGTCTGCTCTGTGTGTAGAAGTTTCTCTGTCTGAGGCTTGTGTTCCCTTATGATCACACACTTTTAGGAATATTTCACTTTCCAGGAGGAATGTATTTTTGTTTTGTTTTGTTTTTTAAACAGACAAAATGTTTAAATCTCAAAAATAACCAAAAGCACTTGAAATTCTCATATTTTTGAAGGCTCATTTCAAGTGGATATGTTTGTCCCATAAACTTAAAACAGGTATGGGTCTGAAGTAGGTCACACCTGAGCAGCCACCTGGACACTGAGCTGCAGGTTGCTCTTTGAAGACCCCTCCCTATATAAGAAACATGTTCTTGTTTGAACCAAGGGTGTTTTGAGAGTTCAGATTCACTTCTGTATATGTTGTGCAGTAACATTCTTATAAAGGTGGATGGGTGCGCTGAATGTAGATGCCCCTGTTTTTAAATTTGACTTTTAAATTTTGAATAATTAAAAATATAACCGAGTTACTTCTCAGTTACTCTAGGTTTTGGGGGGTTTCCACTGGGGATGCTGTTTGTGTGTGTTTTGTTAGAATATTCAGGGATGAGAGGGGTAGGTGGGCTGGAGGGGCTGCATACTCATTTACATTAAAAGTATGGTTCATCACAAGTCCATTCTTTAATCCTCCTACCCTCTTTACCAACGTGTGTTAATAGCAGTGCAGGGAAAAAAATAGCAGTGTAGGGCTTATTGTGTAATCAGAACAGGGTAAGCACATGGTGGTCTAAGCACACAAAAATGGTCATGTCCTCCATGGCTGATCACAATATTCTGATCTTCACAATAGATTTTTTTCTATGCCTTTTTTTGGGAGGGGGGTTTATTTTGTTTGTTTGTTTTGAGCATGCACAGTTTGCAAGATCTTAGTGCTCTGACCAGGGATTGAATCCAAGCCACAACAATGAAAGTCCAGAATCCTAACAGTAGGCCACAGAGAACTCCCTGTGCCTTTTTTTGTTTAGAGGAAGGAAGTGGCTTTTTAAAGAAAATTATCTTTCTCTTGAGTTTTTTTTAACTACTTTCCCTTTCTGAACAACAGAAGGAAAACTGAACTAATTTAGGTAACGATGATCCAGAATAGCAAATAAGAAGCTTCTGAATGAGGACTGTGGAATTGTCTCCAAAGAGAACTGAAAACATTGAATTTTCAGCTTTTAAAATTTTCTAGTTTTCAACTTTTACACTTGATCTTAGCCAAAAGGCCAAGAAGCGATAGTTTTCAACTTTTAAAAACATTACAAATGGATGTATAGCAAAGTTGACAGGGAGTGATTGCGTGAGTTGAGTTTTTGTGTAAAAGTTGATGATAGAAGTAGAGCTAGATGTTTATAAGAGACTAAATGTGTCTGACAACATTTAATTTTTTAAATTCAGGAGTGTAAATCTGTTTGCCCGAGTTGTCACTGATAGCAGCCCATCTCAGCCTCTGCTCTTACAGGTAAAGCAGACACTTCGGATGCCACGGGGAGAGATTTGGAAACAGCGCCACTCACAAGAAGGATGATGGGCTCCAAAAGTAAAATTCTGTATTTGTCAGTATTGAGGAAAGAAAGAACGATGTATCTAAAGAAAATAACAGGTACAAAAGGTGGAAGAAATCCGTGGGCATAGCTTGACAGTAGTTTGTGGAAAAGCTGTGGAAATTTCGAAAGTTAAAGAGAGCCAAGAATATCGCCACACAGCTGAACTCTCTAGATCAAATGGAGACGAGACCTGCCTTTTCCTACACAGTCGGCCACATAACCAATAAAGTTGACTTGCCTTTTGGAGAAAAGCCAGACAGCGGTAATTGAGGTGGTGAAAACTCAAAGCCTTTTCACTGAAAAAGGAAAGAAAGACTAGAAATATATATACAGTGAGTTTTTGTTATTCATAGTAATTGTTTCATGAAGCTACCAACTGAGCTAGCAAATACACAATCACTGCTCCTAGAGGAAATACAGGTTAGGTTTCCGTGAGCCTCTAGTCA
Source organism: Muntiacus reevesi (assembly GCF_963930625.1). Classification (NCBI taxonomy): domain Eukaryota; kingdom Metazoa; phylum Chordata; class Mammalia; order Artiodactyla; family Cervidae; genus Muntiacus; species Muntiacus reevesi. The sequence goes on from NC_089250.1 coordinate 27,310,083, forward strand.
CGTTTTGTTCACTGGCCCAATAAACAACTTTATAGTATACATGTTTGTTTAAAGACACCTTATTTAATATATATTGTTGATTCATTAACATGGAACTCGCAGTCAACAGCCCTGTGACTCCTGACCAAATGAAACTGATCTCAGCACATGCATTTTCTCTGGATGATCCATGCATCCCATCCTTCTTGCCCTCAGGAACACTAGATCATACTTCAGCACTCCACTTGGGAGCCATTTTCAACATCAAAAGCACCTCAAAAAGCACAAGAGTGTGACAGACGTGGCATGAAAAGGACATTTTTTTACAGTATCAGAGCTGAAATTAGCAAAAATGTTGCTTTGACCTCAGCTAGGAGCAGCTCAAGTTTCTTGTTAGTCTGCACATGTGCGTGTCCGTAGTGACCACACAAAAAACACCACAGGTACTGTTTTTGGAATTAGAAGTGAAATTTAGTTATTAGGTGATTTTGGAAAAACACAGAATCCACAAATAATGAGGAACAACTGTGTAATACTTCCCAAAACAGGGCCAGACCAGAATTGTTCTCATTTTGCAGATTAGAAAATTAAGTGATTTGAAACATGGATTGCAACTAAGTCTGTGATAATGTTGCTTAAGCAGAGACTTCACTATTGGTGTTTTTTTAAATCAACTTTATTAAGGGCTAAATTTCACACAGCAAAGAGCACACATATTAAGTATATTGTTTGGTAAATTTTGGCAAATTTATTCACCCACATAACCACTACCAAAGGCATGATAGAGGGCATTGTCATTACCCCAAAATGTTGCCTTTGCCACTTCCCAGTCAGGCCACATGCCCTAGTCACATCCATCACTGAGCTATTTAGATCTGTTTCCACGAGTTTCATATAAATGGAATCAAAACAACATACTCATACGTCGCATATTTTGAAATAAAGCCATGTTGTTGCCTGTGTCCATAGTTCATTTTTTATTGTTTAATATTTCATAGTATGGATATGTCATTTATTATGTTACTATATGTCATTATTCACCTATTGATAGATAATTTGGGTTGAATTGTTTCTAATTTGGGGCTGTTATGAATAAATAACAATATTCAGATACAAGTCTTTCTGTGGATATATTTTTGTTTCTCTTAGGTATCAGTAAATAGGAGTGGGATTTCTGGAAAGTGTATATTTACCTCTGTAAGAAACCACTAAAATATTTTCCAAAGCAGTATGATTTTACATGCCTGTTAATGATGCATGAGGGTCCCATTTGCTCCACATCCTCACCAGTACTTGGTATTGTCAGCCTTTTCAATTTTAGCCATTCTGATGGGTGTATCTTATTGTGGTTTTAATTTGCATTTCCCTCATGACATCTTTTCCTGTGCAGTTGGCCATTTGTATATCTTTTTGGTGACGTATCTGTTTACTTTCTTAATAGGTCAAGATGAAAGAATTCTTTCTGTGTTCTAAATGCAAGTGCTTTTTGCAGATATGTGTTACCTAGTTTTAGCTTTACTATAAGGTCTTCTCTCATAGCTCAGTTTGTAAAGAATCTGCCTGCAATGCAGGAGACCCCGGTTCAATTCCTGGGTCAGGAAGATCTACTGGAGAAAGGGATAGGCTACCCACTCCAGTATTCTTGGGCTTCCCTTCTGGTTAAGCTGGTAAAGAATCTACCCCCAATGCGGGATACCTAAGTTCGATCCCCGGGTTGGGAAGATCCCCTGGAGAAGGGAAAGGCTACCCACTCCAGTATCCTGGCCTGGAGAATTCCATGGACTGTATAGTCCATGGGGTCCCAAAGAGTTGGACACAACTGAGCAACTTTCACTTTCACTTTTCATTAGGTCTATGATCCGTTTCACATTAATTTCTGTTTAAGCTGTGAGTTAAGGATTATGGGATATTGTTTTCCAAATGAACATTCAATTGTTACAGTACCACTCAGTGAAGATGCTATAATTTTTTCATTGTATTATTTTCACTTCTTTGTCAGAAAATCAGTTGACCATTAGGGTCTACTTCTGGACTTATTTCTGTTAAATTAATTTTCATGTCATTCCTTATGCTAGTACCACTGTCTTAGTTACTGTAGTTGTGTAAGTGTTGGAATCAGGTAGTATTAGTCCCCCAACTTGTTCTTTTTAAAATATGTTTTGGCAATTCTAGGTCCTTTGCATTTTGATGTGAATTTGTGAATCAGCTTATCAATTTCTACCCCAAAAACCCTGCTAAAAATTTTATTAGGATTGTGTATAATCTATAATTTTAAGATTTTTCATGTGTGAATATGTCTCTTCATTTTTCTGAGTCTTCTTTAATTTTCTCAGCAGTGTTTACTGGTTTCAGTATATGTATCTATTTTTAAATAGTTTTATGGTGTCATAAATGACGTTTTTTCCATTTTAAATTCCAGTTATTTTGCATACATGCTAGTATACAGAAATACAATGCATATCTGTCTATTGGCCTTGTATCCTGGGACCATGTGAAACTTGCATGCTAATATAGCAACTTTGTAAATAGGTTCCTATTTGAAAAATCAAAATAATATGGAAAGTGGACAGAACTTTTTTTAAAGTGCCCTGTACATTGTAAGATTACAGAGTATACTGAAGATCCAGTTGTGAACTAGACTATTAATACGTAACCAGTTTGCTTTTGGACAGATCCCTTAACTTTTAAATAATGAAAATCTTGCCAAAGGATTGGTTGAAAAGAAATTAGAAATGAATTTTCCCAATGAAATCAAACTAATAAAAAGCACATGTCAAGTTTTGTCGGGGGTGGGGGGGGTTGTGTGTTTTGTTTTGTTTTGTTTTTTAATTTTTAAAATCATTCTGGGTCTCAGGAAAATTACCACTTCCTTCCAAAAATCTAAATAAACAAAGGCACAAGATAATGAGTTGCAAAATCTCCTTGGAGCACATGCACTCTAAAAGAAGAGAGAAGATGATGAAGAAAATGACAACATACAAAACTGTGTGAAAAGACAATGAGTTTTCACCAGTTCATCCTTTAACAAAGTGTTTCAGTCTCTCTCCTGGAACCGCTGAAGGACTAGGGAATAGTAAGGAAAGAACAGAGAAGAGTGAGTTAGAAGAGTGTCCCACAGGCCACCCTTTTGATGAGACCAGTTGCTGAAAATATGGATTCTCCATTAGTGTAATTCCTATGAAATTCTGCTGCCCAGATTCCAGTCTTGTTTGCTTTGGCAATCCTTCTCCCTGCCCGAGAAATGGCTGCAATTGGCTTTGAGTGAAGAAATTTTAAAACCCTGAGATACAATGGGGCCCTTGTTAAGGATGGGGGTAGAACTAGGTAATAGAATTTTTTCTGCCAGAGGTCTTTATCTCGCGTTAACGTGCCAAACGTAGTCATTGAAGAGGCAAGGACTGGCCATTTTGTTATTTTGATCTGGCCACTCACCCAGACTGTTCTTGGTATTTGACATCTATATGACTCCAGCATTCCCTCCTATGCACCAGAGTTTTTGAGCCAGGTGGCTGCCAGGGTATGGCCTTGAGTCAGACCTCACTGGCTGCCATGCACCGGATTGCTGGCTCTCCTGCCAGAAGGCAATGGCTGAGTGAGTGTCACCATATAAGCCAGTCTGTGGCTCCTCTTGTTCCCTGGCTGAGCTGAGAGAGCAGTGCTTTGCCTTTTCTCTGTAGCACATGTGGGCATGTGAAAACACACACCCTCGTAACTTGGGGTTACCAACCTAAAGGTCAGGGACTGAATCTGCTGGCATGGTATCTGACTTATGGCCAACCGAGAGGACATTTTGTGTGGGTAGAGCATAGGCCCAGCAGCCAGCAACCCTGGCTCAGGACCTGAGCTGGCTGTCAGCAGAGCTTGCACCTGCGCCATGACAACCTCGTTTCTCAGGTAACCCACCTTTCCTGGGTAACCAAGCTGAGGAGAGGCATTGTGGCTCCTGCATGCCTGTTAGCAAGAATTTCTGATCTGTGTGTGGTTCTGAGTGCATGAGTGCCTTGCCGTGGAGAGCACAGGGGGTCTACCTTGCCTATTTGCCAAGCCTCCCTGTTGTGCTACTTTGCAGGGTGGAATAGGAAGTAGGTGGGGTGCACATGTGAGTCTCTCCTGTAGTTCAGACAGGACCATCTCTGACCCTTGCCCCCCTCAGGCTGACTGATTCTCCAGTGTAAACCAGAGCCTGCAGAGGTGGAGGACAGACAGCAGAATTCCATTTTGGTCTGTTTAGCTTTATGTTCCAAAACTTAGAAATACTCATTCTTTTCAAATAATTTCAGTCTCAAAAGATAATAAAAAAAAAACTAATGAAGTACTGAAGCATCTGCAATTTTTGTTTCTTGCCAGTTTTTTCCTCTGCCTTCACCTTCTAATTTGAAGTACCTGGTACTTGCAGTGAGCACTGTGGGAAGCAGGGGGTTTTCTAAAGAGCCTGTCTGTTGAAAACATGCCCAGAGGCAGGTGGGTGGCCATTGGGAATATGTGGATTGAGTAGGTTGGGTTTCACCGATTTCCTTTTGGTTCAGTTTAGGTTCAGTTTACATACACACAGACATCTAAGACTTGGCTTGCATAACATTAGAGCAGACATCTCAGTGATCCCCAAAAGAGCATAATCAAAATACTGTAAGCCTCAGCTGTGGATAGGTAAACACAATTGTGTCATGTCTCAAAAAATTGGGCATAGCTTTGACTTCTGTTGTGTTGGGTCTTCACTTGTGCCCCAAAAATGATGAATTGCAGGACTCCTAAGAAGAGAGTGGCTCCCCTCTTCCACCTGCCCAGGTAATACCATTTAGAGGTAGAGTTTGCCCAATCCCGTTCCTACCTTCTCAAGGCTAGTTCAGCTCCTGCTTGGAGTTTGTGTGAGGAAATACAATGATGACATGAGACAGTTTGGAATGTGCATATTATGCTTGATCACTAGAGTATTTTTAAGACTTATCCTAGTCTTTAAAAAAGTTACCTTGTATTCATTGCAAAGTGTCTAGATCTAACTAACTGCTCCACCTCCACAGCTTTTCCTCAAAAAAAAAAAAAAAAAAAAAAGCTCTATACTGCCCTGGAAACCCACTTCCAAAGTAGGCTGGACTAACCAGCTGGTGACCCAAGTCAAGGGGGAAGCAGAAGACCCAGGGGAGGGGACTGGGGGATGGCCAGGAGTGGGTGCTTTTACTTCATCTTTGAGAAGAAAGATGATCCTCTGATCCCACAGAGGTGCCCACTTAACGTTGTTCTTGAGTTTTCTGCATTCTTAGTATGGAATCCTTGAAGACAGTTGGGAGCAAGGCTGGAAGCAACCTAGTGCTTAGTCTGTGGCAGGAAGGCAGAGCCCTTAGAACAAGAGAGGGCCCTGCTATGGGCTGAGTTGTTTCCCAGGAAAAGATATACGGAAACCTAACCCCTGAGACCTGTGAATATTGACCTTATTTAGAAATAGGGTCTTTACAGTTGTAATTAAGTTATTGAGGTAGTAGACACCCTTAATGACTGGTGTCCTTAGAATAGACACCGGGAGGAGTGTGTAGAGACATGGGGACTAAAGACCACGTGATGGTGCAAGGAGTGACTGGAGCGATGCTGCCACAAGCCAGGGGACAGCTGAGCCCCCAGAAATTAGAAGAGGCAAGGGAGGACCTCCCCTGGAGCCTTTGGAGGGAGTGGCCCTGCCAACACCTTGATTTCAGACTTCCAGCCTCCCCAACTGTGAGAGAAGAAATGTTCATTGTTTTTAAGTCTCCCAGTTTCTGGCACATTGTTAACGGAAGCTGTAGCAAACTATGAAGAAAAAGGAGATAATACTAAAACTGAACCTTATCTGCTGGCTACTTTTGGTTACAGCTGGCCTCACTGTAACCCTGGCTTTTGATTAATGCCATTAAGAAACCACCATTGAACCTTAAGACTTTTCAGAGACGTGAGAAGCACCTGGGCTCAGAGAATGGTTTTTACCCAAACAGTTGCATTTACAGGTCCCTTTCAGTCACATAACTACTGAGACAGGCTGATGAAATAGTGAGACATGCTCCCGAGTCCAAGCTTCCTGACACCAAAGTCTGTGAGCCCCACTGTCATTTGGGAGGGACATGTTGGCACCACTCAGCATGAGATTCAAGAAGACAATACAGTGTGGACTCAGCGTTTTTATTCATAAGCTGTAAGCAGATACATGATCTTTTCTCTACTATGCTTTCTCATCTTTCTGTGGACCAGCAGTCTCAGTGTGGGAGCAATGGGGAAGCAACAGGGAACCTCTAGTGACACCAGGAGGCCCCACAGGCCTTTGCTCACCTCAGAAAATCATCTGCCAAGAAGCGCAAGCCTGGACATTTCCTTCCGTGAGAATAGAAGGCCCTAGGCGACTGAGGCCCTGTGAAGGGGCCTGTTTGTGTGCGGGAGAGGTACCCGAAAACCGGGGGTGGGCAGGTGTCTCAGTCTCCATCTTCTGTGTCCCTCAAACCGAGGTCAGATGTGGTGGCGGTTGTAGAGATAGGATGGGTATAGGCCGTCGTAATGCCATTGACGCCACTGCTCGATGGTCTCCCGGCTTCTCTCTTCCTGTTCTGGGGACAAGAGATGAAGTCCTCATGTGAGGATGGAGGGCTCGGATCTGGGCACAGCCATCAAGTCCCCCAAAAGTATACACTGTACCCCCGTGACATGAACCATTGTGCCTGTGTACATGGGTGACAGATAGAATGTCTCAGCTGGAAGGGCCTAAAAGGATGCTGAATCTAAAGCCTCCCTTTTACAGATCTGGCCTAGTGCTAGATGCCAGGAGAGCAGAAACCAGGATCCTACATTCCGTTCATTGCACGTTCCTGCTCAGCCAGCAAATTCGGGATAGCCGCATACAAAAACTGGCCCAGAGACTCACCAACTAAGACAGAATACAAAATCACAGTGGCAGAAAAATAGATTGCAAAAGCATACTGTTGAAAAACTCATGAAAGGAAGTCGCTGTCAATTTCAAGTGATGGGATTGTGAGTGAGGTTTTCTGTTTCTTAGCTTTAAAAGTAAAGTTACATTGTTACAACTAATTGGGAAAAGGGCTGGACCAAGCAAGTGCAGGGAACTTGATAACTGCTGATTCTGGATGATGGTTATATGAGGGTTTGTTATAATACATATTTTAACATATCTTTGAAATGTTTCATCATAAAAAACTAGAAAGAACAGAAGGGAGTTTTTAATGAGTAAGAAATCTCAATTTTCTGTCCTTGATGAGATGTGTTTCTGAATAGGGCTTCCGTTGTGGCTCAACTGGTAAGAATCCAAATAACACATTTGTGAAGCTATGGAATTAGGCTCCCGATGCCAGTTCAGGACTGCCTGTTAGCCACTGTTGTTGCTCAGTTAGTAAGTTGTGTCCGACTCTTTGAGACTGCACGGACTGCCCTGTCCTTGTTAGCCAGTGTTAGGTACCACTGAACCATGAGCAGACATCCCAAGGCCATCAGTGTTTAAAAAGCATCCTCAAAACGTTAAACAGAATTACCATGTGGGAATAGATGAAAAAGATGAAATGTGGGAAGACAGACTGTAATGTCTAGATATGTCTGTGTGTATTCAGCCATGAAAAGGAATGTGGTTTTAACATCTGCTATAACATGAATGAACCTTGGAACGTGCTAGGTGAAACACACCAGACACAAAAAGAAAGATATTGTGTGATTTGTCTTCTGTGAAGTATGTAGTATAGGCAAATCTGTATGGACAGAGAATATATTAGAAGTTTCCAGAGGCTGTGGAGATAGGAATTAATGCACGATGGGTGCAAAGTTTGAGGTGATGAAAGTGTTTTGGAAATAAATAATGGTGGTGGTTGTGAATGTACTAAACACCACTGAATTGTACACTTAAAATAAGCAAAGGTGACAAATTTAATATTCTGTATATTTTACCACAATTTTTTTTTTTTTAGTATTTGGGGAGAATGTTGGATAGAAAGTTAATAGAAGATAATAGCAAGCTCTATGATGCATTTGATCATCCTTCGTTTACAGAAACATGGGCTTTGCTGTCAAACACGCCTGCGTTTAAATTCCTTACTACATATGTCACCTTGGACATTCACATATTCTTTCAAAGACTGGGTTTTTGAAACTGTAAACTGGAAATTGTAAGACCGGAAAACTGGCTATAGGATTATGTAGTTCAGTACAGAGTCTGGCAGGACAAGTGCTCAACCGATGATAACAGCTGCTGTCACCGCATCCCCCAAAGGCCTGTGTCCTGCAGCCTTTTCATCTGTGGGCAGCACCCGAGGCCTAAGCTTCAGTCTCCTCTAGCTTTGCTGGAGGACCTAGCATCCCTCAGATGCCTCACCCCTCATCCTGATTCATTGTGGAAGGAAAACAGTGAACATTTTCCATCCAGGGGCCAGGGATTTCGACCTGAAACATTTAAAAATGCACAAAAGAAAATGCTGTTATTGATACTATGAGTTTAAAAAAAAACACTGAAAGAATTTTAGAGGCCACATTCTCATTTTTTAAATGCCTTACCCCAAGCTGTCTACCAAGTTAAACAAATCTGTAACAGAAATATTTGTCTCCGAGTTACAACAGTCTTAGCTTTTTCTGGGACGATCAATTTGCCAGGATCCTGCCCAACACCTGTCTGCAGAGCTCAGGCAGGTGTCACCTGCAAGACAGTAGGTGTGGCCTGCAGCCCTCTGGGACCTAGTGATGGTGTCCTTTCCACTAAGAGATGCCCTCAGGGCACCTCACCTCTCAAATGCACCAGAGCAAGCAAGTGAGGAGGTTGGTGACTTCAGAAATGAAATCACACTTTCTCTAACAAAGGTCACCTTAACTGGGGTCTTAATGCCTACGCTCACCTGCATCAAAGAACTTACTCAGAAGCATTTCAATCTTGAAGTTTCAAGAAAGACCAAAAAAGTCATAAACACACACGTTGGCCTGCCTGGTCTGAACCCTGTACATGTTCTGTGGATTTCTGGCCATGAGTGACACATGAGAGTAGTCAATGAATACGAAGTCAAATCCCCTCAGTGTGGAAGGCTGTGGTTCGAAGGTAGAGTGTCCATCCACCCATGCCCACACCCAGAAGCCCTGCTGAAACCAGCATTCCCAAGGGGAGACTGGAGCCATCTCCCAGGAGCAGAGGGTGGGGATGAGGTGTGCAGACTGCCTGGTGAGAGACACACAGGCAAAGGCCAAGGCTTTCCAAACAAGACACTCACAGTGACTGGATGGGTTTGCAAACCACATGGGAACTTGCAGGGGCCCAATGCTATGAGTGAGGGGAGCCATCCGGGGGGCTGTAGGTGTTCAAGTTGGAGTGGAGAGGGTACAGAACTGAGTTCATTTGTCAGGTTTGCTTCCACCAGTCAGAAAACACTGATAATAGTGACTAGGGAAGTGAAGTCCTAGGTTTTCCAGGATGGGCAGTTCTAGAGTCATGATGTTGATGTAAGTCCAAGCCACTTGAAAATGAGTTTGAAATCCCTCCAACCCAACCCTGGGAACGATGGCACAAGTGTAGGTACTGAGACAGAGCACTCCCAAGTAGGAGGAGAAAACACCATCACCCAAAAACTCCCCAGCCCCACAGTCCCCAACCAGTGGGTAGGCTCTGTGTTCTGGCCTCTTCCATGCCTTCTCAGGTTCTGTAGTTACTTTTGTGACTTTCTCCCCTTTTTATTTTTTTCTGAGACTCCCATAGATATGAATTGAAAGTAGAGCTGCTCTTATCTCCCTCCTCTAATTAAAACTTGGGACATAAATAAAATTTGAGGAAAAGTATAGGCAGATCACATGGTTTTCCCACAAGCTTCCAATTCCCTAAAGTCACCGGCTGATGAGCTCTTACCGTCGTTTTGCTCCTCCACGAAGTTCTCAAACTCGTTCCTTTGCTCTTCATGATACTCTCTCCGCAGCTCGTCTGCCCGCAGCTTCTGCCTGTTCTCCACTGGGGGAGGGGAAGGCGAGAGTTGCCCCCAAGAATAGGGGCAGCCACATGCTTTGAGGGGGGGGCACCAATCATTCTGCATAAGAAACTCAGGTGCTGATGAGGCTGTTTGTGAGGGGTAAGTGCAGGGCCTCACTGCAGTGGTTCACCCCCTCACATAGACTTTAAAACCTGAGGGACCCGGGAGAGCATCCCAGCCAACCACCTCATTTTGTGACTTTAGAGGACCGAGACCCCAAAAGGTGAAGCCATTTAGCTCTAGTCATAAAATGAGTGGTGTGGCCAGGCTTGCTGGCCCTCCCAGAAACTAGGAGTTCTCTCAGACGATAGAAATGAATTCCATGAGGGAATAATCCAACTTCACACTAACACTTGCATATCCATTCTGTAACTTTGAACACCTCTCATGGCCAGAATATATGCTAAGCACTGGGATTAAAAAATCAAGCAAGAAAGATCCTGTCCCTCTGCCTAAGAAGTCTGTAGTCCGCTTAAGGAAAAAGATAGGAAAATAAATTGCACCCAACATTATGGCTGCTATGATGGAAATCACCACAGGGCCTGAAGGTAGATGGTGTTGTCATCTTTACATTGACCTCTTCAGTGTGAGAACTGTGATTGTCTGGAGGAAATTATTTCAACAGCACCTCAGTCTCCCCACTGTGACATGAGGAAATCACACCATACTTGTGTGAGGCACTCTGAGGGACTAGCTCTCCTGCCCCACTTGTGGCCTTCCTGCCTATGGAGCTTTCCAGTGAAAGCCTCATCAAAAGAAGTATCTTGAAACTCAGAGAGCCACAAATTGCATCTCTGACTCTGCAGTAAATAAGACAACATGCTGGATGCTGTTTTTATACCATTCACCGTGTACCCAGGATACATCCCTCCTCAGGAGCGTGCCTTTCCTCCAATTAGTTCCTTTCACCGTAAAGTAACTTGCATCTTTACCCAGAAGCTTAGAGATAGGAGATGCCTGTTTTTTGCTTCCAAGTTTGTTTATCAAAGTGTTGCCTTCTTTACTGAACCTGAGACATAAGTGGGCATTGTTCTGCCCAGCGCCAGAGCTGACGGGGTGACAGCAGATGAACTCAGGTGCATCCGAGGTGTTCACCAGGTTGTCCTGGACACCCATGCCTGAAACCCTGAGCTTCCAACCTGGGTGACAGATCTCTGGCTTAATCACGCACCTCGTTCTGAATCCCCTTAAAGGATGGAAACTATTCGCCTCCTAAATTCACGCCCATTCCCCACTGGGAGCCTGCCAGAAGGTTGCTTCTCTCATTTCCATTAAGAACTGCCCAAGCTCCATCACAGTCTTTTCAGGGTTTCTTGACATTTGCTAACCTTTAAATCCCAAATTGTGTGAGGCCTGGAGATACTCCCAGTGTGGGTTGTACTTCTCCAATTAAAAAATAAATAAATAAATAAATAAATAAAAGCTAATTTTATCTCCAAGCATTTTCATCTCACTTCTTGCCCATCATTTGAAAACAGTCCTCTATTATTTTCACTGAGCGAGTTACCTTGCTGAGTGTGCTGAGAGGCACAAAGAGTTTATTCAGACACACAGAAGTGACGAATCAAGCCTTGGACTCAGCGACTGTCAGAGCTGAGTCCTTGGAAGAATCTAGTTCAAGGACAGAAAACTCAAATGCTTTCAAGGGTCGGCAGGTCATGGAAACGAGGGTCGTTGCCAGGCAGGGGACACCAAGGCCAACTTTAGGCTGAGGAAACATCCTTCCAAGCTCAAAAGTCTCCCAACTGCATTGGAAGTGAAGACTTAAAAACAGTGCTGGCTGAACACCACTCTTTAAATAAGGGGCTTATAAATAAGGAAACTTGGGCCCGGGGAGAGGAAGTGGTCAAGGCCACTTAGCAGCAAAGCTGTCCCCAAACCCACGTTTCCAGTTTCCTGTCGCACGTGCCTCTTCCTGCCCGCAGTGCTGCTTTCTTGCCTATAAAGGTACACCACAGATTATCCACAAAGCACACGCTGAGCTGCTGTGTCCGCACTCCCCAGAACAGATTTCCCCCACAACTTTTTTTGTTTTTTGGCTGCTCCACGTGCATGTGGGATCTTAGTTCCCCAACTGCAGATTGACCCGTGTCCTCTCAGTGAAAGTGCAAAGTCTTAACCACTGAACCACCAGGGAAGTTCTCCCTCTTAACATTTGTGACCTTCAGAAATTGAGATGCAGTTCATCAGCTTCAGTGCATTCATGTGGCCCTGTCCCTCTTTGTTCCTTACCCCGACAGCATAGCCAATCAATACTGACCTACAGTCAAAGAAACATGGTGTAACTTCTGATTCAGAGCTACAGTTACTTTGACACCCGAGGACCCTGGCCTGAGTTGAGTCCTCGGTCCCTGGCCATCCCCGCAGCCCAGCGGGGAGAGGGAAGGAGCAGGAAGGAGCAAGAGCAGAAGGCAGGCCACAGCATCTTACCATTGACCTCGTCTTGGGATCTAGGGGACCGCTTGCTGCGCTTCTTGAGGAAATTCAAGGCATCTGATTCCTGCATGAAAATCTCTTCCACGTCTGAAACCCGAGGAGAGAGGCCGGTCACACGGGTTCACCAAGGCTACCTCAGGAGCCAACCCATCCACCCCGCACCCTCGGGCAGCCCCGGTACTCACCTTCCTGTGCCTCTTGTCCTACCACCTGCCTCATGCCCACTGACACAGCGGCCCCCTCCTGCAGCACTGTGGGACGAGAGCACAGCGTGAGGGCTGCAGCACCCCAAGGGAAGTCCTCACCCCCAGGCAGGCCAGGGCGGTCCTTCCCAGGCCCTGTGACTTGCCCTGGAGCCCTGAATACAAGTACCAGCCGCCGTCAGTCTCCCCGGGAAACTGTCAGACAAGCTTTTTCCCTGTGCTGCATTATGTTACACATGCACACACAAGTACAGCCTTCTTAACAACAGACACCCTCTTCACCTGGGCCGCCCAAGTCTCCTCACCTGACAACAGGTCCCTCCTGTAACCTCCCCATACTCACTGGACAGGACTGCAATGGCTGCGAGACAGATCAGAAACGGCTGTCTCCAGGCCATCTTTGGAAAGGCTGAAGCTCTGTCTAGGGACCAAAGAGAGGATTCTGCAGACCCTGAGGTTGCCAGGTCCTCACTTCTGTGTCAGGCAGGCCAGCAGGGAGGGAGAGAGAGAGGCAGGAGGCAGGGATGCCACTGAGGGGGTGTGGGAGGGATCCCAGCCGTGACTTCCATTGGCTGCTCCTACCAGAGCACTGGAGATGTTTTTGGCACCTTGCAAACCTCACAGAAGCAGAGCTTGTCATTGGGGCCCAAGCCGGGACAGTTCTGAAGTGGCCTTTCCAAGATCTGAACCCTAGCAGTTGCTGCTGGAACACCCAGCCTCTGAGACAGGATTCCAAAGATCAAGAACAAGTTTCAGAGGCCCCTGGCATCTGCTTCAGAGGAGGTGGGGACTCTAGTCCTGGAGGCTGAAGTATCCAGGAGGGAGGGAGGGAGGGAGGCTCAGTGGGTGGATTTGATTCAGCTGTCAGGCTAGAAGAACCGTAAAAGCTGGAAGACCCCGCCTCAGAGTGATGCTCACATGGACATGTGGGCTGTCCTGATGGCCCCCAGCTTAACATGTCCCCAGCTGATGCTGACTTTTAAGAGAAGCACAGACCCCTTTCAAGACTTCAAGGAAAAGAGACAGTCAGCCTTCTGAGGAGGAGTGGGGGAGCACAATGTGGGTGGACTTCTCAAAGGCACGCCCTGTGTAGGGGAGAAAGTACATTCCCAGAATTGGGAATGCTGATGGAATCCAAGCCCTCTGAGACCGTCAGCCTCCAGTCCCTGAGGAGCACTGTTCTTAACACTGTCATTTATTCTGAACTGTCCAAAGAATCACCTTTGGGTATTGGTTAGAATTGTCCTAATGGTGACCATCACTAGACCCACCCACACAAAGCTCCCATTTCATTAGACATGTGTAGTAACATCCCACTTGGACCATTGGCAGGAAAAGAACGTTAATAGCAACAACAACAACAACAAAAATAGCCAAGGCAGAGCAAACAAAACAAATGAATTGTTTTCTTGGTGTCTGGGAGCACACAGAGGGCTCCCCTTCGACACTGGCTGGCCTGCTTAACCAGGCACAGGTGGGCTCTGCACGGTCACTCCAAGAGGGGTAATGCCCATGAAAACATATCTGCAAGGATTTGTCTGCCAGGTTAAATGGTTGTCACTTCAAGGAGGGAAGAGCCACAAGACAGCAATGTTGTTGGGCCTCGTAGGTGAGAAAATGGGTGTGTGAAATACGATTGACATCCTTGATACCCTAGTTCTTCTTGCTGCTTTTTTAGCTCCATTCATGTCAAGCACGAACGTTTACCAAACACCTACTCTAAGCCAGGCACCTGTGCTAGTCACACACTCACCAGCTTTTAGTAAATCTGCCCTACGTGTCCTAAGTACCTTCCACCCAAGATCAGATGCTGTGCGTTCACTGGCCACGCAGAAGGGCTTAGGGAGAAATCTCAAGCCCTAGGAAGTCCTCTCTAGACCATCCTGGGAGAAAAGGGCAGGAGGTCTAAAATTCACAGAATGGAGAATGGAGGCTTGGAGTGGGATGTAAGCTCAGCTCTGGAAGAAGAAAATTACATTTCCTACATACCTAGGCTGGTGGCCTGAGATTCTTGCCGGCTACGCTGCTGTGCTGTACGGAATGGTCTAGTCACAGCTAGCCTCCAAGTATTACCTCTCAGTTGCTCCAGAGCGTTCTCTCGCTCTAGAGCTGCAGGCATCTATGCTTGCCATGCTCTTTCATTTTCTGCCTTCAGCTCCCCTGCCTCCGGGGCTGCTCACTGCGCCTGGCTGTGCTGCGGAGGTGACCTCGTGACATCATACCCCAGGAGTATAACAGGCAACCCACCTCAAGGCAAAAGCATGGTTCTTAGTGCAACTATAATTTTATGAATATGCGAAAACCCATTGAGTTGTACTCTTTACATGGATGAATTGCATAGTATGTGAGTAATATCTCAAAAAAACTGTTAGAAAAAACTTATGTATAAGAACTTCCCTGGTGGTCCAGTAGTTGAGAATCTGCCTTTCAGTGTAGGGGATGCTGGTTCAGTATCTGATGGGGGAACCAAGATCTCACATGCAGTGGGGCAACTAAGCCTACATGCTGCAATTACTGAACCCATACACTGCAACTCAAGAAACCCCCGCACGCCTCAGTGAAGACCTGGCACAGAAAAAGACATTTACATATGTACATATGTTACCCAATATGAAAACAGCTTCAGGACCTCATGTTTAAGGATCATGGGGTGGGGGTGGGTAGAGAGAGTCAGGAAGACTAGAAAGGCAATGATGACTAAGATGAGACTTGAAAGACTTCCAGAGCCCACTTAGATGGAAGGTACTGACAAAGGGCCCAGAGAAGTAAAGCCCTTTTGAGAAACTTCAGTCAGCGAGTAATAGGAGAGCAGGAGAGCACATGAACAGCTAGGGACAGCCAGGGCCTAGGTCATGGTGGAAGAGGTCTGGCCTCCATCTTTGGGAGACTAGCATGACATCTGTAAACACAGGTCTCAAGGTCAGTCCCCCAATTCATTCCCAGCATGGCCTTGGGCAGGTGATTTTACCTCTCTCTGCCTGATTCCCTGCTCTGAGACATAGATTGATGTGAGAGTTGGCAATAACGCATCCACAGTTCTTAGGACAGTGCCTGGCACACACAGATCATATATGTGTTTGTTCTCATGACTCAATAGTGGACCATTGAATGGTTTTGAGCAGGGAAGGGACACGAGCATTTTGTTTTAGGAAGATCACACCCATGATATGGAGGGTGAGAAGGATTAAAGTGGAGAGACTTAGAGAAGGCTGTTGCAGTAGTCCAGGTGAGAGATGATGTCAGCAAGTGGCAGAAGGCTCAGCAATGGAGAGGACAGATATTTTAAGAGATCAAAGGAATAGAATCAGTAAGACTGGACGACTGATTAGCTCAGGAAGTGACAGATTGGGAAGTGTGCTTTTCAGGTGGCTTGTGAGTTTTTAGTTTGACTAACTGGGTGAAAGGATGCTAAGAATCATTAGGTAAGATGGAGAAAACAGAAAAAGTTTGAAGAATGTGTCATTGGACAAAGCAAGTCCAGTGATTTGTGGATCCAAACCAGGTCTTCTGATGCTGAATCCATTGTTCTTCCCATTTCCCCCAAAATCCTAATTTTGTGAATATACTAAACTAAAATCATAATTTTATGAATAAAGATTTAATATATTCTAAGTCAATTTTAGAACACTTTCATCACCCTCTAATATAAATTCTATACCCATTAGCAGTCAATCCCCATTTACTTTCTCCATCCCCTCTAGGTCGACCACTAATCTGCTTTCTGACTCTGGATTTGCCTATTCTGGATATTTCATCTAAAAGGAATCATACCCTACATGGCCTTTTCTGACTGACTTCTTTCACTTTAAATACTGTGTTCAAGGCTCATTTAGGTTGTAACATGCATTAGTACTTCATTCCTTCTTACTGCTGAATCCTTAATCCTGTTGTATAGATATACCACATTTTATTTATCCACTCATCAGTTGATGGACATGTGAGTTATTTCTCCCTTTTGGCTGTTATAAGTAATGCTGCTGTGAACATTCTTGTGCACGTTTTTGTGTGGGGATGTTTTCATTTCTGTTGGGTGAATACCTAGGTGTAGAATTTGGGGATCATGGAGTAGCTCCATGTTTAACTTCTGAGAAACTCACTTAGCTAAAATGTTCATTTACTAGTCTATCTCGTTCAGTGCTATAAGGTCTTCTGGAGAAGTTTCTACCTTGTTCATACCTGAGATAGTCTCTGGCTCCAAATTGATGCTTCATAAATGTCTCAATAAACAATCAGTAAAGTGCTCTGGGGTGAAGGCCTTAAAAGGAAACATTTCTGAGCTCATTTCAATGGGCTCTTCATAAGAAGGTACCAGTTTTAACTTTGACAAGGGCACTGACTCCACATGTCACTTGATCCACCAGGGAATGAGGGCATCATTCATATAAGTGGAAATGATCCTCAGGGTGTGGGTCCATGAGGATAAGGTCACTAGATGCCATGGTCCAACTGTAAGTGTTACCCTGAACTGAATATATAAAAGTCTATACCGAATATTAAGAATATATTATGTTATTTCATTGCACGTCATTGTCAATGGACTGATTATGCCCCTGAGCACCTCCCCTCCATGTGGCAAAGGTGGGTTAAGGACTGTACCATAAAGGGGACTCATGACCCTTGGGACCAAGAGATCTCAGAGCTCGTCTCCTTTAGGAGCCCCACAGAGTGTTTAAATGGACACCTTTCCTGCTACCCGCTCAGTGAGAAGGAGACACCATAGATGTGAAAGTGAAGGCTTCTTGTTGGGTATGAGACTGACCACTTGGGGGAAAAAAAAAGACGTTTCAGCTCATTTGGAGTCCCTCTGGATCTGACTGTGTTGACATATGTGGGTTTGGAAAATGAGGACTTTGTGAGTCAGGACAACATTTCTATAACATTTCAGGCTTCTTATTTTCCTGTGAAAGACATTCAGTTCTGTAAGCCCCTGGCTGGAGTGTCACAGAGTTTCCTTATAGTGCTTTTCTCTCATGTGCCATAGAAATATTATCAGTCACTCTGAAAACGGTGTCTAGAAGTCTGTTGGTGAAATTAAGTCTTCAGGATATGTCTCTATTCAGAGCAGTCAGCATCACTAGGCTCATGGCATATTCCCAGTGTGAGGAACAACTTCCCTGAGGCTGTAGAGGAAGTTATAAATCCATCTCTGTGTCTTACTTTCCCCACACACAATACAAGGAAGCTGAGAAACATTTATCTTCCACCGTCACCACCAGCATACATGATACATGAGCTGAGAAAAGCTTTGAAAGGGCATGAGGTATTCTACAGCTACATGAAGTACTGCCATGAATATCTGAGTTGATATTCAGCAGCAAACACTGTTATGGCTAAACCAAGTTACCAAAATATCCAAATACTTCCTTATCAATTCAGTAGCCACTTTCCTCAGCCATCTACCACCCTCTGTTGCCTCAGGTACCCCAGGCTTTCTCCCAGGACCCCCACTTTCTATAATCCATTATTCAAAAGGCTGATGCTTGGCCCCAGAGGGAATCCTGCTCTGTTCCCACTGCTGGCCTTGATTCTGATTGGTCAGTGTCTCTCCTGTGCCAGCTAAACATATTTAATATCCCTCCAAATTCAGGGATTTCTTGTTACTCAGGAATCCTCCAAAATTACCTTATACTTTTTTCCACCTTTCCTCCTGCCACCTCTCTTGTGTTTCACATACCAGAGTACTATCTATCCTTGTTGTTGTTCAGTTGCTAAGTCATGTTCAACTCTTTGCAACCCCATGGACTGTAGCACACCAGGATTCCCTGTCCTTTACTATCTCCCGGAGTTTGCTCAGATTCATGTCCATTGAATCGGTGATGCTTTCTAGCCATTCATCCTCTGCTGCCCTCTTCTCCTTTTGTCTTCAGTCTTTCCCAACATCAGGGTCTTTTCCAGTGAGTCAAATCTTCATATCAGGTGGCCAAAGTATGGGAGCTTCAACTTAAGCATCAGTCCTTCCAATGAATTTTCAGGGCTGATTTCCTTTAGGATTGACTGGTTTGATCTCCTTCCAGTCCAGGGGACTCTCGAGTCTTCTCCAGAACCACAATCCAAAGACATCAATTCTTTGGCACTCAGCCTTCTTTATGATCCAACTCTCATATCCATATATGACTCCTGGAAAAACCATAGCTTTGACTATATGGCCCTTAGTCAATAAAGTGATGTCTTTGCTTTTCAATATGCTGTCTAGGTTTGTCATAGCTTTCTTTCCAAGGAGCAAGCATCTTTTAATTTCATGGCTGTAGTCACCGTCTGCAATGATTTTGGAGCCCAAGAAAATAAAATCTGTCACTGTATCCCACCAAAAATCTCATACTTATTACAAAGACTCATGTGCACGGAGATTTAAAGTATCTCTGTTTCAGTTCAGTTCAGTTCAGTTCAGTCACTCAGTCGTGTCCGACTCTTTGCAACCCTATGAATCGCAGTACGCCAGGCCTCCCTGTCCATTACAAACTCCCGAGTTTACTCAAACTCATGCCCATCGAGTCAGTGATGCCATCCAGCCATCTCATCCTCTGTCATCCCCTTCTCCTCCTGCCCCCAATCCCTCCCAGCATCAGGCAGGGTCTTTTCCAATGAGTCATCTTTTCGCATGAGGTGGCCAAAGTATTGGAGTTTCAGCTTCAGCATCAGTCCTTCCAATGAACACCCAGGACTGACCTCCTTTAGGATGGACTGGTTGGATCTCCTTGCAGTCCAAGGGACTCTCAAGAGTCTTCTCCAACACCACAGTTCAAAAGCATCAATTTTTCAGCACTCAGCTTTCTTCACAGTCCAACTCTCACATCCATACATGACCACTGGAAAAACCATAGCCTTGACTAGATGGACTTTTGTTGGCAAAGTAATGTCTCTGCTTTTTAATATGCTATCTAGGTTGGTCATAACTTTCCTTCCAAGGAGTAAGCGTCTTTTAATTTCATGACTGCAATCATGATCTGCAGTGATTTTGGAGCCCCAAAAAATAAAGTCTGACACTGTTTCCACTGCTTCCCCATCTATTTCCCATGAAGTGATGGGACCAGATGCCATGATCTTAGTTTTCTGAATATTGAGCTTTAAGCCAACTTTTTCTCTCTCCTCTTTCACTTTCATCAAGAGGCTTTTTAGTTCCTCTTCACTTTGTGCCATAAGGGTGGTGTCATCTGCATAACTGAGGTTATTGATATTTCTGCCAGCAATCTTGATTCCAGCTTGTGCTTCTTCCAGCCCAGTGTTTCTCATGATGTACTCTGCATATTAGTTAATAAGCAAGGTGACAATGTACAGCCTTGACGTACTCCTTTTCCTATTTGGAACCAGTCTGTTGTTCCATGTCCAGTTCTAACTGTTGCTTCCTGACCTGCATACAGGTTTCTCAAGAGGCAGGTCAGGTGGTCCGGTATTCCCATCTCTTTCAGAATTTTCCACAGTTTATTGTGATCCACACAGTCAAAGGCTTTGGCATAGTCAATAAAGTGGAAATAGATGTTTTTCTGGAACTCTCTTGCTTTTTCGATGATCCATCGGATGTTGACAATTTGATCTCTGGTTCCTGTGCCTTTTCTAAAACCAGCTTGAACATCTGGAAGTTCATGGTTCACGTATTGCAAATCTGGAAACAGTCTAAATAAAAACAACAGGGCATATATCGTGGTGTACGTATGAGAGAAGAGTATATACCTATTGGAAATGTTATGAAAGATGGGAGAACATGGTGATAGCAGAGTTGTTGACAAGAAGCCACACATTGTAGGAAGCCAGATGCTCTACCAGTAAGTTGTTTCACCATAACAGATTCTCCTAGTTTGCTACTCTTCATCACTAACTTGAAATAAGTTAGTGATATAAAGGGTGAGTCAGCCCTCTTTTTCTAGAAAAAGATCAGTCACCTTGAATGGGTAGATCTTCGCTGTTATGAAAATTAGTCACTTTGGCAGTTCTTGTGAGAGGGGGCAGGGGAGGGGGGAGTATTTCAGGTCCGTGAGGGGGGGTCTTGGGCAGATCCCGACCCAGCATCCCTTGGGCTTCTTGTCCATGGAACCAGCAACATCGGATCGCTAAGATTTGTCATAGCTTAGACCCCAGACAGAGTCACCCAGGGCTCATCTGTCCCCTTCACAGAGTGAAGGACCTTTGCTTTACCACCCATGGCAGCAACTAGAGCAGAGCATGGAGCTTCACCTCCAGAGGGTGCTGTGTCACTGATCACCTCAGCCCTAACCCCGTGAGCCTGAACCTTTGGACCCAGACTCACTGGCTCCTACCTTCCTCTGCGGCTGCTTGCCTTTTGACCCATGAGATTGAACCACTGCCCACTTTCAGGCTTTGAGAGTGGCATCTTCCTGCCTGGGTTAGTGGCACACCACACCCCTAACCTTCACTGCTCAGAAGTTGACCCATCAGGGATTTTAAAATCCTCCCAGTCAGGGTGACTTGACGACCCTGTCCTGAAGATGACCCCAGACGGTGAGAAGCTCACCTCCAAGGGTTTTTGACTCTACATGATGACAACAGCTTAGCGATTACTACTACTTTAGGGCCTGAAGACTTACCTCCACCTCCTGACTTGCACCCAACTCCCCGGGGCCAGGTTCCAGCACAGACCCTAATCTTACCAGGTCATAGTCCCAAGACTAACCTCCAACATGGAACCAGGGCAGGTTGTACTACTGACCACATGACCTGTGATGTAGAGAGGGAGAGAAACTGACCTTCTGGACTCCCCTCTGAACTTCTGGACTCCTTCTCAGGTAAAAAAGTAAAAAAACTAGCAGTGCTTCTACATCCAGCTCTGCTCTATGAGCCGTTCTTCAGCCACCCCAACCCCTGGCTGGCTGTCCTCCAAAATCTTCTCAGGCTGTGATTATTCCAGTGTGTCAAGCACTGAACAATTGATGCTTTTGAACTGTGGTGCTGGAGAAGACTCTTGAGAGTCCCTTGGACTGCAAGGAGAGCCAACCAGTCCATCCTAAAGGAAATCAGTCCTGACTATTCATTGGAAGGACTGATGCTGAAGCTGAAGCTCCAATACTTTGACTACCTGATGTGAAGAAGTGACTCACTGGAAAAGACCCTGATGCTGGGAAAGATTGAAGGCAAGAGGAAAAGGGGATGACAGAAGATAAGATGGTTGGAAGGCATCACCGACTCGATAGACATGAGTTTGAGCAAGCTCCGGGAGATGGTGAAAGACAGGGAAGCCTGGCATGCTGCAGTCCATGGGGTCTCAAAGAGTCAGACTTGACTGAGCAACTGAACTGACTGAGCACTTTGTGGAGATTAGCAGATGCTTGCTCTTTGTGCCATGCTGTATCAGGCCTCTTTGGTAGCTAAGGAGTGCCTGGAAGGCAGGGTCTAGCATACCTTTGCCAGGGCAGAGGTATTATTGATAACCTGGGCCTGTCCTGATGCCTGGAAACTTGTCCATTTCTCTGAACAAAGGTGCTCTCTCTGGAGATGAAATACAAAACTGCTTTCTGGTTTCAGGATTGGCTCTTTGGGGCAATGGAAAGGAAACGATGCATTGGCAAGGCCCATGGAAGAGTATATAAATGAGGTCTGTGGGATAAGAAGTGTGGGCCAAGCTGGCTGGGGTCCCTGGCCGTCCAGGAATCCTGTGAATATGACTTATATTCTGACTTCTCCACAGTATGGACAGCACAGCAAGGCAGAGAAACTAAGTCACCTCAGGAAACCTGGGCCAGGGCTGAGCCTTGTTAAAGGAAAACAGGCACACAGGGCCCATCTTGCCCAGCATGTGGGGACGACTTTGCAGGCAAGCCTGTTGGGGTGGGAGTGGGGACTCTGCTAGGCAAAGTCCTACATAGTAGGCCTGGGGGACCAAAAGGACTGGAAAATGGCAGGCACGATCCCTGACCCTCTTCCTCTTACAAGGTGCCAAAATGCGTCTCACTGGAGGGAGAGAGCATAATCCTGTTCACTTCCAGGGACAGCCCAGCACTGAGGATAAAGTAGGGTGTAGGTTTCCCAAAGTCAGGGCTTTAGTGCCTCAGTCGTGTCTGACTCTTTGCGACCACACGAACCGTAGCTCGCCAGATTCCTTTGTTCATGGAATTCTCCAGGCAGGAATACTGGAGTGGGTAACCATTCCAACCATTCCCTTCTCCAGAGGATCTGTCCCACCCACGGTTTGAAACTGGGTCTTCCATATTGCAGGCAGAGTCGTTGTTGTCTGAGCCACCAGAGAAGCCCCAAAGTTTGGACACCCTGTACTACACGATGCTCCAAGATGAAAGTCTTCCAGGATCAAATAAATTTGGAAAGTACTGTGTAGACTCTGGTGGCACTAATGGTAAAGAACCCGCCTGCCAATGCAGGAGACATAGGGATGCAGGTCCAATCCCTGGGTCGACAAGATCCCCTGAAAAAGGGAATGACTACCTGTGCCAGTATTCTTGCCTAGAGAATCTCATGGGCAGAGGAGCCTGATGGGCTATAGGTCACAGGGTCACAAAGAGTCAAGAACTGAAGTGACTTAGCATGCACACATGCATGTAGATTCTATCCTCATCTTTCACACCATATTCACAAAACACAGGAGTATGTTAAAGGTTCTGATGAGTCCTGCAGCTGGAAAGTCTGTTTTTGTTTAGCATTCCCGATTTAATTGACCATGCCATCTTTATTCATGGAGCACCCTTTAACATCCCATGTCCTATTTCGGGAGGGTCTGACATGGTTATTGAATAACAAGAGAGTCTATAGGTAGAATGTCATTTGTCAAGAATCTAATTCCAAGGTGATATAATAAGTATTACATAATAATTACAAGGTACTGCACTCAAATAATATACAGTCCAAAAAAGGCAATACAAATGAATACAAATAATTTATTTACAAAATGGACTCACAGGCTTCTAAAACAAATTTATGGTTACCAAAGGGGAAAGGTCAGGGGGAGGGATAAATTAGGATTAAGAATAAATTAGGAATAATTTGGGATTAGTATATATACACTACTGCATATAAAATAATCAACAAGGACCTACTGTATAACATAGGTAACTCTACTCTATATTTTATGATAACCTAAATGGGAAAAGAATCTGAAAAAGAATGGATATGTGTATAACTGAACCACTTTGCTGCCCACCTAAAACTGACACAATATTGTAAATCAGCTTTCGGGATCTTAGTTTCCCAACTAGGGATCAAACCCATGCCTCCTGCAGTGGAAGCACAGAGTCCTAACTCCTATACCACCAGGGAATTCCCCAGAAACAGGTTTTGGTTTTGGTTTTGGGTTTTTTTTTAATGACAATAAACTGTGAGCACCAAAGGCATTGGTACAGATCAAATTGTCTAGAAAAGAGAGCAGTCAGTGTAGGCTGAGAAGCTTCTAAGAAAGCCCTGGTATAAAGAAAGATGTGGTATTTTGAAGGATGAACACAGAGATGCCTTCAACAGAGGGCAGGGGAGGAACTCTAAACTGGGGTTATTGGTCTTATCAAAGCAAGGAGAAAAGCAGAGAGAAAAGCAGCCCCCAGAGAGCTAGGCTGGAAGGATGCTGATCTTCGAAGCTCTCGTAATTCTGGAAATCGCTGGGGACTAAGACATGCAGAGACGGGCTGTTGTGTGGCATAAAAGAAGTGGGGATAGAACTTTCTAAGCATAGACAGCGGGAAAGTGAGAAGGGAGATTATGTATGATTGATTGTCTATTATGTCCCAGGACCTGCAATGCCACACTTAATTCTCAGTGTCACCCAAGGCAGCAGTGTGAGAATTGTCACCAGTTGAGGGATGAGAGAGTTGTTGGGGGCCCCTTCTTCTTACTGGGGTCCTGGACAAGTTAAAGAATAGAACAGAGTGGGAGGTGAAGTTTAAATGTCACCTTTATGGCTCAAAACCTAGAGTGTGAGGAACCAGCAGTGTATAGAGTTCCAGTTGTTCTACACCTTCTCAACGTCTAATGGTGGTAGTGTTTTTAATTTAGCCAGTCAAACGGGCTTTAATGAAATCCTACTACATTGTAGTTTTAGTTTGCATTTCCCTGATAACTAATGATATTGAGCACTTTTTCATGTTCTTAATGGCTATCCTTTGTAAAGTTTTTGTTTAAGTCTTTTGCCCATTTTTTATTGGTTTATCTTCTTATTACAGATTTTCTATATTCTCAACATACTATTATGTCAGATATAAATTTTAATCAAATTTTAAAGATACTTTGTCATTAAATATTTTCTCCAGATCTGTGGCTTCCCTGCTCATTTTCCTAATTGTGTGTTTCAATGAGCAGTAGTTTTTAATTTTAATAAAGTATGACTAGTGGTTTTTTCCATTGTTTCTGCTTTCTGTGTTCCAACAGCTCTTTGCCTACTTCACCATTTCAAAGGTCTTCTCAATTTTCTTATACAAGGTTTATGTTTATATCTATGATCCATCTTGAATTTTTAAATTTTAGTTGCTTTATTTTTATTTATTTTATTGAAGTATAGTTGATTTACAGTGTTTCAGATGTATAACATAGTGATTCAGTTCTATGTATATATGTATTTTTTTTCAGATTCATAACATAGTGTTTCAGATGTATAACATAGCGATTCAGTTATATGTATATATATATTTTTTTCAGATTCTTTTCCATTATAAGATATTACAAGATATTGAAATAGTTGCCTGTGCTATACAGTAGGTCCTTGTTGTTTATCTATTTTATATATAGTAGTGTGTATCTGATAACCCCAAATTCCCAATTTATCCCCTCCTCCTTTCTGGCGGACTGCAGTCCATAGGGTTGCAAAAGAGTCAGATGCCACGGAGTGACTAAACAACAACAGTCTTTCCTCTCTGGTAACCATAAGTTTGTTTTTGAAGTTTGTGAGTCTATTTCGGTTTTGTAAATAAGTTTATTTGTGTGATTTTTTTTAAATTTCACATGCAAGTGATATCACATGATATTTATATTCGTCTGACTTATTTTAGTGTGTAGTATGAGATAGAAGTCAACATTCATTTCTTTTCCTTACAAACACCCAATTGTTCCAACACCATTTGATGAAAATATTTTCTTTCCCCATAGGATTGCTTTGATGCTTTTGTCAAAACTCAGTTAACATATGCCTGTGGGATTATTCTGTTCCATTGATCTGTTTGTTTCCCCTTACGTCAGTTATGGCACCACAGTGCCTTGATTTCTGTAGCTTTTACAGTGTCTTAAATTTACATAGTGTAAGTTCTCCAAGTTTGGTCTTCCATCTGCTGTTCTAGGTTCTTCTGAATTTCAGTATACATTATAGAAACACTTAAAGGAGGTTAATTTGGGGAGAACTGCGATTTTAACAATATTAGGTCTTTAGGCATGACCTCTCTCTCCATTTATTTCGATCTTCCTTAATTTGTCTCAGCAATGTTTTTTACGTTTTCAATGTAGAGGCCATACACATCTGTTGTAGATTTATCCCCAAATATTTTATGTCTTTTTTAACTTTTTAAAAAAATTATGTTTGCCCCGTGGGTCTTTGTTACTGCATGTGGGCTTTCTCTCATTGCAGTGCATGGGCTTCTCTTTTGAGAAGCTTGTTTGAAGCTTGTTAAGAAGCTTGTTTTCTTTTGTAAAAGAAGCTTGTTAAATTTTGTGAAGTGCTTTTACTACATCTATTGAGATAATCATATGATTTTTCTTTTATTCTGTTATTGTGATGAATTATATTGACTTTCAAATGTTAAACCAATCTTGTATTCCTGGGGGTAAATCCTAGTTAGTTATACTGAATTATCCTTATTATTTATTGCTGGATACAAAATACAAAATCATATTTTGTTTAGGATTTTTCATCTATGTTCAAGGTATTTGTCAGTACTTTGCTTGTAATATCTTTTACTGGTTTTAGTATCAAGGTAATGCTGGTCTTCTAAAATGAGTTAGGAAATATTCTCTCTGCTCCTCTATTTTCTCAAAGAGTATACATAAGATTCATATTGTTTCTTCTTTAATGGATGATAAATTCACCAGTGGAATCATTTGAGCTTGGTATTTTCTCTGAGCCTGTAGTTTTGTGGGAAGATTAAAATGACAGTTTCCATGTTGTTAACAGATATAGGACTATTCAGATTTCCTATTTATGCTTATGTCAGCTTTGGAAACTTGTATCTTTCAAAGAATTTTTCCATTTCATCTAAGCTGTCAAATTTATTGACAAAACACTGTACATAATTTCTTATTATTAACTTTTCTGTGTTTCTGTGACAAGTTTTGATGTCTCTTCTTTCATTCCTAATATTGGAAATTCGAATTTTCTTTTATCTTTATCGGTCTTGCTAAGTGTTTCTTGACTTTGGTAATTCTTTAAAAGAACCAACTTTTGTTTTCATTGATTTTTCCTCAATAGTTTGCCCATTTTGTATTTAACTGACTTCCACTACTATTTCTTTTTTTTAATGTTTTTGTTTAATTTTTCTTCTTTTTCCTAGCTTCTTTTAAAAAGGAAGCTTAAACCACTGATCTAAGCTTCTTATTTTTTTTCTTCTCTCTTCTTTTCTAATATAAGCACTTAAAATCATAGATTTCCCTCTCAGCACTGCTTTAATTGCATACTGCAGATTTTGATATGTTGTGTTTTTAGTCATTCATTTCTAAATGTTTTCTAATTTCCCCTGTGATTTCTTTAACTTATGCATTGCTTAATAGTGTGTTATTTAATTTCCAAGTCATTGGAGATTTTCTAGGTTATCTCCTGAAACATTTTATGGTCAGAGAATATACTTCACGTGATTTCACTCCTTTGAAATTGATTGACACTTGTTTTATGACCAGCTTATGGTGTATCTTGATAAAAGTTTGGGTTCACACGCAAAGAAAAAGTGATTTCGGCAGTTGTCAAGTGTAATGTTCTATAAATGTCAGTTAGCCTCTGAAAGAACTTGAAAACACTGTGATTCTCCTCACACATTTTAAGAAGTTTTCTACAGTTTTGTTATAAATTTAAATAATTACAAATCATTTTAGAGATGTATAGTTATAAACATTTTTTAGTCATTAACATTTTTAAGTAAAGTTGCTACATTGCTCTCTTTTAAACATATTCAAGAGACTCTCAATACAATAGTGATTTTATAGCCACTGTCATTCATTTTAAAAAATACATGAATACTCTTCTCTTCTTGTTTCAGTCACTCAGTTGTGTCCAACTGTTTGTGACCCCATGGACTGCAGCACACCAAGCTTCTCTGTCCTTCACCATCTCCTGGAGTTTGGTCAAACTCCTATCCATTGAATTGATGATGCCATCCAGCCATCTCATCCTCCATCTTCCCCTTCTCCTGCCTTCAGTCTTTCCCAGCATCAGGGTCTTTTCCAGTGAGTCAGTTCTTCACATCAGGTGGTCAAAGAATTAGAGCTTCAGCTTTAGCATCAGTCCTTCCAATGAATATTCAGGGTTTATTTCCAATGAATATTCAGGGTTGTATATTCTTCGCTAACAACTAGAAATTTGGCAGTTTCCTTTTGCATTTTGAATTCTTTTTCCCAGTCCACTAGGAAATAGCACATGCTAAGGCCCTAGGGTCTTTTCATTTGCTTCCTCGCAAAATATTTTGCTAATGCGTTAAGTATATCTTTTAACTTGTAAGTCTTTCATTTGTCACTCTCTCATACCTTTCTGCTGGTATATTTTTTTCTGAAACCGTAGTCCATAGTGTTAATTTCTTTTTCTGGATTGATTTGTTATTACAGTTAATATTAGTGCTTAACCGATCAAATAACATAATTGTTATGTCTTACATGGTAAACAAATGGTCACTTATTGATGTTAATCATTAAATATTTCCTTATGAATTCAGCATAGTTCTTTGCAGATTATATATGTGTGTGTGAGAGAGAGAGAGATTCTTTTTGCTAGATTGAGACAGGATTCAGCAATTTCTTCTTACTTTTTCATTTTTATGGACAGAAAAGCCAATGAAGCTTTTCCCCATTAGTAAATAGATGAGGCAAAGAGTTTTTTTATTTAAATAATGTCACTCTTTGAAATTCTTCAAATGTGTTCTGAGTTATATGCCAAAAATCACATAGGTGATCTATCGCTGAATATTATTGGTAAGGACCTATCAGGTGACAGATCTATTACATCTTCTTTCAATTTTCATGAAACCAAAGAATTGGAAACCACCAGAATCAGAAAAGGATTTGTTATATCATTAAAGTCTTTTGCTTCCCTGGATTCTGGAAAATAGAATAAGGATTTTATCAAAACTCCTAAAATGATTTATTACTAAGCATTTGCTGGTAAAATATTTTAACAAAACTTTCATCACAAGCATGCTTTATGCGATATGTGTGTGCATCTATAAATATGCACATGTTCAGTCAGTTCAGCTGCTCAGATGGTCTGACTCTTTGCAACCCCCTGGACTGCAGCAGGCCAGGCTGCCCTGTCCATCACCAGCTCCCAGAGCCTGCTCACACTCACGTCCATCGAATCGGTGATGCCATCCAGTCATCTCATCCTCTGTCGTCCCCTTCTCCTCCTGCATATGTATATCACATATATAATAATTTTTGCCTTACATACGTGTTTTTATCAAATACTGGCACTGCATATTCTGCTCATTACTTTAGGGGAAAGCCTGACACCTCATTAAATTGCAAAGTACATTGTATTCCCTCATCAGAAAGTCAGACCAGCCCACACACACTTTCTGACATCAAAAGTGTGACTTTATTTTCCAGATTAAATAAATCTGCTAATACACTTCCTTTCTAGAACAAACATCTTCCTTCAGAGTTCTGCTTCTAGGTGAGACACAGAGCCTCGCCATGAGTTTGTCTCTGCAAGGAAATCATACCTGTTCCTACACCTTTTCTCTTTGACAGTCTGTTTGCCTTATTCTCACCAGACTTTACTCAGGAGCAGATATCCCGGGAATTTTTTTTACCCCCTGGAACAATGAACCTCAATAAGATTCAGAAAGGTTGTAGGAACAGGTGCTGATCTCTTGTGAAAAAGTGAGCAGGGAAAAAGGGAACCCACATCTCCACCTGGCAATGTTCTTAGGCCAGGCGGTTTTAGGAAAGAAGACATGTGCAAACAGAGGAGCTGGGTCTTGACCCTTTAAAACTCCCTGTGGCCCATACACCTCGGTGACCTTAGGAACCTCCATCGGAAGTTCTCCTAGCTCAGGAATGAGGGGAGAGAGAGAGAAGAGAAGAGAGTCTGAGCACTTCAGACAGGCACAGATATAGAAGTCAGTGATGTAAAGAGAAACCAGCAAAAGAGATTGGTAAGGAGTCGCTGATCAGTTAAAAGATTTGAAAGAGGAAGATGGGTTGATGGTAGAAGGAACTACATACTTTTGGTCAACCACATATATCTGGCAGAAGGAACCATGTACATCTGGCTCTCAGCAGAATCTATAAAAGTTTGGAAAGCCCTTCTTTTGGAGAGTTCCAGTGTACTTTGCTGAAACCTCTCAGGTAAATTTGGCAGGGGGCAGTGGGAGTCCCTTAAGGGACCAGGGATCACCTGGGCTCCTCCTTCCTCATCCATCACTTCAATGTCTGCTATTTACCATCTGCTTTTGTCCATTTTTCTCTGAATGAATATGCTCTGATAGAGGCTGTCATTTCAAACCCTCTAACACTGGTTTTCCTGCCTCTCATCTCATTCTTCTCTCTCTTATCTATCCTGCAAACTGTTGTCAGTTTCATCTTTTCACAATGCTTATCTGATCATATTGCACCACTACCCAGAACCCTCCAGGGATGCGCAGCACTGTGTTGATGACTGCCACCCCCTTCTTTGTCAAGAGTCATGGTTTTTGTCCAGTTCTTCATCAGCCATTGGCTTCCAGAATCCCTGGACTCCAGCTCCAGAACCAGTCAAGCCAATCAAGTAATCATCTTGCTAATCCTTGACTTACGAAAGGGCATAAGTACTTGAGGGATGAGAGCAAGCCTATTGGAATGGGGGAGATTTTAGGAAAGGATTCTTCATTTTTAAAAAGAAGCACAAAGAAGGGATCCTGAAAAGGAGACACATAAAAGAGATACAGTTCTTTTCTGCCTCTGGATATTGCCAAGTGAGGATGCAGTGCCCAAGGCCACTGCAGCCATGTTTTAATCATGAGAAGAGTGAGCAATATGATGAGGATAGGACAGGAAACAGGTGAGAATAACTGAGCCTCTGATGACACTATGTTGTGCCCTTTCTCTGGGCTTCCAGTTGTATGAGTTAATGCATTTTGTTTAGTGGTTAAACCTCCAGAAGCGACTTTTTCTGTCACTTGCCACCAAAAGCATCTTGAGTGACTCACACTGAATAGTGAATAAATTTCAAATTACTTTGCATAACATAAAAGGATTTTCTTCATCTGTCCCTGTTTACCTGTCCAACCCCCTCTCCCTTTGTCTGGCGTGTCACACCCTTGCCATGCTGCGCAGATGCTCCATTTCTTCACATTCTCTCTGGTGGACAAGCGTCTCCTTGTCCACCTGGCAAAGTCTTTCTAATTCTTCAAGATTATTCTCAAGCTCCCCTTCTTTTCCATGCCTCCCTCTCCAGGTAGGACAGACCTTCTCTTCCTCATGACCCCTCCTCTCTTTCTCTCCCCTTTGCCTGCTTTTCCTTATGCCTCACCTCAGTTTCAGGACCAGTCTCACCCCATGCACTGAGATTTTTACATGGTTTCCCTCCCTCCTCAGCCGCCTTCTCTAGTTAGCTCTGAGCTCCTTGAGAGCAAAGACCACATCTTATTCAGTTCTCTTGCTCACAGGAGTTCATGACAGTGCCTGGCACATCATAGTCAATAAATACCCGTTGAAAGTGATTTATGTGAGGTAACTTGGATGAAAGCTGAGAGAAGCAGGAACGATATCCAGGCAAATCTGAGAGGCTAGAGACTGGAATGGTGGTGTGCGGTGTGAGTGTGTGTGCATGCACACATACTGGCTGCTGTCTGGGTTTCTCTGTTGAGGGATCCCATGAAAAGGTATCTGTGTGAAGGTACAAGTGTAAACAGGTGGGCTTGTGTGAGTGAAGTCTTCTGTGTAAGGGGAAAGGGAGTTTGTCTGTGTGACTGAGCAGTCTGTGAGACTCTTTGGAGTGGAATTCTGAGAGCTGAATCAGAAGTATGGAAGGAACATATGTAAATTTTTCAGATCACTCAAAATTTTGGTCAGGCTCAGATCTTTTCCCCCAGCTGTCTTTGCCATCTGTTAAGTCCTAGTTTCCAGCCCTCTAATTTTTTCATTTCCACTCACCCTGACCAAGTTTTCCACATCCTTTTCAAGGAACCTGAATTTAATGGGGAAAAATATTCTTAATAGCAAGCAGATTATCACTTATTATAGGTATAACCCCAGTGCTTAAAAAAATGTATGAGGAGTGAATGGGACCCATCTTGAGGACCTCCAACCACTGGATGATTTAAGATCAGGTGATCTAAGATGATGATTTTAAATTGTGGGTGCTTTTGCTTTTGTTGGTTTTGTCTTGGAGGAAGATGCTTGGTCCCATCAGAGCAACAAGGGACCAACACAGATTAGGGACCCAAGGGATCACCCTCACTGAAGCTGGTCTGGGGAACCCCTCTTCCATTCTGGGGGTAGTTTTTTTGTTTTTATGGGTAACATGGACCTCATTTTTCAGAACTTATGTACCAAGTGAAGTCTGAATAAGAGCAGAAAAGAAGCAAACCCAGCACTCCTCTTTATTCTTCAAGACCACCCCATGAAGTCCCATCCTACAAATAAAGAAACTGGGGTCTAGAGATGTTAAGTGACTGTCACAGTGGGGAATAACAGAGCTGGGATTTCACCTCCAGCCTGTCAGAGAGAGGGCCACACGGGGAGTCTCTGAGGAGAGCTGGGGACCATTTTGCTTTTAGTTTTGTTTCTTCAGCTCTCACATTAGTCCGGGAAATGCCCGCAGACCAGGAAATGTAGGTTTGAGACCAGGAGGAGATGCTCCAAGGTACCTGGAGGAGAAAACTGTGTTTCCTCAGAGGTGAGCCAGTGGCCAGACCACAGGGCCTAGTCACAAAACCCCTGGAATCAGTGCTGAGCTGTGTGCAGGAACGAACCTGGTTCAGTAACAGATGTTTGGATATTTGTTAGATGAACTAGTACACAAAAGGAACAGAGATAAGGTGGGAAACGTTTGACTAATTGCAGTTCACTCAAAAATACACCAGAGAAATGAAAAATTCTGCTGTATGGTTTTCCTGTGTTGAAGTTCCCAGTTTCAAGGTAGACCTGAACTTAAATTGGGTGTCCTTAAAGAGAAACAGACAAAAATGGTGACACTAGATTTAGATAAACATATGCTTAGCAGAATGACAAAAAAAAAAAAAAAAGACTTTGCTTACTATTTTTTTTCTTATTAAAGCTTCAACTAGAATTTTTAAAAAATAAGAACTGTGTCTCCTTGCTGCTCTCCACTGGTGGAGAAATAGTCCTAATTAAATTTCCCGTCTATACCACTTGAAATCCAAATCAAAAGTTATCTAAAAATTTTCCTGGATCTGGAAAGAGGTTAGGTTTCATTCATAAATGCTGAATTTTTTCAGCTGCTGTGCCAAATATGAATTGGCATAGAAAGTTACCCTGGTCTTCTTTCTTTAGAGAAAAAGACTTGGAAAGATCCAGTGTGTTTTTTTAAGGAGAGTGGTTGGTCTAGAGAGGCCATGGAAGGAATCCTGTCAGAATGTGAGTTTCCACCCTTATTTTACACCCTGATGCCATTCTTAGGCCCTTCACTAACTGCACCTCTAATATTCATTGTTCCAGATTTGAAAAGAAATCTCACACAACACAAAATTGGGAGGTGATGGGTTTTGTGTTTGAGAGCATTAATCCCTGCTTGGGTAAAAAGCTAACTAATTTAAAGAAACTGAACTAACTCACTTCTTTATGCATCACCTTTATTAGTTGCAACCCCAAGTTTTCCTTAAAACAGTAATATTTCACTTTTTCTACTTTATATCCATCGAAGACATCCCACCATACTGCATTATTACCCATATTCAATTAAGTACTGCATCTGTACACTTGGATTTTGTTAACATGGATAGAAACTATTAGATCATCTCATTGAGAAAAGATTTTCCTCTGACATCTTGTTGCACCTTGGTTTTCTTGACAAGAGTTTGAGTGAAGGACTATTTCAAAGGTTGATTCTTTTTCCTTTCACAACGCGACCTCGAAATGCCCACACATCCTGCAAATAATACCAAACACAATGAGTTTGTGGGAACTTGGATTTACCTACTCACCGTAAGACAAACATTTCTGGCATCTACAAATGGTTAAATAGGGGGGGGAAAAAGAGCCCTCCACAGTAGTCATAAGGTAGTAAATAAAAACCACATTCTGAGACTCCAATTAATTTACTTGCCAGCATCTAAAATTATGTTTCATAAGCCAGGACAGTGGAACAGTGAGTGCTCGCTCTGTCAGTTTTTCTTTTCTTGGTGTTTGTGTTGATTACAGGTGTTGGAAATGGCTGTTATGTTTGGTCACAATACAGTTTAGTACCCAAGCTCCTGCTGTCGTTGGTGATGTTTGCCTGCCCCATTCTGGGTGATCTTCTCCTGAAAATGATGTCCTAGGCTATTGAATTGGTTTTTTCTTCTTTGTTCCTAATAAGACAATTCAGACATTTTTGCTTATTTTTTAGCAAACAGCAAGGTATGATGGGAAGAACAGTTTCAGAATTGGACCTCGGAAATCCCTGTCACATACATAACTGAAGCCTATCTCTTAAACTTTCCCTTTTCTCATTAAGAGCGTGGTGCCGTCTCGACGGCTCCATTGAGTCTCGTGAAGAAAAGGGGTAGGAATGCGCTTTGTGCCTGCAAAGAACTCTGTAGCAGAAGTTAGTGTTGTTCTTCTAAGCAAACTCCATAAACCATAGCTAGGAGAGTCATGAACTTACTGATTTAGTACAACTCTGACAGACCTCAAACAGAATCTATACATTTTTTTTTCCTGCCTTAAAATTCTATGTGCTGGGTGGAAGCCCCAACTGGCGTAATACCTTGCCTTTGTAGGACATTTAAGTGCTGGACAATGGAAGAAGGCAAGACCTTCCAGAAGGTGCAAATGTCAGGTCAGAGCATCTTCAGATACAGGGATACATTCAGAGATTCTAGAAAGTAAAGGGGTTAAGATGGAGACTGTTGAGCTGGAAAGTTGTTTCAGAAGATAACACCTTGCCACTGGTGTGCGAGTCTCTTCAAAGTACTAAGAGGCCCTGAGTTATTATTACACTCAGTCTACTTGGGCGTCATGTCACCCCCAAAATAGATGATGCATTTATGATTATCTAAGGCACGCTTACCAAATAGGGTCAGCTTCTTGCTTCATGGCCTAAAATATAATCATCTACAGTGCAAATAAGTTTTATTTGCCTTGACTACTAACTTGTTATTGATCAGCAACAGCATGGAATGTTCACTAGTTAAAAACAAATAATCTACAGTGAGGTGTATTAATTAGGCAGGCATATGAAATGCTCTCTTACACCACTATGAGAACCATCAGTGATCTCCCATCTCTACTACATGCAGGCTTTCCTTCAACTCCCAATGCAAACTGACCCAAACACTTGCTTGAGAATTGCTTTCTTTGAGTCTTACTGGAATTCCACACACATACATATTCTCTTCTTCACAAAAAAATATTAAAAAGCAGAGACATTACTTTGCCAACAAAGGTCCATCTGGTCAAGGCTATGGTTTTTCCAGTGGTCATGTATAGATGTGAGAGTTGGACTGTGAAGAAAGCTGAGTGCCGAAAAATTGATGCTTTTGAACTGTGGTGTTAGAGAAGACTCTTGAGAGTCCCTTGGACTGCAAGGAGATCCAACCAGTCCATCCTAAAGGAGATCAGTCCTGGGTGTTCATTGGAAGGACTGTTGCTGAAGCTGAAACTCCAGTACTTTGGCCACCTCATCCGAAGAGTTGACTCATTGGAAAAGACCCTGATGCTGGGAGGGATTGGGGGCAGGAGGAGAAGGGGATGACAGAGGATGAGATGGCTGGATGGCATCACTGACTCGATGGGCATGAGTTTGAGTAAACTCCGGGAGTTTGTGATGGACAGGGAGGCCTGGCGTGCTGTGATTCATGGGTTCGCAAAGAGTCAGACATGACTGAGCGACTGAACTGAACTGAACTGAATGATTTGCAACCCAAACCTTTAACATCTGTGCATTCAGAAGGTCAGTTTGTCCTCCGTTTCCTCACCTGTGATTGTGCTATTTCATCTCATACCTATCTGTTTTGGAGCATGATGGCCTGCATACAACAGGACAGCCCTTAGACTTACAGAATCCAGGTCCCCCACACTAAGGAAACAAGTAGTACAAACAAGCCCCACTGTCGTTTCAGGATGTCTCAGCGATGTTTCTGAAACAAGCTATAAACCCAAGCACTTTATATTTTCAAACTGAACCAGGTAGGAAAAGTATTAAACATCTGAAGAAAAGAAAAAAACGAGATCTTTACCTTGTCATTTCATACAGACATACCTTCAGGCTGGTGGTTTTCTGTCCATAGACTTTACAGACTACCTCTTCCATTTCCTTTCCAACATTTTCCTGATTGGTGCCTTTCAGATCAATGTAGTGACAGTTGGCATCAGCAAAATGGCATGAAATTATCTGTGGAAAGTGAATGACTCATGTTAGAAAAAAAAAAAAAACACCTCATTAACACCATCAGTCAAGCAATGAGGCATCTTTCAGAAAGTTCTGTCACTGAGCATTTGATTTCTAGATTGAATGCTGTTCCCTTGTGTCTTAAATCAGTCTCTCAATAACTCAGCTGCTTTTTTTCCCCAGCTAAAGGCTAACTGAGAAATTGTAAGACATTTTTAACTGTGTAATTTATTATCCAAAGGTATATACGGGGCAGGGAACAGAATTATGTAAGGAAGAAGTCTAACTTTTTAGCATTTGATTTTTGTAATGAGTGAATATTGCCACGTGCTACTAAGGAGTGTATTGCAGGATTTCTCACCAT
Source organism: Muntiacus reevesi (assembly GCF_963930625.1). Classification (NCBI taxonomy): domain Eukaryota; kingdom Metazoa; phylum Chordata; class Mammalia; order Artiodactyla; family Cervidae; genus Muntiacus; species Muntiacus reevesi. The sequence continues at coordinate 27,346,626 of NC_089250.1, forward strand.
CTCAGTTACAGAAGTTAGTGAAGTTTGTAATGAGTTGTAATGAGGTATTTCCATGGCCACAGATAATGGAGCAAGAAAAACTGAAAAGACCCTGCAAGGGAAAATAACACGTAGACACCCCTCTCCAGTCCAAAGCACAGTTCCAGTCTGATAGCATTCACATAAAATACTCATCTCGTTTCCTTTTGAAGGTAAGATGGAAGTTATTTGGTTCTCCCCAGTCTCGAAGGACTTATAAACAGATCTAACTTGCAAGGTGATAGTTAAAACTCACCTTCCTTGTCACAAGTTAGTTATCTTAGGGTGACTGCACCCATCAGAAGATCTTCCTACAAATTTCTAGACAGTTGAGTCATGACCTTTATTTCCTATGGAAACCCTCGTGCTATGCTAAGCTGTTTTGTAGCCTGAAGCAAAAGGGAAGAAATGTACACTCCTACCTGCAGGCTTTTATGTATTTTTTAATGCTTAGCATTTTCCCAAACCTTAAAGCAGTTAAAAATATTGAAAAATTACAAAGTTAATATATTAAAACACACTATTTCCAGCATAGTGCCTGTACCTCCCCATTTGCACTGTTCTGAGTGTCATGGTAGTGGAAGTTCTAATCTTGTTTATTTTGAGATCATGCTCGTTGTGAAATTTTTTGTTTTCTGCATTGAGTCTTATTTGCAGCACGTGGGATCTTCATCGCAGTGCCCAGCCTCTCTAGTTGTAGCACAAGGGGTTAGTTGTTCTTAGGCATGTCAGATCTTAGGTCCCCAACTAGGGACTGAACCAACTTCCCCCAAATTGCAAGGTGAATTTGTAACCACTGGATCACCAGGTAAGTGCCTCACCATGGACTTTTTGGAACTAATGTTGCTTTATTTTAAATAAGACATTAAGATATTATTTAATTGGATCTCTGAGTTTCTGTTAGCCTCCAAGAGAACTGCCTTCTTGCCTCACGCTCATGTCAGTCCTGTTGAGCCTGGTGGATATCTGAATGAATGGAGGATGAAATCTGACAACTAACCCTCAGCCACAGGGAGACAAGAGGGCTGTTGCGATAAACTGGAAAGCTTCACTCAGCCGCAAAGAAGACACTAATATTTAGTATCAACAGCCATGTCATCCTAGGGAAATGTGAGCCCAGTGCATCATCAAGCTGATGAATTTTAGAGAAGCAAGAAATCTGGGAATTTATGAGAAATTCTGTCAGTTTTTAATGTAAGCACTGATCTCATAAAGCTGAAAACACTCTGAGGCTAAGGACTGAAAAATATGGCCATATCTGATTTCCTGGTGGCCAATTCACACCTTCCTTTCCAATCAATAATATTTTAACCAATAGCAATAATATTACGGACGTTCCCCATCTATGAGCTGTATATTTTCCAAATGTTATTATTTGGTATGTATGTCTGCCTTTGTCTTTTCCTCTGAAAACATGCTGTCAGTTGCCAAGTTACTAAGCTCTCTGTCTGGAGCAGTTCCAAGAATGTCCACTAGTGATGGCATCCTAAGGTCATCTGGCTTCTTACTGCTGTAAGCAACAAAGGACGAGGGAGACAAAAATATTTCCTGGAAAATGCACCAGACTAAAGGGCAGCTGAGTTAAAAGTTACAAATCCTGTAACTTTTCATGTATTGGGATACATTTCTTCCTCATGCATTCATCTTCAAACAGTGCTATGATGTGAACGTGTACCTTCCGGAATCCTTGACTTTTGTTCCGACCGGATCCATGGATGAGCAAAGGGTGAAAGAAAACGGTGTCTCCCTTCTCCATCACCAAGTGCACCCGGGCGTTGTTTTTGTCATAGTCCTGGATCCCGTGGAACATGATGTTGACTCCTCCCTAAAAACACGAGAGAAGCTAAGTCCAAAAGTGACGAAGCCAGGAATTAAAATTCTTATCAATGATTCATCACGGAAAACAAAGCTCCTCTAAGTTCTTACAAGAGAAAGAGACAAATTAGATTTTTAAAAAATTATTTACACCAAAGTTTCTCAGTTTACTGGTTTTAGAAAGCCATGAGTTGTTAAAATCAGAGATTATTTTAGACTGGATGAAAAATTGGAATTTCTACCTACTGTTCATTACTGAATGATAACTGAAGACCCAGATCAGCTTTGCATTTTGTGGAAATGTAGGAGATCACCTTCCCTGGTAAGCCCATATTCATTCTTTCCCAGCATACTCTTCTCCTCACCTGGAACTTGCATCAGCCATTCCTCTATTGCTCAGAAGTATCTCTTGAGAAGCTAACTCAGAGAGAGGCTCCTCTCCCCAAGTAAGAGAGAGAAAGTACTCAGTATTTCTGAGCTCAAAACCCACTCATGTTACATCCAGAGTAAAGAAAATAAATTAAAATGTTACATTTTAAATTATTTCAACCCCTGTTTTCACTGCACACAAAGAAAAAAAAAAAACCCACAACTTTGTTTTCAAACTATTTTCAAAGTTAATTATTGCATTAGCTAATGGTTATATCTTTTATGAAAAAACCTAAAATGAGAAGCTTGCAAGCCTTTTTGGGTCTTGGGCAGTCTCCTATTTCCTTTCCTAAGACTATCCCAAACCCATATTCCTTTGGGGGAATGACTACTTCCTGACTGTACTGTGGTGAGTCTTTGCCTCATGCCCAGAGTGGATATTTGAGCAAGATAACACCATCTAATCTCCCATTGCAGCACTTAGCACTAAGCCCTGAAACGTGTGTGTGTGTGTGTGTGTGTGTGTGTGTGTGTTTGCTGAGTGGTTTGTCTGAACTTAGTCCCTAACCAGGGACTGAACCCACGCATTTCACAGTGAAAGCTTGGATTCCTAAGCACTAAACTACCAGGGAAGTCCCAATATTCTTAATATCCTGCAGAACCATGTGCATTCTATCTGCCTTAACAAAAGGTGCTCTTCCATCCTGACCATCATTATGGGATTTTGAGACCTTATTGCCTTACATCTAAAACACAAATTAAGAGTCTGCTCTCTTGTTTCTCTGCCTCTGGACTCCTACAGCTGCAATACATATACTGTGCCAGACCACAAGGTTATTGTCCTTGAAAAAATGATTTGATCGCCTCAATCATGGGCCCCAGAGCATTGACTGGCTAAATTGATAAACCGTGGAACAGCCTGGTAATGGAATACTGCTCAGTTCTCCCCAGAACCTGTCTCTGCTGGTCTCTCCAGGTGGAAGCAGATGATCCTCTTCTTCACTGAGAGAGCAACCAGTCAGTGTGTAAGATTCACTTGGTATACACATCTGATGTTACAGTGTTTGTGTCTTATGTCTTCTGTTAGGCTTTATAATCTCAGATCTTTTATAACATCAACAAAGTCCACCACTTTGGTTGGCCTTCAAGCACTTGTTGAAAGAACGGAGGTAATCATTTTATCTGACATCCTGGAATTTTCCCTGATCCTCATTTTACATCCCAGAACAATGTTTCTCTAAGAAAGGAAATGTCATCTTACTGGTAAAGCTCCTCATGTGTGTGTGAGTGCTGAGTCACTTCAGTCATGTCCGACTCTTTGCAACCCTATAGGTCGTAGTCTGCTAAGCTCCTCTGTCCATGGGATTCTCCAGGCAAGAATACGAGTACTGGTATGAAATCAAAACAATCAAATCTGATCAAAACTCAGCCATCTAGCAGACTTACCTCCCACTGGGGATAATCATGGGGTTTCAAGGGGCCTTTGTGTGTCCCCGGCAGCACAGCCAGACAGCCGTTGTTCCGGTCAATGTGCTCCATGGCTGTCCAGGCACAAACGATGCTATTGCTGGGCCTGAACGGGAAATAGTGCAGATCCTGGTGCAAGGGATGACGGGATGTCTTCTTGCCTGAAACAGAATCTGTTGCTAAATAAACTCAAGTCTCAGAATTCTTCTCTGCCTAAAAAACCAAAACAGTGACCTATCCTTGCAAAAACCAAATGAGACAATGCTGAAGAAAACCAGCCTGTAGAAATAAGCACCAAATTAGAAGACTGAATCAGCACAATGACTCGATCCTCTAATTCTTTCTGGATTTCTGGTAGCTGAGGACTACTTACACTGTTTTCTAGCAATCTGTACATATGTTGTGCTTTATACCTTCCCAGCTCTGGTTTGGGCATAGAGCTTAGTATATACCCAAAACAGATTGACTAATTAAAGAGAGTGGTCATATCTGAGATCCTGTGATAGCCTTCTAAGTGACTGATATAAAAAAATGATTCATTAATTAACTAAATAAATAAATAGAAGGACTCCCCCAAATGGGAATTGGAATGGTTCTAGCAAGCTAGAACCATTTGCTGTACAATCACTGTGGAGAACCAGAGATACTATGTCCACATTCACAGTCTCCCCTAGGATTGCCTTCTGAATGTGGTTCCCCAGGCCACATGATCTCTTCACACAGGACACCCAGGGAGGGAAAGGCCTGCTGATGTTAGGCTACAGGCTTAGCACATAAACCTCTCTTGGAGAGGACAGAGACAAATTAGAACCGTATCAAAGATCTCTAAGATCCTACCACTGATACAGCTGAATTTCTCAGTGTGGCCCAAGAGCCATCTGCATTAGCATCTCTGAGTATGGTTAATAAAATGCAGATTCCTAGGTTCTATTTTCTGAATCAGTCTCTCTAGGAGGGAGGGCTTAGAAGCTAGATTTTATCAAGCACAGGGAATTTTAAAAATAGCTATGGAATGTGATATATAAGTTCAGTTTTAAATTTGTTAGTAATAATACTTTCTTCAGATCAAGAAGGCAAAGTCCACACTCTCATGCATGGGTAAGAGTGGGTAACAAAGCTTAGCGATGTTGAATATTAAGGGATAGAGTGACAGTTGTGTTTTATTAAACTGCATCTTCTAGAAGCCATTTGTCTATAGTTCCAGCAATAACCCTACAGTTAACATCGACATCACTATTATACTTCAGTGTTGTTATGATGTAAGCTATATTATGACTTAAAGTACATACATTCATTTATGCAAAGTTTAGCAGTTGTGCCTTTGCTATTTGTTAGACTATAACCTTACTTTAATTAAACATTTTCTTTTTTTGTTTGCTTATATTATTTTGTTTTTGCTTTCCTTTTAAAAATAAGAACTCTTACCAGAATCTGGAGGTTTGTTTATCAGCATTGTATGCATGGCCATAATATTGGGTCCAGTGAAGCACTCCACATATTTCAGAATCTAAGGGAAAAGGAGGAAAAAAGTTCATGGCAAGTCAGATGCACAAGCATGAAGCACAAAGTACATCTATCTATACTAGAATCCATTTGGCAGTCATTTAAATCAGTCAATATTTCACAACCTTGCAAATAAACCATGGAAAGGTCAGCAACTGGAAATCATTGGAAATTTACAACACACTGAATTAAACAGGCTTTTTGGAACTAGCTAGAAACATAAGTGCTTCTTCTACAAGAGACTTGCACTTCTGTGAAATACCACATGCAAAAGGCAGTAATACCCTTCTTTGCACTAAACTGTTGGCCATTGCCCGGTGAGAAGGCAGCTTGTTTTTCCTTCACAGAGATTCTTGTAAGAGGGACCCAGAAAGGTCCCAACAGGTTTGCAGCTGTCATGAATCACCATGAGGGAAGGAGAACAGGCACTCAGAGGGTGCTTCACAATCAACGTGGTCATTAATTCAACAACTCTTTCCTGAGTCTCTGAACCAGGCAGAGTGACAGCAACTGGGGACACAACAGTGAACAAAATAACCAGGTTGCTGCCTTCATTGAGTTTATACACTGGTGGGAAGAAAGATGTTAAACATGTAATAACATGGGCCGCTGAGATTGAAGCCCAGCTATGAGGAATAAGCTGCAGTGGGAGCATCAGACCCCCTAGAAAGGACTCTACATTGCATGCCTCCACCTGCTAGGGGCTTTCTGTCTACATTATCTTGGTGAAGCCTCACAAGAATCCCTGAAAATTAATGCCTTTATCCACTAATAAATCCTTTGAAATGAAAACCCCCAAGAATAACATGCCCAATAACATGCCCAAGTTGGCAGAACCAGTTAAATGAAAAAGGTGATATTCAAACTCTAATTCTGCCTGACTCCAAAGGGGAAAAAAAAAAAAACACATTTTACAGCTTTCTCACTGTTTGATCTCTTGTATGTAAGGAATATAGGGAATTTGAGTATGAGACACTTGAAATGTTACAAAATTCCCAAGAGTCAGGTCTAATGCTTGTTTTTTAAATAAGGCATTTGTTTTGTCATTTTGGGGATATATTAAAAAGTGACAAAAAGCTGCTATTTCTTTTTTTAAAATTTTGATTGGGGTATAGTTGATTTATAATGTGTTAGTTTCAGGTATACAGAAAAGTGAATCTGTTATACCCACTCTTTTTAAGATTCTTTTCCCATATAAGTCATTACAAACTATTGAGTAGAGTTCCCTGTACCATATGGTAGTCGTTACTAGTTGTGTTTTTTATAAGCAGTTTATATATGTGTCAATCCCAATCTTCTAATCTACCCTTCCTAGACTGTTATTTCCTAAACCATCATCATTCAGAAGCCATCCTCAGCTTTTCTGTCCTGCTATGCAGAACTTCCCAAGTACATTAAGTCTTTATTCTCCCTAAGTCTTATCTGAGTCTTATTCTGATTAGTAATGTTCTTGAAATCTGGTGCTGGTTCATTTTTCCAGTACAGATTAAAATAAATACCTAGCTATTAGAAGAATGTCTACCTCCTAAAAATCATTGGACGAACCACCAGACACATGGTTCCCAAGTTACAGAGGTAGGAACATCCCAATAGAGCTTCATCTACCACACGTTGCCTATGATTTCCTGCCATTTATCCTGATCCACTCACATAGCCTCCATTTCTGTAACAGGACTTGAGGTTGGGAAAGATGTATGGCTGGGAGGGGCCACTTCCCCTTCCATTCCCAACCCAAGGGGCCAGACCTCCCAGGTGGCTCAGCTGTGCAGTCTGTCTTCATGAATCAGACTTTCTAACAGCACTTGGGGTTATAAGTTCTAGTAAGTACTTTGTGCAAAATGTCCTTTAAAACCATATAAATAAATGGTTGTTTATTATTTACAGTCATGAACTGTAGTACATATATGCAATGGAATACTATGCAATAGATTATGAAATACAAAGTAGATCCATAGATACCAATAGGGAAAGACATCTCATATGTATGTACTACCAGTGGAAAAAACAAGACAAGGTGACAAACAGGATGTTCCCTGTTACAAAAAAGGGTGGAGTTATACAAATATGCTTGATTATATGTGAAACAATTCTAGATGAATACATAAAACTGAACAGTGAGTGGTGCTGGGGGTCAGAGAATCTGCTTTTCATTTCCTATCCTTCCATGGTATTTGGATATTTTTTCAAATATGAACTATTCTTAAAGAATAATTTTTTTTAAAACTAGCTTAAATTTAAAAACAAACTGACACTTCTACTGACCAGATTCATAAAACAAATTGAAAAATATACAATGTACAATAAGTAAATCTCAACACTTTGATCCCTGTGGACATGGCTGTATGGAGTATGAGAAAGGCTTTCTACTCTACCACAGAATTCCTGCTTTTCTTCAAAAACAGTAAAATTATGAGCAGGATTTCTCAGTCTTGGAACTACTGGCATTTTTGGCTGCATAATGCTTTGAGTGAGGAAGGAGCTATTCTGTACATGATAGCATCCCTGGAACCTGCAGCAGCATCCAGACCTCTAAACATGAGAAGCCATCATCCCTCCTGCCTGCCAACCAAAGATGTCTCCAGACAGTGCTGAATGTCTGCCTCTGATTGGGAATCACTGCTTTAGGTCTCCAGTATGAAGGGGAAAGATAACATTAAAAAAACAAGAAAAAATAGAAGATTTCAGAGGCAGGCATGCAGATGGGCTATTAGCTTAAAGAGAAAGAAAGCACAGGAAGATCTTGAACCTCAGGGAGGGTGCAGTATCTGAAGAGTTCCTCATCTTCTTGGAAATCCTGGACCTTGGAAATCATTTTCTCACTTGGCACATATTCTGATTTTGGGATGGTGACATCTCTCATCACCAACAATCCGAATGGTTTCACCTCCTCTCTGCAGATTCTTTCAAACTCATTCCTAGAAAATTCATTGGTAAATGATGTCAGTACCGAAGGTGCTAAGCATCTGCCTGGCCTTCCCCTTGTTCTGTGGAAAGACTCGAAGACTTGGGAGTGGTTTCTCTGCACTAAGTGATCCTCAATCCTATGTCAAATAGTTCTGATGACAGGAAGGATTAAATGGCCAACTCAGAAGTGCCTGCCTCCTAACTGTGGAGTTGAAAATCGCCACCAGAATTAGAATATTCCTTAGCTTAGTGGACCAGTGGGGAAATATTTGTGATTTGGTTTCATCAGAACAAAACAGCAAACACTTCCCTAGCATCACCATGCACCAGGCCCTGTTCAAAGAACTCTGTATCCACTTTACCTGTTTAGTCCTAAAAACCATTCTAGGACATAAGTACTGTTAATTTTCCCCATTCTGCAGATATAGAAACAGGCATGGAAAAGTTAAGGAAATTGCCCTACACCTACAACATTACCTGAAGAGGCTGAGATTAAAGCCACTCTGGCTCAAACCCAGGTTCTAACAAGCCACTTCCTAACAAACCTGATCCCTGAAAAATATCTGAACACTTACAAGGTAATCCTACCCATAGTCCCACTGCACACACTGAATACACATTCCTCTTATATAATAAAGTGTTGGTTAGCACCTAAAACGTTGAATATCAGCATCAGACACCAAATTTTTAATGATAAGAAATCCATTTTCTTCATAGAATTTTCTCTGTTCTAGGCTTAGAACATTATTCTCCCGAGTATACCTAAAGGAGGAAAAAAAGTCTCAAATAAATCCAGTTTAAAAATCATAACCTAACATTATGTATCAAGAACCTGAGAAATGTTTGTAATCTTCCACCAAGTATTTCTAAGACTTTAAGGAAATAATCTGAATTTTTTTTAAGTTTTAAATCTAAAGCAGTAATTACTGTCACTAAGAAATAGAATAATTAACTGATTGTATCATATCCATTCATGTGATATGACAATGTTAAAAATGAAGAACATAGTTATTAAATTAAGGACATTGCTTATTAAATTAAGATTTGATGACAGTGATGTAAAACCAAGACACTATTTGTTTCAAAAAAAAACTATAGAGAAATACAGGAAAAATATTTAACAGTGACTTCCTTAATAGAATGGCATTATAGATGATTTTTTTTAATTCCTCCTATTTCTCTGATTTTAAAATTTGTTCTGTAATGAATACATATGGTTTATCAAACAGGAAACAAATTTAATACATTTTGTGTTTTTAATTGTTTGGTTCATGCATTCACAGAAGAAATCAAACAAAAATCTAAATAAGTGTATAGAACACACACAAACTCAAATCACCCTGTCCCTTCCTCTGGTTTGGAATTGCGACTCTATGAGAATAGTCCATGGAGATCAATGTCTTCCACTTCAAAGGTGACTTCAGGATAAACCAGTGATGCTAACTGAGACATCAGGGTGACCAAACAACAGGATAATTTAAATGAGATTTACCATGCCTGAATTTTACAAAATAAGCTTATGCACTTTCTAACATTTTTACTTCTTTCTAAAATTTAAAATACATATAGGAAAAGTCTTTGTCTTCAAAAATTTCCAATTAGAAAAAGTCCTGGATTGGAGGACTTGTATAATAAATTCTCATCATGCAACCTGTGTTTTATATCCTAGTTACCATGGAGGGGGGGAACCTTTATATACATTGTATGGTTAAGAATTAAAATTATATCTACTTACTGGAATTGTTGAGGCTGGAAACTGGCTGGGGAACCAGTCCTTGAAGTGGGGTGAGCTATCTAGGATGTGATTTAAGGCAAATCAAATGAAGTCTAGGCATCAACCTATCTAGTATCAACCCACCCTGGATTGATTTTCACAAGGGAAGACCAGCCCTACACAGTCATCAAGCACACTGACTATACACATACACTTCAATGCACTGCTCCTTAGATCGTTTCATTTCACAATAGCCTAAGGAGGTGCCTGGAAGCCAAGAGCTGTATTATTCCAACTGCATAGAGCAGAAACCCTTGGCTGGGTTCAGGGTTCACTTACAGGTCCAAGGTCACCCAGCTGAAAACAACTGAGCTGAGACTTGACCGACACTGTATTCATATTTTCCTTCTATATTATTCCCCCTGAGTATTTCTTCCACCAAACTACTGAGTGAATAAAAATGCAAAGACTCTATTCTAGAAATAAAGAGAAATGTGCTGTTCGGAAGAGGTATTTAGCTTAGTGGGAGCCTAGTCCAAAACATTAGAAACAGTTTGGCTGGTCATTTAAAAAAAAAAAAAAAAAAAAGTATGGAAGATGTTTGCCAACCCTGGTTCAAGACTAAAGGCTATATTGCTTTAGTGGAGTGCCTCTCTGTAAAGCACTGGATTCTCAGATGAAGTGGGTATGGTGGGTGTCAGATTCTCCTGGAGAACTTTTTCAAACCCCTACTAGAGTTCAAGCTCCAAAATTCTTCCCCCAGTAAAAAATCACTGTGGTAGGACTGGATTGTATCTTTCAGTTGTATTGAGGTTGGAAAATACTTGGAGAACTAGTGGGGTAAAGAAACACTAGTGTCCTTAGATGTAAGATCTGCAGTGATATAGCCTTTCACAGGCCTCTGAATTACCTATGGTTTCTCAAAAGAAAAAAAAAAGGTCCATAAAATAAACAATGACTCCAAGAAAAATATAATTCGCATACTAGAGTATCATTTTAAATATCTTAAAGAACTAAAAAGTTCCTTCTAGTTTTCTTTTCTATGTAGTTATCACAGATGATTGTCTTAGTATTGGGGGGTTTTTTCTTCTCATTTTTTCCATTGTTTCTTTTGCTGAAAGAGTTATTTTCAGAATGTCACTTCTTATAAACATGCTTTTTGAATGCTGTCTGTATGTAACTAGAGACAATATAATAATCAAGGAGATGAAAATTCCCTGGCATCCCAGTGGTTAGGACTCAGCACTCTCTCTCTGGAGGGCCCTGGTTCACTTAGCTGTTTGGGGAACTAAGATCCCACAGGCATCACAGTGTGGAAAAATAAGTCAAGGAGGAGGCAGGCCAGGAGTCAGAATTACTAGCTGTGGTCTGTTTTCCCCGAGGGAGAGAGTTAACTTCTTTGTCAGATGTTCTCAGCAAACTGTGGCTGCCAGGACAGTCCAGACATCAGTCTTCCAGTTCTTTTCTCCTCTCTCCTACTCCTGCATTATGGTTTTTATTTTTGTTGTGGTTGTTCTTGGAGAATATTTTTAATACGTGTCAATGTTTACAAAGCTAATAATTATTTACCATGTTTCCTATATGTTAGTAAACCTGGAAAAAAATGGAGGCAAAAATCTGTACCATACTGCATGGTCCTAACTGTGTAATTATGCAATTATGTAAATACATGGAAATAAACATGCCAAACTGTTTGCAAATAATGACCTGTAAGAAGTGCAGTTATGGGTGATATTGATTTTCTTATTTGTGTTTATCTGCATTTAAAAACTACACTGTAGGACATCCCTGGCGGTCCAGGGGTTAAGACTGCGTTCCAGTGCAGGGGGTGTGGGTGGGATCCCTTGTCTCAGAGCTAAGAGCCCACCTGCCTCACCGCCAAAAATCCAAAACATCAAAAAGAAGCAGTATTGTCACAAATTCAACAAAGACTTTAGAAATTGTCCACATCCAAAAAACCTTTATCAAACTAGACTGTGATACTTTATAAAAACTAGACTGTGATACTTCAAAAATCATTCCTTATTTCAGAATCCACCTCTCTTAAAATGAATTAAGGTTAGGAAGAAACTGCCACAAAATTTCTAGTAGTTTGTTTAAGCCTAAACCACATCCTTATTCCCTGAAACACCAGGGGGAGCTGTCCAGTACTCAGAGACACTCACCACTTCTGGATCCACAAATTTAAATGTATTCAAATGAAAACTTCAGTGCCTTAACTGAACTAGTCATATTTCAGGTGTTCATAGCCACATGTGGCTACCATATTGGACAGTGCTGGCACAGAACATTTCCACCATCATAGGAGCTTGTATTGGTGCTGTTCTAGGAAACAGATATGGAAAAAACCAACTCTGACCTCCATACTATTAAAGCTAAGTCCAGTATGATCAGAATATTAAATTTAAGGTACTCCCTGGCAGTCCAGTGGTTAGGGCGTAGTGCTTCCACTGCAGCAGACATGGGTTCAATCATTGGATGGGGAACTAAGATCCCACATGTCATGCAGCTAGGGCTCCCCCCCAAAAAAAAGAAAAACCCACACAATTAAAATTTGAAAGTGGTAACAACCTGACCCAGAAACCTTAATCTAGTTCCAATTATATCTGGTCCCAGTATATTTGTGGTTTTCACAACTGAACTTGTATCAGAACCAAGCGAAACTAGTTTGCTGGTCCCATGGCCCTGTATGTTGATACCACAGGTCTGAGAAGAGCCTGAGGTCCTTCATTTCTACCAAGTACCCAGGTGGTGCCGATGCTGCTGGCCTTGGGACCACGCTTTGACAGCCACTATGTGCCTTAAATGACTTTTATCAGGAGTTTTAACCTCTAACCTCAATTGTTTTCTCACGTGTAAAATGAGATGATAGCGTCACCTGTGCTGTGCCTAGTTGCTCAGTTGTGTCTGACTCTTTGACACCCCATGGACTGTAGCTCACCAGGCTCATCGGTCCGTGGGGATTCTTCAGGCAAGAGTACTGGGATGGATTGCCAATCTTCCTCCAGGGGATCTTCCCAACCCAGGAATCGACCCCAGTTCTCCTGCATTGCAGGTGGATTCTTTACCTTCTGAGCCACCAGGGAAACCACAGTCACCTAAGTTCCCTTTATCAGTTTGTGGATGGGATTTTAAATTTACAGTGGTTTTGATTGGAACTCATCTGGAAGAACAACAGTGAAATTAAAAGGAACAGCCACTAGAATCGACTTTAAGAAAAATTTCAGGATCCTGAATACAGCAGAGCAGAGGCTAATCAGGTCACTTAAAGAAAAAGCAAACAATCAAATCCCAGCCCGTGTTGGCGCCCTGAATGAGATCACTGAACACGCAAAACCAATTCTGTAAAGCAAGTTGATTTCTGAGTCCCACAGTGACCTCTCTCTGGATCCAACACCGGTGGCTCACAGATTGACTTGGGGTTAATTTCAGAAGGCCTGACTAGGAGCGGACACAGGACACCCAGCCCTTCTCCAGGAAACAGTGTAAGCTTCACCGGGCTCGCCTGGAGAAGGAAGAGCTGGGGGGCAGCTCCAGCCCGAGAGGACCCCTCTGCTCCTCCAGGTGGCTCTGCACCCCTGGCTATGGTCTCTGTCTCTAGGCAGCCCCACGATCAGGCATGGTCAAATAGAGAAAGTGATAGGGCAGCAGAGAGTCGGCCTGCTTGGACTTCCAACCGTCCCCTCCCAAAGTCGGGAACAGAGGCCCTGAGAGGGTCCGGAAGGCTGCAGCGATGCCAACTCCGACACCAAGTCACTGGAGCCAGCAGTCCCAGACCCACCAGGCAGACAAGTCCCCTCTTGGGCCTTGGGGGATGCACCTGTCCTCGCCCCCCAGCGCCTGGAAGAGATGTGACCATCACAAGGACAGGTGGTAGGAGCCAGGAGCCAGGAAAAGTCAGCCGGGAGGTTGTATGATGCACCCTGAAACCCACCACTTTCCCAGCTCGAACGCCGTGCTCCCAAAGGATACAATGGTCCCGGTCAAGCAGCCATCGAGGTGGCACAGCAGGATGCGCAGGCGGGAGGAGGTGCGGTTCTGGTCCATGGCCTCTCGGGGAACACCTGGCCCCTGGAGGTAGGTTGTTTTTAACTCTGCTACCGGCCCCGCCTCCACGTGGCTCCTGCTCAGCCAAGGCCTTGGGGCTAAAGAAGCTGCCACCTCACAAGTCAGCCAAGGCACGTCAGTTTGTTCTAGAAGATCCTGAAGACCATATCTGTCACACAGAGCAGGAAACTAGTCCCCAGGAGCTCAGTCACTGGGTTAGGATCCCCCAGGAAGAAAGCATGCCAGAACATAACTCATGCTCAGCTACATATTTCTATTTGTTTTATTCATGAGAATCCTTCTACTAAGCTGCTGAAGGAATGAAAATTCTAAGAAGTAACGTGTGCTTTCCAGAAGAGATGTTCAATTTACTGGAAATTCAGTCTGAATTACTAGAAAGTTTGGTCATTTAAAAAAAAAAAAAAAGGTGTACAACATAAATGATTCTATGAAATGCTCTAGTATAATTTTGGGAGTAGCCTCTCAGCATGCCAGATCTTAGTTTGGTGACCACGGATTGAACCCGTACAGTGGAAGCGGGGGAGCCCTAAACACTAGACAGCCCTGGAATTCCCTAATTTGAAATTTAGGGAAGAGCTTGAATTTTTTTTTTTAATTCATTGAGTCTGGGGATGAGTATACTTGAAACCAGCACCACCGTCAAAGACAGTTTCCTTCCACAGTTCTTCATCTCATTATTTTGTGTGTGTGTGTGTTGGGGTGTGTTAAGAACACAACATAAGATCTACCTTCTCAGCAAATGTTAAGTATAGAATGAAGCATTGGTAGTTCCATTGTTAATCCCACGTTTACCTTGCACGACTGAAACTTTGTACCAGTGAACCCACCTCTCCAATTCTCCATCTCCTGGTAACCATCATTCTCTGTGCTTCTATGGGGCTGACTTTTTTTTTTTTTTTTTTTTTTTTTGAGGCTGACTCTTTTAGATTCCACATACAAAGAGTATCATGTAGTATTTATCCTTCTGTGCTTAGCTTATTTCATTTAGCCTAATACTTTCAGGGTATATCCACATTGTCACAAATGGCAGGATTTTCTTTTTTATTAGAGCTGAACAGCAATTTCATTGTATTAATATGTATATACCCTGTCTTCTTTACCCAGTATCCATCAGTGGAAACTTAGTTTCTTTCTACATCTTGGCTATTATCATAATGCTGCAGTGAACATGGAGGTGTAGGTTATTTCTTCAAGATCTTGATTTCAATTCATTTAGATAAATCCCTAGAACTGGGATTGCTGGATCATATGTTAGTTCTGTTTTTAATTTTTTGAGGTACCTTTATAGTGTTTTCCATAGTGGCTGTAAAAACTAGAAATTCTTTCTAGAAGATCTCTTTTATTGTTTTTAAATTTATTTATTTTTTAATTGAAGGATGAATGCTCTTCAGAATGGTGTTGGTTTCTGCTAAACATCAGCATGAATCAGCCATAGGTACACATATGTCCCCTTGTACTTGATTTCTTCTTATTGCTGAATCCTTAATCCTGTTGTACAGATATACCACGTTTATTTATCCATTCATTGGTTGATGGACATTTGAGTAGTTTCTACCTTTTGCTATTTTAAATAATACTGCTATGAACATTCTTGTGCACGTTTTTGTGTGGGCCTGTTTTCATTTCTGTTGGGTAGATACCTAGATGTAGATTTGGGGGATCATACAGTAACTCCATGTTTAACTCCTGAGCAACTTTCACTTTATAGCTGAAGTGTTCACTTGCATGTCTGTCTCCTTCAGTACTCTGAGGTCTCTTGAAGAAGTTTCTACTTTGTTCATCCCTGAGATGGTCTCTGCCACCAAACTGATGCTTCATAAATGTCTCAATAAACATTAATCAATAAAATTACTCTAGCATAGGGCATTAAAAGGAAACATTTCTGAGCTCATTTCAATGGGCTGTTCATAAGAAGGTACCCACACAGGGATCTGAAATTTCCAAGTTTATGTATCTCTGGGTTCAGGGTCTTTCTGAAGCAGCAGACATGAATTCTGTGGTATGTTTGTGGTTGTCTTAGAGGGCACCCAAGATGGCCTTAATGTTCCCCTCAGTTTTAATGAACTTTAGACAAACTTCTTTTTGATTATAAGCCCCTGACATCCCTTTTTAAAAGAATATTTAATTTAGAAAACATGCACTTTTAATTCTTACTCTTCAGCTTTGAAATGTATGCATATCCTCTAACCTCTTCCCAGATATCCAAGCCAGGAAGACTTTCTTCAGGACCAGGGAATCATGTTTTTAAAATGAAAACCCCAAAAGAAATGACGTTTTCACCCTCCGTGGGAGGTTAAGCACTTGACTTTAGCAGGCACTTAATTCCAATCGTGACAGCCAGTTAGCACACTCAGGTGGCCTACAATTCCCCATATGCATGCCTGTGTGCTAGGTCACTTCAGTTGTGTCCGACTCTTTGCAACCCTATGGACTGTAGCCCACCAGGCTCCTGATAGAGCCATGGAATTCAGCCATGGAATTCTCCAGGCAAGAATACTGGAGTGGTAGCCATTCCTTTCTCCAGGTAATCTTCCTGACCCAGGGATTGAACCCAGGTCTCCTGCGTTGCAGGCAGATTCTTTATTGTCTGAGCCACCAGAAGTGATTGGCCTAACTCCCTGCTTGGGACTGACTTGAACAGCCATGGAGTTTAGGCAGGGGTGTGTTATACATAGGTAGGTGGGGCTCCACTAGGGTGCCCCTTTCTAAGTCTTTCCAAGAGAGGAGACACCTAAAAATACCTAAATGATGTTAAATATGGTCTTTTAATGCATTATTCCAATGACACAGTAGCAAGAACTGAAGAGCCCGACACTGTTCATTTCAGTTCAGTCACTCAGTCATGTCTGACTCTTTGCCACCCCATGGACTGCAGCAAGCTAGGCCTCCCTGTCCATCACCAACTCCCGGAGCTTGCTCAAACTCATGTCCATTGAGTCGGTGATGCCGTCCAACCATCTCATCCTCTGTCGTCCACTTCTCCCGCCTTCAATCTTTCCCAGCATCAGGGTCTTTTTCAGTGAATCAGTTCTTCACATCAGGTGGCCAAAGTATTGGAGTTTCAGCTTCAGAATCATCCTTCCAATGAATATTCAGGGCTAATTTCCTTTAGGATGGACTGGTTGTATCTCCTTGCTGTCCAAAGGACTCTCAAGAGTCTTCAACACCACAGTTCAAAAGCATCGATTCTTCAGCACTCAGCTTTCTTTATAGTCCAACTGTCACACCCATACGTGACTACTGGAAAAACCGAAGCTTTGGCTAGATGAACCTTTGTTGGCAAAGTAATGTCTCTGCTTTTTAGTATTCTGTCTAAGCTTACTGAGCATGGCCCCACCCACTAGAACAAGACCCAGTTTCCCCCTCTGTCAGTCTTTCCCCTCAGGAAGCTTCCATAAGCCTCTTATCCTTCTCCATCAGAGGGAAGACAGAATGAAAACCACAATCACAGAAAACTAACCAAACTGATCACATGGACTACAGCCTTGTCTATCTCAATGAAACTATGACCCATGCCATGTAGGGCCACCCAAGTTGGATGGGTCATGGTGGAGAGGTCTGACAAAACGTGGTCCACTGGAGAAGGGAATGGCAAACCACTTCAGTATTCTTGCCTTGAGAACCCCATGAACAGTTTGAAAAGGCAAAAAGATAGGACACTGAAAGATGAACTCCCAGGTCAGTAGGTGCCCAATATGCTACTGGAGATCAGTGGAGAAAAAGAAAAAATGAAGAGATGGAGCCAAAGCAAAAACAACACCCAGTTGTGGATGTAACTGGTGATGGAAGTAAAGTCTGAAGCTATAAAAAGCAGTATTGCATAGGGACCTGGAATATTAGGTCCATGAATCAAGGCAAATTGAAAGCGGTCAAACGGGAGAAGGTAAGAGTGAACATTGACATTTTAGGAATCAGCGAACTAAAATGGTTTCAGCGAACTAAAAAGGACTGGAAGGAGTGAATTTAACTCAGATGACCATTTTATCTACTACTATGGACAGGAATCCCTTAGAAGAAATGGAATAGCCATCATAGTCAACAAAAGAGTCCAAAATGCAGTACTTGGATGCAATTTCAAAGTGCCAGAATGATCTATGTTCGTTGGCAAACCATTCAATATCACAGTAATCCAAGTCTGTTCCCCAACCAGTAATGCTGAAGAAGCTGAAGTTGAACAGTTCTATGAAGACCTGCAAGACCTTCTAGAATTAACACCCAAAAAAGATGTCCTTTTCACTATAGGGGACTGGAATGCAAAAGTAGGAAGTCAAGAAATACCTGGAGTAACAGGCAAATTTAGCCGTAGAGTAGAAAATGAAGCAGGGCAAAGGCTAAGAGTGTTTTGCCAAGAGAACGCACTGGTCATAGCAAACAACCCCTTCCAACAACACAAGAGAAGACTCTACACATGGACATCACCAGGTGGTCAATGCCGACATCAGATTGATTATATTCTTTGCAACTGAAGATGGAGAAGCTCTACACAGTCAGCAAAAACAAGACCAGAAGCTGACTGGCTCAGCTCATGAACTTCTTATTGCCAAATTCAGACTTAAATTGAAGAAAGTAGGGAAAAACCACTAGACCACTCAGGTATGATCTAAATCAAATCCCTTACGGTTATATAGTGGAAGAGACAAATAGATTCAAGGGATTCAGTCTGATAGAGTGCCTGAAGAACTATAGAGGGAGGTTCATGATCAAGACCATCCCCAAGGAGAGCCCAACTGCTGGTATTCAAATCGTGACTTCTCCGTTTCGTAGCTTTGTGACCTTAGGTCAAACTACTTACCCTCTCTTTGCCTGAGTTGTGTCTTTTGTAAAATGGGGTGATTGTATTTACACTATGAGAATCATTATGAAAATTGAAAGTGTCAAGAAAGTTATGCACTTACAATGGTGCTTGGCATGGAGTAAGGCAAAATCCAAGTGTCAGCTACTACTGCTATTATTGGTCAAGTTGATATTACTCCAAAAAAATTGACTTCCAAGGTGCCCACATACATGGGGCTTAGGGTGTTGAGTGGCCAAAGGCTCTAACAAGCCCTACAGCTGGAAAAATCTGGTTTTGCTTAACATTCCCCAAATTCAGTTGACCATGCCATCTTTATACCCCAGGGATAAGGGAAAGAGTCAGCGGTTAAGTTGCTCAGTTGCTCCCCCACCCCATCCTATAACCCTGTGACCA
Organism: Muntiacus reevesi; assembly: GCF_963930625.1. Taxonomy (NCBI): domain Eukaryota; kingdom Metazoa; phylum Chordata; class Mammalia; order Artiodactyla; family Cervidae; genus Muntiacus; species Muntiacus reevesi. Next base: position 27,365,672 of record NC_089250.1, read on the forward strand.
AGCAGCAGGCTGATGTGTTGTGAAGGTCTGTCTGATTCAGTGTCACACCAGCCACCTGGCTTCTGCTCCCTTTCGTTCCCAGGCTTCCCTCTCCTCCCTCACTCTCCTATCCTGGGGTTGCTCTTCATAGCAGAGTCAATACAGGAGGTTTTGCCTCCAGCTCTGAGGCTTAAGGAATCAGGGCTCACATAAACATTTACTGTCACACATTCTCTGAGTTCTTCTAAGGAAAATAAACCACACCCACGATCTTCCTTGTGATTATGAATAAAGAAGACTCTCTTACCTCTCCTTGCTATTCTTTGGAACTCTGCATTCAGATAGGTTTATCTTTCCCTTTCTCCTTTGCCTTTTGTTTCTCTTCTTTTCTCAGCTATTTGTAAGGCCTCCTCAGACAACCATTTTCCCTTGTTGCATTTCTTTTTCTTGGGGATGGTTTTGGTCACACATCCTGTACAGTGTTACAAACCTCTGTCCATAGTAGTTCAGGCACTCTTTCTATGGGATCTAATCCTTTGAATCTAGTCGTCACCTCCACTGTATAGTCATAAAGGATTTGATTTGTGTCATACCTGAATGGCCTAGTTGTTTGGCATGCTTTCTTCAGTTTAAGTCTGAATTTGGCAGTAAAGAGCTCATTATCTAAGCCACAGTCACCTCCGGATCTTGTTTTTGCTGACTGTATAGAGCTTCTCCATCTTCAGCTGCAAAGAATATTATCAATTTGATTTCAGTATTGACCATCTGGTGATGTCCATGTGTAGAGTCTTCTCTTGTGTTGTTGGAAGGGGTTGTTTGCTATGACCAGTGCGTTCTCTTGGCAAAACTCTTAGCCTTTGCCCTGCTTCATTTTCTACTCTAAGGCCAAATTTGTCTGTTACTCCAGGTGTTTCTTGACTTCCTTGTTTTGCATTCCAATCCACTATGATGAAAAGGACATCTTTTTTTGGTTTGTTAGTTCTTGTAGGTCTAGAAGGTCTTGCAGGTCTTCATAGAACTGTTCAACTTCAGCTTCTTTGGCATTAGTGGCAGAGTTCCAAAGAATAGCAAGAAGAGATAAGATAAGATAAGAGAAAGATAAGAGGTAATGTTCAAAAACCTTCAAGCTAGGCTTCAACAGTACGTGAACTGAGAACTTCCAGATGTACAATTTCAGTTTAGAAAAGGCCAGAGGAATCAGAGATCAAATTGCCCACATCTGTTGAATCATAGAAAAAGCAAGAGAATTCCAGAAAAACATCTACTTCTGCTTCTTAAATGAACAATGCAAGGCAATAGAGAAAAACAATAGAATGTGAAAGACTAGAGATCTCTACAGGAAAATTAGAGATACCAAGGGGACATTTCATGCAAAGATGGGCACAATAAAGAACGGAAACGGGGAGGACCTAACAGAAGCAGAAGAGATTAAGAAGAGGTGGCAAGAATATACAGAAGAACTATACCCAAAAAAAGATATTAATGACCTGGATAACCATGATGATATGGTCACTTACCTAGAACCAGATATCGTGGAGTATGAGGTCAAGCACTCATTAGGAAACATTACTAAGAATGTCATGGAATTCCAGCTGAGTTATTTAAAATCCTGAAAGATGATACTGTTTAAGTGCTGCACTCAGCATGCTAGAAAATTTGGAAAACTCAGCAGTGGCTATAGGACTGGAAAAGTCAGTTTTCACTCCAATCCCAAAGAAGGGCAATGCTTCAAGGAATGTTCAAACTTCTGTACAATTGCGTTCATTTCACATGCTAGCAAGGTAATGTTCAAAAACCTTCAAGCTAGGCTTCAACAGTACGTGAACTGAGAACTTCCAGATGTACAATTTCAGTTTAGAAAAGGCCAGAGGAATCAGAGATCAAATTGCCAACATCTGTTGAATCATAGAAAAAGCAAGAGAATTCCAGAAAAACATCTACTTCTGCTTCATTGACTATGCTAAAGCTTTCGACTGTGTGGATCACAACAAACTGTGGAAAATTCATGAAGAGATGGGAATACCAGACCACCTTACCTGCCTCCTGAGAAACCTGTATGCAGATCAAGAAGCAACAGTTAGAACCAGACATGGGACAATGGACTGGTTCATAATCAGAAAAGTAGTACATCAAGGCTGTATATTGTCACCCAGCTTATTTAACTTCTATGCAAAGTACATCATGTGAAATGCCAGGCTGGATGAATCACAAACTGGAATAAGTACTTCCAGGAGAAATATCAATAGCCTAAGATATGCAGATGACACCACCCAAATGGCACAAAGTGAAGAGGGACTAAAGAACCTCTTGATGAAGGTGAAAGAGGAGAATGAAAAAGCTGGATTAAAAGTCAACATTCAAAAAACTAAGATCATGGCATCAGTCCCATCACATCATGGCAGATAGATGGAGAGAAAATGGAAACAGTGACAGACTTTATTTTCTTGAGCTCCAACATTACTGCAGACAGTGACTGCAGGCTTGCTCCTGAGCTATGGTACATATATGCAATAGAATATTACTCAGCCATTAAAAAGAACTCTGAGAATCAGTTCTAATGAAATGGATGAAACTGGAGCCCATTATACAGAGTAAAGTAAGCCAGGAAGATAAAGACCAATACAGTATACTAATGCATATATATGGAATTTAAAACGATGGTAACGATAACTCTATATGCAAAACAAAAAGAGACACAGATGTACAGAACACACTTTTGGACTCTGTGGGAGAAGGTGAGGGTGGGATGTTCTGAGAGAATAACATTGAAACAAGTATACTATCAAGGGTGAAGCAGATCACCAGCCCAGGTTGGATGCATGAGACAAGTGTTCAGGGCTGGTGCAATGGGAAGACCCAGAGTGATGGGATGGGGAGGGAGGCGGGAGGGGGGATCGGGATGGGGAACACATGTAAATCCATGGCTGGTTCATGTCAATGTATGGCAAAAACCACTACAATATTGTAAAGTAATTAGCCTCCAACTAATAAAAATAAAAGGGAAAAAAAAGAAATTCTTCAAGCAAAAAAAAAAAAAGATGCTTGCTCCTTAGAAGAAAAGCTATGACAAACCTAGACAGCATATTATAAAGCAGAGATATCACTTTGCTGACAAAGATCTGTATAGTCAAAGCTATGGCTTTTCCAGTGGTCATGTAGGGATGTGAGAGTTGGACCATAAAGATAGCTGAAAGAATTGATGCTTTTGAACTATGGTGCTGGAGAAAACTCTTGACATGACTTGGATGGCAAGGAGTTCAAACCAGTCAATCCTGAAGGAAATAAACTCTGAATATTCATTGAAAGGACTGATGCTGAAGCTGAAGTTCCAATACTTTGGCCACCTGATGCGAAAAGCTGACTCATCAGAAAAGGCCCTCATGCTGGGAAAGATTGAGGGCAGGAGGAGAAGTGGCCATAGAGGATGAGATGGTTGGGTGGCATCACCAACTCAATGGACATGAGTTTGAGCAAACTCAGGGAGATAGTGAAGGACAGAGAAGCCTGGTGTGCTGCGGTCCATGGGGTGGCAAAGAGTTAGATGTGACTGAGTGACTAAACAACAGCAAATGAGTAAAGACCATCAGCAGATATTCTGAGTGTAGTATGATAGAAAGCAGGAATTAGAATTCCTGAGTCTTCAAGTCTCATCTCCTATGTAAACCAACTAACTTACTCTTCAGAGTGGGATTACCAAAAATATGGAGCAAAACATGTTTATCTTTTATCTCCCATGTGTGAGAATTAATAAACATTGGAACTAACTCATTGAATGCCTGCTACACTGTATGATCTCTTTTGATATCTACCACAAGCTAGATAGTTTTACTCTCTAATAAAGTCTGTGTTCTTTGAGGCTTTTTGTTCTGGAAAGAAGACACAAAGTCATTGTTGCAGAGACAGAAATTAAGTCTTTTAGTATATTCTTTTGGCCCCTAACTCCTCCTTTTCACTAAAGATACCTCCACACTTCATCCTTGCCACAATTTTTAAAAATTGTCTCAGACGAGTAACAAAGGGACAGTGTTCTGTCTCCACCTCTGCAGACACCAGCAGGTGGCATGTTACTCACATTCTGTTCCCAGAGCTTGTCCCCAGCGCTTGGCTCCAGAGCAGGGGCCTCAGGGTCAGGGGTGGGGGTGGGAAGGGTCACAGTCATGGCTTTGGCCACTGGCCCAGCCTTCCTTTCCCATGTGTCTCAGAGCCCCAAAGAGCCTGCCAACATGGCACACAGCTGTTGCCCATGGTCGGGATCAGTGTCTGTTGTTTGTAGTCAAGATTTTTGATGGATTCAGTTCAGTTCAATTCAGTTCAGTCTCTCAGTCGTGTCCGACTGTTTGCGACCCCATGGACTGCAGCAGGCCAGGCTTCCCTGTCCATTACCAATTCCCGGAGCTTGCTCAAACTCATGTCCATCGAGTTGGTGATGACCATCTTATCCTCTAAATTGTCCCCCTCTCCTCCTGCCTTCCATCTGTCCCAACATCAGGGTCTTTTCCAGTTTTTTGCAACAGGTGGCAAAAGTATTGGAGCTTCAGCTTCAGCATCAGTCCTTCCAATGAATATACAGGACTAACTTCCTTTAGGATGGACTGGTTGGATCTCCTTGCAGTCCAAGGGACTCTCAAGAGTCTTCTCCAACACCACAGTTCAAAAGCATCAATTCTTTGACACTCAGCTTTCTTTATCCAACTCTCACATCTATCCATGACTACTGGAAAAAATAGCTTTGATTAGACAGAACTTTTTGATGGATACTGATGTTTATATTTAAGTGGACTCTGTGACTATATCAGCATCTCCACCGCCTCTCAAACAACTCCTTTCTGGGATACAGACTCTCAGGGATGTCCCAGACTTAATTGAGATTAACAGGCCACATCAAGGAAAAAGATGAGGATGCTAACTAAACTTATTGTGGGGTAGTCATTTTGCAGTATGTACATAAATTATCATTATATTGTACACCTGAGACAGTTACAATGTTACACGTTCATTATTTCTCAATTTAAAAAAATTAAAACACATTATTAAAAAGAAAAGAGAAAAATAGAAGCAGTTGTCCAGCACATGTGGAAGCAAGCCACCCTCTCACTGGGCAGGGCTAGGCTCCACGGCACCTTCTTTGTCCTGAAGAAGCAGTGAGGTGTGGGCACCCCACACACAGCTCCCACCGGGCCAGGTGCTTCTTACCAAAGTGCAAAGGATTTGTTGTTCTATTGACTCTGGGTATCGAGATCAGGTGAGCAAATGGGAGCCAGGGCAATCTGGCAGAACACCCTTGTAAATAGAATGTTACTGCGCCATGGCCAATGCCTGTTCCCATGATTGTTGACTCTGGCAGCCTCCCTAAATTGTTGCAATAGACAGTAAAGCCAGTGAAGCCAAAACTATTTACCGAAAAAGATCACTGACTTCTAACCTAGGACAGAAATCCCCAGAAGGGCAGAGAGAGTTTGGAAATAAGTCAGTTACAAAAAGAAAAGTACTGTATGCTTCCTCCTGTATGAGGAACGTGGAATAGTCAAATTCTTAGTGATAAAAGGAAGACTACTGGTACCATGGGTTGGAGGGGAGCGGGTAAATGGGAAGTTGGGGTTTAGTTTGTATAAGGTATAGTTTGGGCCAAGGCAGAAAAGAAAGAGAGACGACCTCAGCGGAGGTAGGTTACCTTTATTCAGGCAAGGAGGGGCGACAGTCGGCCTAACAACCAGACTGAGCCCAAGAGGGATCAGGGAGGCTTCATATTTAAAGGGAGGTTTGTGGAAGGATAAGGGTTAGTCAGGTGGGATGTTTTGGCTATTCTTTAGTTGAGATGGCATTTGTAGTTGAATAGGGGGTGGGAGGTTTTGGGCAGCGGGTGATAAGTCCCAGGTAGATGCAAACAGCCCGGAGCATCTGGACGGGACCCAAAGTTCGGTTTTGTTTTCTCCAAAGTTAGATGATTCAGCAAGGGCCTTTGAGACTGTTGTTTTCTTTTCTAGGCCCAAAAACTCCTTCATTCCAGACCCTGAAATCATAAAAAATAGGAAAAAGGGCGCCGTATCTCTCTGACTACTTCCTGCTAGATAGGGGCGATGGTTCTGTGTCTGGAAAGGAGGATCGTCCTAGGGCCCAGGGTCTCCTTTTCCTGAGGTTGGGGTGAGGCTCTCGAGAAGAAGAATGGTCTTGACCTGGTCTTGAGAGATGGCCCAAATCCGTTCTTGGAGAAAGATTTGAAAGAGACTAAAGAGACAGGGTCCAAATAAGAGGAATAAAATGATAAGTACCAATGGTCCCAAGAAAGGGAGCAGCCAAGGGAAGGCCTGTTGGAACAGGTTTTGGGGAGTGTAAAGGTTTTGTAACTCTTTTCTGCAGCGTTCAATTCTGTCTCTAAGTTCTTTGACTCTGCCCCGGACTATGCCGGTTTCATTAACAAGATAGCAGCAGTCCTCTCCTAGGAAAAGACAGATCCCTCCCGTTTCTGCAGTGAGAAGGTCCAGGGCTCGCCTATTTTGTAGGGCGAGCTAATGAGTTAATTTGTCTTTAGACCGAAACGAAGGACTCCAATACCTGCTCCATATCCTCATTAAGTTCTTGGGACAGCTTGTAGTAGAAATGGGCCGAGGTCGAGATGCCTCCAATCCCAGTGCCTAGGGCTGCTGCTCTGCCGGTCCCAATCAGGAGGGGGGTTATGACAGCTCGTTTTTTCCTGTGGGAAGTTTCCCCTTGGGGGTAGACTATTTGTTCTACCTCTTCTTTGAGGAATGTTAGACCCAGGGTCAGGAAGACCAAGATTCAAGGTCCAGGGGGGGTCAAGGGGGAGACATGAATATGCATAGGTCCCACAGAGAATGAAGATTCCCAGGTTGGTGCAATTATTTGTGCTGTTCCAGAGAACCCAAGTACAACAGAAGGAGGGAGCAGAGTTTGTAAAACCAGTGTAGCTGGGACTAGAGTAGTTTATACAGGTTAGGTTTGAAGGGGCTGAGAGTAGGACCTTGTCAGAGACTGGCCCAATGAGTTGTGTAGTGTTTTGTTGGGAAGGGGAGGTATCGTTGCCCTGTGACAGTCAGGTTGAGGGTAAGAGAATTGCTGTGTGTGGTGAGGGAGACAGTGACGTGCATATCCAACCCTGGGATGTGTGTTGTGTGTACTGGAAGAATTGGAAAGAAAAGTTGAGAAGGTGGGTTAGGTGTTGGTTGCCGGAGGGAGGTTTTAGGAGAGGCCATAATTGAGAAAGGAGGTCTAGGCATTTATAAGGCTCAGGGGTTGCCTGTAACCACGAAATTATGTTCTCTATGACTTGTTCTTGTTTCTTTTCCTGATTTTGATCTAGTACCGCCCCGCCCCCCCCCCCCCCCCCCGTCTGCGTACCCCCAGTGGGTAATGAGATAGAGACATGTTTCTTCCGTTTGGCTCATGGCAGTTGCTCATGAAACTCCCTCTCTTTAACAGTGAGTAGGGATTTGGACTTCCCACCCCACCAAGGTTCATGGTGCATGGTCTTGGAGCCATATTATAACATGAGGAATGAACATAGGAATAAATGACTGAGCAGGGGCAGGGAGTGGCCAGAAGGCTGGGGAGTGCAGCAAGGATAAGGAACAGGGGAGTCATGGGTCTGTTAGTTAGGCAATGTGGAGGAAATAGCACCCTAGGAGTAGGACACACCTAACAATGTAGGCGATACTGACGAAGAGACGAAGGATAGGTGACCAGTCCTGAGGGGAGACAGTTACTAGGCCTATAGCAAGGACTAAGATTAGGAGTGCAGTTATAGTTAGAGAGACAGGGAGAAGCCAGTCAGGGCACGGGGAGGAAGGCCCCAAGTTGGTGGTTGCTTGAATCTGAGGAGGAATAGTGTTCATTAGGAGTAGAATATGTAGAGAATGAGAGTAAAGAAATCAATTTTGTCTGGACTTAGGCTGTAGAAGGTTCCCTGGAGCCACAGTTGAGACATCAGTGTGGTCAGTTCTTTGAAGAAGGTTCCTGAATGGGTGCTGGTCCAGAGATCTAGTAGTAGTTGAGTCAGGAACAGTTGTAGGTTGAAGAGTGTCCAGGTCATTCAGTGTCTTCTTGGATGGTCGATAGAGGTTGTTGCCAGGTGATTTTTAAGCAGGTGAGCCCTGTGAGGGAGACCTGATACAGGTCAGTTAAGGGAGGCAACATAGGATTGGAGGTGACCCATTTTAGGCGAGAGAGGTGTACCCAGGAGATGACCTTCTCGAGTTTAGCTGCAGTTGGGGTAAGGAGGATGATTTTGAATGGTCCCTGCCACTTTGGAGTTAGGTCACCCTGGGGATTATCAGACAGTAGACCATGTCCCCAGTTTGTAAAGGGGGCAAGGAGACTTGGGGGTCAGGGGCAGGCAAGTTGTGACTGACGTATTTCCAGAGGGCACTGCAGAGTTCCACCAGCAGAGGGAAGTGTAGGAAGCTTGGTATGGGAGGAGGTTCAGGGGGTAGTCCAGGAGGGAGCATGGGCCTTCCAACATCACCTCAAAAGCTAAGCCCCAGGGGCTTTCTGGGCAAAGCCCGCACTTTGAGGAGGACAATCAGCAAAAGTTTAGTCCAATCCAGTTTTACCTCGAGGATTAGTTTGGTAAGAGTTTCTTTGATTATTCTATTCATCCTTTCTACCTTTCCTGAGGACTGGGGATGATATGGCATGTGAAATTTCCAGAGTATCTGTAAGATTTGGAGAAGTTGTTGGCTGACCTTGGATGTAAATTCCGGGCCATTATCAGACTGTAGGGATGAAGGCAGGCCAAACCTGGGGATAATTTCTGTGAAGAGGATTTGGGCCACAGTGTGGGTTCTCTTGTTTGTAGTGGGAAATGCTTCTACCCATCCCGAAAAGGTGTCCACAAGGACCAGGAGGTATCTGACTCTCCAAAGCGGGGGCATATGAGTAAAGTCTGTCTCCCAATCCTGTGCTGGGAGGCTGCCTCACATTTGATGGGTTGGAAAGGATGTAGGTTTAAGGTTGGAATTGGGGTTAGTACGTTGACATGTCTGATAGGAGCGGGTAAGTTTATCTAAATATTGTTGGTCAGCAGTGGATATGGGGAAGTGGTTACAGAGGAACTGTTGGAGTGTCTTGGACGAGGGATGAAAGAGTGAGTGTAAATAAGAGAGGATTTCTCTGGTGGTGGGAGGATCGGATGGAGTCAGGGCTAAGATGATAGGGCACCGGAGGGAGGGATGGGATAGGGCTATCTCCTTTGCCTTCTGTTCTGCAGCATTGTTGTAGGCTGATATGAGACTTCCCTTTTGATGTCCCCTGCAGTGGAGGATGGCGGCTTTGTTTGGTAAGAGTGCTGCCTCTAGAAGTTTGTGGATCAGGTATGAATTAATAATGGGGATCCCTTTTGGGTTAGGAAACCTCTTTTTCTCCATATTAGGACGTTTGAGTGAAGTATGTTATGGGCATATTTGGAGTCTGTGTGGATGTTAACCCTTAGTTTTTTAGCCAGAGACAAAGCTCTGGTGAGAGCTATCAGTTCTGCCTGTTGGGAGGTGGTGTGAGGTGGCAGCGGTGAAGCTTCAATTGTCTGGGTCCCGTGATTATGACAAAAGTCCCCCTGGTTGATGGCATATCCTGCCACGAAGGGTGGGGATTTTTGAGAGCTACCATCAACGAACCAATGTGGGGTGTCTGGGTCTAGGATGGGCTGATCTGTTAAACGTTGGAAGGGGTTTGGGGTAAGATCTACTGTTAGGCTGCAGCTATCTATGTAGGAAGGGATCTGTTGTAGAGGACATGGGTAATAAGTTGGTGGGGTTAAGAGGAGAGCAGGGGGAGAATGAGAGATGAGGGTCGAGGAGAAAGGCATGTAGGAACTATACCCTGAAAGGGGGAAGGGAGAGGAAAGCCCGATGTGATAGTAAGTTTCAGAAGGTGTGTGAACAGACTGTTCAAGGGGCATGCCTAGAGAGTTTATTTGCTCCAGATACGAGGGCTATGATAGCAGCCATGGTCTGTATACAGGGAGGCCACCCCTTGGTCACCATGTCAAGCTGTTTTGATAGATTGGCTATGGGAGCCCAAGTGTCTCCAGCCCGCTGACATAGAAGCTCCAGGGCCTGTCCTTGGTTGGAATGTGCAAAGAGAAAAATGGTCTGGTGTGATCTGGCAGGTGAAGAGTTGACACTCGGAGGAGGTTCTGGGTGAGCTGATAAATAGGATTGGCCAGCAAGGAGGGATTAAAGAGGGGCTCATCCAGACATCCTTTAGTTACCTCATAGAGAGGTTTTGCAATGAGGGAGAAGTTAGGGATACAGAAAAAGTTTAGGAAGCCAAGGATAGACAGGAGTTCCCTTTTTGTTTTTGGAAGTGGACAGTTAATTAAGGGCTGGATTCTATCTGGGGGAATAGTTCTTTGTTGGTGAGATATAGAGAGCCCCAGGTAGGTGACGTTTGTCTGTACTACTTGGGCCTTGAATCAGGACACCCGATAACCCCAGGATCCCAGGGCCCCAAGGAGTTTGGCAGTATGTTGGAGGCAGAGTTTTCGGGTTGGGCTACAAAGGAGAAGGTCATTTATGTATTGGAGGAGATGACTCAGGGCTAGGTCAAGTGTCTGTAGGTCCTTTTGTAAAGCCTGTCCAAAAAAGTGGGGGCTGTCTCTGAACCCCTGGGGGAGAACTGTCCATGTTAGTTGTTGGGAAACATGAGTCTCAGGGTCTTGCCAGGTGAAGACAAAAAGGGATTGGGAGAGGGGGTGAAGGGGGATGGTGAAAAAGGCAGACAGAAGGATGTAAGGGTTAGGGACTACTAGGAATGTCAGCGTGATGACCTCAGATATTTTGCAGATCTTGGACCTCAGATATTTTGCAGATCTTGGACCAGTCTCCAAGAGTTTGGTCCCTTTCTTACTGCCAGAATAGCGGTGTTGTGTGGTGAATGGGTAGGAATTAAGATAGAGGCTTGAAGAAGACGGTCTATGATAGGCTTATGTCCCTTGTGGGCCTCTGGGGTGAGAGAGTACTGTTGCTGGGTGATTATAGTCGAGGGGTCTTTTAGGGTAATGTGGACTGGGGGATGATGTTTGGCTATGGGTGTGATCAGTGTCCCACACTTGGGGGTCTAAGGTGGGTAGATCCAAGGGAAGGTCAGGGGTGAGGGATAGGGACAGTCCAGGTGCCATCTGCATGAAGAATATAGAGACTATATCCAGGGGGGTATGGTAATAAAGACCCCCAATTTGGATAACAAATCTCTCCCTAGGAGTGCCACTGGGCACTGAGGCATTATGAGGAATGAGTGTATGAGGGTCGATTTTCCAAATTGACAGAGTAATGGAGGGCTGATTTTTGACCTTAAGGGAACTGGGCTTAAGTCCCAGTCTGGGATGACTTGGGCTGGGCTGATCTCTTCCCTTAATTGCTGCTGCCAAAAAGGCATATTTAGCTTTTCTCTCATGGTCTTTTTCTCTCTTAGCCTCCTCCTCTCCATTATTGAACACCTTGAAGGCTACTTCTAGAAGTCTCTTTGTGGGGGGTCTCAGGGCCCTTCTCTAGTTGTCGAAGCTTGCGTCTAAGGTCAGGGGCGGACTGGCTGATGAACTGAACATGAAGGTAGAGTAACCCAGCAGGGGTAGTGATATCTAGGTTGGTATACTTCTGGACTGCCTCTGTGAAACCTGCCAAGAATAAGACTGGATTTTCGTCTGCCTGGTGATTTCCCTGACTTTATCATAATTGACATGGATATGAGTATTTTTCTGCATTCCTTCTAGAAGGCAGGTAATCATATGATTGAGTCTCCTGATACCTGGGTCACTGGGCTCATACGTCCAATGGGGATCTAATTGAGGCACTGCCTCATCAGCAACTGGGCTATCCCAGTCTTGGTTATGTAAGTGATTGGCATGGGCTTTTGCCACTTGCCAGATACGGTCTTTTTCATCTGGGGTGAGAGTGACATTTAGGATACAATATATACATCACTCCATGTGAGGTTATAGGCCTGGGAGAGTCTCAGGAATTCTTTTCTGTATCTGGTAGGATTTTCAGAAACTGATCCTAACTTTTCTTCTATCTGGCTCATGTCTGACAATGAAAATGGCACGCGGACTCGGGTGTGGCCTTCTGGTCCTGCCACCTCTTTCAGGGGAAACATGTGTTGGCTATGTGACCACAACCATAGCCATAGCCATAGCCATAGGGGGTGAGGAGAGGAGGGGAGGGGGAGTTGGGGAGATGGGGTAGCGGGGTTGAGGGGGAGTCAGGAGAGGTTTCAGGGCCAGTAGGTGAGTTGGATGAAGGGGAAGGAGAGGGTTGGCGGGGTGGCGGGTAGAGAGGGGGCTCATCCCACAGGGTCAAACTCCAGGGGTGTGGAAGGTCGCGATGGGCAATTAGTTGAAGAAGAGCCCTTTTGTTTGGGAGGCAAGGTGCATAGAAGGACCTCGTGGGTGGAGCAGGCCTGGCATAGGGAGGGCCTGCTCCGAAGGGCCCTTAAAAGGCTTGGGCATATGGGACCTCCGACCACTTGCCATTTCGTTTAAGGAAGTCGGTGAGATTTTGAAGAATGTTAAAGTCAAATGTGCCAAATTCAGGCCAGTGGTCTTGATTGTCTAATTGGTATTGAGGCCAGATCTGTATACAGGGTTGTTTTAAGTGGTTAGCTTTGAGTTCAGTGAGTGAGAGCGGTTTGAGATTTTTGAGAACACAGGCCAGAGGGGAATCTTTCGGGACAGATTGGCCAGACCCCATAATTGAAAGGCAAGCAGAGGCTCCTATTGGGAGTTCACCTGTCATCACAATAGGAGTTATGAAAAGAGAGCTCTGTGTCGAGGTGGAGCGTCCCCCACCGTCGCCTACAAAGTGGCCCTAGGCCGGGGGTCCCCAGGACCCAAAGAGGACTGGGTTCTAGGGCGCCTCTAGAACACCGTTCAGACCTCACCTTAATCTAGGGGCCGGCTTGAGTGGAGTGTTGCATGTAGAGCGGTCGAATGGCAAGAGATCCCTGTTCTGGGAGGTCATCAGAGAGAGAGAAAGGGGATAGAGCCGGAGGCCTGGAGGTATGCCAAGCACCAATAAAACCTTAGGACAAGGCTTGCAGGGCTCTCGAAGGCACTAGGCGTCCTGTCCCCGAGGGGAACTTATGAGCCCTGGCAGAAACTGAGCTCAGGGGCGGGTGTTCACGCTCCCAGACTCTGGGAAAAGGGAAAACAATGAGATGGGGGGTGGGGGGAGTGAGGGAGAGTGAAACGAGTGCCTCGCCCTCTCCCAGGTTTCAGCACCAATAATGTAAGGTATAGTTCGGGCTGAGGCAGAAAAGAAGGAGAGATGACCTCAACGGAGGTAGGTCACCTTTATTCAGGCAAGGAGGGGCGACAGTCAGCCTAACGACCAGACTGAGCCCGAGAGGGATCAGGGAGGCTTCATATTTAAAGGGAGGTTTGTGGAAGTGATAAGGGAAATGTTAGTCAGGCAGGATATTTTGGGTATTCTTTAGTTGAGATGGCATTTGTAGTTGAACAGGGGGTGGGAGGTTTTGGGCAGCGGGTGATAAGTCCCAGGTAGATGCAGCCGGCCCGGAGCATCAGAGCAGGACCTAAAGTTCGGTTTTATTTTCTCCAAAGTTAGATGATTCAGCAAGGGCCTTTGAGACAGTTGTTTTCTTTTCTAGACCCAAAGACTCCTTCAGTTTGTAAGATGAAGAGAGTTCTGGAGATGGATGGCAAAAATGGTTGCATAACCTTGTAAGTGTTCTTAATACCAGTGAAGCATACACGTAGAGATGGTTAAGGTGGTAAATTTTATGTTATGTGCATTTTACTACAGTTTAATTTTTAAAGACTGTCAGACTGAAAAAAAGAGATATCAAACTCAACACCATCACAATGATTGTGGAGCTTCAGGGTGAGTAACCAAACTTCTTCGTCACAGTCACCTCCTTTCCTGGCCACCCTACCTCCAACATATGTAAAAGAGGTACTAGTGAAGAATGCAGTGGAGTCAGAGCTGGCTGGAAAACTCAGGGAAGAACATGTCAGGAACCAGAAATAGGTGCCAAGGCTGCCCAGACCAAGTCTATGTCTGAGGGACACACACTTCCCCTTTTTAAATTTACATTGTTGTGTTAGTTTCAGGTATAGAGCAAACTGAATTCTTGTACATATACATACATCCGCTCTTTCTTAGATTATTTTCCCACATAGATCATCACAGAGTATGCAGTAGAGTTCTCTGTGCTATATATTATAGTAGGTCCTTATTAGTTATCTATTTTATGTATAGTAGTGTGTATATGTCAACCACAATCTTCCAATTTATGCATCCCACATCCTTTTCCCCTCTAGTAACCATAAGTTTGTTTTCTATATCTGTGATTCTGTTTGTTTTGTAAGTTCATTCCAGGTATATATCATGTATGATATTTCTCTTTCTCTGTGTGACTTACTTCTCTTACTATGATAATCTCCAGGTCCATCCATGTTGTGGCAAATGGCATTATTTCATTCTTTTTTATGGCTAGTAATATTCCATTGTATATATAAAATAACTACCACATTGTCTTTATTCATTCATCTGTCAACAGACATTTAGGTTGCTTCCGTGTCTTGGCTAAATAGTGCTGCAATGAACATAGGGGATTGTGTATCTTTTCAGATTAGAGTTTTCTCCAGATATATGCTGAAGAAAGGGATTGCTGGATCATATGATAATTCTGTCTTCAGTCTCTTAAGGAACCTCCATACTTTTTTCCATAATGGTTGTACCAATTTACATTCCCACCAACAAACTAGAAGGGTTAGAGGGACACGCTCTCTTACGTAAGAGAAACAGTTACAAAAATGAGTGACATTAGACACTGGTAGTTCAGTGATTAAGACACCGTGCTTCCACTGCAGAGGGCACAGGTTCAGTCTCCGGTTGGGACAGAAGATCCCGTGTGCCACAGGAGAGAGAGAGAGAAAAAGAGAGAGAGTAGAGAAGTTTGCTGCTCATATCGAACAAGCAATAAATAGCAAGTGTCTTGTAGGTGAGGGTGCAGTGAGTGTTAACCAAAGTGCCCAAAGGAAGAGGCAGGACCTTCAAGGGTCCTACCCTCTCTATTCAGGAAGGCAGGATATTTACAAATGGGAAAATCATACTTTCAGTAAATGTATTAAGATCCAAGTAGTGGCATGTACTATATACAGGATGGATACCAGAGTTGGGTTGAAGGAGAGCTTAATTCAGGCTGTGTTGAGTTAGTAAGAAAATATTTTTTCAGGTAGATTTGCGCTGGTTTAAACCATAAAACTATATTACTAGAATTGGCTTTGGGAAATGTTACCATGTTTTCTTGATGCAATCATAAGCTTTTCAAACTCATTTAATCTGCTGCTTAAAAGGGGTGAATTCCAAGCAGATACCAAGAGCAAACTTTTGTTTTCTTACACTCATTCCAAATATCATAGAAGAGGAGGATCTGTCCTATTTCTTTTGTTCTGCACTGTGAGGACCTCATGTACTCTTTTTAGATGAGTCTCTGGTGAAATACATATATTCCCAGGATAAATCACCTTTCACTCATGGTGAAGCCAGGCTTTTCCCTCATTCTGCCATGATCCTGCAATATTCCCCTCTTAACCCTTCAATTACCAGCTCCTACCTTTCCAGGGTCTCCCATAAGCAAAGTAGGCAGTCCAAACTCATCCTGCTACTGTCTTTATTCCATATGAGGTCCTGCTACATGGAGTGGATTTGAAACCATGGGTAAATGGTCAGTCAAATCCATCTCCCCTGCCCCCACTAAGTGAGGTTGTACTCACTGTGCTACTTGAAGACTCGCATGTCCTCCAACTGCAACATAGCCTAAGTAATAAGAGGTTTCCCTGAGTTGCTGTCCCAGAACTTGCAGTTGGCTGTGTCTACTTGCAAGTGAACTGATTAAGATTGGGTAAGACTGAGGGAGAAGAGGAACAGGCTGAGCTGACTCCATCTTGAAAAAGAAGGAAACAACATCTTGCAATTTCAGTGAGCTTTGGACCATGTGCCTGGTAGTCATGGGGATAACATATCTATAGTCGAACTGGCCTCCCAGACTGATAAACACCAGACTCCATACCAAGATTTCCCTTCGCCAAAAAGAAGATGATAATCGCCTATGTAGTCGGTCACCTTTGTAATCTTTACGGCCCCGCCTGGTGTAGGCTAGTGTATAACCAGCTGACCTTCTGATGATGAATCATGGCTGTAACCTGACTGTATCTCCCTTTAACACTTTCCAGGCTAGGATGTGGGCTTGAGCAGTATGCTTCAGGTATATAAGGTTTCCACAAAAGTCAGTCAGGCTCCTTGGCTAAGAGGAGACTCTGCCTTGGGCCCACCAGTGTAATAAACTGCATGCACTCCACTATCTGCACTGTCCTTCTGCGTGAGTCTGTGTCCCAGAATGCGTGGCTATAACAGGACCATCGACCTTCCATCTGGGAACGTGCCAGTGTCTGCTGGATGAACTTCTGACACCACAGGGCTGAACCCCACCCCACTCGGTCCCCGCTGTGCTTAGTTGATCTGTTGTGTCCCACTCTTTGCGACCCCATGGACTAATACTGGAATGGGTTGCCATGCCCTCCTCCAGGGTATCTTCCCAACCCAGAATCAAACCCAGGTCTCTCCCACATTGCAGGCCATTTCTTTATCACCTGAGCCATCAGAGAAGCCCTAGAATACCAGAGTGGGTAGCCTATCCCTTTGAGAGGGTAACAGGTAGGAAGGCCAGGGGTTTCCAAATGGAGGAAATAGGCTGCAAGTGTCAGACTTTTTTTTTTCTCTCTCTCTTAAGCGGCAGGAGGAAACAAACTAGTGTTATATTTTTCCCCCTTCTCTATACAAATTTAAAAAAAGGTTTCTCTTAAAATTCTGTGTTGCCATAATGACACCTAGTTCCACCTGAACTTTTCTCAAACCTTGAGCTAACCAATGCATTTTTCTTATGGAAACGTTTGCTTTAAGCTATGTTTATGTACTATGCATTTACCCTAGACTCTGTCTTCAAGTCGGTTCCACCTAAAGGCTCAGATATGACAAGAACTGATATGACAAGCCAGTATGTTATACTCATACACTTTTCTCCTAATTTATGTTAATGAAACTATATATTTGAATGGAAATCTGCCTTTCTTCAAGATTCATGTCAATCATTTTATGGCCTGGGATGAATTACCTGGTGCCATTCTCTGAGTTTTCAGACATTTCCTTTCTTTAATTAGCAGCCTGCTGGTACCTGTATAACATCCAGCTAAAGACTAGCAGTGGGGGACTCTTTCTGCCCACTACTGATGTCTATGTCAGAAGCTTTCTCTCTTGTATAATTTAATGAAACTTTATTACACAAAAGCTTTGAGCAATCAAGCCTCATCTCTGGCCCCTGATTGAATTCTTCTCCTCCGGAGGCCAAGAATCCCAGCATCTTACATGGTTCATCAACAACCTTTCACGTTCTCCAAGGGAAATTCCTGACTCAAGAAAGCAACCGAAGCCTCTTTCATTGCAGATGGAATCTTGCAGGTGGATTGCAAGTGGATTCATTGAAGCTGAGCTACCTTGGGAAGTCCCAGTCTCTGCCACGCACCTCCAATTCTGAGCTTTCAGAGGCCTGAGGCTTACTCACACCTGCGCACAATAATCAAGACGATATCTGACTGCACTCTCCCGGTCCCCTTTCCCCTGTGCTTCCATGCGCTTCCACATGGAGCGCTCCCCTACTCCTTGGAGGTGGCAGACCTGAAACTGTTCTGTCTTTTCTCTTTGCTGCAAATCTCTGGTCCCAGCATTCCTGCTTTAAACACATTTCTAGAAACTGATGCAAAATGAACCTCGTTCAGTAATAGATGCTTGGATATTTGTTAGATGAACTAGTTGACACAAGGGACACAGAAAAAAGGGGGAAAATTTCCTGACTGACTGGCTGCAGGTCACTCAGAATTGCACCAGGGAAATGACATTCTGCTGTCTGATTTTCCTCTTGAAGTCTAAGTTTTCAAATGTATTTTAAAGTAAGTTTGAACAGTTTGTTGCAAACAGTGCCCTACACAAGCTGTTTATGCTGACTTTCCACGCATACATTTTATTTCCAGTTATCCATAGTCCTGAGAGCATGTCAGGGATTCTCATGTCTTCCCCAGTTTCCACGTGAACCTGAGCTTAAACTGGGTGTCCTTACAGAGAAAGTGACAGAAACAGTGAATCAACACTTAGGAAAACGCATGATTTGCTTAAAGAAAGGGACTCTTCCTTATTATGTTTTTCTTATTAAAGCTTCAACTAGAATTTTTAAAAATAAGAATTATGACTCCTTGCTGCCCTCAGCTGATGGAGAAATACAATGCTCTATTTAAATAAATCTCTGTAGCTCATGTCACTTGATATCCAAACCAAAGCTATTTTAAAAACTTTCCTGAACCTTGAAAGAGGTTAGGTTGCATTCATAAATGCTGAATGTTTTCAGCTGCCATACCGAATATGAATTGACAGAGAAAGTTACCCTGGACTTCTTTCTTTAGAGAAAAAGATTTGGAAAGATCCAGTCTGTTTTTTTAAGGAGACTAGTGGCCTAGAGAGGCCATGGAAGGAATCCTGTGTTAGAACGTGAGTTTCCACCCTTATTTTACAACCTGATACCCTTCTTAGGCCCTTCACTAACTGCACCTCTAATATTCATTGTTCCATATTTGAAAAGAAATCTCACACAACACAAAATTGGGAGGTGGTGGGTTCTCTGTTTCAGAGCATTAAACCTTGCTTGTGTAAAGAGTTAACTGAATGAAAGAAACTGATTTAACACACTTCTTTATGCATCACCTTTGTTAGTTGCAACCCCAAGTTTTCCTTAAAACAGTAATATTTCACTTTTACTATTTTATATCCATTAAAGGCATCCCATGATACTGCATTGTTACCCATATGCAATTAAGAACTGCATCCGTGCACTTGGATTTTGTTAACATGGATAGAAACGATTAGATCATCTCATTGAGAAAAGATTTTCCTCTGACATCGTGTTGCACCTTGGTTTTCTTGACAAGAATTTGAGCGAAGGGCTATTTCAAAGGTTGATTCTTTCTCCTTTCACGACACGCCCTCGAAATGTCCAAACATCCTGCAAATAATACAAAACACAGTGAGTTTCTGGGAACTTGGATTTACCTATTCACCACAAGACAAAGATTTTTTGCATCTAATCATCGTTAAATAGGGGGGAATAAAGACAGCCCTCCACAATAGTCATAAGGTAGTAAATAAAAACCACATTCTGAGGCTCCAATTAATTTACTTGCGAATATCTAAAATCATGTTTCATAAGCCAAGACAGTGAGTCCTCACACTGCCATCATGCTTTACTTGGCACTTGTGTTGATTACAGGTGTTCGGACAGGCTGTTGTTATGTTTGCTCACAAAGCAGTTTAATACCTAAGCTCCTGCTGTCCTTGGTGATGTTTGCCTGCCCTGTTCTGAGTGATCTGCTCCTGCAAATGATGTCCTAGGCTACTGGATTGGTTTTTCCTTCTTAGTTCCTAATAAGACAATTCAAACTTTTTTGCTTATTTTTCTGCAAACAGCAAAGTATGCTACAGAATGATTTTGGAATTGGACCTCCTCTGAAATCTCGGTCACTTAAGTAACTGAGGCCAGTCTCTTGAACTCTTCATGTTCTCATTAACAGCCTGGAGCTATCTCGACTGCTCCATTGAGTTTTGGTGAAGAAAAGGGACAGGGACTCGCTTTTGTGCCCGCAAAGAACTCTATAGCAGAATTAGTGTTGTTGTTCTAAGTAAAGTCGATAAACTATAACTGAGACAGTCATGAAAAGAAATAGAGGAACTGATTGATTAGTACAACCCTGACAGACCTCACAGAATATATATGTTTTTTTCCCAATGCAAACTGACCCAAACAAACACTTCCTTGAGAATTGATTTCTTTACAAATAAAGGAGGCCTAAGGATGACAGCACAAAACTTTTACAGCTATGAGTTCACAAAGTTGCTTTGTCTTCCATTTCCTCATCTCTGAATCTGCTATTTCCTCTCCTACCTGTCCATTCTGGAACATGATGGCCTGCCCAAAGACTTACAGAATATAGGTCCCCCACATTCGGTAATCAAGCAGTTCAAATAAAACCGACTGTCATTCTTAGAGGGTCTCAGCAAGGTTTCCAAAAGGAGCTGTAAACATAAGCACTTTATACCTTCAAAATGAATCAGGTATGACACTACTAAGCATTTGAAGGAAAAAACCGAGAGCTTTACCTTGTCATTTCATACAAACATACCTTCAGAGTGATGTCTTTCAATCCATGCTTTTTCCTGGCCACATTGACAACTTCCTTTTCAATGTTTTCTTGACTGGTGCCCTCCACATCTATGTAGTGACAGTTGGCATCCGCGAAATGGCAGGAAATTGCCTGTGGAAATTATTATGATCCAAAAGTGTATACGGGGAAGGGAACAGAATTATGTAAGGAAGAAGTCTTTAACTTTTTAGCATTTGATTTTTCGAATGAGTGGATATTGCCAAGTCCTACTAACGAATGTGTTGCAGGGTTTCTCATCACCTTCTCAGTTACAGAAGTTACTGGAGGTTGTAATGAGTTGGTATTTCAATGGCCACAGGTGATAGCGGAAGAAAAACTGAAAAGACCTTGCAAGGGAAAATAATACACAGACACCCCTCTCCAATCCAAAGCACAGTTCCAGTCTGATAGCATTCACATAAAATACTCATCTTGTTTCCTTTTGAAGCTAAGATGGAAGTTACTTGATTCTCCCCAGTCTCAAAGGACTTATAAACAGATCTAACTTGCAAGGCAATAGTTGAAACTCACCTTCCTTGGAACAACTTATCTTAGGATGAATGCACCCATCAGAAGATCTTCCTACTTCTTACAGATTTCTAGGCAGTTGAGTCACAAACTTTATTTCCCCTGGAAACCCTAGTACTATTCTACACCACATTGGAGCCTAAGGCAAAAGAGAAGACATGTACACTCCTACCTGTATGCTGTTATGCATTTTTCAAGGGTTAATATTTTCCCAACTTTAAAGCAGTCAAAAATATTGAAAAACCACCACATTAGTATACTAAAACACACTATTTCCAGTGAACTGCCTATATCCCCCTTTGTCACAGTTATGGGTGTCATGGTTTCAGGAGGTCTGATTTTTCTCTTTTAATTTTGGCATTGTGGTCACCCATGGACTTTTTGGCATTAATTTTTATTTCTTTTAACCAAGGCATTAAGATTTTATTTAACTGGACACTGAGTTTTTTTGAGCCTCTGAGG
The DNA here is from genome assembly GCF_963930625.1 of Muntiacus reevesi. Lineage (NCBI taxonomy): Eukaryota > Metazoa > Chordata > Mammalia > Artiodactyla > Cervidae > Muntiacus > Muntiacus reevesi. The sequence goes on from NC_089250.1 coordinate 27,386,916, forward strand.
GAACTGCCTTCTTGCCTCGCGCTCATGTCAGTCCTGTTGAGTCTGGTGGATATCTGAATGAATGGAGGATGAAATCTGACAACTAACCCTCAGCCACAGGGAGACAAGAGGGCTGTTGCGATAAACTGGAAAGCTTCACTCAGCCGCAAAGAAGACACTAATATTTAGTATCAACAGCCATGTCATCCTAGGGAAATGTGAGCCCAGCGCATCATCAAGCTGATGAATTTTAGAGAAGCAAGAAATCTGGGAATTTATGAGAAATTCTGTCAGTTTTTAATGTAAGCACTGATCTCATAAAGCTGAAAACACTCTGAGGCTAAGGACTGAAAAATATGGCCATATCTGATTTCCTGGTGGCCAATTCACACCTTCCTTTCCAATCAATAATATTTTAACCAATAGCAATAATATTACGGACGTTCCCCTTCTATGAGCTGTATATTTTCCAAATGTTATTATTTGGTATGTATGTCTGCCTTTGTCTTTTCCTCTGAAAACATGCTGTCAGTTGCCAAGTTACTAAGCTCTCTGTCTGGAGCAGTTCCAAGAATGTCCACTAGTGATGGCATCCTAAGGTCATCTGGCTTCTTACTGCTGTAAGCAACAAAGGACGAGGGAGACAAAAATATTTCCTGGAAAATGCACCAGACTAAAGGGCAGCTGAGTTAAAAGTTACAAATCCTGTAACTTTTCATGTATTGGGATACATTTCTTCCTCATGCATTCATCTTCAAACAGTGCTATGATGTGAACGTGTACCTTCCGGAATCCTTGACTTTTGTTCCGACCAGATCCATGGATGAGCAAAGGGTGAAAGAAAACGGTGTCTCCCTTCTCCATCACCAAGTGCACCCGGGCGTTGTTTTTGTCATAGTCCTGGATCCCGTGGAACATGATGTTGACTCCTCCCTAAAAACATGAGAGAAGCTAAGTCTAAAAGTGATGAAGCCAAGAATTAAAACTCTTATCAATGATTCATCAGGGAAAGCAAAGCTTCTCTAAGTTCTTTCAAGAGGAAGAGATAAGTAAATTAAATTTAAAAAAAAAAAACTTCCATATACCAAACCTTCTCAGTTGACCGCTTTTAGAAAGCCATGTGTTGACGTTAAAATCATGAATTTTTTAGACCTGATGAAAAAGTTGGAATTTCCACCTACTGCTCATTACTGAATGATAACTGAAGACCCAGATCAGGTTTGCATTTGTGGGAATGCAGGAGACCACCTTTCCTGGTGAACCCATGCTCATTCTTTCCCAGCATGCTCTTCTCCTCACCTGGAACTTGCATCAATCACTCCACTATTACTTAGGAGTATCTCTGAGAAGCTAACTAATCACCCAACTCGCAGAGAGAAAATGCTCGGTCTTTCCCAGCCCAGAAACCACGTAGGTCACATCCAGAGTAAAGAAAGAATCGTAAATTAAGACTTTAGTTTTTAAATATTTTCCACTCCTGTTTTTCCAAGTAATCAATGCACAAAAAGAAAACAACAAAAATCATTGTTTGTTTTCAAACTATTTTCTTTTCTTAAAAATATATTTATTTATTTAACTTGTATCAGGTCTTTGTTGTGGCATGTGGCACCTTCATTGTGTCATTCAGGATCTTTCAGTTGCAGCCCATGCTTCTCCAGTTTTGGCACATGGGCTTAGTTGTTCTGCAGCATGTGGGATCTTAGTTCCACACCATAACAGTTCCGTGACTGAACCCGTGTCCCCTGCATTGGAAGGTGGATTCTTATGAACTGGACCACCAGGGAAGTCCCTCAAACTATTTCCTAACTATTTTAAAAATATTTTCAAAGTTAGTTATTGCATTAATAGTTATATCTTTATGAAACAAACTGAAATGAGGAGTAACAATGTTTGCAATCTTTTATGGGTCTTTGGAGGACAGCATCCCATTTCCTTTCCTAAGACTATTCCAACTTCAAATTCCTTTTGGGAATGACTACTTCCCTATTGCATGTGTTGAGTCTTTGCCTCCTGCCCAATGTGCATGTGTGAGCAAGATAAGCTCGTCTGACCTCCCATTGCTTCTACTTTGAATCTGAGCAGATGACTGAAGCGACTGGACATAGTCAAGGTTCACCTGACCATTCCAGTTGCTGCAGCCCAACTCTTCCCACTGAAGAAGGGCTTCCTCTTTCCTCCTCACCCTCCAGAGCTGGCAGCTTGCCCACGGATGCTGCATGTCCCTGTGGCCCTCCCTTGAGCTTGAATCATTGAGAGCCCACTTCTGTTGCTTGCAACAACCTTTCCTAAACCACAACTTAACTGAAGAATTTCAGAGTTTATAGCAGAATCTAGACTCAACGTATTTTCACCTAGCACTAATCCTCCGTTCAAGAATTCTAACTACTTGACACAGAAGTCCTGAAAGCCATATTCTTTACGTTTCACAGAAACATGTGTACTCTTTCTGCCTTAAAAAAATGTGCTCTTCCGACCTTGTTCATTATTACACGATTCTGAGAGCTTATTGCCTTACATCTAAAACGCTATGGGTGTCCTCTCTGGTTTCTCTGTCTCTGGACTCCTACTCCTGCAACACATTCTGTGCCAGGTTCTTGAAGAAATGATTTGATCTCCTCACTCATGGGCCCCAAAGCATTGACCAGTTCTCCAGCATCACCAACTGAATTCATAAACCATGGAACAGCCTCATAATGGAATCCTGCTCAGTCCTCCCCAGAGCCTCTCTCTGCTGGTCTCTCCAGGTGGAAGCAGATGATCCTCTTCTTCACTGAGAGAACTGCCAGTCAGTGTGTATGACTCACTTGGCTCACACATCTGCTGTTACGGTGTTTGTGTCTGACCTCTGCATTTAGGCTTTGTAATCGCAGATCTTTTATAGCATCACCAAAGTCCACCTCTTTGGTTGGCCTTCAAGTACTTGTTGAAAGAATAAGGGTGATCATTTGATCAGACATCCTGGAATTTTCCCTGCTCCTCATTCTAAACCCTAGAACAATGTTTTGCTAAGAAAGGAAATGTCATCTTACTGGCAAAGCTCTTTATGTATACTGATGTGAAATCAAAACAACAAAAGGTGCTGATCAAGACTCAGCCATCTAGCAGACTTACCTCCCACTGGGGATAATCATGGGGTTTCAAGGGGCCTTTGTGTGTCCCCGGCAGCACAACCAGACAGCCGTTGTTCCGGTCAATATGCTCCATGGCTGTCCAGGCACAAACGATGCTATTGCTGGGCCTGAACGGGAAATAGTGCAGATCCTGGTGCAAGGGATGACGGGATGTCTTCTTGCCTGAAACAGAATCTGTTGTTAAAATAAACTCGAGTCCCAGAATTCTTCTCCTCTGCCTGTAAAGCCAGAACAATGAACTATCCTCGCAAAAGCCAAACAGAAGAGACAATGCTGAAGGAAATCAGCCTCTACAGATGAGCACCAAATTAGAAGACTACTGCTGCTGCTGCTGCTGCTAAGTCGCTTCAGTCGTGTCCAACTCTGTGCGACCCCATAGACGGCAGCCCACTAGGCTCCCCCGTCCCTGGGATTCTCCAGGCAAGAACACTGGAGTGGGTTGCCATTTCCTTCTCCAATGCATGAAAGTGAAAAGTGAAAGTGAAGTCGCTCAGTCCTGTCTGACTCTTAGCAACCCCACAGACTGCAGCCTACCAGGCTCCTCCGTCCATGAGATTTTCCAGGCAAGATTACTGGAGTGGGGTGCCATTGGCTTCTCCAAATTAGAAGACTGAATAAGCACAAAGCCTCTGGATCCTGTAATTCTTTCTGGGTTTCTCGTAACCAAGGAATACTTACACTATTTTCTAGAAATCTGTGCATATGTCATCGTCTCCATTTTGCTTTATTCCTCCCTAACTCTGGTTTGGGCACAGAGTTTAGCATGCTCCAAGTCAGTTCAGTCGCTCAGTTGAGTCTAACTCTTTGCGAACCCTTGGACTGCAGCTCACCAGGCTTCCCTGTCCATCACCAACTCCCAGAGCTTGGTCAAACTCATGCCATCGAGTCGGTGATGCCATCCAACCATCTCGTCCTCTGTTGTCCCCTTCTCTTCCTGCCTTCAATCTTTCCCAGCGTCAGGGTCTTTTCTAATGAGTCAGTTCTTCCCATCAGGTGGCCAACACATTGGAGGGTATTCCCGAAAAAGGTTGACTAGTTAAAGAGAGTGGTCAAATCTGAGGCTGTCTGATAAACTAAGTGGCTGATATTTTAAAAGTATTCATTAGTTAACTAAATACATAAATAGTAGGACTCTCAGAGGCTTCACCACCAAACTAGAGCCATTTGGTGTACAGTCACTGTGGAGAATCAGAGATACTCCGCCCACACTCACAGTCCCCCCTAGAATTGCCCTCTGCACGTGGCTCCCCCAGGCCAGGGGGTTTCTCCAGCCAGGACACCCAGGGAGGGAACGGCCTGCTGGTGTTAGGCTACAGGCTTAGCGCATAAACCTCCCTTGGCCAGCAGGACAGAGGCAAAGCAGAAACGGATCAAAGATCTCTACTGGCTGATTTCCTGCCACTGATACAGCTGAATTTCTCAGTGTGGCCCAAGAGCCATCTGCATTAGCATCTCCGAGTACGGTTATAAAATCCAGGTTTCTAGGTTCTATTTTCTGAATCAGTCTCTCTAGCAGGGAGGGCTTAGAAGCCTCATTTTACCAAGTACAGGGACTTTTAAGAATAATTATGGTATGTCATAAATCAGTTTTAAATTTGTTACTAATAATACTGTCTTCAGATCAGGAAGGCAAAGTGCACACTCTCATGCATCGGTGAGAGTGGGTAACAATGCTTAGAGATGTTGAATATCAGGAGTCTGTGGGGTAGAGAGACAGTTATGTTTTATTAAACTGCATCTTTCAGAAGCCACTTGTCTACAGTCCCAGCAATAACCCTATAGTTAACATCGACATCACTATTATACTTCAGTGTTGTTATGGTGTAAGCTACTTTGAGCCTTAAGTGAAAGTATATATATTCATTTATGTAAAAACTTAGCAGTTGTGCACTTTGCTATTTTACTTTCTTTCTTTTTTTCTTCTTTCTTTCTTTGCTTTTCTTTTCCTTTATCAATAAGAGCTCTTTACCAGAATCTGGAGGTTTGTTTATCAGCATTGTATGCATGGCCATAATATTGGGTCCGGTGAAGCACTCCACATATTTCAGAATCTAAGGAAAAAGGAGGGAAATCAGATGCACAAGCATGCAGCACAGAATACATCTATCTATACTAGAAGCCAGTTGGCATTGTTTAAATCAGTCAACCAATATTTCACAGACTTGCAAACAAACCACGCAAAAGTGAGTAACTGGAAATCATCGGAAACACTCTCAAACAGGCTTTTTGGAACCAGCTGAAAATCTAAGTGCTTCTTCTACAAGAGAGACATGAGTTTTTCTGAGACACCAGCTACGAACGGCAGGAATTAAACCTCCAATGAAAAAGATGCCCAAATTGGCAGGGCCAATTGAAAGAAAAAGACGATGATGTTGTTCAGTCACTAAGTCCTGTCTGACTCTTTGAGACCCCACAGACTGCAGCACACCAGGCTTCCCTATCCTTCACTGTCTCTCAGAGTTTGCTCAAATTCACATCCATATTCAATCTCTACTTCTGTCTGACTCCAAAAAATGAAGCACATTCTATGGCTTTCACTTATATGATCTCTTCTGCATAAGGGATGTAGGCAATTTGAGTATAAAACACTTGAAATGTTACAAAAATCCCAGGAGTCCGGCCTAATCTTGTTTTTTTTAATAAAAAGTTTGTTTTTGTCATTTTGGGAGTATTCAAAAAATGGAAAAAGGGTTTTGTTTACTTTTTTTTAAAATTTTGCATGGGGTATAGTTGAATTATAATGTTGTGTTAGTTTCAGGTGTATACTGAAATGAGACTGTTATACATATACATATATACACTGAGATTCTTTTCCCATACAGGCCATTACTGAGCATTGAGTAGAGTTCCCTGTGCTATACAGCAATCATTATTAGTCGTCTGTTTTATATACAGTGTGTGTACGTGACAATCCCAGTCTTCCAATTTATCTCTCCTAGGCTGTGATTTTCTCAATGGTCATCATTCAAGAGCCATCCTCAGATTTTCTGTTCTGCATTGAAGAACTTCCCAATATATTTAGCGGATATTCTCTGTATGTCTTATCTTAGTCTTATCCTGATTAATACTATTCTTGAAATCATGGGTTTGAGGTGCTGGTTCATTTTCCAATACATATTAAAATAAATACCTAGCTATCAGAAGAATAACTACCTCCTAAAAGATCATTGCATGAACCACCAGACACATGGTTTGCAAGTTACAGACATAGGAACATCCTGACAAGACATTCTATCGCATGTTGCCGATAATTTCCAGCTTTTATCAAGATCCACCTTCACGATTTTCATTTCCAAAACAGGACATGAGGTTGGGAAGAATGCATGGTTCTGAGGGGCCACATCCCTCCTCGTCCCCAGCTCAAGAGGCCAGACTTCCCAGGTGCCTCAGCTGTGCAGTCTTCATGAATCAGACTTTCTAACAGCACTTGGGATATAAGTTCTAATAAGTATTTTGTGCAAAGTGTCCTTTGAAACCATTCTAAATGAATGGTCAGAAACCATAGTACAGGACTTCCTTATGCTACAGTGGATAAGAACCCCGCTGCCAGTGCAGGGGAAATGGATTTGATCTCTGCTCCAGGACGATTCCACACGCAAGGAGCACCTAAGCCCATGCACCACAACTGCCCAGCGCCAGCTCTGCAGCCTGTGAGCCACAGCAAGAGAAGCCACTGAAATCAGAAGCCCATGCACCTCAACTAGAGAGTAGCCCATGCGCAGCAACGAAGACACAGCATGAGCAAAAATAAATAAATGAGAAAAAAATAATAAAAAAGAAACTGCCAAACATTCATGCAAGGGAATACTATGCAATAGTTTACAAAGCATAAAGTAGATCCATAGACGCCAGCGGAATGGAGTCTCACATGTACCACCAGTGGGAAAAACAAGGTGACAACCAGGATGCTTCCTGTTACCCAATAGGTGGGGTTATACAAACACATATCTGCTTGACTGTACCTGAAACGATTCTAGATGAAGACGTAAGCTGAACAGCGAGTGGTGCTGGAGGTGGGAGAATTTACTTTTCACTCATGTCATTCCACACTGGACATTTTTGTAACTATGAACTACTCTTAAAGAATAATTTTTAAGAAACCTACTTTAAATTTAAAAACAGACACCTCTGCTGACTAGATTCATAAAACAAATTGAAAAACGATCTGCAATAGGTAAGCCTCAGCACTTTATTCCTCGTGGACATGCCTGTAAGGAGTGTGAGAATGCTCTCTCCTTACCACAGAATTCCTGCTCTTCTCCAGCAAAAATAGCAAAATTATGAGGATTTCTCAGTCTGGGCACTACTGACATTTTGGGGTGCATCATTCTTTGTTTGCTGCAACAGGCTGTGCTGTGCATTATAGCATCCCTGGACCCAGTAGCAGCATCCGGATCTCTACCCATTAAAACCCACCACCCTCCTGCCTGACAAGCAAACATGTCTCCAGACATTGCCAAATGTCTGCCTCTGATTAAGAACCACTGCTATAGGGCCCCAGTAGAAAACGGCAAGACCTGATTCTTTGCAACTCCATGGACTGTAGCTTCCAGGCTCCTCTGTCCAGGAGCTTCTCCAGACAAGAATACTGGAGTGGGCTCCTATTTCCTTCTCCAGGGGATCTCCTCAAACCAGGGATCAAACCCATGTCTCTTAAGTCTCCTGCAGTAGAGGGGGGTTCTTTAACACTAGTGCCACCTGGGAAGCCCAGTAGAAAAGGGCAAGGTAAAATGAAAAAAAACAAAAAAAGTTACAAAGATTTCAGAGGCAGGCATGCAGATGGGCTATTAGCTTAAAGAGAAAGAAAGCACAGGAAGATCTTGAACCTCAGGGAGGGTGCAGTATCTGAAGAGTTCCTCATCTTCTTGGAAATCCTGGACCTTGGAAACCACTTTCTCACTTGGCACATATTCTGATTTTGGGATGCTGACATCTCTCATCACCGACAATCCGAATGGTTTCACCTCCTCTCTGCAGATTCTTTCAAACTCATTCCTAGAAAATTCATTGGTAAATGATGTCAGTACTGAAGGCGCTAAGCACCTGCCTGGCCTTCCCCTTGTTCTGTGGAAAGACTCGAAGACTTGGGAGTGGTTTCTCTGCACTAAGTGATCCTCAATCCTATGCCGAATAGTTCTGATGACAGGAAGGAGAAAATGGCCAACTCAGAAGTGCCTGCCTCCTAACTGTGGAGTTGAAATTCGCCACCAGAATTAGAATATTCCTTAGCTTAGTGGACCAGTGGGGAAATATTTGTGATTTGGTTTCATCAGAACAAAACAGCAAACACTTCCCTAGCATCACCATGCACCAGGCCCTGTTCAAAGAACTCTGTATCCACTTTACCTGTTTAGTCCTAAAACCACTCTAGCACATAAGTACTTTTATTTTCCCCATTCTGCAGATATAGAAACAGGCATGGAAAAGTTAAGGAAATTGCCCTACACCTACAACACTAACTGAAGAGGCTGAGATTAAAGCCACTCTGGCTCAAACCCAGGTTCTAACAAGCCACTTCCTAACAAACCTGATCCCTGAAAAATATCTGAACACTCACAAGGTAATCCTACCCATAGTCCCACTGCACACACTGAATACACATTCCTCTTATATATCAAAGAGTGTTACTGTACCTAAAGCGTTGAATATCAGCATCAGACACCAAATTTTTAATGACAAGAAATCCATTTTCTTCATAGAATTTTCTCTGTTCTAGGCTTAGAACATTATTCTCCCGAGTATACCTAAAGGGAAAAAAAATCTCAAATAAGGCCAGTTTAAAAATCATAACCTAACAATATTTATCAAGAACCTCAGAAATGTTTGTACTGTTCCACTCAGCAAGTTTATTTCTAGAACTTTAAACAAACAATCTGAAGAAATTTTAAGTTTTAAATCTGAAACATTAATTACTGTCACCAAGAAATGAGAGAATAATTAACAGATATTATATCCTTTCAATGGGATATGACTTGACATTAAAAATGAAGAACATATAATAGCAAGGACAGTGCTTATTAAATTAAAATGTGATGACAGTGATGTAAAACCAAGACTCTATTTGTTTAAAACAAGAAGACTATAAAGAAATAAAGCCAAAACAAAAATGTTTCACAGTGAAACATTTATTGCTTTTATGTAATGGCATTATGAATGATTTTTTAAATTTACCCTATTTCTGTGATTTTAAAATATATCTGTAACAAATATGTATGGTATTTCAGAAAGGAAACAAATAATATATTTTATGTTTTTAACTGTCTGGTTCATGCATTTATGGAGGAAATCAAGTATGAAAATCGAAATAAGTGTACAGCACACACACAAACTCAAATCCCCCTGTCCATTCCTCTAGTTTGGAACTGTGACTCTATGAGAATATTCCATGGAGATCAATGTCTTCCACTTCAAAGATGACTTTAAGATAAACCAAAGATGCTAGCTGAGATATCAGAGTGACCAAAAAACTGGCTATTTAAATGAGATATACCATGCCTTAATTTTGCAAAATAAACTTATGCACTTTCTGACATTTTCCCTTCTTTCTAAATTTTAAAATACATACAAAAACTGTCTTCAAAATTTTCCATAATTGATCTAATGAGAACCAGTCCTGGACTCAGATGATTTGTATAATAAATCTTATCAGCCAATATGTATTTTATAACTGATTTATCAGTGGAAAAAAAACACCTTTATATACATTGTATGGTTAAGAATTAAAATTATATCTACTTACTGGAATTGTTGAGGATGGAAACTGGCAAGAGAACCAACCCCCGAAGTGTGGTGAGCTATCTAGGATGTGATTTAAGGCAAATCAAGTGAAGTGTAGGCATCACCCTTCTAGAATCAACCCACCCTGGATTGGTTTTCACAAGGGAAGACCAGCCCTACACAGTCATCAGGCACACTGACTACACACAAACGCTCCGAAGCACTACTGCTTAGATCGTCTCATTTCACAACAGCCTAAGGAGGTGCCTGGAAGCCAAGAGAGCTTTATTATTCCAACTGCACAGAGCAGAAACCCTAGGCTGGGGTCAGGGTTCAGTAACTGAACCCTGGATTATTATTATATATATATATATAATATATATATATATATATTATATATATATATATATATTATATAATATTATTATTATTATATTATTATTATTCCCCCTGGATATTTCTTCCACCAAACTACTGAGTGAATAAAAATGGAAATTTTTTATTCTAAAGAAGTTTTTCTCTTAGTGGGAGTTAGTCCAAAATATTAGAAACAGTTTGGCCGATCATTTAAAAAAGAAAAAAAGAACATCTTTATAAAAAATGTTTGCCAACTCTGACTCAAGAATAAGCACTTGTTAGTTTCATGGAGTACCTCTCTGTAAAGCAGTGTGTCTCAGATGAAGTGAGTATGAAGGGTATCAGATTCACCCAGAGAACTTTTTCAAACCCCTACTAGAGTTCAAGCTACAAGATGCTGCCCTCAGTTAAAAAAACACTCTGGCTTTGGATGGACACGTTCATACTGCTATATTTAAAATGGATAACCAACAAAGTCCTACTGTATAGCACAGGGAACTCTGTTCAATGTTATGTGGCAGCCTGGATGGGAGGGAGTTTGGGGGAGAATGGATACATGTATATGTATTGCTGAGTCCCTCTGCTGGTCTACCTGAGACTATCAAAATTGCTAATCCACAGACTCCAATATAAAATAAAATGTTTTTAAAATCACTCTGATAGAACTGAGTTGCATCTTTCAGTTGTATTAAGGCTGGAAAATACTTGGAGAATGAGTGGAATAAAGAAACATTAGTTGCCTTTAAGATCTGCATGCAGTATACCGCCTTTCACACGGCTCTGACCAACCTGTGGTTTCTCAAAAGAAAAAAAAATTCATGAAATAAACAATGACTCCAAGAAAAATATGATCCACATAGTAGAGTATCATTCTTAAATATCTTAAAACATCTAAAAGTTCCTTCTAGTTTTCTCTCCAGTCATCACCAGATGATTGACTTAGGATCTCATTTGTTTTGGTCATTTTTTTCATTGTTTCTTTAGCTGAAAGAGCTACTTTCTGAATGACACTTCACATAAACATGTGATCCTTTTTGAATGATGTTTGTATATAAGTGGGGACAATATAACAGTCAAGAAGATGGGACTTCCCTGGCAGTCCAGTGGTTAGGACCTGGGCCTTTCACTGCCCAGGGCCTGGGTTCAGGCCTTGGTCAGGAAATTAAGATCCCACAAGCCCCCAATGAGGAAAACGAAAAAAAGTCAAGGAGAGAGGGGGGCCAGGAGTCAGAATTACTAGCTACTGTCTGTTTTCCCCGAAGGAGAGAGTTAACCTCTTTGTCAGATGTTCTCAACAAAATGTGGCTGCCAGGACAGTCCAGACATCAGCCTTCCAGTCCTTTTCTCCTCTTTCCCACTCCTGCATTATGGTTTTTATTTTAGTTATTGTTGTTCTTGGAGAATTTTCTTAGTATGTGGAAATGTTTACAAAGCTAATAATCATTTACTATGTTTACTATACAAAGCTAGTAATCCTGGGAAAAAATGGATTCAAAAATCTGTACAGGACAGCATGGTCCTGAACATGTAATTATGCAGTTATGTAAATACATAGGAAAAAAAAAGACCATAGTGTTTACAAATAATAATCTGTGAGATGTCAAATTATGGGTTATATAGATTTTCTTCTTTGTGTTTATGTACATTTAAACACTGCACTGATACTTCAAAAATTATTCCTTATTTCTTAAAGGAATCATTAAGGTTGGGAGGAAATTGCCACATAATTTCTAGTAATTTCTTTAAGCCTAAACCACACACATATTCACTGAAAATTTAGGCAGAGACGCTCACCACTTCTGGCTATGTAGATTGAAATGAATTAAAATGAAAACTTCAGTTCCTTAAGTTGACTGTCACATTTCAAGTGCTCATAGCCACATGTAGCTACCACATTGAACAGTGCCGGCAAAAAAACATTTTTCCTCCATCATAGGAGCTTGTATTGGACAGTGCTGTTCTAGGAAATAGAGGTGAAAAAAAAACAAGCTCTGACCTTGACACGATTATAACTAAGTCCAGTGAGATCAGAATATTAAATTTTAGGAAATTTCCTGTCCGTGCTTCCACTGCAGTGGGCACAGACGGGTTTGATCACGGGTCGGGGAACTAAAAGCCTAGGTGCTGTGAGCATGCTCGCCCTCCTCCCACAACCTCACCCCCCACCACCCCCGCAAAAAAAAAAAAAACAAAAAACACACAATTAAAACTTAAAAATAGTAACAGACTGGAACCGGGAAACCTTAGTCTACTTCTAGTTATATCTAGGCCCATATGTTGGCACTTCTCAAAACTGAACTATTAATAGTATCACACCAAGTGAAAGCAGGTTGCTCGTCCCGCCCCCAGGCATTTGATACCACAGGTCTAAGAGGAGCCTGACTACCTGGATTTGTAGCAACTACCTAGGTAGTCCTGCGGGGGCTGTTCTGGGGACGCGCTTTGACACCCACTGCTTCCGTTAAATGACCTTGCTCCGGAATGGTAATTTCTCCTAACCTCAAATGCTTTCTCACCTGTAAAGTGAGATTACATAGTCACTTGGGTTCCCTTTCCCAGTTTGTGGGGGAGATTTTAAATTTATAGCGATTCGAATACGTCAAGGCTTGGAACACAGTTGGGAGAGCAACAATGGAAGTAAAAGAAATAGTATAATCGTTTTAGGAGAAATTTCAGAATCTAAATATAGCAGGGCAGAGTTGAATCCAATCACTTAAGGGGGAAAAAAAGAAAGAAAGAAAGAAATCCCAGCCCGTGTTGGCGCCCTGAATGAGATCACTGAACACGCAAAAACAATTCTGTAAAGCACGTTGATTTCTGAGTCACGCCGTGACCTCTCTCTGGATCCAACGCCGGTGGCGCACAGATTGACTTGGGATTAATTTCAGAAGGCCTGATCAGGAGCGGACACAGGACACGCAGCGCTTCTCCAGCAAACTGTGTAAGCTTCGCCGGGCTCGCCTGGAGAAGGAAGAGCTGGGGGGCAGCTCCAGCCCGAGAGGACCCCTCTGCTCCTCCAGGTGGCTCTGCACCCCGGGTTTCGTCTCTGTCTCTGGGCAGCCCTGTGATCAGGTGCGGTCCCGTACAGAAAGTGACAGGGCAGCAGAGAGCAGGCCTGCTCGGACTTCGACCCTCCCCTCCCAAAGCCGGGGAACAGAGGGCCCGGAAGGCTGCAGCGACGTCACTCCAGGAGCTGGAGCCAGCAGCCCCAGACCCACCGGGCGGACAAGTCCCCTCTTGGGCCTTCGGGACGCACCTGACCTGGCCCCCCAGCGCCCGAAAGAGATGTGACCATCACGAGGACAGGTGCTGCGGAGCCAGGAAGAGCCAGCGGGGAGGCTGAACAATGTGCTCTGAAAGCCGCCACACTTCCGGCTCAAACCCCGCGAACCCAAAGGATACAACGGTCCCCGCCGAGCGGCAACCGAGGTGTCGCAGCAAGACGCGCAAGCGAGCGGAAGCTCGGTCTGGATCCATTGCCGGAGTGCAATAGCCGGCGCCAGGCCTGGAGACACTTCACTCTGGTAGGGGGCCCCGCCTCCGCTTAGAGGGAGGGGCTTGGGGCGGACGAGGCTCGACGAGGAGGCGGGCCGTGGTAGCACCGCCTCCCGAGTTGGCCTGGGCGTTGCACGCAGATTCTCCAGCCCGGCCTCTGGGTGAGGGTGTTTCCTGCCAGAGCTCTTTGCTTTTGCAAGAGTCCAGAGATCAGCTCTGTCACATCCAGAGGAAGACTAATCCACAGGGGCTAATCTCCCGCGCGGAAATAGAACCAGAACAAAACTCACATACTTAACTGCATCGTTCCACGTATTTTATTCTACAGAGCTGATCCTTCCAAACTCTGAATGCAGAGTTCCAAAGAATAGCAAGGAGAGATAAGAAAGCCTTCCTCAATGATCATTGCAAAGAAATAGAGGAAAAGAATGGAATGTGAAAGTCTAGAGAGCTCTTCAAAAAAATTTGAGATATCAAGGAAACATTTCATGCTAAGTTGTGCACAATAAAGGACAGAACTGGTATGGACCTAACAGAAACAGAAGATATTAAGAAGAGGTGGCAGGAATACACAGAAGAACTATACAAAAAAGATCTTCACGACCCGGATAATCACGATGGTGTGATCGCTCACCTAGAGCCAGACATCCTGGAATGCGAAGTCAGGTGGGCCTTAGAAGCCTCACTACAAACAAAGCTAGTGGAGAGATGGAATTCCAGTTGAGGTATTTCAAATCCTAAAAGATGATGCTGTGAAAGTGCTGCACTCAATATGCCAGCAAATTTGGAAAACTCAACAGTGGCCACAGGACTGCCAAAGGTCAGTTTTCATTCCAATCCCAAGAAAGGCTTTGCCAAAAATGTTCAAATTACTACACAGTTACACTCATCTCACATACTACTAAAGTCATGCTCAAAATTCCCAAGCCAGGCTTCAACAGTACGTGAACCGTGAACATCCAGATGTTCACGCTGGATTAGAAAAGGCAGAGAAACCAGAGAGCAAATTGCCAACTTCCGTTGGATCATCAGAAAAGCAAGAGACTTTCAAAAAAACATCAACTTCTGCTTTATTGACACTGCCAAAGCCTTTGACTGTGTGGATCACAGCAAACTGTGGACAATTCTAAAAGAGATAGGAATACCAGACCACCTTATCTGCCTTCTGAGAAATCTGTATTCAGGTCAGGAAGAAACAGTTAGAACTGGACATGGAACAACAGACTGGTTCCAAATCAGGAATGGAATGCATCAAGGCTGTATATTGTCACCCTGCTTATTTAATGTATATGCAGAGTACATCATGCAAAATATCCAGTCTGATGAAGCACATGCTGAAATCAAGATTTCCGGGAGAAATATCAATAACGTCAGATACGCAGATGACACGACCCTTATGGAGGAAAGCGAAGAACTAAAGAGCCTCTGGATGAAAATGAAAGAAGAGAGTGAAAAAGTTGGTTAAAGCTCAACATTCAGGAACCTCAGATCATGGCATCCAGTCCCATCACGTCATGGCAAATAGATGGGGAAACAATAGAAACAGTGGGAGACTTTTTTTTTGAGGGGTCTCCAATATCACTGCAGATGGTGACTGCAGCCATGAAATTAAAAGACGGTTGCTCCTTGGGAGAAAAGCTATGACCAACCTAGACAACATATTAAAAAGCAGAGACATTCCTTTGTTGACGAAGGTCCGTCTAGTCAAAGCTATGGTTTTTCCAGTAGTCATGTACAAATGTGAGAGTTGGACCATAAAGAAACTGAGCACCGAAGAATTGATGCTTTTGGGTTTTTTTGTTTGTTTGTTTTTAGAATTGATGCTTTTGAACTGTGGTGTTGGAGAAGACTCTTGAGAGTCCCTTGAACTGCAAGGAGATCAAACCAGCCAATCCTAAAGGAAATCAGTCCTGAATATTCATTGGAAGGACTGATGCTGAAGCTGAAACTGCACTACTTTGGCCACCTGATGGGAAGAGCTGACTTATTGGAAAAGACCCTAATATTGGGTAAGAATGAAAGTGGGAGGAGTAGCAGATGACAGAGGATGAGATGGTTGGATGGCATCACTGACTGTATGGATATGAGTTTGAGCAAGCTCTGGGAGTTGGTGATGGACAAGGAAGCTTGGTGTGCTGCAGTCCATGGGGTTTCAAAATGGAGGAAATGACCTAGGGACTGAATTGAACTGAACTGATCCTTCTACTCATCTGCTGCAGGAATGAAAATTCTTGATGTTCAGCACTGGAAGTAACATGTGCTTTCCAAAAGTCCCCTTTAATTTAGCAGGAATCCTGTCTGAAATATTAGAAACAGTTTGGTTAATGTTTTTAAGGTTGTTTAGGAAATTAAATGATTTCTATGAAATGTCTAAACCATGGTATGATGTAATTTTAAATTTGCTGAAGAACTGGATTCTTTTTCTTCAATTCAGTGAGTTTGGTGAAGAGTATGGGTCATGGTGTTGACCCTTTAAATTCTACATACAAGTAGTATCAAGTAGCATATGTCCTTCTATGACTACCTTAATTTCACTTAGCATAATGCTCTCAAGATTTATTCCATGTTGTCCCCTATGCCAGGGTTACTTCTTTACTGAGGCTGAATAACTTTCCATGTGTATACATAATCTGTCTTCTGCACCCATTCATCCACTGATGGACACTTAGGTTGTTTCTGTATCTTGGTTATTGTAATACTGTGGCAGTGAATATGGGGTGTAGGTATTTCTTCAAGATCCTGGATTTCAAGTCATTTAGATAAATACCTAGAACTGGGATTGCTGAATCATATGGTAGTTCTACTTTAATTTTTTGAGGTACCGTTTACGTAGTGATTACCATAGTGGCTGTAAGAACTAGAAATTCTTCTCATAAGATCTCTTTCCCATGTCATACCTACAGATAGCTGACTTACCATGTCACTGGGTTTTTTCCTCTCACTTTTTGTTTCTTTATCTGAAAGAGTTACTATCAGAGTGCCTCACATCATAAACCTGTTTTCATTTCTTAATGATGCCTTTATATAATGTGGTGAAACTGCCATAGTCAAGGAAAGAAGCAGGACTCAGTTACTAGTTGCTGCCTGTTTTCTCAGAGGCAGAAAGAAGACAGGGCTGTCCTTGGGCTTCCACCTGAGTCCTTTATTCTTTTCCCATGATTCTTCCTTACCAAAACTCCTCAATTCTTCTACTTAACAGAAGGACCATGGGCCTATCCTTATCAACTCTTCATCTGATTCCCCTCAAACTTCTCATCACACAGCTGGAGCCTGATCCTGTATTTGTCAACTGGATCATCAAGCGTTTTCAAGGGGTACACTTATGTTTATCATAGTTTGAAATGAAGTGTCTGGCTTTTGATAGGTACAGAAAAGAGAATCTGCATCTCTGAAACGTTCTGAGAAAAAGCTCTGCCGGATTCTGCTTAGCTGGTCAGTCGTGTCCGACTCTTTGCGACCCCATGGACTGTAGCCCGCCAGGCTCCTCTGTCCATGGGGACATTCTCCAGGCAGGAATGCTGGAGTGGATTGCTATGCCCACCTCCAGGGTATCTTCCCTGCAGGCATGGTAATGGTCAAATGGGTGTCTCATACTGCCCTCGCCTGGTGAAATGTGGGGACTGTGGGGAGGAGGGGAAAATAAATGGGTCAATTTGGTTTGTATCTACTCAACGTTTTTGTTTTTTGTTGTTTTTTTAATGAAGTATAGTTGTATTGTGTAAGTTTCAGATGTACAATAAAGTGATTCAGTTATACATGAACATTTATGTGTATATAGTCTTTCTCAGATTCTTTTCCTTATAGGTAATTAGAAGATACTGAGTATTTCAGTAATTCTCTGTGCTGTACATTGCTTATTTCTGCCTATTTATATACAGTAGTGTGATCGGTTAATCCCAGACTCCTAATTTATCCTCCCTCCCCCTTAGTAACCATAAGTTTGTTTTCTATATCGTCAAGTCTTTCTGTTTTGTAAATTCACTTGTATCATCTTTTAGATTCCACATGTAACTGATATCATAGATTTGTCTTTCTTTGTCTAATTTGTGAAAACCAAGTGGATTTCTCTAGAACCATCCATGTTGCTGGAAATGGCAATATTTCTTTCTTTCTTATGGCTAAGTAACAGTCCCTTGTGTATATACATATATATGTGTGTGTGCATGTCCTCATATATATGAGAATATCCCCATGGACAGAGGAGCCTGGCGGGCTACAGTCCATTGGGTCACAAAGAGTCGGACACGAGTGAGCGACTAAGCACACACACACATTCTGGCAGGACTTTTTCTCAGAAAGTTTCAGAGAGATGCAGATTCTCTTTTCTGTACCTATCAAGTGTAAGTGTCCACCAGTGGATGAATGGGTAGAGAAGATAGAGTATGTATATACAATGGAAAGTTATTCAGCCTTAGTAAAGAAGTAAACCTGGCATATGGGACAACATGGAATAAATCTTGAGAGCATTATGCTAAGTGTAATAAGCTAGTCACAGAGGATATAGGCTACTTGATACTACTTGCATATAGAATTTAAAGGGTCAACACCATCATCTATACTCTTTCCCAAACTCACTGAATTGAAAAAAAAAATTTTGGCGGGGGTAGTGAGTTTGGGAAAGAGTATAGGTAAAAGAATCTAGTTCTTCAGCAAATTTAAAATTATACCTACATCATGGCTTAGACATTTCTTAGAATCATTTAAACTCTAGTTCCCCCAGTAATCTCCTTGAGAATCATGACATTAAGTTCGCTCTGTAAACTGGTGATCCCCACACTTCTATCTCTGGCCTAGGCTCTCCAATAAATTCCAGACCCTACATACCCTACTTCACATCTTTGCTAGGATTTCTAACAGACGCCTCAGAACAGAATTTCTGATCTTCTCTCACAAAAGCCACCCCTCCAAAAGATATGCCCATGTCCTAGCACCTGAAAGGGTAAATGTGACCTTGTTTAGAAAAAGGGCCTTTGCGGATGTCGATTAAAAAAAAAAGGAAGAAAAAAAAATGCAAAAAAAAAGCACAATCCAAAAGTGGAGAATTAAGTTTTATTCAGTGGACTTGCTGAGGACTTGAGCCCTGGGAGGCAGCTCTAAGATAGCTCTGAGAAACTGTTCTGAAGACGTAGAGGAGAAGCCAGAATATATAGTTTTGGGGACAACAGATAAAACAAAACCCCCAGGTAGTGGAATATTAAAAGATTACCATTTATTAAGGAAAAGTGAGACATCTCAAGTTACTGAATTTAGCGCTTTTCTTTTGTTTAGGAAGATGCAAGAGTCTGGGCTCATTGAAATCATTCCTTTTGTTGCAGAGGGGGGGGGCCTTACCAGGGCCGGAAGCTAGGTGAATTGTCCGACGAGACCCATGTGCTGACAAAGCAAGAGACTTTATTGGAAAGGGGCACCCGGGTGTAGAGCAGAAGGGTCAGGGAACCCAGAAGAACAGCTCTGCCATGTGGCTCGAAGTCTTGGGTTTTATGGTGATGGGATTAGTTTCTGGGTTGTCTTTAGCCAATCATTCTGACTCAGAGTCCTTCCTGGTGGTACATGCTTTATTCAGTCAAGATGGATGCCAGAGAAAAGGATTCTGGGAGGTGGTTGGACCTGTGGTGTCTCCTTTTGACCTTTCCTGAACTCTTCCCGTTGGTGGTGGCTTATTAGTTCCGAGTTCCTTACCAGGCCTCCTGTCATAAAGTAACTCATGCAAATGGTTACAATGGTGACTGGCCAGGGTGGGGGGTTTCAGTCAGTGTGCTTCCCCTAACGTTTTGATATGCACCTAAACTATCTAGGGCCAGTATCCTGTTTTCTTCTCAACACTGAATCCCCTCAGCCTGCATGGTAAGGGGGCGACTGCTGGCTAGGTGCCTACAACACTTTGGTTACTGATATGGCAGGTGACATTCTTTGTCCACATAGATGTGATCTTGTTAAGGACCTAGAGATGAGCTCATCCTGGGTGAGCCATAAACCCAAGGAAAAGCCTCTCCAGGTAACTTTGACATATAACCACCCCCACTCTCATCCTGTTGAGAACTGCTGATCTCTGGCATTTTGTGATGAAGGTAGTAGTGTAGGGAGGAAGGTAACAAGAAAAAAGAAACCACACACTACTTATTTCCATCCCTTTAGCTCTGAATTACATTTTCTGCCTCTATCCCATGAAGAGCATGGTCTTCTCTTATGGAAATAATTTAAGGAAAACAGGATAAAGACCTTTCTAAGGGTGAAGGAAGAAACAGACAGGACAGGCTCCATCTTGAAAGTGGGACTCCTCTTGGGGCCAGACTGTGGACTTTGAGCTATATGCCCAGTAGTTATAGAAGCAACAAACTGGCAAACCAGGCCCCTGGAAGGAAGACCCTCGGGGCTCGGGTACCTAGACTCTCCATCACCTAAAAGAATACCTGAATTATCTGTGTAACTGAATAGAATCATACATTCTATTATGCTTATTGGGGTATGATCACAGGACTTTGATAATTGTCCACTGTTAACTACCTAGGCTTAAGGCATATGAATCACAGGTTACCTTTCATTGCATTTTTCTTTTCCTTTGTTCAGACTCGTTTCAGGGAATTTGGGGAGGTGGGTTTGGGCACATGTATTTTGGGTATATAAGGTTTTCACAAAAACTGGTTGGGGTCCTTGGCTGAGAGGAGACTCTGCCTTGGGCCCACCAGTGTAATAAACTGCACTCCCCTATCTGCATTGTCCTTCTGAGTGAATTTGTTTCCTGGAATGCGTGGCTATAACATTTGGGGCACTGGCTGGGAAACTCCTCACATTTAGGAGACAAGTCCCATTTGGGACTACTCCGAAGGCTTGCAGCTCGAATCTTCTAGACGGGGGAAGGTGCCTTGACCTTCTGGAAGGATTCTGCTTCTCAACGCCCAGACCTTCCACGTTAACAGGTAGTAGACGGTGGCAGGGGAACTGAGCGCTCAGGTGAGGAGGAACCCACCCAGCAGGGTGGAAGAGGGGGCCTGATCACCCCTCTGGGAAGGACTAGAAGGGGCACGGACCCGCAGGAGATTGGAATAGGAAGGTGGCATCGATTTCTTGGTACACACGTTGATGAGTGTGTTAGGGCTTAGGAAGGAAATTTATGAATGTCATTTAGGAGGTGGTGTCCATGCATCTTGGGGAAAATGATTACCAAGCAATCAGCAAGAGATTGTTAGGAGACGAAACTTGGTCTTTGTGTTCTTGTATTCTGCCCTCCCCAAGGAGGTGTCCCATCTGCTGTGAAATTCCTTACCCCCTCGGAATTGTCTAGAAGGAGGGAGATACATAACTGAGAACGAATTGGCTTTTCCAGACACATCCTGGGACGTGGGATATTTAACCCATCTCTGTTTTCATCCGCACCCAATCAAGCCCACCAAGGCAGAATGGAATTTAAAAGTTAAGGGAGAAACAGTCTTGGACCATATGGAATTCTGGTTTGGCCATGCCGACCGGCAAATGAAGACACGCCGATCCCCCTTCTCCCTCTGGGATCTGGCAGGTAAGGTTCTTCTCACCCCAATTAGGAAGGAGGTGGACTGGCAGGTTAAGTGTTTCATTGAGTGGAAATATCAGAAGTGCCTAGGGTACCAAGAACTTCATAGACAGAACCAAAGGAAAAGTAGAAGAGGGTCCAAGAAAGTAAGCAAGATGGGAGGAAATGAATCTAAAGCAACTGTATCAGAGTACATGATTGAAAATTTTAAAAAGGGATTTGGAGAAGACTACGGGGTGAAGATGATGCCTAACTGCTTCCACATACTCTGTGAGGTTGAATGGCCCCCTTTGGGAGTAGGATGGCCACCAGAGGACACCATGAACTTAAAAATAGTGGAAGCAGTCTATACAGTGGTCACAGGAGAGCCGGTACACCCAGATCAATATCCGTATATTGATTCATGGCTAGAATTAGCTCAATACCATCCTGCTTGGACGAGGTTCTATATCCAGAAGGGAAATGGAAAAATATTAATGGCACAAAAATGGACTGATGATAAAAAAGAAATTCTACAGGATTTGGATGGGGATGACCTGCTCCCTCACACATACTGGATGATGATGCGCCCTCCGCCCAGTGCTCCACCAGGACCAGAGGCCACTGTAATGCCCGACCCAGGGCCAGGTGAAGTTCCTGCAGCAGCCGCTGCTCCTCCGCCACTCTCCTGGAGAACGTAGAGAGAGGCACTGTTTTGTTTTTGATCCCAGCGATGGAGACCTCTGGTCAACATCCCCAGGATTCCACCTCAGCCGGATCTCCTAGATTGTATCCACCTCTCCCCCCCCACCCCGCCCCCGTGAGTACTGATGGAAAGGGGGAAGAAAACACACGAATTAGACAGAGGCTGTACTCTGCCAAGGAGGAAGGGGAAAGTGTTCTGTCCGTAGTCCGAGTCCCCGGTCGGGAAAGAAGACTCCTCGAAACAATGCAACTCGCAATAGGGAATTTATTACTGACTCGAGCCAGGGCCTCCCGCCCTCACCAGGTGTGTGAGGACGAAAGGCCTCGAGCCCCAGTTCTCTCGGGTATTTATTAGGTCAAAACAAGCAGCAGGGAGCTGGCACAATCGGATTGGTTACACAGTGGGTAGTTGGCGTAAGCGGATTGGTTACACAGTTGCAAGGTAATTTTTGTTGGCCCTACCTGGGGCTTTCAGCTTTCCCCTGATAGGTTCCCTTTCTTCTGGCTAGGCATATGTTGATTGACTGGCTCCAGGAGGCCTGATAATTATGTTACCCTGGGAAACCAGGCCTACTCCTACTCTAGGCTGCCTGCCATGGCGTTAGCCGTGACAGCCTCACAGAAAGAACCCCACTACAGATGCCCCTCAGAGAGCTACAACAGCCTTTGGTTCAGGACACATGTGGGCACTACCATCAGCCCCCTGTAGCCTAATATTACCAGCCATTTTCCTCTAGGGATATATTAAACGGGCAGAGACAAACTCCACTGTACTTGGGGGAGCCACAAGCTATGATTAGGCTATTGGAGACTATTTTTTGAGCCCACCGCCCTACATGGGATGACATAATCCAATTACTAGTCTCCCTTTTCAGCACTGAGGACAGACACAGGATCATAACTGAGGCCAGAAAATGGTTAAGAGAAACGGTGCCTGAGGGCACTGCAAACCCGCAGCGGGCAGAACCAGCCACCCCCGATGAGAGGGAGGCCCGATTGGGACTGTAACCGAGAGGAAGGGCGGGGCCACCTGGAGAGATATCAGGTAGCTGTTTTACAAGGCTTCATTTCAAGGGGGGCCCCAAAAACCTATGAACATGGCAAAACCCTGCAAGGTGATTCAAAGGGAAATTGAATCACCCTCTGAATTCTACAAAAGACTGTGTGAGGCCTATAGACTTTATACGCCAGTAGATCCCAAGGCCGCTGGGTCTCAGATGGTGATAAATGCAGCCTTTGTGTCTCAAGCCAAAATGTCAGATGGGGAGATACCAAGTGACTCATGAATTTTCATACACCCCTGAATGCCCAGTACCTTTGTTAGGAAGAGGCTTGCTCTCTAAATTGGGGGCACAAATGACCCCCCCCCATGAAAGATTCCGTCTTTGAGTGGGCTCAACCACCTATTTACTCTCCCTCTCAGTAACCCCTCAAGATGAATGGAGGTTGCATGAGCTCCCAGAAGAGAAACCGGATGGGCTAAACCGTTGAGAGAGAGTTAACTCAACAATTCCCTGAGATCTGAGTGGAAGACAACCTCCCGGGCTTACAGAACAAGTCCCAGTGGTAACAGAACTCAAACCTGGTACAATTATGTCAGCATTCGCCTTGGGCCTGCTAGACTTTGCTAAGCTGTTTACTCTTTATGTGACTGAAAAGGACTAGGTGGCTATGGGTGTGTTGTCCCAGACCATGGGGACATGGGACAGACCCATGGCTTATCTCTCAAAACGGCTGGACAGTGTTGCCACTGGGTGGCCGGGATGCTTATGGGCAGTTGCTGCAGTTGCCCTACTGGTCCGGGAGGCAACCAAGCTGACTTCAGGCCAAGATATGATCGTGAAAGTCGTGCATGAGGTTAACACTCTCCTGCGAGGCGGACTCCCATAAATGGCTGTCGACATCCCAGATTGCTCAATACCAGAGACTGTTATGGGAGAACCCCATGTTACTATTGAGCCTTGTCAGGCTCTGAACCTGGCCACTCTCCTTCCTGTGAGAGAAGGTGGGCCCCCACATGATTGCAAGGAAATCCTAGAAGAAATTTATGGCAGCAGACCTGACTTGAGAGACCAGCCAATCCTGGACCCAGATTTGGTCCTGTACACCAAAGGCACCAGCCTGGTGAAAGAAGGACAACGACTGTCGGGATATGCAGTAGTTATGGAAGAATCCATCCTTGAGGCTAGCTCTCTGCCATCTCACTGGTCTGCTCAACGGGCCGAACTATATGCTCTAATCCGGACCCTCTAGCTGTCAAAAGGTAAGAAGACAAACATTTACAGACTCCAGGTATGCTTTTGCTACTTGACATGTTCATGGGACTTTATATAAAGAGAGAGGTCTTCTGACAGTCAACGGAAAGGACGTTAAAAACAAAGAAGAGATCTTGACTGGATTAGATGCTGTATGGGAACCTGAAAGGGTAGCAGTGATGCATTGTCAGGGTCACCAAAAGGATGATACCCCACAAGCACCAGGAAACGGACTAGGAGATAAAGCGGCAAAACATGCAGCCGAGAAATTTGGGGCTGCTGGTGGAGGATCTATCAGAACCTTTGTACTCTCAAAAATGCCTGAGTTAACTTTGACTTCTCACAGTATAATCTGGCCCAAGACCAGCTGTGTGAAGCAGAAGGGCCACCAAAAATGAAAAAGGTTGGTGGGAACTGCCAGATGGCAGATTACTGGTACCCGAGGCGTTAGCCCCCACTCGAGTATCTCAGGTTCACCAGACAACTCACTTGGAACATGACAAAATGGAAGAATTAATTCGAAAATAGTTCTTAATTCCAGGACTTTCCTCCTTATGTAGAATGGAATCCTTGAACTGTTCTGCTTGCTCACAGGTCAATGCTTCCCCTGGATATAAACCAAAACCTCCAGGAATACAGGTAAAAGGCACTATACCCTTTGAACATTTAGAAGTGGACTTTACCGAGATGAAACCCTGCTGACACTATCGTTATTTACTGGTCAGTGTATGTACACTCTCAGGATGGGTGAAGGGCTTCCCCACCTGAACTGAAAAAGCAAATGGTGGCTCGCTGTCTGCTTTGAGAAATAATTCCCAGATTTGGGTTCACAACCAGTATAGAATCAGACAACAGCACTGCCTTTGTAGCTGATTTAATTCAACAGGTATGTAACGCTCTAAATATCAAGTGGAAATTACATATAGCATATAGGCCCCAGAGTTCTGGGATGGTGGAACGAACCAACCAGACACTTAAGAGACACTTTCCAAGTGGATCATAGAGAATGACTGCTCCTGCGTGGACTTGCTTCCGATGGCTCTGCTCAGACTCAGGATGACCCCACGGTCCCACGGCTATTCTCCATATGAAATTGTGTATGGGAGGCCCCACCCATAATAAAACAGGTTTCAACAAATTTGCCCCAGGTAACGGGGGATGAGATTTCACAGCAGATAGAACAATTGGGTAAGGTAATAAATCAGGTAGCTAAGTCTGTACAAAAAACGGTGCCGTTCCTGCCGGGGTCCAGCCTCAGCAGGATCCAGGGGATACCCTCAGGATGAACGGCGTCGGCGAGAAAAGGAGAGAGAAGATACTTGAAACCAGCCTTGATAGGGCCAAGTCTGCAAGGGAGAGAGAGATAGAGAGAGAGAGAGAGTGAGAGAGAGAGAGAGAGAGAGAGAGAGAGAGAATGACCAGACGGGGGTGTTTGCAGGGTCTGGCAGAGTCTGGCAATGCTTTATTTTTTACCGTGGTTTTTATACCCTAAATTAGTACATTTCTAAGGGGAAGATAGTTTAACATTACATCAGCTTGTTCTTCATGAAACCAGGGTGCTTTCTGCATACTTCTTTGTTTATGAGGGTCTTGTACATTATCTTCTGGCCTTGGGGCCTATTGACATTTTATGACCTAGGTGAATGTAAAGCTGTTTTCCGTAATCTATTCTTTAATGAACACAAAGGTCAGTCCTTTTGCAGAAGTTATCAGTTAAATTTATCTAAAAGGTTTACCACACAAAGACTCTGCAGCTCCAGTGAGGCAGCCCCTGTTTAGCATTCCTGGTTAAAATTAACAGGTTTAAACTCTTATTTTTCTAAATCTTTAACCACTTTCAGAATAATACTTTTATGTTCTCTAATAGGGCTTCCTCACCCCCGAAGGGCTCTGTGTCTATTAGGGCCTTTATGTGATCGGGTTCTTTATGCTGTTTTATGATTAGGGCATTATAAGCAGTCATGCATATTAATACCAAGGGCATAAACACATTTGCCAAACAAACTAATACCAGCAAAGTAGTTTAAATTAAAACACTTCTTTCACCCTGGATAATCTCATAAAATACCACCACCTGGGAAACTTATTGATTAAAGTTCTAAATTGATTCTTATTAGGAAAGAGATCAGGGAAGGCCTTCTGCCTGTATTACAGAAATTAGGGAGTAGTCTATTGAAGCAAGCATCAGAAAGACAGATATCATCTTTAAGGTGAGCTCCAAGGGCAGCTTTTTGGACTCCCTGAAAACCTGATCCGCCTTGCCCGTCAGGTTTTCTCCCTCATGACCTTGTCATGGGTGGGATCTCGTGTGCCAGCTCCCGGCACGTTCCCCCTTGGGGAACAGATTCATGAATTTGTGCCTGGTGATCAGGTGTGGGTCAAGGACTGGAAACACGACTCCTTGACCCCAGATTGGAAGGGTCCGTATACTTATCTGTTGTTCTCACCACCCCTATGGCTGCCAAGTTGCCGGTGTCACTCCCTGGATGCACCACACAAGGGTGAAGAGAGCATACCATGCAAACCTGGAGGATGCTGAGTGGACTACACAAAAGGACCCCACTGATCCCTGTGAAACCAAGATCATCTGAAAGAAGAGGAAGAGATGAACCTCTACAATCAACTGCTGCTACAAGGACTTGCCGGGATCATCTTGAGACTAACCATAGATTCAGCACAAAGAGGGACCTGCAGTATAATTAAAGTTGAATGTTGTGTATATATTCCTGATTTATCTGGCAATATATCAGCTACCCTCGATGACATGAAAGGTCAGGTAAAAGCTATGTCTGATGATAATCTGCCTTTTTGGACTTCTCTTCTATCATGGGTAAAGGGTGATTGGTGAAAAACTATATTATCCATTGTTATAGTTGTTCTGTTGATTCTGTCAAGTGGACCTTGTATTCTCTAATGTGTTGGTGTGTTATCAACTTTGTATCACAGAGGCTAACTTCATTTACCCATATATATACCAGGAAACCTAAAATGCAGTACACCCCAATGAGTGATGCTCACACTGGAAGTATGAGAGCATCAAGAAGGGGGAATGAGGGAGGAAAGGAACAGGCTGAGCTGACTCCATCTTGAAAAAGAAGGAAACAACATCTTGCACTTTCAGTGAGCTTTGGACCATGTGCCTGGTAGTCATGGGGATAACATATCTATAGTCGAACTGGCCTCCCAGACTGATAAACACCAGACTCCATACCAAGATATCCCTTCACCAAAAAGAAGGTGATAATCGCCTATGTAGTCGGTCACCTTTGTAATCTTTACGGCCCCCCCGGTGTAGGCTAGTGTATAACCAGCTGACCTTCTGATGATGAATCATGGCTGTAACCTGACTGTATCTCCCTTTAACACTTTCCAGGCTAGGTTTAAGGACTCTGGGAATGTGGGCTTGAGCAGTATGCTTCAGGTATATAAGGTTTCCACAAAAGTCAATCAGGCTCCTTGGCTAAGAGGAGACTCTGCCTTGGGCCCACCAGTGTAATAAACTGCATGCACTCCACTATCTGCACTGTCCTTCTGCGTGAGTCTGTGTCCCAGAATGCGTGGCTATAACAGGACCGTCGACCTTCCATCTGGGAATGTGCCAGTGTCTGCTGGATGAACTTCTGACACCACAGGGCTGAACCCCACCCCACTCGGTCCCCGCTGTGCTTAGTTGCTCTGTTGTGTCCCACTCTTTGCAACCCCATGGACTAATACTGGAATGGGTTGCCATGCCCTCCTCCAGGGGATCTTCCCAACCCAGGATCGAACCCGGTCTCTCCCACATTGCAGGCCATTTCTTTATCACCTGAGCCATCAGGGAGCCCAAGAATACCAGAGTGGGTAGCCTATCCCTTTGAGAGGGTAACAGGTAGGAAGGCCAGGGGTTTCCAAACGGAGGAAATAGGCTGCAAGTGTCAGACTTTTTTTTTTTTCCTCTCTCCCTTAAGTGGCAGGAGGAAACAAACTAGTGTTATATTTTTTCCCCTTCTCTATACAAATTTAAAAAGAGGTTTCTCTTAAAATTCTGTGTTGCCATAATGACACCTAGTTCCACCTGAACTTTTCTCAAACATTGAGCTAACCAATGCATTTTCCTTATGGAAACATTTGTCTTAAGCTATGTTAATGTACTATGCATTTACCCTAGACTCTGTCTTCAAGTCCATTTTGACTTAAGGCTCAGAACTGACTTAACAAGCCAGTATGTTATACTCATATATTGTTCTCCTAATCTATGTTCAGTTCAGTTGAGTCGTGTCCAGCTATTTGCAACCTCATGAACTGCAGCAAGCCAGGCCTCCTTGTCCATCACTAACTCTCAGAGTTTACTCAAACTCATGTCCATTGAGTGAGTGATGCCATCCAACCATCTCACCCTCTGTCGTCCCCTTCTCGTCTTCAATCTTTCCCAGCATCAGGGTCTTTTCAAATGAATCAGCTCTTCGCATTAGGTGGTCAAAGTATTGGAGTTTCAGCTTCAACATCAACCCTTCCAATGAATATTCAGGGCTGATTTCCTTTAGGATTGACTGGTTTGATCTCTTTCCAGTCCAAGGGACTCTCAAGTCTTCTCCAACACCATAGTTCAAAAGCATCAATTCTTTGGTTCTCAGCTTTCTTTATAATCCAACTCTCACATCCATACATGACTACTGGAAAAACCATAGCCTTGACTAGACAGAGCTTTGTTGGCAAAGTAACGTCTCTGCTTTTTAATATGCTATTTATGTTAATGAAACTATATATTTGTATGGAAATCTGTGTTTCTTCAAGATTCATGTCAATCATTTTATGACTCACCTCTGAGATGACTCAACTCATTCTCTGAGTTTTGAGACATTTCCTTTCTTTAATTAGCAAACTGCTAGTAGTTGTGCAACATCCAGTTAAAGACTAGCAGGGAGGTACTCTTTCTGCCCCCTTCTGATATCTATGTCAGAAGCTTTCTCTATCTCTTTCATACTTTAATAAAACTTTATTACACAAAAACTATGAGCAATCAAGCCTCGTCTGTGGCCCTGGATTGAATTCTTTTCCTCCGGAGGCCAAGAATCCCAGAGTCTCTCACGGTTCAGCAACAACCTTCCACCTCCTCCACGGAAACTTCCTGACCCAGCAAAGTAACGGAAGCCTCTTTCATTGTAGGTGGATTCTTTACTAGCTGAGCTACCTTGGGAAGTCCCAGTCTCTGCCAAGCACCTCTACTTCTGAGCTTTCAGAGGCCTGAGGCTTACTCACACCTGCGCACAATAATCAAGACGATACCTAACTGCACTCTCCCGGTCCCCTTTCCCCTGTGCTTCCATGCGCTTCCACATGGAGCGCTCCCCTACTCCTTGGAGGAGGCACACCTGAGACTGTTCTGTCTCTTCTCTTGGCTGCAAATCTCTGGTCAGAGCATTTCCTCTTGAAAAACATTTCTAGAAACTAGTGCAAAAAGAACCTCATTCAGTAACAGATGCTTGGGTATTTGTTAGATGAACTAGTTGAAACAAGGGACACAAAAGAGGGGAAATGTTTCCTGACTGACTAGCTGCAGTTCACTCAAAATTGCACCAAGAAGATGACACATTCTGCTGTCTGATTTTCCTCTTGAAGCTTTCAAATGTATTTTAAACTTACTTTGAACAGTTTCTTGCAAACAGTGCCCCATACATGCTGTTTATGCTGACTTTCCACATACACATTTATTTCCAGTTATTCCATAGTCCTGAGAGCATTGCAGGGATTCTCATGTTTCCCAAGCTTCCACCTGAACCTGAGCTTAAACTGGGTGTCCTTACAGAGAAAGTGACAGAAACAGTGAATCGACACTTAGGAAAACACGTTTTACTTAAAGAAAGGGACTCTTCCTTATTATGTTTTTCTTATTAAAGCTTCAACTAGAATTTTTAAAAATAAGAATTATGACTCCTTGCTGCCCTCAGCTGATGGAGAAATACAATGTTCTATTTAAATAATTTTCTGTAGCTCATGTCACTTGATATCCAAACCAAAGCTATTTTAAATGCTTTCCGGAACCTTGAAAGAGGTTAGGTTTCATTTATAAATGCTGAATGTTTTCAGCTGCCATGCCAAATACAAATTCACAGAGAAAGTTAACCCTGGTCTTCTTTCTTTAGAGAAAAAGACTTGGAAAGATTCAGTCTGTGTTTTTAAGGAGAGTGGTGGCCTAGAGAGGCCATGGAAGGAATCCTGTGTTAGAACGTGAGTTTCCACCCTTATTTTACAACCTGATACCCTTCTTAGGCCCTTCACTAACTGCACCTCTAATATTCATTGTTCCATATTTGAAAAGAAATCTCACACAACACAAAATTGGGAGGTGGTGGGTTCTCTGTTTCAGAGCATTAAACCTTGCTTGTGTAAAGAGTTAACTGAAAGAAAGAAACTAATTTAACACACTTCTTTATGCATCACCTTTGTTAGTTGCAACCCCAAGTTTTCCTTAAAACAGTAATGTTTCACTTTTACTATCTTATATCCATTAAAGGCATCCCACCATACTGCATTGTTACCCATATGCAATTAAGAACTGCATCCGTGCACTTGGATTTTGTTAACATGGATAGAAACGATTACATCATCTCATTGAGAAAAGATTTTCCTCTGACATCATGTTGCACCTTGGTTTTCTTGACAAGAGTTTGAGCGAAGAGCTATTTCAAAGGTTGATTCTTTCTCCTTTCACGACACGCCCTCGAAATCTCCAAACATCCTGCAAATAATACCAAACACAGTGAGTTTCTGGGAACTTGGATTTACCTATTCACCATAAGACAAAGATTTCTTTCATCTAGTCATTGTTAAATAGGGGGGGAAAAGGCAGCCCTCCATAATAGTCATGAGTTAGTAAATAAAAACCACATTCTGAGACTCCAATTAATTTACTTGCCAATATCTAAAATCATGTTTCATAAGCCAAGACAGTGAGTCCTCACACTGCCATCATGCTTTACTTGGCACTTGTGTTGATTACAGGTGTTCGGACAGGCTGTTGTTATGTTTGCTCACAAAGCAGTTTAATACCTAAGCTCCTGCTGTCCTTGGTGATGTTTGCCTGCCCCGTTCTGAGTGATCTGCTCCTGCAAATGATGTCCTAGGCTACTGGATTGGTTTTTCCTTCTTAGTTCCTAATAAGACAATTCAAACTTTTTTGCTTATTTTTCTGCAAACAGCAAAGTATGCTAGAAGAATGATTTTGGAATTGGACCTCCTCTGAAATCTCGGTCACTTAAGTAACTGAGGCCAGTCTCTTGAACTCTTCATGTTCTCATTAACAGCCTGGAGCTATCTCGACTGCTCCATTGAGTTTTGGTGAAGAAAAGGGACAGGGACTCGCTTTTGTGCCCGCAAAGAACTCTATAGCAGAATTAGTGTTGTTGTTCTAAGTAAAGTCGATAAACTATAGCTGAGACAGTCATGAAAAGAAATAGAGGAACTGATTGATTATTAGAAACCTGACCAACCTCAAACAGAATATATATGTTTTTTTCTGCCGTAAATATCAAGGTGTTGGATGGAAGACCCAACTGGAAAAATAGGTTGCCTTTCTAGGACATTTAATACTGGACAAAGGAAGGACAAACCATCCAGGAGGTGGGAATGTGAGGCCAGAGCATCTTCAGATATGGGGATTCATTCAGAGATTCTAGACAGAAAGTGGCTCAAGGGTGGAGGAAGATTCCTGAGGTGGGAAGTTGTTTCAGAAAGCTGCTGGTGGCATGCGAGGCTCTTCAAAGTACTGGGAGGCCCTGCGTAGTCATTACATTCAGTCTACTTGGGGGTCATGTCACCCTGAGAATAGATGATGCATTTACAATTATCTAACAAGTTCAGCTTCTTGCTTCAGAGCCCCAAAAATAATCATCTACAATACAGACTAAGTTTATTTAGTTGCCTTGACTGATAATTTGCTATTGATCACCAACAGCATGGAATGTTCACCAGTAAAAAACAAACAATCTAAGTATAACAACATTGTTAATTGGTTATATAACCCAATGCAAAGCAAAACTTAAAAAAAAAATAATCTACGGTGAGGTGGATTAATTAGGTAGGCATATGAAATACTGTCTTCAGACCACTCTGAAAAGCATCAGTTGTCTCCCATCTCTAGTATATGCCGGCTCTCCTTAAAATCCCAGTGCAAACTACCCTAATAAATACTTGATTGAGAATGCTTTCTTTATAAATAAAAGAGGCCTGTGATTGACAGCCGAAACCTTTTACAGCTATGAGTTCAGAAAGTTGCTTTGTCTTCCATTTCCTCATCTCTGAATCTGCTATTTCCTCTCCTACCTGTCCATTCTGGAACACGATGGCCTGCCCAAAGACTTACAGAATATAGGACCCCCACATTCGGTAATCAAGCAGTTCAAATAAAACCGACTGTCATTCTTAGAGGGTCTCAGCAAGGTTTCCAAAAGGAGCTGTAAACATAAGCACTTTATACCTTCAAAATGAATCAGGTATGACACTATTAAGCATCTGAAGAAAACAACCGAGAGCTTTACCTTGTCATTTCATACAAACACACCTTCAGAGTGATGTCTTTAAATCCATGCTTTTTCCTGAGCATGTTGATAAGTTCCTTTTCAAGGTTTTCTTGACTGGCGCCCTCCACATCTATGTAGTGACAGTTGGCATCCGCGAAATGGCAGGAAATTGCCTGTGGAAATTATTATGATCCAAAAGTGTATACGGGGAAGGGAACAGAATTATGTAAGGAAGAAGTCTTTAACTTTTTAGCATTTGATTTTTCGAATGAGTGGATATTGCCAAGTCCTACTAACGAATGTGTTGCAGGGTTTCTCATCACCTTCTCAGTTACAGAAGTTACTGGAGGTTGTAATGAGTTGGTATTTCAATGGCCACAGGTGATAGCGGAAGAAAAACTGAAAAGACCTTGCAAGGGAAAATAATACACAGACACTCCTCTCCAATCCAAAGCACAGTTCCAGTCTGATAGCATTCACATAAAATACTCATCTTGTTTCCTTTTGAAGCTAAGATGGAAGTTACTTGATTCTCCCCAGTCTCAAAGGACTTATAAACAGATCTAACTTGCAAGGCAATAGTTGAAACTCACCTTCCTTGGAACAACTTATCTTAGGATGAATGCACCCATCAGAAGATCTTCCTACTTCTTACAGATTTCTAGGCAGTTGAGTCACAAACTTTATTTCCCCTGGAAACCCTAGTACTATTCTACACCACATTGGAGCCTAAGGCAAAAGAGAAGACATGTACACTCCTACCTGTATGCTGTTATGCATTTTTCAAGGGTTAATATTTTCCCAACTTTAAAGCAGTCAAAAATATTGAAAAACCACCACATTAGTATACTAAAACACACTATTTCCAGTGAACTGCCTATATCCCCCTTTGTCACAGTTATGGGTGTCATGGTTTCAGGAGGTCTGATTTTTCTCTTTTAATTTTGGCATTGTGGTCACCCATGGACTTTTTGGCATTAATTTTTATTTCCTTTAACCAAGGCATTAAGATTTTATTTAACTGGATACTGAGTTTTTTTGAGCCTCTGAGGGAACTGCCTTCTTGCCTCGCGCTCATGTCAGTCCTGTTGAGCCTGGTGGATATCTGAATGAATGGAGGATGAAATCTGACAACTAACCCTCAGCCACAGGGAGACAAGAGGGCTGTTGCGATAAACTGGAAAGCTTCACTCAGCCGCAAAGAAGACACTAATATTTAGTATCAACAGCCATGTCATCCTAGGGAAATGTGAGCCCAGCGCATCATCAAGCTGATGAATTTTAGAGAAGCAAGAAATCTGGGAATTTATGAGAAATTCTGTCAGTTTTTAATGTAAGCACTGATCTCATAAAGCTGAAAACACTCTGAGGCTAAGGACTGAAAAATATGGCCATATCTGATTTCCTGGTGGCCAATTCACACCTTCCTTTCCAATCAATAATATCTTAACCAATAGCAATAATATTACGGACGTTCCCCTTCTATGAGCTGTATATTTTCCAAATGTTATTATTTGGTATGTATGTCTGCCTTTGTCTTTTCCTCTGAAAACATGCTGTCAGTTGCCAAGTTACTAAGCTCTCTGTCTGGAGCAGTTCCAAGAATGTCCACTAGTGATGGCATCCTAAGGTCATCTGGCTTCTTACTGCTGTAAGCAACAAAGGACGAGGGAGACAAAAATATTTCCTGGAAAATGCACCAGACTAAAGGGCAGCTGAGTTAAAAGTTACAAATCCTGTAACTTTTCATGTATTGGGATGCTTTTCTTCCTCATGCATTCATCTTCAAACAGTGCTATGATGTGAACGTGTACCTTCCGGAATCCTTGACTTTTGTTCCGACCGGATCCATGGATGAGCAAAGGGTGAAAGAAAACGGTGTCTCCCTTCTCCATCACCAAGTGCACCCGGGCGTTGTTTTTGTCATAGTCCTGGATCCCGTGGAATATGAAGTTGACTCCTCCCTAAAAACATGAGAGAAGCTAAGGCTAAAAGTGAAGAAGCCAATAATTAAAATTCTTATCAATGATTCATCACGGAAAACAAAGCTTCTCTAAGTTCTTTCAAGAGGAAGAGATAAATAAATTAGATTTTAAAAAACTTCCATATACCAAACCTTCTCAGTTGACCGCTTTTAGAAAGCCATGTGTTGACGTTAAAATCATGAATTTTTTAGACCTGATGAAAAAGTTGGAATTTCCACCTACTGCTCATTACTGAATGATAACTGAAGACCCAGATCAGGTTTGCATTTGTGGGAATGCAGGAGACCACCTTTCCTGGTGAACCCATGCTCATTCTTTCCCAGCATGCTCTTCTCCTCACCTGGAACTTGCAGCAATTACTCCTCTATTACTTAGGAGTATCCCTGAGAAGCTAACGAATCTCCCAACGCGCAGAGAGAAAATGCTCGGTCTTTCTTAGCCCAGAAACCACATAGGTAACATCCAGAGTAAAGAAAGAATAGTAAATTAAAACATTAACTTTTAAAATATTTTCCACTCCCTGTTTTTCCAGGTCAGTCAATGCACAAAGAGAAAAAAACAAAAAGCATTGTTTGCTTTCAAACTATTTTCTCACTATTTTAAAAATATTTTCAAAGTTAGTTATTGCATTAATAGTTATATCTTTATGAAACAAACTGAAATGAGGAGTAACAATGTTTGCAATCTTTTATGGGTCTTTGGAGGACAGCATTCCATTTCCATTCCTAAGACTATTCCAACTTCAAATTCCTTTTGGGAATGACTACTTCCCTATTGCACTGTGTTGAGTCTTTGCCTCCTGCCCAATGTGCATGTGTGAGCAAGATAAGCTCGTCTGACCTCCCATTGCTTCTACTTTGAATCTGAGCAGATGACTGAAGCGACTGGACATAGTCAAGGTTCACCTGACCATTCCAGTTGCTGCAGCCCAACTCTTCCCACTGAAGAAGGGCTTCCTCTTTCCTCCTCACCCTCCAGAGCTGGCAGCTTGCCCACGGATGCTGCATGTTCCTGTGGCCCTCCCTTCAGCTTGAATCATTGAGAGCCCACTTCTGTTGCTTGCAACAACCTTTCCTAAACCACAACTTAACTGAAGAATTTCAGAGTTTATAGCAGAATCTAGTCTCAACGTATTTTCACCTAGCACTAATCCTCAGTTCAAGAATTCTAACTACTTGACACAGAAGTCCTGAAAGCCATATTCTTTACGTTTCACAGAAACATGTGTACTCTTTCTGCCTTAAAAAAATGTGCTCTTCCGACCTTGTTCATCATTACACGATTCTGAGAGCTTATTGCCTTACATCTAAAACGCTATGGGTGTCCTCTCTGGTTTCTCTGTCTCTGGACTCCTACTCCTGCAACACATTCTGTGCCAGGTTCTTGAAGAAATGATTTGATCTCCTCACTCATGGGCCCCAAAGCATTGACCAGTTCTCCAGCATCACCAACTGAATTCATAAACCATGGAACAGCCTCATAATGGAATACTGCTCAGTCCTCCCCAGAGCCTCTCTCTGCTGGTCTCTCCAGGTGGAAGCAGATGATCCTCTTCTTCACTGAGAGAACTGCCAGTCAGTGTGTATGACTCACTTGGCTCACACATCTGCTGTTACGGTGTTTGTGTCTGACCTCTGCATTTAGGCTTTGTAATCTCAGATCTTTTATAGCATCACCAAAGTCCACCTCTTTGGTTGGCCTTCAAGTACTTGTTGAAAGAATAAGGGTGATCATTTGATCAGACATCCTGGAATTTTCCCTGCTCCTCATTCTAAATCCTAGAACAATGTTTTGCTAAGAAAGGAAATGTCATCTTACTGGCAAAGCTCTTTATGTATACTGATGTGAAATCAAAACAACAAAAGGTGCTGATCAAGACTCAGCCATCTAGCAGACTTACCTCCCACTGGGGATAATCATGGGGTTTCAAGGGGCCTTTGTGTGTCCCCGGCAGCACAGCCAGACAGCCGTTGTTCCGGTCAATGTGCTCCATGGCTGTCCAGGCACAAACGATGCTATTGCTGGGCCTGAACGGGAAATAGTGCAGATCCTGGTGCAAGGGATGACGGGATGTCTTCTTGCCTGAAACAGAATCTGTTGTTAAAATAAACTCGAGTCCCAGAATTCTTCTCCTCTGCCTGTAAAGCCAGAACAATGAACTATCCCTGCAAAAGCCAAACAGAAGAGACAATGCTGAATGAAATCAGCCTCTACAGATGAGCACCAAATTACAAGACTACTGCTGCTGCTGCTGCTGCTAAGTCGCTTCAGTCGTGTCCAACTCTGTGCGACCCCATAGACGGCAGCCCACTAGGCTCCCCCGTCCCTGGGATTCTCCAGGCAAGAACACTGGAGTGGGTTGCCATTTCCTTCTCCAATGCATGAAAGTGAAAAGTGAAAGTGAAGTCGCTCAGTCCTGTCTGACTCTTAGCAACCCCACAGACTGCAGCCTACCAGGCTCCTCCGTCCATGAGATTTTCCAGGCAAGATTACTGGAGTGGGGTGCTATTGCCTTCTCCAAATTAGAAGACTGAATAAGCACAAAGCCTCTGGATCCTGTAATTCTTTCTGAGCTTCTGGTAACCGAGGAATACTTACACTATTTTTTAGAAATCTGTGCATATGTCATCATCTCCATTGTGCTTTATTCCTCCATAACTCTGGTTTGGGCACAGAGTTTAGCATGTTCCAAGTCAGTTCAGTCGCTCAGTTGAGTCTAACTCTTTGCGACCCCATGGACTGCAGCTCGCCAGGCTTCCCTGTCCATCACCAACTCCCAGAGCTTGGTCAAACTCATGCCATCGAGTCGGTGATGCCATCCAACCATCTCGTCCTCTGTTGTCCCCTTCTCTTCCTGCCTTCAATCTTTCCCAGCATCAGGGAAAGATTTTCTGACTCTTTCTAACTGACTCCTTTCTAATGAGTCAGTTCTTCCCATCAGGTGGCCAACACATTGGAGGGTATTCCCGAAAAAGGTTGACTAGTTAAAGAGAGTAGTCAAATCTGAGACTGTCTGATAAACTAAGTGGCTGATATTTTAAAAGTATTCATTAGTTAACTAAATACATAAATAGTAGGACTCTCAGAGGCTTCACCACCAAACTAGAGCCATTTGGTGTACAGTCACTGTGGAGAATCAGAGATACTCCGCCCACACTCACAGTCCCCCCTAGAATTGCCCTCTGCACGTGGCTCCCCCAGGCCAGGGGGTTTCTCCAGCCAGGACACCCAGGAAGGGAACGGCCTGATATTAGGCTACAGGCTTAGCGCATAAACCTCTCTTGGCCAGCAGGACAGAGGCAAAGCAGAAACGGATCAAAGATCTCTACTGGCTGATTTCCTGCCACTGATACAGCTGAATTTCTCAGTGTGGCCCAAGAGCCATCTGCATTAGCATCTCCAAGTACGGTTATAAAATCCAGGTTTCTAGGTTCTATTTTCTGAATCAGTCTCTCTAGCAGGGAGGGCTTAGAAGCTACATTTTACCAAGTACAGGGACTTTTAAGAATAATTATGGTATGTCATAAATCAGTTTTAAATTTGTTACTAATAATACTGTCTTCAGATCAGGAAGGCAAAGTGCACACTCTCATGCATCGGTGAGAGTGGGTAACAATGCTTAGAGATGTTGAATATCAGGAGTCTGTGGGGTAGAGAGACAGTTATGTTTTATTAAACTGCATCTTTCAGAAGCCACTTGTCTACAGTCCCAGCAATAACCCTATAGTTAACATCGACATCACTATTATATTTCAGTGTTGTTATGATGTAAGCTACTTTGAGCCTTAAGTGAAAGTATATATATTCATTTATGTAAAAACTTAGCAGTTGTGCACTTTGCTATTTTACTTTCTTTCTTTTTTTCTTCTTTCTTTCTTTGCTTTTCTTTTCCTTTATCAATAAGAGCTCTTTACCAGAATCTGGAGGTTTGTTTATCAGCATTGTATGCATGGCCATAATATTGGGTCCGGTGAAGCACTCCACATATTTCAGAATCTAAGGAAAAAGGAGGGAAATCAGATGCACAAGCATGCAGCACAGAATACATCTATCTATACTAGAAGCCAGTTGGCATCGTTTAAATCAGTCAACCAATATTTCACAGACCTGCAAACAAACCACGCAAAAGTGAGTAACTGGAAATCATCGGAAACACTCTCAAACAGGCTTTTTGGAACCAGCTGAAAATCTAAGTGCTTCTTCTACAAGAGAGACATGAGTTTTTCTGAGACACCAGCTACGAACGGCAGGAATTAAACCTCCAATGAAAAAGATGCCCAAACTGGCACGGCCAATTGAAAGAAAAAGACGATGATGTTGTTCAGTCACTAAGTCCTGTCTGACTCTTTGAGACCCCACAGACTGCAACACACCAGGCTTCCCTATCCTTCACTGTCTCTCAGAGTTTGCTCAAATTCACATCCATATTCAATCTCTACTTCTGTCTGACTCCAAAAAATGAAGCACATTCTATGGCTTTCACTTATATGATCTCTTCTGCATAAGGGATGTAGGCAATTTGAGTATAAAACACTTGAAATGTTACAAAAATCCCAGGAGTCCAGCCTAATGCTTGTTTTTTTTAATAAAAATATTGTTTTTGTCATTTTGGGGTTATTCAAACAATGGTAAAAAGGTTGTTCTTTACTTTTTTTAAAAATTTTGAGTGGGGTATAGTAGAATTATAATGTTGTGTTAGTTTCAGGTGTATACTGAAATGAGACTGTTATACATATACATATATACACTGAGCTTCTTTTCCCATACAGGCCATTACTGAGCATTGAGTAGAGTTCCCTGTGCTATACAGCAATCATTATTAGTCCTTTGTTTTATATACAGTGTGTGTACGTGACAATCCCAGTCTTCCAATTTATCTCTCCTAGGCTGTGATTTTCTCAATGGTCATCATTCAAGAGCCATCCTCAGATTTTCTGTTCTGCGTTGAAGAACTTCCCAATATATTTAGCGGATATTCTCTGTATGTCTTATCTTAGTCTTATCCTGATTAATACTATTCTTGAAATCATGGGTTTGAGGTGCTGGTTCATTTTCCAATACATATTAAAATAAATACCTAGCTATCAGAATAACTACCTCCTAAAAGATCATTGCATGAACCACCAGACACATGGTTTGCAAGTTACAGACATAGGAACATCCTGACAAGACATTCTATCGCATGTTGCCGATAATTTCCAGCTTTTATCAAGATCCACCTTCACGATTTTCATTTCCAAAACAGGACATGAGGTTGGGAAGAATGCATGGTTCTGAGGGGCCACATCCCTCCTTGTCCCCAGCTCAAGAGGCCAGACTTCCCAGGTGCCTCAGCTGTGCAGTCTTCATGAATCAGACTTTCTAACAGCACTTGGGATATAAGTTCTAATAAGTATTTTGTGCAAAGTGTCCTTTGAAACCATTCTAAATGAGTGGTCAGAAACCATAGTACAGGACTTCCTTATGCTACAGTGGATAAGAACCCCGCTGCCAGTGCAGGGGAAATGGATTTGATCTCTGCTCCAGGACGATTCCACACGCAAGGAGCACCTAAGCCCACGCACCACAACTGCCCAGCGCCAGCTCTGCAGCCTGTGAACTGC
Source organism: Muntiacus reevesi (assembly GCF_963930625.1). Taxonomy (NCBI): domain Eukaryota; kingdom Metazoa; phylum Chordata; class Mammalia; order Artiodactyla; family Cervidae; genus Muntiacus; species Muntiacus reevesi. Next base: position 27,427,127 of record NC_089250.1, read on the forward strand.
AGCAAGAGAAGCCACTGAAATCAGAAGCCCATGCACCTCAACTAGAGAGTAGCCCATGCGCAGCAACGAAGACACAGCATGAGCAAAAATAAATAAATGAGAAAAAAATAATAAAAAAGAAACTGCCAAACATTCATGCAAGGGAATACTATGCAATAGTTTACAAAGCATAAAGTAGATCCATAGACGCCAGCGGAATGGAGTCTCACATGTACCACCAGTGGGAAAAACAAGGTGACAACCAGGATGCTTCCTGTTACCCAATAGGTGGGGTTATACAAACACATATCTGCTTGACTGTACCTGAAACGATTCTAGATGAAGACGTAAGCTGAACAGCGAGTGGTGCTGGAGGTGGGAGAATTTACTTTTCACTCATGTCATTCCACACTGGATATTTTTGTAACTATGAACTACTCTTAAAGAATAATTTTTAAGAAACCTACTTTAAATTTAAAAACAGACACGTCTGCTGACCAGATTCATAAAACAAATTGAAAAATGATCTGCAATAGGCAAGCCTCAGCACTTTATTGCCCGTGGACATGCCTGTAGGGAGTGTGAGAATGTGCTCTCCTTACACAGAATTCCTGCTCTTCTCCAGCAAAAATAGCAAAATTATGAGGATTTCTCAGTCTGGGCACTACTGACATTTTGGGGTGCATCATTCTTTGTTTGCTGCAACAGGCTATGCTGTGCATTATAGCATCCCTGGACCCAGTAGCAGCATCCGGATCTCTACCCATTAAAACCCACCACCCTCCTGCCTGACAAGCAAACATGTCTCCAGACATTGCCAAATGTCTGCCTCTGATTAAGAACCACTGCTATAGGGCCCCAGTAGAAAACGGCAAGACCTGATTCTTTGCAACTCCATGGACTGTAGCTTCCAGGCTCCTCTGTCCAGGAGCTTCTCCAGACAAGAATACTGGAGTGGGCTCCTATTTCCTTCTCCAGGGGATCTCCTCAAACCAGGGATCAAACCCATGTCTCTTAAGTCTCCTGCAGTAGAGGGGGGTTCTTTAACACTAGCGCCACCTGGGAAGCCCAGTAGAAAAGGGCAAGGTAAAATGAAAAAAACAAAAAAAGTTACAAAGATTTCAGAGGCAGGCATGCAGATGGGCTATTAGCTTAAAGAGAAAGAAAGCACAGGAAGATCTTGAACCTCAGGGAGGGTGCAGTATCTGAAGAGTTCCTCATCTCCTTGGAAATCCTGGACCTTGGAAATCATTTTCTCACTTGGCACATATTCTGATTTTGGGATGCTGACATCTCTCATCACCAGCAATCCGAATGGTTTCACCTCCTCTCTGCAGATTCTTTCAAACTCATTCCTAGAAAATTCATTGGTAAATGATGTCAGTACCGAAGGTGCTAAGCATCTGCCTGGCCTTCCCCTTGTTCTGTGGAAAGACTCGAAGACTTGGGAGTGGTTTCTCTGCACTAAGTGATCCTCAATCCTATGTCAAATAGTTCTGATGACAGGAAGGAGAAAATGGCCAACTCAGAAGTGCCTGCCTCCTAACTGTGGAGTTGAAAATCGCCACCAGAATTAGAATATTCCTTAGCTTAGTGGACCAGTGGGGAAATATTTGTGATTTGGTTTCATCAGAACAAAACAGCAAACACTTCCCTAGCATCACCATGCACCAGGCCCTGTTCAAAGAACTCTGTATCCACTTTACCTGTTGAGTCCTAAAACCACTCTATACTGTTATTTTCCCCATTCTGCAGATATAGAAACAGGCATGGAAAAGTTAAGGAAATTGCCCTACACCTACAACATTAACTGAAGAGGCTGAGATTAAAGCCACTCTGGCTCAAACCCAGGTTCTAACAAGCTGCTTCCTAACAAACCTGATCCCTGAAAAATATCTGAAGACTCACAAGGTAATCCTACCCATAGTCCCACTGCACACACTGAATACACATTCCTCTTATATATCAAAGAGTGTTACTGTACCTAAAGCGTTGAATATCAGCATCAGACACCAAATTTTTAATGACAAGAAATCCATTTCCTTCATAGAATTTTCTCTGTTCTAGGCTTAGAACATTATTCTCCCGAGTATACCTAAAGGGAAAAAAAATCTCAAATAAGGCCAGCTTGAAAATCATAACCTAACAATATTTATCAACAACCTCAGAAATGTTTGTACTCTTCCACTCAGCACTTTTATTTCTAGAACTTTAAAGAAATAATCTGAACAAATTTTAAGTTTTAAATCTGAAACATTAATTACTGTCACCAAGAAATGAAAGAATAATTAACAGATTATATTATATCCTTACAATGGTATATGACTCGACATTAAAAATGAAGAACATATCATAGCAAGGACAGTGCTTATTAAATTAAAATGTGATGACAGTGATGTAAAACCAAGACTCTATTCATTTAAAACAAGAAGACTATAAAGAAATAAAGCCAAAACAAAAATGTTTCATGGTGATTGACTTTATATAATGGCATTTTGAATTATTTTTTTATTCACCCTATTTCTGTGATTTTAAAATATATTCTGTAATGAATATGTATGGTTTTTCAGACAGGAAATAAACAATATATTTTATGTTTTTAACTGTCTGGTTCATGCATTTACGGAGGAAATCAAGTATGAAAATCGAAATAAGTGTACAGCACACACACAAACTCAAATCCCCCTGTCCATTCCTCTAGTTTGGAACTGTGACTCTATGAGAATATTCCATGGAGATCAATGTCTTCCACTTCAACGCTGACTTTAAGATAAACCAAAGATGCTAGCTGAGATATCAGAGTGACCAAAAAACTAGCCAATTTAAATGAGATATACAATGCCTGAATTTTACAAAATAAACTTATGCACTTTGTGACATTTTCTCTTCTTTCTAAATCTTAAAATACATATAGAAGGTGTCTTCAAAACTTTCCATAATTGTTCTAATGAGAACAAGACCTGGATTCAGAGGATTTGTATAATGAATTCTTATCAGACAATAAGTACTTTATATCTGAGTTATCACTGGAAAAAAACCCTTTATATACATTGTATGGTTAAGAATTAAAATTATATCTACTTACTGGAATTGTTGAGGATGGAAACTGGCAAGAGAACCAACCCCCGAAGTGTGACGAGCTATCTAGGATGTGATTTAAGGCAAATCAAGTGAAGTGTAGGCATCACCCTTCTAGAATCAACCCACCCTGGATTGGTTTTCACAAGGGAAGACCAGCCCTACACAGTCATCAGGCACACTGACTACACACAAATGCTCCGAAGCACTACTGCTTAGATCGTCTCATTTCACAATAAGGAGGTGCCTGGAAGCCAAGAGCTGTATTATTCCAACTGCACAGAGCAGAAACCCTAGGCTGGGGTCAGGGTTCAGTAACTGGTCCAAGGTCACCCAGCAGAAAACAGCTGAGCTGAGACTTGACCAACAGTGTATTCATACTTTCCATCTATTTTATTCCCCCTGGATATTCCTTCCACCAAACTACTGAGTGAATAAAAATGGAAATTTTTTATTCTATTCTATCCTATAAATAAGGAGAATCATGTTCTATTCAAAAGAAGTTTTTCTGTTAGTGGGAGTTAGTCCAAAATATTAGAAACAGTTTGGCTGGTCATTTAAAAAAGAAAAAAAGAACATTTTTATAAAAAATGTTTGCCAACTCTGATTCAAGAAGCACTTGTTAGTTTTGTGGAGTATCTCTCTGTAAAGCAGTGTTTCTCAGATGAAGTGGGTGTGATGCATATCAGATTCACCCATAGAACTTTTTCAAATTCGTACTAGAGTTCAAGCTCCAAGATGCTGTCTCCAGTTAAAAAATCACTCTGTACAGTACATCTGTACAGGACAGCATGGTCCTGAACATGTAATTATGCAGTTATGTAAATACATAGGAAAAAAAGCAGACCAAAGTGTTTACAAATAATAATCTGTGAGATGTCAAATTATGGGTCATATAGATTTTCTTCTTTGTGTTTATGTACATTTAAACACTGCACTGATACTTCAAAAATTATTCCTTATTTCTTAAAGGAATCATTAAGGTTGGGAGGAAATTGCCACATAATTTCTAGTAGTTTCTTTAAGCCTAAACCACACACATATTCACTGAAAAATTAGGCAGAGACGCTCACCATTTCTGGCTATGTAAATTGAATGAATTAAAATGAAAACTTCAGTTCCTTAAGTGCACTGTCGCATTTCAAGTGCTCATAGCCACATGTAGCTACCACATTGAACAGTGCCGGCAAAAGACATTTTTCCACCATCACAGGAGCTTGTATTGGAGAGTGCTGTTCTAGGAAATAGAGATGAAAAAAAAACAAAATCTGACCTCGACATTATTATAACTAAGTCCAGTGAGATCAGAATATTAAATTTTAGGGAATTTCCTGTCCGTGCTTCCACTGCAGCGGGCACAGACGGGTTTGATCACGGGTCGGGGAACTAAAAGCCTAGGTGCTGTGAGCATGCCCGCCCTCCTCCCACAACCTCACCCCCCACCATCCCCCAAGAACAAACAAACAAACAAAAAACCAAAATTAAAATTTAAAAGTAGTAACAGACTGAACCCGGAAACCTTAGTCTACTTCTAGTTATATCTAGGCCCATATGTTGGCACTTCTCAAAACTGAACTATTAATAGTATCACACCAAGTGAAAGCAGGTTGCTCGTCCCGCCCCCAGGCATTTGATACCACAGGTCTAAGAGGAGCCTGACTACCTGGATTTGTAGCAACTACCTAGGTAGTCCTGCGGGGGCTGTTCTGGGGACGCGCTTTGACACCCACTGCTTCCGTTAAATGACCTTGCTCCGGAATGGTAATTTCTCCTAACCTCAAATGCTTTCTCACCTGTAAAGTGAGATTACATAGTCACTTGGGTTCCCTTTCCCAGTTTGTGGGGGAGATTTTAAATTTATAACGATTCGAATACGTCAAGGCTTAGAACACAGTTGGGAGAGCAACAATGGAAGTAAAAGAAATACTATAATAGTTTTGGGAGAAATTTCAGAATCTAAATATAGCAGAGCAGAGTCGAATGCAGTCACTTAAGGGGGAAAAAAAAAAAAAAAAATAGAAAGAAATCCCAGCCCGTGTTGGCGCCCTGAATGAGATCACTGAACACGCAAAAACAATTCTGTAAAGCACGTTGATTTCTGAGTCACGCCGTGACCTCTCTCTGGATCCACCGCCGGTGGCGCATAGATCGACTTGGGATTAATTTCAGAAGGCCTGACCAGGAGCGGACACAGGACTCGCAGCGCTTCTCCAGGAAACTGTGTAAGCTTCGCCGGGCTCGCCTGGAGAAGGAAGAGCTGGGGGGCAGCTCCAGCCCGAGAGGACCCCTCTGCTCCTCCAGGTGGCTCTGCACCCCGGGTTTCGTCTCTGTCTCTGGGCAGCCCTGTGATCAGGTGCGGTCCCGTACAGAAAGTGACAGGGCAGCAGAGAGCAGGCCTGCTCGGACTTCGACCCTCCCCTCCCAAAGCCGGGGAACAGAGGGCCCGGAAGGCTGCAGCGACGTCACTCCAGGAGCTGGAGCCAGCAGCCCCAGACCCACCGGGCGGACAAGTCCCCTCTTGGGCCTTCGGGACGCACCTGACCTGGCCCCCCAGCGCCCGAAAGAGATGTGACCATCACGAGGACAGGTGCTGCGGAGCCAGGAAGAGCCAGCGGGGAGGCTGAACAACGTGCCCTGAAAGCCGCCACACTTCCGGCTCAAACCCCGCGAACCCAAAGGATACAACGGTCCCCGCCGAGCGGCAACCGAGGTGTCGCAGCAAAACGCGCAAGGCAGCGGAAGCTCGATATGGGTCCATGGCCGAAGGGCAATACCCGGCGCCAAGCCTGGAAGCACTTCACTCTGGTAGGGGGCCCCGCCTCCGCTTAGAGGGAGGGGCTTGGGGCGGACGAGGCTCGACGAGGAGGCGGGCCGGGGTAGCACCGCCTCCCGAGTTGGCCTGGGCGTTGCACGCAGATTCTCCAGCCCGGCCTCTGGGTGAGGGTGTTTCCTGCCAGAGCTCTTTGCTTTTGCAAGAGTCCAGAGATCAGCTCTGTCACATCCAGAGGAAGACTAATCCACAGGGGCTAATCTCCCGCGCGGAAATAGAACCAGAACAAAACTCACATACTTAACTGCATCGTTCCACGTATTTTATTCTACAGAGCTGATCCTTCCAAACTCTGAATGCAGAGTTCCAAAGAATAGCAAGGAGAGATAAGAAAGCCTTCCTCAATGATCATTGCAAAGAAATAGAGGAAAAGAATGGAATGTGAAAGTCTAGAGAGCTCTTCAAAAACAATTCGACATATCAAGGAAACGTTTCATGCTAAGTTGTGCACAATAAAGGACAGAACTGGTATGGACCTAACAGAAGCAGAAGATATTAAGAAGAGGTGGCAAGTATACACAGAAGAGCTATACAAAAAAGATCTTCACGACCCAGATAATCACGATGGTGTGCTCACTCACCTAGAGCCAGACATCCTGGAATGCGAAGTCAGGTGGGCCTTAGAAGCCTCACTACAAACAAAGCTAATGGAGAGATGGAATTCCAGTTGAGGTATTTCAAATCCTAAAAGATGATGCTGTGAAAGTGCTGCACTCAATATGCCAGCAAATTTGGAAAACTCAACAGTGGCCACAGGACTGCCAAAGGTCAGTTTTCATTCCAAGCCAAAGAAAGGCTTTGCCAAAAGATGTTCAAATTACTACACAGTTACACTCATCTCACATGCTACTAAAGTCATGCTCAAAATTCCCAAGCCAGGCTTCAACAGTACATGAACCGTGAACATCCAGATGTTCACGCTGGATTTAGAAAAGGCAGAGAAACCAGAGATCAAATTGCCAACATCCGTTGGATCATCGGAAAAGCAAGAGACTTCCAGAAAAACATCAACTTCTGCTTTATTGACTATGCCAAAGCCTTTAACTGTGTGGATCACAACAAACTGTGGAAAATTCTAAAAGAGATAGGAATACCAGACCACCTTATCTGCCTCTTGAGAAATCTGTATGCAGGTCAGGAAGAAACAGAACTGGACATGGAACAACAGACTGGTTCCAAATCAGGAATGGAATGCATCAAGGCTATATATTGTCACCCTGCTTATTTAACTTGTATGCAGAGTACATCATGCAAAATGCCCAGCTGGATGAAGCACAAGCTGAAATCAAGATTTCTGGGAGAAATATCAATAATGTCAGATATGCAGATGACACCACCTTTATGGCAGAAAGTGAAGAAGAACTGAAGAGCCTCTTGATTAAAATGACAGAAGAGAGTGAAAAAGTTGGCTTAAAGCACAACGTTCAGAAACCTAGGATCATGACATCTGGTCCCATCACTTCATGGCAAACAGATGGGGACACAATGGAAACAGTGGGAGACTATTTTGGGGGGCTCCAAAATCACTGTAGATGGTGACTGCAGCCATGAAATTAAAAGATGCTTGCTGCTTGCCAAAAAAGCTATGACCAACCTAGACAGCATAGTAAGAAGCGGAGACATTACTTTGCTGATGAACGTCCGTCTTGTCAAAGCTATGGTTTTTCCAGTAGTCATGTACGAATGTGAGAGTTGGACCATAAAGAAAGCTGAGTGCCGAAGAATTGATGCTTTTGAACTGTGGTGTTGGAGAAGACTCTTGAGAGTCCCTTGAACTGCAAGATCAAACCAGTCAATCCTAAAGGAAAAACAACCCTGAATATTCATTGAAAGGACTGATGCTGAAGCTGAAACTCCAATACTTTGGCCACCTGATGGGAAGAGCTGACTCATTGGAAAAGACCCTAATATTGGGCAAAAATTAAAGTGGGAGGAGTAGCAGATGACAGAGGATGAGATGGTTGGATGGCATCACCGACTCGATGGATATGAGTTTGAGCAAGCTCTGGGAGTTGATGATGGACAGGGAACCCTGGTGTGCTGCAGTCCATGGGGTCACAAAGTGGCAGACATGATCTAGTGACTGAACTGAACTGAACTGATTCTTCCACTCATCTACTCAAGGAATGAAAATTCAGATATTCAGTGCTGGAAGTAACATGTGCTTTCCAAGAGTCCCCTTTAATTTAGCAGGAATCCAGTCTGAAACATTAGAGGCAGTTTGGTTAATGTTTTTAAAGTTGTTTAGGAAATAGATGATTCTATGAAATGTCTAAACCATGGTATGATGTAATTTTAAATTTGCTGAAGAACTGGATTCTTTTTTTCAATTCAGTGAGTTTGGTGAAGAGTATGGGTCATGGTGTTGACCCTTTAAATTCTACATACAAGTAGTCAAGTGCATATGTCCTTCTGTGACTAGCTTATTTCACTTAACATAATGCTCTCAAGATTTATTCCATGTTGTCCCCTATACCAGGGTTACTTCTTTACTAAGGCTAAATAACTTTCCATGTGTATACATAATCTGTCTTCTCCACCCATTCATCCACTGATGGACACTTAGGTTGTTTCTGTATCTTAGCTATTGTAATACTGCGGCAGTGAACATGGGGGTGTAGGTATTTCTTCAAGATCCTGGATTTCAAGTCATTTAGATAAATACCTAGAACTGGGATTGCTAAATCATATGGTAGTTCTACTTTAATTTTTTGAGGTACCATTTACATAGTGGTTACCATAGTGGCTGTAAGAACTAGAAATTCTTCTCATAAGATCTCTTTCCCATGTCATATCTACAGGTAGCTGACTTACCATGTCACTGGGTTTTTCCCTCTCACTTTTTGTTTCTTTATCTGAAAGAGTTACTATCAGAGTGCCTCACATCATAAACCTGTTTTCATTTCTTAATGATTCTTTTATATAATGTGGTGAAACTGCCATAGTCAAGGAAAGAAGCAGGACTCAGTTACTAGTTGCTGCCTGTTTTCTCAGAGGCAGAAAGAAGACAGGGCTGTCCTTGGGCTTCCACCTGAGACCTTTATTCTTTTCCCATGATTCCTCCTTACCAAAACTCCTTGATTCTTTTACTTAACAGAAGCACCGTGGGCCTATCCTTATCAGCTCTTCATCTGATTCCCCTCAAACTTCTCATCACACAGCTGGAGCCTGATCCTGTATTTGTCAACCTGATCATCAAGCGTTTTCAAGGGGTACACTTATGTTTATCATAGTTTGAAATGAAGTGTCTGGCTTTTGATAGGTACAGAAAAGAGAATCTGCATCTCTGAAACGTTCTGAGAAAAAGCTCTGCCGGATTCTGCATGTGTGCTTAGCTGGTCAGTCGTGTCCGACTCTTTGCGACCCCATGGACTGTAGCCCGCCAGGCTCCTCTGTCCATGGGGACATTCTCCAGGCAGGAATGCTGGAGTGGATTGCTATGCCCACCTCCAGGGTATCTTCCCTGCAGGCATGGTAATGGTCAAATGGGTGTCTCATACTGCCCTCGCCTGGTGAAATGTGGGGACTGTGGGGAGGAGGGGAAAATAAATGGGTCAATTTGGTTTGTATCTACCCAATGTTTTTCTTTTTTGTTGTTTTTTTATTGAAGTATAGTTGTGTAAGTTTCAGATGTACAATAAAGTGATTCAGTTATACATGAACATTTATGTGTATATAGTCTTTCTCAGATTCTTTTCCTTATAGGTAATTAGAAGATACTGAGTATTTCAGTAATTCTCTGTGCTGTACATTACTTATTTCTGCCTATTTATATACAGTAGTGTGATCGGTTATTCCCAGACTCCTAATTTATCCTCCCTCCCCCTTAGTAACCATAAGTTTGTTTTCTATATCGTCAAGTCTTTCTGTTTTGTAAGTTCATTTGTATCATCTTTTAGAGTCCACATGTAAGTGACATACATTTGTCTTTCTTTGTCTGACTTGTGAAAACCAAGTGGATTTCTCTAGAAACATCCACATTGCTGCAAACGGCAATATTTCCTTCATTCTTATGGCTTAGTAGCAGTCCCTTGTGTGCACATATATATATATGTGCATGTCCTCATATATATATATAAGCTTATCCCCATGGACAGAGGAGCCTGGAGGGCTGCAGTCCATTGGGTCATAAAGAGTCAGACACGACTGAATGACTAAGCACACACACACATTCTGGCAGGACTTTTTCTCAGAAAGTTTCAGAGAGATGCAGATCCTCTTTTCTGTACCTATCAAATGTAAGTGTCCACCAGTGGATGAATGGATAGAGATGAAGTATGTGTATACAATGGAAAGTTCAGCTCATTTCAGTCACTCAGTCGTGTCCGACTCTTTGTGACCCCGTGAACCACAGCACACTAGGCATCCCTGTCCATCACCAACTCCCAGAGCCTATCCAAACTCATGTCAATTGAGTCAGTGAGGCCAACCAACCATCTCATCCTCAGTCGTCCCCTTTTCCTCCTGCCTCAAATGTTTCTCAATATCAGAGTCTTTTCAAATGAGTCAGCTCTTCGCATCAGGTGGCCAAAGTATTGGAGTTTCAATTTTAACATCAGTCCTTCCAGTGAACACTGGACTGATCTCCTTTACGATGGACGGGTTGGATCTCCTTGCAGTCCAAGGGACTCTCAAGTGTCTTCTCCAACACTACAGCTCAAAAGCATCAATTCTCCAGTGCTCAGCTTTCTTTATAATCCAACTCTCACATCCATATATGACCACTGGAAAAATCATAGCCTTGACTAGATGGACCTTTGTTGGCAAAGTAATGTCTCTGCTTTTTAATATGCTGTCTAGGTTGGTCATAACTTTCCTTCCAAGGAGTAAGCGTCTTTTAATTTCATGGCTGAAATCACCATCTGCAATGATTTTGGAGCCCCCAAAAATAAAGTCAGCCACCGTTTGCACTGTTTCCCCATCTATTTGCCATGAAGTGATGGGACCGGATGCCATGATCTTAGTTTTCTGAATGTTGAGCTTTAAGCCAACTTTTTCACTCTCCTCTTTCACTTTCATCAAGAGGCTGTTTAGTTCTTCACTTTCTGCCATAAGGGTGGTGTCATCTGCATATCCGAGGTTATTGATATTTCTCCCGGCAATCTTGATTCCAGCTTGTGCTTCATCCAGCCCAGCGTTTCTCAATGATGTACTCCGCATATAAGTTAAATGAACAGGGTGACAACATACAGCCTTGACGTACTCCTTTCCTTATTTGGAACCAGTCTGTTGTTCCATGTCCAGTTCTAACTGTTGCTTCCTGACTTGCATACAGGTTTCTCAAGTTATTTAGCCTCAATAAAGAAGAACACCTTGCCATAGGGGACAACATGGAATAAATCTGGAGAGTATTATGCTAAGTGAAATAATCTAGTCACAGAAGGACATATGCTACGTGATACTACTTGTATGTAATATAAAGGGTCAACACCATCACCTATACTCTTTCCCAAACTCACTGAATTGAAAAATAAAGAATCTAGTTCTTCAGCAAATTTAAAATTATACCTACACCATTGCTTAGATATTTCTTAGAATCATTTAAACTCTAGTTCCCCCAGTAATCTCCTTGAGCATCATGACATTAAGTTCCCTCTGTAAACTGGTGATCCCCACACTTCTATCTCTGGCCTAGGTTCTCCAGTAAATTTCAGACCCTACATATCCTACTTCACATTGCTAGAATTTCTAACAGACACCTCAGAACAGAATTTCTGATCTTCCCTCACAAAAGCCATCCCTCCAAATGATATGTCCATGTCCTAACACCTGAAAGGATAAACGTGACCTCAATGGAGAATGGGCCTTTGTGGATGTCAACTGAAAGAAAATAATGCACAACCTAAAAGTGGAAAATTAAGTTTTATTCAGTGGACTTGTTGAGGACTTGAGCCCGGGGATGCAGCTCTAAGAGCTATGAGAAACTGTTCTGAAGAGGTAGAGGAGAAGCCAGGATATATAGTTTTTGAGACAACAGACAAAATAAAACCTCCAGGTAGTGAAATATCAAAATAGTACCATTTATTAAGGAAAAATGAGACACCTCAAGTTACTGAATTTAGCACTTTTCTTCTGTTTAGGAAGATGCAAGAGTCTTTTTTTTTAAGAGTCTTGGCTCATTGAAATTATTCCCTTGATATGCACCTTAACTATCTCGGGCCAGTATCTTGTTTTCTCCTCAACCCTGAATCCCCTCAGCCTGCACAGTCAGGGGGCAGCTGCTGACTAGGTGGCCGCAACACCCTTTGTTTACTGATATGGCAGGTGACATTCTTTGTCCACACAGATGTGATCATTTTAAGGACCTAGAGATGAGCTCATCCTGGGTGAGCCATAAACCCAAGGAAAAACCTCTCCAGGTAACTTTGACATATAACACTCTCATCCTGTTGAGAACCGCTGATCTCTGGCATTTTGTGGTGAAGGTAGTAGGGTAGGGAGGAAGGAAACAAGAAAAAAATAATCACACACTACTTATTTCCATTCCTTTAGCCCTGGATTACATTTTCTGCCTCTATCCCATGAAGAGCATGGTCTTCTCTTATGGGAATAATTTAAGGAAAACAGGATAAAGGTATTTCTAAGGGCACACTATGCCCTTCATGAACAGTATGAAAAGACAAAAAGACTGGACCCTTAAAGATGAACTCCCCCGGTCGGTAGGTGCCCAGTATGCTACTGGAGATCAGTGGAGAAATAACTCCAGAAAGAATGAAGAGTTGGAGCCCAAGCAAAAACAACACCCAGTTGTGGATGTGACTGGTGATAGAAGCAAGGTTTGATGCTGTAAAAAGCTCTATTGCATAGGAACCTGGAATGTTATGTCTATGAATCAAGGCAAACTGGAAGTGGTCAAACAGGAGATGGCAAGAGTGAACGTCGACATTCTAGGAATCAGCAAACTAAAATTGACTGGAATGGGTGAATTTAACTCAGATGACCATTATATCTACTACTGTTGGCAGGAATCCCTTAGAAGAAATGGAGTAGCCATTTCATATGATGACTACCCCATCATAGTCAACAAAAGAGTCCTAAATGCAGTACTTGGATGCAAGCTCAAAAATGACAGAATGGTCTCTGTTCATTTCCAAGGCAAACCATTCAATATCATGGTAATCCAAGTCTATGCCCCAACCAGTAATGCTGAAGAAGCTGAAGTTGAATGGTTCTATGAAGACCTACAAGACCTTTTAGAACTAATACCCAAAAAACATGTCCTTTTCATTATAGGGGACTGGAATGCAAAAGTAGGAAGTCAAGAAACACCTGGAGTAACAAGCAAATTTTGCTTTGGAGTACGGAATGAAACAGGGCAACGGCTAATAGAGTTTTGCCAAGAGAACACACTGGTCATAGCAAACACCCTCTTCCAACAACACAAGAGAAGACTCTACACATGTACATCACCAGATGGCCAACACCAAAATCAGATTGATTATATTCTTTGCAGCCAAAGATGGAGAAGCTCTATAAGTCAGCAAAAACAAGACCGAGAGCAGACTGTGGCTCAGATCATGAACTCCTTATTGCCAAATTCAGACTTAAATTGAAGAAAGTGGGCAAAACCACTAAACCATTCAGGTATGACCTAAATCAAATTCCTTATGATTATACAGTGGAAGTGAGAAATAAACTTAAGGGACTACATCTAAATGACAGAGTGCCTGATGAACTATGGACAGAGGTTCATGACAGCATACAGGAGACAGGGATCAAGACCATCCCCAAGAAAAAGAAATGCAGAAAGCAAAATGGCTGTCTGAGGAGGCCTTACAAATAGCTGTGAAAAGAAGAGAAGCGAAAACAAAGGAGAAAAGGAAAGATACACCCATTTGAATGCAGAGTTCCAAAGAATAGCAAGGAGAGATAAGAAAGCCTTCCTCAGCGATCAATGCAAAGAAATAGAGGAAAACAATAGAATGGGAAAGACTAGAGATCTCTTCAAGAAAATTAGATATTCTAAGGGAACATTTCATGCAAAGATGGGCTCAATAAAGGACAGAAATGTTTAGGGACCTAACAGAAGCAGAAGATATTAGGAGGAAGCAAGAATACACAGAACTGTACAAAAAAGATCTTCACGACCCAGTTAATTGCGATGATATGATCACTCACCTGAGAGCCAGACATCCTGGAATGTGAAGTCAAGTGGGCATCACTATGAACAAGGCTAGTGGAGGTGATGGAATCCCAGTTGAGCTATTTCAAATCCTAGAAGATGATGCTGTGAAAGTGCTGCACTCAATATATCAGCAAATTTGGAAAACTCAGCAGTGGCCACAGGACTGGAAAAGGTCAGTTTTCATTTCAATCCCAAAGAAAAGAAATGCCACAGAATGCTCAAACTACCACACAATTGCATTCATCTCACATGCTAGTAAAATAATGCTCAAAATTCTCCAAGCCAGGCTTCAGCAATACGTGAACCGTGAACTTCCAGATGTTCAAGCTGGTTTTAGAAAAGGCAGAGGAAACAGAGATCAAATTGCCAACATCCGATGGATCATCGAAAAAGCAAGAGAGTTCCAGAAAAACATCTATTTCTGCTTTATTGACTATGCCAAAGTCTTTGACTGTGTGGATCAAAATAAACCGTGGAAATTTCTGAAAGAGATGGGAATACCAGATCACCTCATCTGCCTCTTGAGAAATCTGTATGCAGGTCAGGAAGCAACAGTTAGAACTGGACGTGGAACAACAGACTGGTTCCAAATAGGGAAAGGAGTACGTCAAGGCTGTATGTTGTCACCCTGCTCATTTAACTTATATGCGGAGTACATCATTGAGAAACGCTGGGCTGGATGAAGCACAAGCTGGAATCAAGATTGCCGGGAGAAATATCAATAACCTCGGATATGCAGATGACACCACCCTTATGGCAGAAAGTGAAGAACTAAACAGCCTCTTGATGAAAGTGAAAGAGGAGAGTGAAAAAGTTGGCTTAAAGCTCAACATTCAGAAAACTAAGATCATGGCATCCGGTCCCATCACTTCATGGCAAATAGATGGGGAAACAGTGCAAACGGTGGCTGACTTTATTTTTGGGGGCTCCAAAATCATTGCAGATGGTGATTTCAGCCATGAAATTAAAAGATGCTTACTCCTTGGAAGGAAAGTTATGACCAACCTAGACAGCATATTAAAAAGCAGAGACATTACTTTGCCAACAAAGGTCCATCTAGTCAAGGCTATGATTTTTCCAGTGGTCATGTATGGATGTGAGAGTTGGACTGTGAAGAAAGCTGAGCACTGAAGAATTGATGCTTTTGAACTGTGGTGTTGGAGGACTCTTGAGAGTCCCTTGGACTGCAAGGAGATCCAACCCGTCCATCATAAAGGAGATCAGTCCAGTGTTCACTGGAAGGACTGATGTTAAAATTGAAACTCCAATACTTTGGCCACCTGATGCGAAGAGCTGACTCATTTGAAAAGACTCTGATGTTGAGAAACATTTAAGACAGGAGGAAAAGGGGACGACAGAGGATGAGATGGTTGGTTGGCCTCACTGACTCAATGGACATGAGTTTGGATAGGCTCTGGGAGTTGGTGATGGACAGGGAGGCCTGGCGTGCTGCGGTTCATGGGGTCGCACAGTCAGACACGACTGAGCGACTGAACTGAAACTGAAAGGGCAACAAATATAATTAAGTTGTGTGTTACCGTTATAAGACAAACTTCTATAAATCCATTCCAGACAAAGAGATCTGGGCTTTATTTTCTGTAAGCCCATTTCTGAAGTCAGCCATAATTAAAACAAGTTGAAGAATTGAGAGAATGTGTGGTGCAGAGGTTTTTAATCTTTCAGTAGGAACTAGAAACTAAAAGATATAATATATACATGTATGTACAAACTCAGCGGGAGATGAATGGATAAAATTATCACTTATGGAGTTGTTTGGATTGAAAAATGTCAAGAGGACTAGGGTAATTATCAGCCTCGAAATGAAGATAAATGAACCAACGCAACTTCAGATACTTCTTGGGTACCGAATTTGCCCAGGGCTGTCTCCATCTACAGGGAAAGAGAGAGAGGGATGCAGGCAACCATTCATATTAACAGAGGGTTCAAAGTCTAGTTAAAGAGAAAGATAGTGAGGACCTGTCATGGGCTTAAGGATCTGCATGAGGCATTACTTCTGAGGCATTACTCTGTTAGAAGTATTTGCAGGCAGAGGGGACGGGGGATGGGGAGAGATGTTGGTGGGTCAGAAGGAAACACTATAAACCAGAGGAGGGGAAGATCCTTAGAAGATATGGCAAATTCAGAATTTTTCTTTTTTAACAATTCAAGGACTTGGGGATTGGCGTGCATGCGTGCTCAGTCGTGTCCAATCTTTGTCCATGGGATTCTCCAGGCAAGAATCCTGGAGTGGGTTGCCATATCCTACTCCAGAGGGTCTTCCCAACCCAGGGATCAAACCTGCATCTCCTGCATTGACGGGAGATTCTTCACCACTGAGCCATCTGAGAAGCCACTTGGGGGCTGGATATTTCTAAAATATTTTTTTCCAAAAATGTTGCTCACAATCTGCTAGCTTATCCTCACCCTGCAGAAAGGCAGATGATGCCACACTGCACTTGGAGGCTCAGACTCACTGGGTGCCCAGGGCTCAGCAGCAACTGGTGGAGCAATCATCCTACTGGCCGCCCCACTTGGCAGGGCCACATGAGCAATTTCTTGTTAATTTATTTAAAAAGCACTGTGTTTGAGCTAACACTTGACTGCAACAGGAGTGAACTCTAGCAGACTGCCCTGGAGGGCTATGTAAATAGCTACAGTACTTGAAAAATCCCCAAATCAGATTAGCTTGGGCATGGAAGGACAACAGAGGTTTTTCAACATTTTAAGGATAGTGTTTCAGGGAACTGAAGTGAGTGAACTGGACAATAAGAAATAACTTCAATATTTCTATTTCAAGGTCTGAGTATCCTGCAGCCATACAATGGGATACAACATCAGGGTTAACATGAGTGGGGATATTTCTATCGTTAAATATGACAGGAAATTAGGTCCAGGGTATATAAAGTGAAAAGAAACAAGCTGCACAGTAATACATCTAATATATGTCACATTTTAAAGAGCTCCATTGCCTGTTTGGTGTTTCTGTTAGTTTTATTCATCTCCATTATTTCATACTCTGGAAGTTCTTTTTTGTTTCTTCCCACAAAGATTTAACAGGCTTATTATATGCAGTTCTCCCAAGCACTGACTCCCTCTAAAAGCAACAGGACTAGAAAAACCATCAGAACCCACTGAAAAGATCAACTGCATATTCAGAATTGGACATCAAATATTTAAGGACCATGAAACACGTAACTCTACTTACCCAGTGTTTGCTGACTAACCCACAGCAGGTGGCAGACTTGGATTCAATCAATTCTTGAATGTCTCTGGAACCTGTGAACTCCCCATCTTACGATTTCACTGCAGGCCTGAAAATAAACCCACTCCCATTCTTTCCACACAGACTTAACCAGAGACAAAATGCTATTTCCATATTCCTTTAAGATCCAGGGCTTTGTGGGTTTTACTGGTGGACCCTGGCATGTTTAATAATTGCATGGTTCACTGTGGATCTTTAATGAGAAAAGGTACAGATTACCATTGAAAGTAAATTATATTGTCTATGTAGCTTCTCTAATCTAGAGGAAAAGGATGATGAGCTGTGGAAATTCAGGGAGTACACACATACACTTAAACACACACACGATAGTTAAGTATCTGAAGCATCAATATCTATGCTTGCTTTATTACTTCTAAAAATAAAGAGTATTGGAGCTATTTTTATCTCTACAGAATAGCACTGTAAAACTTAGAATTCTGATGTAACTCCTTTAAGGGCAATGCTAAGTTCAGACGGGAAATTGGGTTTCATATCTATGATCAAAATGACTTAAACCAGTTGCATTTATTCATCATTAAACACGCAGAACTTAGAAACTATGCTAAATTATTTTAAAATACCAAGCCTAAAAGGAATGGTACACATCTCTTCCACCATATTTCAGTTTCTTTTTCTGGACTAAATCACAATAAATGCTTCAACAGGCTGCAGTCAGCAAGCCCAGCTTTAATATTCATTGTCAAGGAACTCCTGTTTCCTGAAGGAATTAATGAGCTTCCCAGGGCCCAGGCTCTCAAGGCTACCCTCACCAGTGCTATGCCTTCTAACAAACTGTTCTTTGGATGCAAATATATCATAAGGCTTAAAGACAATAGATCTCTATACAAAGATGAACATACCTCAGTGTGAAGTATTAAAGTGCTATCAAGAAGTTAAATAATTGCCTATTTATTTACTATTCACCAAATCTTAACATACTTTATGTAGGTTTTACCAAGAACTCAAATAGTCCATGACAGTCACCTGATTCTTTAAGGAAGGGTCAGGATACTTGGTTTTTTCTTTTGTTGGACCCAGATGTCAATAAAAGGTCAAGGCTTAAAAGAAAGACTCCTGGTAACAAATACTGTAAAAGGAAGATCGCTCTCCCCATCTTGGTTGCCCACCCCATCCCAGACCCCCACAACACTCCTTTAGACATTTACTTCTAACTTTCGTGTGCCCGGCCACACACGGTGCTCATTTGATTCCCTTAGTCCCACACCCCCAAAATTCTGATTCTGTTGGCCTGGTTTGGGGCCCAATAATTTGACTCTGACAAGCATCCCCAGGTGATTCTAATACAGGTATGTTTTGGACCCACTCTAAGAAACACTCCTGTAAAGCCCAGTTATTTCTCCTCAGTTACATGGACCTCTAAATACCCAGCATTTCCTCTTTATAAAACATGAATCTCCACAATCATTTCCTCAGAGCATCATTCGATTAGCTCACTTTATCGGTAGACCAGCCACCAAGGAAACTATCAGCATTCAAGACATGATCAACACTGAAAGTAGTTCAGATTTAGCCATCACACCAAACCTTAAAGGGGGAAAAAAAAAGAAAAGCTCAACAGTATGTTCATCTCACTCAGAGGTTTCCAACACATTTTATTTTGCAGACCATCAGTTTGTAGCTTCTGAGAACCGACATGGTCATCAGTCCCTACCCAATGTCCAGTTAATTTCAGTTCCGCTGCAGCCCCTTGGTTCTACACACTGAAGTTAATGGCTTGAGTTCCAGTAACATGTGCGAAGAGGCTGCGCTTTGGCTCCTGAAGGAGGATGTGTCCATGGTAGAGCCTCTTCCAGGGCTTTGCTCCCGCGTGGTGGTTTCCTTTGGCAAAAAGTTGAGCCATTCTCGACTTTGGTGCCTATAGGCAGGAAGCGCTCAGAAGCGGGCGGTGGGACATGCGGGGACAGTGTGACACGTGAGGAGAGGAGCCTCTCCTACTGGTTCAGTAGGTGAAAATAAAAGGAAGCCTCTGTTTTTAACGAACACGGATAAACACCTTTTTAGATCACCTATTTGTTCTAGAACTACAAAATTTAATTCAAGAAAATATAGGTCCCGTGAAAGACTTAAAAGTTTTATAAAACTAAAATCTAGTTTTCCCCCAATAAATTGTATTTTAGCCAAAACCCTCTTGATGCTTCTAAAATAATACTAAATGGGGCATCTGATTATACAAGAGCAATAAAAAAAAATTAAATATTTATTTGAATAACAAGTTGAAGTTCAAGCTGCATGGTTGGCCAATGCAGGTTTCCACACAGATCACAGGAAGCGTGCACGGAAAAGTACTGGCGCAAAGGACAAAATAATGCTAAGAATCAGGCTAAACAGCTGGATTTTAAGGAAACAAAAGGTCTGAAATCACTATACAAAATATAAAATGTATTAAACACGACTATCCACAGAACAGTCTTTATTATTGATTATATTTAAAAATTATTTATGTAGTTAATTATATGCTGACTTGTAAATGAGTATTATACATGAACCCCCTTTCAGAGGCAATTCCTTGCTGTGCTATTGAATATCTAATTACATTGCAAAAAGTGTCCTTTTTTGCTATCAATAAAGAAAACAGTTAATGATACTACTGCAAGTATTAGGAAGGCTACAAAAAAAAGAAAGAAAGAACATTTCTTTTTTGTCTTCAAAGTGCTTTCCATGCAGAGTTAAGCACTTGCCTGGTTTAGCTGAATGCACTCTTGGGTCAAAGAGATGCTCTTGAATTAGAAGACTAGAAGGACTCATGCAACCCTCTTGCTACTGGGACACTGCTGTGTCACTCCCTCACCAAGCCTGTCTTTCCAGAATACCACCAGAATACCATTCCAGACACTTCAAAAAGGATCAGGCTGATAATGATAAATATACATAAAATGAAAAGACACAAACTGCTATGACACTACGACAGGTAATGTCTGTGCTACATGAAAGCACCTTTAAAAAGAGCCTACTCGGCAAGAGATAAGTGTCTAAAGATTCAAAATGAATCAACAGTATTGGATAACAATATAATTCTCAACTCAGAAGCTGCCTCAAGATTAGGTGCATCTTCAGTTAATGTAACGGGAAAAAAAGGCAATGGATTTTATTTGATTAATTGCATCCATTCACAAATCGACCTAAGGTCACCAGATGTGTAGACACAATGAGATTTTTCGTTGTTGTTTATAGTCTTTAATTGAAATGATGATAAAGGAAATAGAGCTATTTAAAAACAAAACCACACAGCTGCCTTGGCCTAGATTACGAGGTGGCACCGGGCGTGGGGTTCACATTCTGGGTGGCCACCTGCGGTGCGACCTCAATGATCCGGGGCTTGTCTATGATCCTGGCTGTGCGGTTACCCTTCTCCACGATCCCAATAATCCATGCTTGGTGGCCTTCACCATACTTGGGGGACTTGATCTCTGCGCAGAATCGAGCTGCTTGCTCACGTGGTAGACAGATCAGGAGGCCGCCTGGCAAAAGGGAAAGAAGAAAAAAGAACACCGTTAGCAGTGATGCCGCTGTCTCCCCAGAAGAGGTCTGCAGTGCCTGCGTTTATTCCACCGACTGCACTGTGGAGTCGCTAAGTGATTCCTTGCTCAACTCCTACTATATTTCAAAACACACACAACAACAAACTTTAAGTCATGAAAACACCCTCCTTGTGAATCATCTGATGCTGTGTAGGAGTGAAGTGTCTGAGGCGCAGTAAGGTATGTGGTGCCAATCTTTCCCAGGCAACACTATAAGTATTAACAAGAGAGATCTTTTCATTTTCAATCTGATTCTCTACATGGAGCCCTCAGTTTACCAAAAAAAGGCTTTTCATGTTGTTTTTTTTTTAATTTAAAAACTAAGGCCATAAAAGTGTGTGTGCCTCAAAGTATCTAGGTTCTGTCACTGGCTCTGTCATTAACTTCAAAATAGAAAAATACAAAATATGTGAAAATAAATCCCGATTAGCTAAGCCAGAATAATTTCATGTATTTGTAAGTAGAAGAAACACAATTGGGAAAAAAATATATATGACCTTTTACAAAAAATGAGAAACTTCCCATTTTTTAATAGAGACAGACTGTATTAGGAATATTCATTAGTTTATTCACACTGATTCCACACCTGCCAGGCAGCAGGTGCTGTTCTACCAATAGCCCAGCTCCCTCTTGGAGCATACTTTGAGGGAGTGGATTTCCTAATTTTGAGGTCAGCAAGTGGCAGGGTCCTCTCTATGGCTGAGAGGCCCATCTGAGATGATCCCCCCATCCCCGCCCCCAGGGCTGGTGCTGGGTGGGGCTTCGTGGTCTTAGCCTCCAGGGGTCAGAATTTCTCATGACCAGGCCCACCTCAGATTGACAACCTAGGGCTTCAGTCTAGGCACGGGAACTTTACTTAATTCCCAGATGTTTCAACTTTTTTACCAGGACAGGGAAACAGTTACTGAGTTATAGAGGAAGAATAACAGAAGTAAGAGAAACTAGGGGGAGGGAAGGTACGGGTGGGGGATGGAACTGAAAGGATGAAACAGAGTCCAGGTAAAGGAAAAAAAAAAGGGACAAAAAGAAAAATGGTAATTTGGAGATATCATGTACTATTTCATTCTTAAAACAGCAATTTAAGACTTCTGCAAGGAAAAAAATACAGTCTTGTCAATGTAACCTATGGATACACTGGCTATTTCTTCAGTTTCCAATGGAAACTGAGTGATGACCTATTTTCCCCGTATCCTCCCTTCTTCCCATCCCATCACCAAACACACAAACAGTGGACTGAAAACAGCGCTGCATATCACAGGAAGGATGGCCGGAGACACCGTGGCAGAGGGCAGCAGGCTGAAGATCCTCCCAGCCAAGACCTCACACCTTGGGGCCCTGCTCCCAGACCTGGCTTCCCCCTCCTTGGGAAGGTCCCACTGGCCTCACTAGCATTAACCCCTGATCCGGGCCAGGGCCCTGGTACCTGATGTCTCTGGGCAGGTCCCATGCATGAGCCCAAACATGTTTCCGCAGGCCTTGCTCACAGCTGCCATCTTGGCCAGGACAGGAAGGTTGTGAATCACAAAGGATACCTCATTCCTCTGCTGTTTGGCCAGGTTCTGTGCGTGGCCCAGAATCCCGAAGCCCGTAATGTCAGTAGCCGCATGGGCGTTAAACGTGTGCATGAGTCCTGCCGCTGCCAGAGAACAGAGAAGCCTTTGACATATGGTTATTGTGAACAGACTCCTACAAAACACCCCTCCTCAATTCAAAATCTTAGAGACGCTTTGGTCTCAAAACTGCTAAATCGTCAGGAAGACAGCATACAGGAATGATGAAAGCTGGATTTTAAACATCGGTAAAATCTGGAGTGAAATTCTGAAAGTTGGTTTTGTAGTTCATTTTGAATCACTCAGAACAGCAGCTTCAACCAACAGTAAAGCCCTAGTAAACTATCTGTAGAGAGGAAATGCTACCTCCATGGAAGATAAACCTGTCATACTCTCCTAAAATCAAAGAACAAGACCTTTTAAGACTGTCTGATCTAAAT
Source organism: Muntiacus reevesi (assembly GCF_963930625.1). Taxonomy (NCBI): domain Eukaryota; kingdom Metazoa; phylum Chordata; class Mammalia; order Artiodactyla; family Cervidae; genus Muntiacus; species Muntiacus reevesi. The sequence goes on from NC_089250.1 coordinate 27,449,930, forward strand.
TCAAGGTACATTCCTGGTATCTGAAAGGTTAATCTTTTATTTTTTAATTTAAAAAATTAACATTTTATTTTTTAGAATAGTCTGAGGTTTACAGAAAATTTAGCAGAAAGTTGCTGTACGGTCCCTGCCCCTGCCCGTCCCTCCTACAGGGATAGCCAGCACCAGTGTGCTGCCAGGACAGGTCAGCACCCACATGTTACTGTTAACCCCAGTTCACAGTTTACACTGGGCTTCACCCTTGACGTCTACGCGTGCAGCAGCTGTATGAATTGTGTATCCAGTCATTAGAGTATCACACAGAGTATTTTCACTTCCCTGGAAATCCCAAGGTCCACCTTCTCACCCATTCCTTCAACCCCTGATCTTTCAACTTTCTCCATCGTTTTGCCTTTTCTACAAGGTCAGAGTTGGAATTATACAGTATTTGATCTTTTTGGATTGATATCTTTCACTTAGTCATGTGTCCTTAAGGCTCCTCCATGTCTTGATAGCTCACTTCTCTTCAGTACTGAGTGATACTACACTACTTAGATGGACCAGTTTATTTATATATTTACTGAAGGACTTTAATATTTATATTAATTTATATAAATGTAAATTTATATATTTACCAACTACTTCCAAGTTTTGGCAATTTTGAATAAACCTACGACAAACATTGACGTGCATGAGACAAGTGCTCAGGGCTGGTGCACTGGGAAGACCCAGAGGGATGGGATGGAGAGGGAGGCGGGAGCGGGGATCGGGGTGGGGAACACATGTAAATCCATGGCTGACTCATGTCAATTTATGGCAAAAACCACTACAATATTGTAAAGTAATTAGCCTCCAACTAATAAAAATAAATGGAAAAAAAAATAAATAAATAAAGCTAAGAAAAAAAAAAAGCAGCTGTACCATTCTGCATTCCTATCAGCAATGGGGTGCTCCACACCCTCCCCAACATTTGGTATTGACTTTAGCTGTTCCAGCAGATGTGCAATTCCCTAATGACATATGATGTGGCGCATCTTCTCACGTAATTATTTGCCATCAGTATATCTTCTTTGGTGAGGTATCTATTCAGATCTCTCCCCCCCCCCCCCGTTTTTTAATTGGATTTTCTTATTGTTGGGTTTTAAGAGTTCTTTGAAAATTCTGGATACCAGTCCTCTGTCACATGTGTTCTGTAAAGATTTTCTTCCAATCTGTGGCTTGTCTTTTTATCCTCAGTCTCTTCTATAGAAGTTTTTTATATTAATTAAGTCCAACTTGTCCATTTTTTCTTTTATGGATTGTGCTTCTGGTGTTATCTCAGTAGCTATCATCAAACCCAAGATCACCCAAGTTTTTTCCTATGCCATCTTCTAGGAGTTTAGCAGGTTTGCACTTTACATTTAGGTCTACAATCCATTTTGAGTTTATTTTTATGATGGTTTTAAGACCTGTGTCCAGATTCATTTTTTACCTATGGATGTCTAACTTTTTAAGAACCATGTTTAAAAGATTTGTCCTTCTCCTTTGAATTACCTTTGCTCCTTTGTTAAAAATCAGTTCAACTATACTTATGTGGGCCCATTTCTCAGCTTTCTATTCTATTCCATTGATCTCTCTTTTTAAACCAACAACACACTGTCTTGATGTCTGTTTTTTTTTTTTAATTTTACAATTATTCTCCAATTAGATTTGGTTTATTACTTTTATTTTACAATTATTCTCCAATTAGATTTGGTTTATTTTTTATTATTTTTTTTACATTGTAGTGGTTTTTGCCATACATTGACATGAATCAGCCATGGATTTACATGTATTCCCCATCCCGATCCCCCCTCCTACCTCCCTCTCCATCCCATGCAGTTTTATATGAAGTCTTGAAGTCAGGAGGTGTCAGTCTTCCAACCTCAACACTGTGTTGGCTGTTCTGGGTTCATTGCTTTTCCATATAAACTTCAGAATCAGTTTGCTGATACTCACAAAATAACTTGCTAGAACTGCAACTGGTATTGCATTATACCCATAGTTGGGAAGAACTGACATCTTGATAATACTGAGTTCTATCCATGTGCATGGAATACCTCCATTTATTTACATCTTTAATTTGTTTCATCAGTTTTATAGTTTTCCTCATACAGAGCTTGGACATGTTTTCAGAGTCACACCTATGTATTTCATTTGGGGGGGAGTAACTGAATTGCTAATTTTTAAAAACTAAATGTCTTTCTCATGAAATGAAATATGCCCTATGTTTACAGAAGTGCTCTGGGTAAATGCTTTCTCTTTTTTTTGGCTGCACTAGGTCTTCGTTGCTGCCTCAGGCTTCTCACTGCAGTGGCTTCTTTTGTTGCAGAGCACTGACTCTAGGGCGTGTGGGCTTCTGTAGTTGTGGCATGCAGGCTTAGTTGCTCCATGGCATGAGGAATTTTCCAAGACTGGGGACTAAACCTGTGTCCCCTGCATCGGCTCGGTGAATTCTTATCCACTACACCACTAGGAAAAGACCTTCTTTTTGATATACATTTTCTCCCTTTGGGCTTCCGTGGTGGCTTAGAAAGTAAAGAATCTACCTGCAATGCAGGAGACCTGGGTTCGATCGCTGGGTCAGGAAGATCCCCTGGAGAAGGGAATGGCTACCCACTCCAGTATTCTTCGCTGGGAAATCCCAGACAGAGGAGCGTGGCAGACTGCAGTCCATGGGGTCCCAAAGAGTTGGACACAACTGAGCGACTAAGCACAAGTACATAAAACCTCTCTTATCTTTCCTTAGACCTGAATCTTTTACTTAGGTATATCCTCAACAACACATGCTGAGTGAAGAGCTGACCCTAGTCTGGTTCATAGTGCTAGCTAAGCACCACTGAGAACAGGCCATCCTATTAACACACCCACCTACACCTGGCACAGTGGGGCAGCCAAGGACACTCAACAAAGCTGGGACCTACACTGCAGCTCTTCCCAGGGCCATCCTAGACAAGATCTGAGGACCAGAGGAGACAAGCGGACACACCGAATCCTACAGTCAGGAAGTGTGTGTCAGGCACTCAGTCACGTCTGACTCTCTGTGACCCCGTGGACTGTAGCCCGCCAGGCTCCTCTGTCCATGGAATTCTCCAGGCAAGAATACTGCAGTGGGTAGCCATTCCCTTCTCCAGGGGATCTTCCTGACCCAGGGATCGAACCAGGTCTCTGGCACTGCAGGCAGATTCTTTACTGCCTGAGCCACTAAGGAAAAGGGATTCTACTTTTAAGGTATTGGTCACCACTTCTTCTCTTATAGGGACTGTTGCTAATTTTTATTACAAAAATTTCAATGAAACACAGAAGCAGAGAGAGGAGCACACCACAGTGAACTTCCACATACCTAACAATACCCAGCCTCAAGCATTACCATTGATCTGCTGGGGTCTCATCTTTTCCTGCCAACTTGCTGGGGGATGTGAGAGGTGCAATAGGAAACTTTAAAGTCAACCCCAGTCATATCCCTTCAGCTATCAGCATTTCTGTGTGTGCCTCTAAAAGATAAAAAACTTGTAACACAGCCACAATATCATTATCATACCAACAAAACACACACTACATTTGATTGCTCTCTCTGAAACTTCATAACAGTTCCCTCTCAGTGTCATTTATTTGTAGAAACTGAGCCACTTTTTCCTGAAGCATCTCCTCCATTCTGGATTTGGGGGTCTTCTCCTATGCGGGCATATTCTACCATCTTCCCTATTTCCCGTACTGGTGTTTAGGACCAAGGCTCGAAGAGACTCAGGTTCATTTTTTTTTCTGGCAAGAATCCTTCATGGGGGATGGGGGGGTAATATCATCAACACGAACCTTTCACCAAAAGCTTTCAGCAGCCACTGATGTTTGGTGGTTGAGGTTCATTTAACCAAGGGGACAGCAAAAATGGCAACTTTTGCAATTCAACCAGTCTTCCTGTATTTCTTAGATGTGACTTCGATAAAGAACTATTTTAGAAAATATGGTTTCCCTGAAATTCACCCCATACAAGACAGGTAAAATAAGAGGATGACCACTTTTATTTCAGAACAAGTTGGTGACCCAGGTGACCAAAAAGTTTTAATTACCATTTGTTTAGATACTTGATATGGTAACTCTGGTCTTTGATATTCAAACTGTACCCTCCACCCCCATGACAACCGGGAGCTCCTTGACATTGTGGGGATGTGACACCACCACCCCTTCCAGGCACAGGAAATCAAGCTTATCTTCCATACTTCCTGTCCCAGAGCTGGAACCTGTCATTTCCACAGGGAGTCCTGGTACTTTTTAATGGAAAACAGTAACTTTCCGACTTGGGGCACTAAGACTTCACCCTTGCTGGTTATCACTGCTTCTCGGCCTTTTCAACAGGTTCAGAAATCAACATTTTCAGAGAAAAAAAATAATCCTGAGCTCACACTGATAATTCAAAATTAAAGATGACAGTTTTTAATTAACTTAGCTTCTTTGATTTTCTTACTTCTCTCTGAAGTCTTTGTTCCTAACTACATTCACTTATTTATCTTAATATACAACATTCTCACAAACACAAACCCACTGACAGTGAAATATTTTTGTGGGTTTTTGTCTTAGGGATGTACCCAGAAAATACCAGGCTCAAAGAGATTTGAAATAATTGTTCTTCATGTCATTTTGCCACTAGCTTAGACATATGTTGGACAACCTTAAAAAATTTGGTTTGGATCCATAAAATATCTCTTTTAAGTACAGAAAAATACACAAAACATTTATTTCCAAGTTGAACTTATGAAACAAAGCATGTTCAGAGGGTCTGCTTCCTCCCTGTTCTCTTGTATATGTAATAATTTTTGTTAATGATTTATTTTTTCACTGTTAAAACAAGTATTATTGCCTCATATTTATTTATGAACACACAAAAGGTAGCATACTACATATATGCTGTCCTTTGCTTTTTTCACTGGTCATATCCTACATATAGCTTCCTGGTAATAAAGCTCTCTCATTCCTTTTTATAGGGTATAGTATTCCACGCTGCATGGAGACTAGATAATCCCAGTCAGTCACCTAGCGATGGACCTTTAGATTGCACCCTTCTTTTGCAATTATAAATAGTGCTTCAACGAAGAGTGTTGTACAAATGTTATTTCATATTTTGGCCACTGTAGCTTTGGGACAGACTCACGGAAGTGGGAATTCTGGGTCAAAATACACATACACTTAATTTTGCTACATACGACCAAACACGCCTCCATAAGTTTTCTGCTATATTCCTATCAAGAATGTCTAAAACTTAAGGATAGGGGAATCTTAAATGCACAAATATAAGTAAAAATAAATCCATTACAAACCACCTTCGAACTGTTAAACTACTTAATTTGAAAGACAAAAAAAAGACTTCTTAAACACGGCACAGGAAAAGTAGGAATGAAAAGCCTTGGTTTTAAGTGATGAGAATATCAGAAAACAAAGAATTAAATAATTACAATTCAACTTAATTTGGAATAGAGCCAAAGAAATACTCTTGGAATGTAGGAATAAAGGTATAGAAAAATTTGATTTCAAAATAAATTGTTCAAAAGTAGGCAAAAGGCAAATTTGTTACAGCATATTGCTCTGATAGAACATCCAGCATTAAAAATCATGTGTATTAGAATTATATAATATGGAAAATAGAATTTAGTAATAATAAAAGCAAATTCCGGGGTCTTCCCCGGTAGTTCAGTGGGTAATACTATGCAATTCCACTACAGGGGGCATGGGTTTGATCCTTCCTTGGTTGGGGAACTAAGATCTGGCATCCCGCTCCATGACCTGCCCCTGCCAAATTCCAAACACAAGTAAAATGTATGCTAACCATTAGTTTACAACATCAACGATAAGATAAAAGTAAACTACCAACCAACCAAACATCGATAAAAATCTTAGAAAAACACATAAAAGTATTAACAGAAGTTATTTTGGGGTGGTGGGACTATGAACAATGTTTTTCCTTTCCTTTTTATATTTTCTAAAAACTTTTCTATAATAAGCATGATTTTTTTTCCTCTAAGGCAAATCACATTTACCCTGCGCTTACGTCAAGAACATGCAACGTGTTTGGATTCCCACCAGGGCTCTAGGCACCAACAGAAGGGGTTGTGTAGTCACTGGCCAAATCTGGCTGATTGCCAGTTCCTCCAGCTAAGTTTTTTTTTTTAAAACAATGATAAAAGAGTCATGAGGAGAGAAAAAAAAAGTGCAACTGAGACTGTGGCCCACAAAGTCTGAAATAGCTCCCATCCTGCGTCTCAGAAAGCTTGCTGACCCGAGCCCGGTCGTACCTGTCCTGTTGAGCCTAGCCATGTTCATCATAGCCTCCTGGTACGCCAGCTCCACATCCTCCTGGGTGACCACTAGCTTGATTTTATTCCACTTCTCAGGCTGATGACAGGAACACAGATGAGGGAGAAAAGAGAAAAACTGTGATCAATCTTTGTTTCTAACCACTGAAAAAGCCTATTTTTTTCCTTAGTCATCTTGAGGAGTTTTACTTATCTAATTCTGCACACAAAAGTTTTCTAACTCCCCACTGCCCCATCCCCTGTGATTATCATTTTAGGTGTCCACTAGATGTATCATCATGGCATCTTCTCTGCTCTCAGCCGCACCTCTGTGGTCAACACTGCAGTTTACTGGAGATGTGAACCAGCAGGACAGCTGTGAATGTCCTTAGGCTCTCCTCTTCATCCCCCCTTGTAAGCTGATGGCTCACATTTTTCATGTTTTTCGTGTAACTGCGTTAATATTCTTACTGACTCTCCCTGAATTCTGGGATCAAGTCCTCTAGTGGGACAAATGAATGGGAAAGAACTTCAAATTAGCATTGGCTCCGATGACATTGAGAGTGACCACATAGCACATCCTCTGAAATATCACTGTTTTCCCTCTTCTTCCCCAGTCTGATAGTCAAAGAGCCTAGCATCACAATGCTGGGTTCATGACATAGAGTTGTGGCCCATTAATAGCCAGCGTTCATGAATTCACTCATTTTTAGCAAACTCAATAATCTACCACCCAACGGAAGTCTATCTCTGTGTACCTCCTTTATTCCCTGCCCCCCAGCTCACCCCGAGAGGTAATGATGATTCTGAATTTTATACTTGTCATTTCCCTGCCTTTTGAAAAGCAGTATCTTCATACATACAGATGCCCAAACAATACTCTTTGGTTGCTTCCAACCTTTATGAAAGGGTATCACACTGTTACTTAGTCTTTGAAACTTGCTTTTTTTCAATTCTAAGCATCTTTAAGAAATTGGTAAAAATCAAAGTCCTGTGGTCTGATTCACAAGTGGTCATACTAGATGGGAAATGTCCCCATCATTGCTGAATGAGAAGGGAAAAATATCTAAAGAATATGGCCTCCTTAGAGATTTTCTCTGTTGTTTGTCAAGCTAAGATCTATCTGGTTGATGAGTAACATAAAATTACTCTTTTTCAATTGTTTCTCAGGACTAGTGATTTCAGATGTCAATTGTAGACATTGAAAGCACTGAGATATGTGAGAATATACCACAATCATTTTTGAGTTGCTACAGCAGTGAAGAAAGTCTTAAAGGAAGAATGATTGATCACAATGCAGTAGAAAAGTGACTCAGGATAAATATCTTTATATTCTAGATGCTTTCTCCATGAGATGATTATTTATCAAAATGTTCTGATTTACTAATTAGCTTAAAAAGATAAAACAAGCAACCAGAAATGACCAAAAAACTCATGAGTAAAATAATTTAAATTGTCAATAAGCCTGGCCTTATTTATACCTCAAATATCAAACTTTGCACACATTCTCTTATGTATTAATTTTCAGTGATAAGATATAGCCAGCTCAGCAACTAATGAATAGATAAACTCAACTGTTTCCCAAATTCTCTTTATGGAGTACTTCTGAACCTTGAGCAGGGGCTTACCTACTTCAAGCACTTGATACATGAAACTTGGATTTAATAAAAGAATAGGGACAACTCCCAGGATTTCTGTAAGGTCTAGATTGACACTATACTCTCTGGTACTACAATTAGAAGAGTGCATTAAAAGAAGAAAAAAAAAATTTTTTTTTTTTAATGTCTATGTATTTATTTGCCTGGCCAGGTCTTAGTGGCACATGAGATCTTTAGTTGCAGCATGCAGCATCTCTAGTTGGGGCATGTGGGATCTAGTTTCCTCACCAGGGATTGAGCCCAGGGCCCCTTACACTGGGAGCATGGAGTCTTAGCCACGGGACCACCAGCGAAGTCCCCAAGAGCTCATTTTAGAAGACACACTGCTGCCACCAGAAGGTGAAGGTCACTTACAATATCCAGCCACTGGTGCACGGCCACGGCCACTTGCGTCCCCAAAGGTTTTGTCAGTACAAGCACATCACCCGGCACTGCGTTATCTGGCCTGAAGAAGAGAACACTGGCAGTTTCTCATCAAGTTAACCAAGGAGATAAGTTCATCATCGGTTAAACAAAAGAAAGAAAAGGTCTGTGGTAAGACCACATGTGTGTTTGCAGTCACTCATATTTAAGCCAACTACTGCCATGTATTGATGGCAGAGCTTTACCATTTACTACTGGGACGACTGATGAACAAAACAAAACATTAAATGAAAAGTGAAGAGGCCACGACTTCAATACTCAGGACAATGACTTCCTAGTTTTCCAAAAAGGCAAATTGCTTAGACTTCAAAGACATCATCAGGCCCTAATTCAGTCAAGCCCTGTACTTTTCAATACAGACCTACCAGGGTTCTGAGGCAACAAGACTTCTGAAACAAACACTGTTCCTTCTTTTTTACAAACACATATATAGCAGAGATGCAGGTGGGATTTCTCAGGCTGTTCGATTATGGGTCTAATGTTTTGGTGATTTTAGCATCAGTGTGTCAAATCAGAGTTATGACCAGTAAGTTTCCTTGGTACACAGGATCCCTGGTTGGGCCCTGTCTTAAAGACAGAAGGCAAATACCAAAAAAAACAAAAGAAGAGGCACCCCTAAAAACAGAAAGACTGCCCCCCTGAACAAAACTTCTGTCTCACTAAGTACCCTCACGACTAGCACTCATGTCTTTCTTGTCCTGGTTCAAGGAACTGTCCACACAGTTGTCTGGTTCCCCGACACTAGACAACAACCATCCAAGTGCGTTAAAAACCCACAGACACACCCTTTCACACTTCTGGAATTGTGAAACAAATGGACCCGGCAACCGCTCACAAAACCCACTCCACAAATAGAGCTTCTGATTCCTTCAGAGAACAGGGCAAGGTGTTTTCTTAATAAGATGTCAAACACGAAAAGTGACAACTTGTGTTAAGAGAGAAACTTCTCCAAAGACCTGGCAATGGCCCGAAGGCACATGAAAAGATGCTCTTAGCATTAGCCGTCAGGGAGATGCAAATCAAAACCCACTGAGCTATCATCCCACACCCACTAAGACAGCGATTATCAAAAGAGACAGTGAACAAGTGAGTGAACGTTCACGTGCAAGTTTTTTGTGTGGACATACACTCCAGTTCCCATGGGCAGATACCTAAGAATTACTGGGTCATGTGGTGACTACTGAACCTGAGGAACAAAAGCAGCTGCACCATTTTACATTCCCCACAGCCATGGACAAGGTCTGCGATGTCACCACATCCTCACCAAGACTTGTTTACTGTCTTTTTTGATATCTATGTCCACACAGAAAACTTGCACATGAACGTTCATAGCAGCATCACTCACAACAGGTGGAAATAACCCAGAGGCCTGTGACCTAGGAATGGATGAACACACTGTGGTCTGTCCATACAATGGAGTGTCTGTTATTCAGCCATAAAGTACCAACACACGTGCAACATGATGAACCCTGAAAACATGCTAAGTGAAAGAAGTCTGACATAAAACATCACTTGTTGCATGGTTCCATTTATATGAAATGTCCAAAACAGGCAAATCCACGAGACAGGAAATAGATTTGTGGATTTCAGGGAGTGGGGGAGGAGGGAGTTAGGAGTGGCTGCTATGAATATAAGGTTTTCTTTTGAGGAGATGAAAATGTTCTGGAATTGGACAATGGTGATGGTTGTATAAGTCTGTGAATACTAAAAACCAGTAAACTGTATACTTTAAAAAACTGAATTTTATGTCATGTGAAATTTTGGGGAGTGAACCAGGCCAGGTGACAAGAAACGAAAAATGACTTACATGATAAACTCGTTGGGCTGGCACACAGTCGTAGCCACACCTCCTAAAACAATCCAGGGGTTGAGCACTGTTTGGCCGCCCGTTACAGACGTTCCTGCCTCCTCTGCTGCATCTTTAAAACCCTGTATAATTAGGGGCATCACTTTATCCCTTTCCTAGGGTTTAAAAGGAAAATTAAAAGTCACATCATTCAGCTGAAAACCCAGAAAAGAGAATCAATACACTTAAAGTTATGAAAAGATCATAAACTAGAAAAGATCATAAAACCAGAGTTTCCAGAAGGGGCAGGGAGTAACAGAAAGAGGTAGGAACAGCTCACTCTGTAGCTCTTTTATCACAAGTTGGAAGAGGTTGCAGGTTACACTGTGAATGGAGCTTGGATGAGAGAAGTGAACTCTGGAAATGTGCTGGGTGTTCAGGGCTGCCTGCATCTGAATGGGCTCTCTCCACGGCCCTCAACCACCCAAGACCAGCTCACATGCACCCCCACGTCTGCCCCAGAGAGCTGTGCCCAAGCAGAGGCCCAGGAGCACATTGTGGGGGCAGACAAGGGCCTACTGAACGCTCAATTCTACGAGCAGGGCGAACTATGGCAGGGGGTGGGGATGAAACCAATTACCTGTCAAAAATAATCTAAACAGGAATTCACCTCTCGGTCAAAGAACAGGTCAGGCAGCGAGGCCACAGATGCCGCCAGGTGAGCATGTGAACAGTGGGACACCCCAACCCCACCACTGTTGGTGTCACCATCCAGTGACCAGAGAGAAGGGTGACGGCCTCGGTGCCACACCCTGGGCTGGAAGGCTCCTACTCACCCTGTCGGTCATTTTATTACTGACTCCAAGGAGCATCAGCATGTTGTCGCACTCCGTGACCCCCATGGCATAGAGGTCACTGAGGACGTTGGCGCAGGCTATCCTGCCCTGGAAGAGAAGGGAGACGTGAGCGGGGACCCCAGGGGACTTTCCAGGGCGGACACGGAGAGCTGGGCTGCCCAGAGGCACCCGGGAGGGGACTTTCCAGGACGTGGGCCTCAGCAGCTGAGCCTCACACACTTGCTGCCTTTCCTCCACCACAGAACCAAGCTCAGACGTTCCTGCCACCACCTCTCCTTCGCACAGCACAGAGCATTTCTGTGTTCTTTGCCATTCTAAAACATCAGGAGAAACCTGCCATTTATTTAGGTGCAGAACCCAGAGCAGGGAGATGGTGGAGAGAAGTGGGTGTGGTGCAGATGGTTGCAGAGGAGCCAGAGTGGAAATGCTGGGAAACAACCATCTTAAAGATTAAAGACAATGTGGGAACAGTCACTTATCCTGAACAGATTCTTAAAAAGGGCCAACTTTTATTGGTTACAGAGAAGATAGGTTTTATTTACTCGGAGAAATTTTTGGGTTCCTTTCCAAAGCTGTATGAGATAAACAGGAAAATCATCTTGGTTTAAAAAAAAAAAAAGGAAGAAATGAACAATACCTAGCCCTGAAACCAGACTGTTTTCTAAAGAAAAAGGGAGGCATTTCCCAGTAAACTATATGGTTTTATTGAAGAACTCTGAACCAGTACTCAATAGAAACGTGGTAATAAAAGATTTTCTGCTGCCGACAGAGGTTGAAAAAATTTTTTAAAGTTGTCTTTCTCTAAACAAGAAAGGAGAAAATGACAAACTTTACTTCTGACATAAGGGTAATCAAACCGCAAGCTTCTATCACTTCCAGTGGCCACTTCATTGCTCGTTTACCGTTATGTTGTCTTACAACTCCTGGGCAGGCTGGCAAGGGGCTGGATCACCTTCTGGGACTCACTCACGAGGAACAGGGGCAGTCTGGTCAGCATGCTGGGAGGTGCCGACCACAGCCCAGGCTGCAGAGGTGTGCTGCCCCTTCTCTGCTGGGCTCTCAGGTCCTTCAGCGAGATGCGGGCAGAGGATGCATTCTGGTTCCAGCCACCTGGGCCCCCAGACAGGTAGGACACCAGGGGCATGGCGTGCATGGGAGCACTGCTTTCCAGGACAGACAGCTGGGTGTGGGCATGAAACAGGCTTCTGGGAGCCCGTGTGCCTCTCTTGGAACCTGATGGTGAACACTCCCTCCTCACCTTGTTCCCGGTGCCCTTGGCACCAGGAGGGCCCTTTGGCACTTCCTATGCATAGGATGTTCCCAATCTCTTCATCGGCTCCTCCAGGAGCTGCCAGGGTGCAAGAAAGGGTCCAGCTGGGTAGATGGGAGGGGCTGCTAGCAGCAACCCCACAATGAGAAGGCAGGGGTATCTAAGTGGAGCATGATCAGCAGGGAGACCCACCGGCTACCCTATGGAATAAGACACGGCGAGAGGAGTGACCAGAGTCAGGGTCAATGGTCAAGTTCATTGCGATGAGATGCTAAGCTCTCTATTTCTGGACAGAGACGTGCAGGATCTGTCCTATTACAGAGGATAGTGAAACATAGGAAAGTAGAGTTTACAAATGTCAAAGAAAAACATGGACAAGGAAACAAAAGGAGAAAACTAGTAACACATCATTCCACAGACACACTGAGTAGGTGCTCTGGCAGAGATGTGCGCAGATACGAGAGCAGCAGGGGACGCCCCGCATCTGCCCCGCCTGCCTCGCACACGGTGCCAAGCGTGAGCAAGGGAGCAATCAAGTCAGGCCCACAGTGGCACAGTCACGGTGGGAGGAGGAACAACAGTTCGTACAGAACAAAAACTAAACCCCCCCCCCCACACATACAAAACCCGGCCACCACTCCAAAGCCAACGAGTAAGCAGTTGTAGATATAAAAGTATGTCTGGTCAAACTCACCATCATGTAAGGGTCGTCGACGATGGGATAAATGTAATCTGTGGTTTGAACCAAGGAAAGGCCGCCGTGCCTCAGAGGAATAACACAGGTGTCCATGCCGATGCCTGCAAAGAGGGGAGTCACAGTCAGCCAGAAGTCAACAGGGAGAGTGGCGTCATCCTGTACCTTCAGTGTTCTGACAGGAGGGGTTCTGCACAGGCCTCTTACGGAGCACCGCTCACTGCCAACAAAGCAGTATGCTTCCTATCAAGAAGTGTAACTGAAATAAATGTGAAACAAAGCCAGCTTCAGATAGCAGACGAGAAGACAATTCGTTAGTCATGAAGACTCAACTTCAACATGGTACAATTTTGAGACTCTAAAGATGCCTTGCAGAGAAATTTTCCTTTCTTTTACTGTTATCAGGTGATTGGCACCATAGAGAATTTCCGTCAAGATGAGAACAGCACAGATGGAACTTGGGTTGTCTTCTCCATAGTTAGCCAAGAGTACATATTTGGGCATCATTCTGTTTTTCCAACAGAAAGTCTGTAAAATATTTTACACATATAAAATGCTATTCTACATTTTAGTAAAAAATGACCAAAAAAGGAAAAAGGACAAAGCTGGAACAAGTATTCATCGACTCCAATCAAGCATGCACACATGCACTGTGGTACCCACAGGATCTTACAACTGATGGACTATTTAGAAATAATTCCCTTTTCCTGAAATTGGTTTAGAAACAGTCAGGACTAGTTACTGTAGGTTGTATTTCTTAAAAAAAAAAAAAAAAAAAAAATCACTTGCAATGCAAACACTACAAGTTTAGACTGGCCCCCTGCCTGAATGGAGGGCTTTCCCAACACTTTTCTCAAGGGGATGCCCCCTGGCCCTTAGGAAGCATTTCAATTTTGCAACACAATGGGCAAAGGACAAATCAGGACAAAGTACAAAAGGAAGTAGGTAGATTCACCCAGAATCCCAAATGAAACAAGAATAAATCACACCCATATCCTACAGACAGGACTATGTGTGAGCTTTCACAATTGCCCCTGCAGACAGGCCGGGTCCCAGGGGTAGTCTGTCAAGGTCTGATCCAGTATTACTAACACAGAAATAAAATCAAGTTTAGTAAAACATCACTCTGTGATGGCAGGCTGATTTTTTTTATTACCACACTAGATGGCAAAGCAGAAACGCTTGGTGGAAGATCCAGTTAGGGAATGGAGGATTTTGTTTCAGAATGGCAAGCCTCACAAATTTGTGACCATGGAACACTCATTACCAGTGATCAGAAAGTGTGCGACAGTACATCTCATTTGGTGCATGTGCAAGGAAATGCCCACGAATGCTACTCTGCAGCAGTCAAGTGGGAACGGCAAGAACCACAATTAAACTCATATGATTCTCCTGAAATTGATCATGCCAACAACTGGGTATCCCAAACACGTTACTATTCACTTTGGAAAAGAGGGAGTTTCCTTTTAGGTTTTCATATAAACTATAGGACTATCGAAAGAGACACTAAAAAAGGAGTTGCTGAAAGTTAGCTTTAAATATTTCCCAACATGGGAATCTTAAACTTGAATTCAATCTTCTTGATTTGTAGACCAGTTAATTTCTCTCTCTATCCAGCATCAGAGAGTGGGAACCATGACTCCTGAGCACACTCCTGGGGCTGACAAGAAGCTCCCATCACCCACGTGTCCTCTCTCCACGAGGACACCACTGCATGCTTACTTAGGAGAGTATAGCGCTGTCCACATGAGAACTGCCAGCCACACACAGTAAGATATGGCAATTCCAGAGTAACATGCGCTGCAAGTGTAAAACACACTCAGTTTTAAACACTTGGACCTGAGAAAAATCTCAGCTAGCATCTCGTTGCTTGCTTGCTTGCTAAGTCACTTCAGTCGTGTCTGACCCTGTGTGACCCCATAGACGGCAGCCCACCAGGCTCCCCCGTCCCTGGGATTCTCAAGGCAAGAATACTGGAGTGGCTTGCCATTTCCTTCTCCAATGTGTGAAAGTGAAAAGTGAAATGAAAGTGAAGTCGCTCAGTCATGTCTGACTCGTAGCAACCCGATGGACTGCAGCTTACCAGGCTCCTCTGTCCATGGGTTTTTCCAGGCAAGAGTACTGGAGTGGGGTGTCATTGCCTTCTCTGAGCATCTCGTTAGCAGTGTTTTATATTAATTATGCATTGAAAAGACATTTTTATATATTAAGTTAAAATACAATAGAATCAAATTCACCTGATATATTTTTAAAAACTATTTATTTACTTATATGGCTGTGCCGGGTCTTAACTTTAGCATCAGTCGCAGAATGTGAATGCTTAGTTGTGGCATGTGGGATCTAATTCGTCAGGGGTTGAACCCAGGCCGCCTACATTAGGAGCAAGAAGTTTTAGCTACTAGACCACCAGGGAAGTCCCTGATTCTTCTTTTTTAATGGGAACTACCTGTACTAGGAAAATTTAAATGACACAGGGGGCTCATCTCAGTCTGTAGTGACTGCTTTACAAATCCCCTATCAAATTTCAAGAAAGGAAGAGAGAGGGTGAGCCTAGGATGGGCCATGGGCTTTGAAAATGAGTATATCAAGTAGAGAGAGCAGGACAGAGGCACAGTGTGGGTGGGAACAAAGGAAGATGCTAGAGGAGAGGAAGCCTCAAATACAGAGCAGGGTGTTCCAAATGATCAGTGGCTGAAGGGGAATTCTAGAAAGCTTCAGCAAGACTGAAACCATCCAGCAAAAAAATTAAAAATAAATAAATAAAAAACAACCTAAATCATCATACTACCTCCATAGCCAGCAGCCGTCAACATGTGACAAAGCTTAAGCATCAGCAACAGATGTACCAAGTTTTTTTTTTTAAAGAATTTTTTAAAAATTTATTTGGCTGAGCTGGGTCTTAGTTGCTGTACATGGGATCTAGTTCCCTGAGCAGGGATCAAACCTGGGCAGAGTCTTAGCCACTGGACCACCATGGAAGTCCCACATATACCAACTTCCAAGACATACTTACCATAACAGTTCGTCACAATACAAGAACCATGTATCTTTTACAACTGTTATGGCTTATCCTTAGACAGCAGAAAATATGAATGACAGTTTTAGAAAAAATTTTAAAACATGCCAACAGACTTATGTGTAAACATACATACATTATACATAAAACATGTATATATTATGTGTGTGGGTACAGATATGGTACACATATATACACAGATAATTTCTGGTACTCAAAACAGTTGCAAACCACAGGTATTATTAGCCCATATTACAGATGGGGAAACTGAGGCTCAAGAGGGTTAAGAAGAGTGTACAGTGTAACACTTATTATATCTCTTTCTTCTGGCTAGTTCCCGTGATGTCACTGCTGAGTTACAACTGCTGCAGCTCCTTTCCCCACAAACATGTCTGGACTGAAAAATCAGATGACAAGCAGTATGGTGAGCAGAGGAATGGAAAAATGTGGATTTCAAGTTCTGACCCCCACCAAGTGACAGGAAACAGGCTACCCAGCTTTCCTAAGCACCACAGGACTGCTGGAAGGACCAACTGCCTGAGTGCTCAGTAAGTCTAAGAGGGCGATCACAGAGGGGAATTACTGCTTTATCCATGAAGTTGTTTTTTTTTTTTTTTTTTTAATTTAATTACTTATTTGGCTGTGTTGGGTCTTAACTGCGGCACTCAGAATCTTCACTGCATCATCAGGATCTTTCGGAGCAGTGCACGGACTCTCCAGCTGCGGCGCATGGACTCCAGGGCTCATGGGCTTCAGTACTTGTGGCACACGGGCTCGAGAGTGCTCAGTAATTGTAGGCTGCAGGCTTAGCTGATCCGAGGCATGTGGGATCTTAGTTCCCCCACCAGGGACTGACCTTTTGTCCCCGGCATTGCAATGGGGATTCTTAACCACTGGACCATCAGGGAAGTCCCATCCATGAGGTTTTTACGCATTTGTTGTTGCCCATTCGGTAGCTTATTTTTTCCAGACAGAGTTATCTAACGATTTTCTCAGTATATTCTCATTCCTTGCCAAGTAAGCTGACATCCACTCCACCTCATTCACATGGTATTTTTCCACACTGAGACATTAGACAGATGAGGACAGTTTTCTTTTTCTATAATTTATTTGGTTACACCGGGTCTTAGTTGTGGCATATGGGATCTAGTTCCCCGGCCAGGGACTGAACACGGGCTCCTTGAATTGGAAGCTCGAAGTCTTAGCCAAGGATCACCAGGGAATTCCCAAGGGCAGTTTTCTAACTGAGCTCCTAGGAGTCCTTACAGGCCCTGAGAGTGCAGGAAGTGAGTTTTCCTCTCCCCCACCCAAAGCAACTTTGCTCTACACAATCAGGAAAGAAAGGAGTATCCTGGGTTCAAAACCAATGTTATGAGACAGTGTGATCATATACAAGCAAAAAGAAATGCATTTAAAACCTTATGCAGGAAAGCTGATCAAGTCACACACTGTAACTACAAAACATCCACAAGCTCCTAGAATATACAACTAACACTCAAAAGGCAAAGTGATCACAAGTCTTGCATCACATCCTGAACAAAGCACACACAGAAGCTAACAGACATCCCAGTAGCTGAGACTTTCTTTCTGAGCTCAATGTTTGAGGAAGGGTAAACCACTAAGGACACCAGGAACCGGGTGGTCAAGGAAACACAGCTCGCAAGTCCAGATGTCAAGCTGGGGTCAAGTATAGACCCAGTCCAGTGTTTCCACCTTCTGTGTCTGGAGCACTTTTCTCCTCCCTTCTCCCTAGAACTTTTCTAGTGATGCTTGTTGCAGAGGAGCCCTGAGTTCCCCCCAACCCAGTCACTGCTCTCCCAGTCCTGTACAAGAATGCGGAACCACTAACTACCCTAATCTGATTTAATAAAAAATACCTTTACTGTTAACAGTTGTCTCTATCATATAGAGCTTTAAAATGGTTAAAGCACATTTCTTGATGCATTTCAAATAGTTCCTCCAAATAAGTTAAAAGGTAAGTTACCATTGCTTTGCTCTGAATCCTTCTTGCAGAAAAATTTTTTTTTTAAAGGCCAACATGGGAAAAGAGAACTCCAGCTTTTGACTCACTGTCAACAATGCATCCAAGATGCTCTACTCGGGAAATATGAAAGAAAACAGTGGTTCACATACCAAGTCTTGGCATAACCGCTCCAAGAAACTGCTCATCTTCTTGGAAGTGGTTCTCCTGTAAGGACTCCAGCAATTTCTGCAGGACATCTTGGGGCACTTTGCAGCCAGTGCCCTTCAGTTCAGTGAATCTGGTTAACCGGAAACTCTTGTCCAATTCATAACTTTCCGGGTTAAAGGACTCCCGTGCAGACATGGTTCTTGGGCCCACACACCTCACGGCCGGGCTCCTCCCCTCCCTCTCCTACGCAGCTGGTTTCTTTATAGATCCACCTGGGTAGCACCAAAACACAAAGACACCATTGAGTTCTCACCAGTACCTGCCAAGAATCAAGTGAATATATGACAGTGAAAAGTAAACATGAAATGGGCTGAAATCACCAATATCATAGGAAAACGCTATCTGGGGCCAGAATGGTTTGACACAGTGACGTATTAGCCAGTAAGTCTTAAAAAGTCACTGTACCATTAGAGACACGTTCTGTATCTATGTTGTTATAATTGTGGCTGCAAGGGGCAGCCAAGAAAACAGAACTAGGAGCCAGCTGGCTTATAGGACACAGTGCCATCTTGAGTAAAAAGTCCCAAACGTTCTTCTAGCTGGTGGCATTACAGGAAAACGAGTCACTTCACCTATCAACCAGGAAGTACTATGGTTGAGAAATGAGATGCCCTGACTAAAGTGACTTTTCAGGAAGACCTTTTGCTATCTAAAAGAAAAATAAAATACCTAACAGGCATTTCTGATGAAATGGAAGTTGATGGATATGCATTTGATGAAATTCTTTATGATGCTAAATTTGGTTTTAGAAAAATGGATTTTGATTCTGAGTCAGAAGTACACAAAACAATCCAAAACTAATAGGAAGCCTGTCTAAAGAACACAATTTGAAACCTGGAATGGCTGCTCTAACACAGCAAGGTTCATTTTCTACAACAGAGCAGTGGAAAGTTAGTTCTCTGATGTTTTAATTCAGTGCTATTTCCTAGAAAGCAAATGCTGCCCAACTAACTAGTAAACAAAATCACTGACAAAATATACTACTCCTCCTCACTGTTTCATTGCAGATCTAAAGTGATAAAATGTACTAAATCACTAGCATTTATAGTTTGGGGTACCGCTGGAAGTTTCTGGAACAAATCTTTGTAAGTTTGAAGCCTTGGGGCTAGATGAAAACCTTTCCTGCGCTCCCGGGGTTTATAAACTTCCAGACTGATGCTTTATTGGGTACAGAAAAACAGACACCCTAAGTTTTAAGGTCAGTTTCCCCTATAAAATTCATGATTAAGAACATAATTCCCATTTATAGAGTTTTCGATCCCTTGGGAAGCACATCACTCATTTAAAATAAATCTCACAAAGCCTGAGTTCAGGCAGTCATCCAAACTGTCTTTACAAGACCATGTTTGGGGTGAGCAATGATTTTGGTTTGAAACCTACAATTGTGAAGAAGTGAACCTTCCGACAGTACAGGAAAACACCTGTGCAAAAGGAGGGTACAAGGCTAATCAAGTTACAGACATGGGAATTCTGAAGCCATTTTACAGCTGGGAAAGTCCAGCAACACTTTGACTTGGAAGGGTTTGGAACAAAAACAACAGTCCTTTCCTCACCAAATGCCTCGCACTTAACACCGCCTCACTCCTACCGGGGGCAGAAAAAAAATCCAACTCACGAGGCATCCAGTTATTTTCCTACCTCCAATCCCTATCCAAAAATAAAAGCGGGGAGGGGAATCTGGAATTCAGGAGGCTAGCTTCGTTTTAAATCTTCCAAGATTTTTAACGGCAAAAAGTTTAAAACACCTTAAGCCCGGAAGGCACTCAGGAGTTTCCAAATTCCAAATAGAATAAGGGACCTAAATTACACACATCTGAATTCAAAAAAAAAAATTCGTGCTTTTTTGGAGACTGGCGCGGGGGGGGGGGGGGAACCTGCAGAAAGGTGTAATTAATGGCGGGGGGGGTTGCATAATATGCAGTCCACTAGAACCCCAAAGTCGCCTGTTTACACCTTTAAAACAATGACATGAATATTTAAAGCAACGGTTAACCCTTTCTTTCCCAGTCACGTTTTAGTTTTTACAAACGAGGGCGCCAAGCGGGCCGCAGAGCCGGGGGAGCGCGGTGAGTGGGGGCGGGAAAGAGCGCAGCCCCGGCCCGGTACCTACCTCCCCCAAGCTCCCCAAGCCCAGGAAACAAACAACAGGGAGGACGCGGCGACGTGGGCGCAAGGGGCGCGTGCCCAGCGGGAACCACACGTCGGGGTGGCGGAGGGCAGCGCTCGGGGACACCTTAAATCCCTGGCTGCCGCCTTGAAAGGCCACCCGGGCCCGGGTTCTTTGTGCGGCGCGGCCAGGAGGCGGAGCGGGGCGGCCGACGGGGCCATGCCCGCCCGCCCGCTCTCTGTCCCGGCGGCAGCGGGAACCGCGCGGCCCAGGCCGCGGGGAGGGCGCGAGGCCCGCACGGCCCCACTAGCCGCGACGGGTCTTCGGGCTCGCGGGCCGGGGCGCCCGGCGTCAGGAGGCGCCCGCGGGGCCGGAGAGAGGGCGCGCGCGGACTGGGGGGGGGGGAGGCGGGGAGGGCCCGAAGGCGCCGCGCCCCGGAGACCGGGCTGGGCTCTCTCGCGGCGCGCGCGGGCCGCCGCCGCACAAAAAATGTCGGCGGGCGAAAAAATTAACCCCTGCGTCGCCGCCGCCGCCCTCCCCCTCCACTCCTCCCCCGCCCTCTCCTCCCTCCCTCCTTCCCCGGCCCCGCGCGGCGGCCGCGGCGGCGGCGGCGGCGGCGCGGGCGGTGCTTCTTTTTTAAAGCGGCCCCACCAAGCCCTGGCTCGGCCCCTCTACAGGCAGCGCTGCAGAGCGCCGGCCGTGCACGGCTCCCGGCGCGCCCGGGCGGCCCGCGGGGGGATCCGCACGGCCGCCCTGGGCCTGCGGACGAATATTCCCCTTTAAGCCTGGTGTCTCGCCCCCCCTCCCCGAGCCAGGCGCTTACCGGTTCGCTTTGCGCCCTCCGCCTCCTCCCGCGAACGGGACTCCGCCGCTCCCACAATGCACTGGGTGCGGCCGGGCTCCCTTAAGCGTCGCCTGAATAAAAAGGCCTCTCCCGGCGGCGGCGCGGAGGGCGGGAGGGCCCCGGGCCGCGCCTGGGCGCCGCGGGGGCTCGGCCTGGCTCGGCGGGCCCCTGCCGGGAACCAGGGCCGCCGCGCTCCGCCGTACGCCGCGCGCGAGGGGCCTTTAAGGGTCGGCTCCCTCCCTTTAAGAGGCGGCGGGCCGCGGCCGGAGCGGCTCGGTGGCTGCGTGCGGCCCGGGAAAGGGGGCGGGGGCGATGTGCAGGCCCGAGCGCGGCAATGATTGGTCTCGGGGGAGGGGTGGGGGGTTGCAAGCCCGAGGAGCGGTGGCATCCGTTGCATGATGCAAAAAGGATTGATTTCAAAAGTTGCGAGTTGCATTGGCAGCAGCCTTTGGCGCCCGGGCCACCTCCTTTTC
This sequence comes from Muntiacus reevesi, assembly GCF_963930625.1. NCBI lineage: Eukaryota > Metazoa > Chordata > Mammalia > Artiodactyla > Cervidae > Muntiacus > Muntiacus reevesi. The sequence continues at coordinate 27,471,527 of NC_089250.1, forward strand.
CTTGACCCTCTGGAAGGGCCGGGAATGTTTCCCAAAACCTGGCGGGATTCAACCGTGCTGCGTTCTGCGGGACGCTGTACCTGCTTCCCGAGCGCTGCCGGCGTTCCTACCGGCAGACAATGAGCACGGAGACAATTTGAAAATCGGGTGGGAGCAGAGGGAATGCCCCCTCTGCCGCGACGAAGGATTTAGAAACACAGACGGCGCGTTTGATTAATAACGATTCTCCCTTCTATTGTTCAGCCTGGCTCGGGAGCTCACACGAGCCTTGGTGAACACGCATACGTCCTGCGAAGTTTCTTGAACGTTTCATGCGTTTGGTAGGAAGTCAGAGCTTAAGGTTCCTCAGTTACATTGTTTGCTCTCCACAGGTCCAAGTCAACATGGCAGCCTAGTATTGCGTGTGTTTGAATGAACACCCAAGGGAGCGATTCAGCTTCTGAGATTACTTTTTTCAGGTTTTCAACTTTCTAACACATTGTTGAAGACAGTGAAGTAAAATGCTTTCTTACGACGCCTTTTCGTGCTTCCCTTTAAACCGAGAAGTTGGAAACTCTGACCAATCTTTTCTAGAATGGTTCAGCATTTTCCAAATATATTTCGGGGCAGGAGTATTTTTCTGTTTTGTGTTTTTAACCAAAAGGTGCTGTAGGTTCTGTTGTCAGGTTTGTAGGCTACGCAGATGCCTATTTCATTCTTAGAATTTCTTCTTGGCAGTTCCCCAGGGTTTTGATCTAGGTGCAATCTAGGAGACTGGGCTATTGCAGGCTCCTCGCGGTCTTTTCTCCGTAGCCTTTCGGGAAGTTAGGAAAGAACACAGTAGCCTAGATTCTTTAATGTGATGTGTTGGACTTTTGTCATAGTGGCATAACCTACTGGTTGACAAACCTAGATTTGCCTCTGAATCGCCTGGGGTAACCCACGTGATGCACTCCCCAGGCAGCACTCCAGACGTCCAGAATCTGGGAAAGGGGATGAAGATCGCTTAATTCTTCTCATCTCCGTCCTTTTAAAATCGATTTTGTGAGTTATCCGAGGCATTTTGGTATTGTGTGTTTACTTTTTAGCAAAAAAAAAAAAAAAAAACAACTGAAAAAAAGATCTTGGGAGATTAGGGGGAAGGTGGCTCGCTCAAGAGAGGTGAGTAGGACCCTCTCTGAAGATCTACGTCTCATGCTGAGTTTGGTGTTTCTGCCATAGTCAGCAGAGTTTGGCAGAGTTGGTTTTTACAAGCTTAGCTTGTAAAAGAAGGCTGTACCACATTTGGGAGGACACCCTTTCTCTGGCAGAAGGGAAAACAGGGTCACATCTCCAGTGAGGAGGGAATTGTGCAAGTCAGTCGTAGACTCGAGGGCATCTGACCCTAAGCTGCAGGAATTCGGACCTAGGAAAGAAACTTCAGATGATTTAGTGTGTGATCAGAAAAAGAAGTGTAAGAAGACCCCCAGATTTCTGGTTTGGGGGAAACAGGGTGAATAGTGAGGTTACTAGTTGAAACAGGAACTATTAGCAGGCAAACAAGTTTGAGGTGAGTCCAGCTTTGGAAATGTTAAATTTCAGATGCTCACCCGATATGCTAGGCAGAAGGTAATTGGTAAAAGGAGGTCTGCCACTTGGGGTGGTTTGAGATGCAAATGTGGGGACCATCAGCATGTAAATGGGGTTTGAAGCCCCCGGAAAGGGTTGAGATTAACCTGGAATGAGAGTAGAGGGGTAAAAAATGAAAGAGACCTTGGACAGAGCCCTGCGGAGCTTCAAACCTGAATGGCTGGGCGAGCCTGAGGCTGATCCCTGCTTTGTGTGGGAGGCGAGCGTTCTCAGAAACCGCTCCTTCCTCCCCAGCCCCTGGGGTTGGAGCCCTTTGGCAGCTCCAGAACACCTTGAGTCAAATTCTGCCAATTGGAATTTGTGGACTCTTACATAAGCTATGATACCTTCATGTCTCAGGGTCAGATAATCCACCAGATCGCTCATTCTTCCCTTCCTTTACCCTAACATAAGCCTCTCTCTGTGCTTCCCCCCATCAGCTTTCTATGAGTCTTCCCCAGGGGGGCTCATCAGAGTCACATCCTGTTGGGAACCGTCCCCCTGCGGTCCTGGGTCCTACCAGCTCCAACTGAACAGATGGTTCTCCTGGGTCACGTTACCTGCTGGAGGCTTGTTACAACTATGAATTTGCCAGCCCCACCCCAAAGATGATATCTACCAAGTGTAATGGGTGGAATTGTGACAAAGATTCTTTGCTTGGCTGAACCTGTAGCGGGTCTCCTGAACTTCCTCCTAGACCCATTCATGCACTTCCTTGTAAAATCCAGTCTTAGCAAATCTAATCACCCTCAATGCCTGAACAGGGTCCTTGTCCTCCACCATTGCCCAGGCGCTTGATCATCCTGGTCTGCCTTCAGCAAGTGCTTCTAGAGCCGTGCTGTCCAATAAATACGGTAACTACTCTTCACCGTCCCTTTTGAGAGCTTGGAATGTCCCACATGTGGTGTGCTCTCTGTGAAAAGTGCACTGGATTTTGAAGACTACAAACAAACAAACAAAAAATGTAAAATAGCTTAATGATTTTTATACTGATTCATCTTGAAATAGAATACTTCTGAAGCCAAATGGAGTCCAGAAATAAACCCACCCATAAATGGACAACTGATTTTTCTTTTAATTAATTTAATGAATTGATTTTGACTGTGTTGGATCTTAGTTGAGGCGCTATCTAGTTGTGACTCTCAGGCTTAGTTGCTCCACCTGCTGCAATGTGGCATCCCAGTTCCCTGACGAGGGCTCACACCCAAGTCCCCTCCATTGGAAGGTGCACTTTAAACCACCGGACCACCAGGGAAGTCCCTGAAATAGAATATTATGGATATGTTTGGTTATATAAAATATATTATTCATTTCATTTTTTTTTTTAATGTGGTCATCTGACTATTTAAAGTGACACATGGCTCACAGCTTGTTTCTCCTAGACAGCTCAGCTCTGGGTGATGCCCCAGTCCAGAGCCCCAGACACAGGTGTTCCCATACTTACATGAGTGTTCCACAAACACTTCGAATTGAGCATGTTCCAGACCAAAGCAATTATTTCTCTTCCAACCCTGCCCACTCCTCCCCACCCCACCATCTCCTCCTCTATTTGGCATCTTGGCGGACAGATGATAATCTGCTCAACTGCTCGTGCCAGAACCCTGGCAGTCATCCCCAGTTTGCACGTGCTGTTATCCATCAGCTCTACCACCTTCATATTGCTCCGCTCCCCTCCCACAGTCCCTGTCTCTCTGTTTATTTCTCATCTCTCCCCTCAGCTGTTGTAGAAGTCTCATGTATGGTATTTTTGCTGTGATTTTCACTGATTTCCATTCAGTTCAAAGTAATTAATGCTGTGGGAATGATATTGATCCAAGGCAAACCTGATCGTGTTCCTTCCCTGCTCCAAACCTTTGGGTGGTTTATGTGCCTCTGGCTCCATTTCTCAGGGTGTCGAGTTCATTCATGGGTGTGTGTGGATGATTTTGAGGGTACGGGGAGGAACATCTTATATATACATCTTGTACACTGAAAAGATATGACTAACAGGTAAAACCTGTGATTTCATGAGCATTATTCTTTAGGATAAAAAGTGTGTCAGAGAAAGTTTTTTTGATTTACTTATTTATTTTTGGCTGCGCTGGGTCTTCGTTGCTGCACATGGAATTTAGTTGTGGCAAGCAGGAGCTACTCTCTAGTTTTGCTAGAGGCTTCTCATTGGGGTGGCTTCTCTTCTTGTGGAGCATGGGCTCTAGGGCAAGTGGGCTTCAGTGGTTGCAACCTGAGGGCGCTAGAACCTGGGCTCAGTAGTTGAGGCACATGGGCTTGGCTGCCTTGCAGCTTGTGGAATCTCCCCAGGCCAGGGATTGAACCTGGGTCCCCTGAATCGGCAGGTGGATTCCTAACCATTGGGCCACCGGGGAAGTTCCTAACGTTTTAAAGAAACTGTAGCACAGTCGAAAGTAATGGTATTGGTCAAGTAAATGCATTTCCGATAAATTTCAGACTCAATATGGTTAAAAAAAATCTTCACGACCCAGCTTCTAATGTCCTCTCTAATATAATCTCCAGAAGGTATCCCCTTACTATTCTTCAGCCATACAACCGTGCCAGGTACTTGCAGGTCTCCAGGCCCAGTTTCTCCTTCTTCACATAGCATCTCATCAGGTGCTAGTTCTTTGTTGTACCACCACATCCCCCTCTTCTGGCAAATAAGAAATAAACCTGTAAGACTCTTCTCGGAGAGTCTTCGCTCTCTGAAGAGTTCTCTGGCAATGCATGGGGGAACCCTACCTATGGTAGGCAGCATAATGGTCCCCAGAGTTATCATCCACATGTGCATATGGTATCTTGGCCGGCAAAAGGGATTTTGCAGAGGTGATTAAAGATTTTTGGGGGTGGGTGAGATTTTCCTGGATTATTTGGATGGACCAGTGTAACACCAGGATCCTGTCAACTTAAAAAATATTCACAACCTAAAAGTTGGGAGTTATGTTTTCTTGGGTAGGAATTTTTAGGACTTCAAGCCCTGGAGGCAGCAACTCAAATAACCCTGAGATAATTGCTCCAAGAGGTGAGGCTGGGGGTTGGAGCAGCAGGTTATATAGAAACTTTGCAACAAAGGGCATGTAGTCTGAATGTCAAAAGATTATTGTTGATTAAAGGAAAACCAGACATCCCATGTTAAGAAGTTTAGCGCTTTTCCAAAAAAAAAAAAAAAAAAAAGGAGTTTAGTGCTTTTCTATGTACGGGAAGATACAAGAGTCTGGACTTAATCATTCCTTCCACATGCACCTCAGCTGTCTAGGGCCAGTATCCTGTTTTTTCACATCCTGAGTTTCCTCAGGGCTCACTGTAGGGAGTGGCTGCAGACTAATGGCTAAACTAGATGGCAGGTGTTCTTTCTTTCCAGAATTTCTTCAGGGCTCACCAGCTCACACCGGAGGGCTGCAGTTGCTGATGACTGTCACATCCTTTGTTTATTGATATGGAAGGAAATGTTCCATTTCTCAGTACTGTTATCATCCCTATGTTATACTTGAGGAAACTGAGACACAGAGAAGGTAAGCAACTTGTCCAGAGCTACAATGGCGAAAAGTGGAGGACTTGGATTAGAACCTGGGCTGTCTGTCTCCCAAGTCCACACTCAAAGATGCAGGCATTCACTGAGTGAGTGGCTGAGAAAGAGCCCACTTCTGTGCTCCCCCTGAAATAGCAGGATGGATTTACTCTCCTGCAGCTGTCCCCTCCCCCAGGTTGGGCATTGTACATCTGAGTTATCCACACATACAGAGACCTGACTGAAAGGGTGGCAATTGGCTGGACCATGGTTGAGGCCACAGAGATGCCTGACATATTATCCCTTACCCTCCACTCTTGACAGGACCTAGGTACACTCAGGTATTTAGGAAAGACACCTCATTCTCCCCTCTTCCTCCCTCTCAATCCAGGTCAGGACTTAAGATTCACTAGGCCAGGGGTCCCCAACCTCCGGGATCTAATGCTTAATGATTTGAGGTGCAGTTGATGTAATAGTAATAGAGTACACAATAAATGTAATGCATTTGGGTCATCCTGAAACCATCTCCCTTCCCCCACCTACAATCCGTGGAAAAACTGTCATTAACAAAACCATTCCCTGGTGCCAAAAATGTTGGGGACTGCTGCACTCAACCATCACCTGCTTCCCCAGCAGATGACAGGAGATTTCCTTCCAGGTCCTTCACTGCCTGCAGACCTGTCTTTGCAGTCCTAGACTTCTCTGCGAGCAGGGCTCAGGGCCCAGGGGCAAGTATGGCAGTCTGCTATGGGGGGTGAGGGGGGCAGAAGTTCAGATCCAGAAGCAAGAGTGTCAGAAGTAATAGGTTCAGAGCCTAGAAAGGATAGATAGAGCCTTGGCAGCCCAGGTGGGAAAGCGACTTAGGAGTCTGTGCCTGGATCCACTCATTGTTGGCCCCCTCACACCCAGCATCCTAGGGGAGTGGTTCTAGAAAGGAGCATGATTCCAAAGGCAGATTTTAGGCTGCATCCTGATATTTTGGGGGCCCTCCCTGTTTCCCCTGGGGCTTTCCTGGTGGCTCAGTGGTAAGTAATCCACCTGTCAAGACTCGGGTTCAGTCCCTGGATTGTGAAGATACCCTGGAGAAGGAAAGGCCAACCCATTCCAGTATTCTTGCCTGGGAAATTCCATAGACAGAGGAGCCTGGTGGGCTAGAGTCTACACCGTTGCAAAGAGTCAGACGCAATTTAGCCACTAAACAACAACAACTCTGGTCCCCTTAGGCCCCTCTCTAAGCTTACTCCTATTGTCCTGTACAGATATGAGAGTTGGACCATATAGAAGCCTGAGTACCGAAGAATTGATGCTTTCGAATTGTGATGCTGATAAGACTCTTGAGAGTCCCTTGGACAGCAAGGAGATCAAACTAGTCAATCCTAAAGGAAATCAATCCTGACTATTCATTGGAAGGACTGATGTTAAAGCTGAAGTTCCAATACTTTGGCCACCTGATGCGAAGAGGAGACTCATCAGAAAAGACTCTAATGCTGGGAAAGATTGAGGGCAGGAGGAGAAGGGGGCAGAAAGGAGAAGATGGTTAGATCGCATCACTGGCTCAACGGACATGAGTTTGAACAAGCTCCAGGAGATAGTGAAGGACAGGGAAGCCTGACGCGCTACAGTCCACAGGGTGGAAAAGCATTGGACATAACGTAGCAACTGAACAACAACTTGAAACTACAGAGCAAGGCTCCAGATTCCTGTCTATATAAGAGAAACTGGCTCTTTTTTTTACACTGTGAACGTTTCCAGTGATCCAAATCCCCCCAAAACAGGGAAACAGCTTAAAGGCCAATCTTTTTTTTTCTTGCATGACATAAACATACTTTCTTCTTATTTTTAAATATCACTTCTCTCATTTCACCATTCTTGTCTAAAACGTCAGGTCAACAACAAGCCTTACTTTTGAGCAGCTGCTAGTTTGCAGGCCCTGTGCTCAGTATAGAACACTGTGAACAGGTCAAGATCCCAGTCAGTGACAGAGAAATGCTGTAATGCCAAGCGCAAAGTCAAGGTCTCAGGGATTTTTTTTTTTTTTTTTTTTTTTTTTTGAGGAGCAGGGAATCTATGAACCTTCTGAAATTATGTGGAAAATTCTGTCTACTCTTGCCTTTCTGGAGAGAGAGTTCCTAGCTTCTGTCGGCTTCCCAGCTATGATAATAGCTTTTATCATATTCCCAAACTGGGTAATATGGTGACAAGTGCTGTGGGAGAACAGAATTTGAAGGAAAAAGTGGAACTATAGGGAGTGTATTATTATTCCATTAGTTTATTAATGCTACTGTCCTTACAAATAATCATCAATTATTTTCTTCAGGGGTCTTTTACAATCTTCAGTAAAAGATTTTGTTGTTAGTCTTTTGGGCAAGAAAAAAAATCACACGAAATTTAAGTCACGGTGTTTGACTTCAGAAGGAGTGATTTTTTTTTTTTTTTTTAATTGGAGTACAGTTGCTTTACAATGTTGTGTTCCTGTCTGCTGTCCGGCAAAGTGAATCAATGGTATGTTTATATAGACCTGCTCTTTTTTGAATTTGCTTCCCACTTAGGTCACTGAATTGGTTATTTCTAAAGGAAAGGAGCTCCTTGGAGTGGACCATAGTTAGCAAGTCCCCTGCAAGCTCCCTTCCTGAATCAAGCCTGGGACTCCCCCCTGAGACCTGCTTTCTGCAGCATCCCCAGCATCCCCGTGCATGACTCTGAGTGGTGGGTCCAGCAGGGTACTCTCCACTGAACTACAACTAACACTATTTTGCTTTCTGAAATTCTGGCTTTGCACCTCTCCAAATGTACCCACACTCCCCAAAATCCCACTGTGCTGTGCAGTTATCCCTGGCGAATCCCCCTTTTCCTCAGCACAAAAGTGATGAATCTGGTGCTATATAAAAATGAAGATTTTATCGTTTGCACTCAGAGAGTAGCAAAAGTTACAAAATTAGTTAGGTTTTCCCTTTGTCTCTTTGATACAGGAGTGATAACTAGGGGTGACAGGGGAGAAAGCCAGTTTATTTTCCTCAATTATATTTTAACATCTCTGTCTCTTCCTGCCTTCACTCACTAAAATGAGTGAGGTTTTGCACACAATTTCCAAAAATGCATAGACTACTCCACACCTCCTTCAAATCCTGAGACCCAGAGAGTCAGCCCCTCCAGATTCATTGTCAGCTCCTCCCTCGACCCTTCCATTCCCACTTCTGTTAAGGAAAACTGCTCTTGCCTTTTAGCCAGAGATCCTAAGCCAACCATTTCTAGCTTCCTGTCCTTCAGGGGTTGGTTCTGCAGCATAATAAAGGGGTGCATTTCTTCCCATTTTTTCTGAATGATATATAATTGGTTCTCTCCCCACCCCCACCACAGCCCCCGCGGCTAAGACCCTCTCCTCTGCGAGGGATTGTATTGTAATGAACAATAAGTGTGAGATGCCTGATCCCCCCATAGTATTTGGTGGGGAAGGAGGAAAGAGGGAAAGGTGAGGAGGGGAAGAAGCAGAGAAGACAGGTAGTGAGGTTGTGTCTGTGAGGACAGAAGTTTCAGGCTTACTGTCTATTTCCTGCTGTCAGAACTGTTTAAATAAAAATTGGCTCCATGGTGGTGCAGTGGCTAAGACTCTGTGCTCCCACTGCAGGGGGCTTGGGTTCAATCCCTGGTCGGGGAACTAGGTCCCACATGCCGCAATGAAGAGTTCGCATACCACAACTAAGACCCAGTGCAGCCAAAAAAAAAAAAAAAAAAAAGGGCTCCAGAATCAAGCCCTCCGTGAACTGAAGTTCACTGTTCTACCAGCAAAGGAGCAGCTATTTATTCACATTCTTTGTTCTCCACATTTAATTCCTGGCCACCTTTGCCCTTCGCCCCCAAACACACCATCTTCCTTAATTTTCTCCTCTGGTCAGAGGCCGCTTGGGAAAAGATTGAGTTCTTCCCACCTGAGGGTTCCTGTCCATGTCCAGCACTTGCTCTGTGCTGAAGCATGCAAGGCCCAGGCCCAGTCTCAGGAGTGGACCTGGACTCGGAACCTCTAGAGGCAGAACTAGACAGACAGGATACAAGGGAGGAGTAATAAATAATGCCGGAGACAAATTCGGTTTGAGTTTGAGTCTCTCAGGGTACCCCCATCTGGAATGCAGGGGCCGTGTCCGATTTGGGATGAAGTTCGGGTTTGGCTCTCCTTGGCCTCTGGCTGCGATGGTACTGTTCCTTTCAAGGGGAGTGAGCGGCATGTTTCCTTTTCCCGGCTTAGCAGGCAGTCCAAGCAACATGTGGGGGGTTGGACTGGATGAACCTTAAGATCTTTTTCCACCTGGAAGTTCAGTGATTCCTTTAAGGTGAATGAATTGTCAGCACCCCTGGCGATTTGTTGTTGATAGTGATTATTTATTTATTTATTTTTTGATGGTGATTATTTCCTTTGCTGGGTGTGCATTGTCAGGCGGATTCTGTCCCCCCTTGCCACTAGGTATATATGATAAATACATAAAGACAAGGATGAGAAATAGTCACGCCAAATGACCCATGGGAGGGAGAGGAGGAAAGTCTGAGGAGGTGGCTACAGTAGAATTCTACCTGTGGTATTTTATTTGAAGAAAGATCTAGGGGATTTCCTGGTTGTCTGGTGGTTAGAATTGCCAGTTTTCACTGCTGTATCGAGAGTTCAATCCCTGGTGGAGGAACTAAGATCCTGCAAGTCACATGGTGCAGCCAAATTAAAAAAAAAAAAAAACTAAGAAAACTCAATAAAGGTTAAAACAAAATAGGTGTTACACCCATCTCAATATTCTTCCGTCTGGTTAGGGGAGGAAGGAGAGGGTGAGATGTACGGAGAAAGTAACATGGAAACTTACATTGCCCTGTGTAAAATAGATAGCCAATGGGAATTTGCTGTGTGTCTCGGGGAACTCAAACTGGAGCTCTGTGACAACCTAGCGGGGTGCGACAGGTAGGTAGGAGGGAGGTTCAAGAGGGAGGGGACATATGTATACCTATGGCTGATTATGCTAATATTTGGGAGAAAACAGCAAAATTCTGCAAAGCAATTATCCTTCAATCAAAAAATAAAATCAAAAAATAAAATCAAAAAATAAATTAAAAAAAAATTTTTTTTTATTTTTCAGTGGGTTTTGTCATACATTGATATGAATCAGCCATAGAGTTACACATATTCCCCATCCCGGTCCCCCATCCCACCTCCCTCTCCACCCGATTCCTCTGGGTCTTCCCAGCCCACCAGGCCCGAGCACTTGACTCATGCCTCCCACCTGGGCTGGTGGTCTGTTTCACCACAGATAATATACATGCTGTTCTTTCGAAACATCCCACCCTCACCTTCTCCCACAGAGTTCAAAAGTCTGTTCTGTACTTCTGCATCTCTTCTTCTGCCCTGCATATAGGGCCATCGTTACCATCTTTCTAAATTCCGTATATATGCATTAGTATACTGTATTGGTCTTTACCTTTCTGGCTTACTTCACTCTGTATAATGGGCTCCAGTTTCATCCATCTCATTAGAACTGATTCAAATGAATTCTTTTTAACGGCTCAGTAATATTCCATGGTGTATATGTACCACAGCTTCCTTATCCATTCATCTGCTGATGGGCATCTAGGTTGCTTCCATGTCCTGGCTATTATAAACACTGCTGCGATGCACATTGGGGTGCACGTGTCTCTTTCAGATCTGGATTCCTCAGTGTGTGTGCCCAGAAGTGGGATTGCTGGGTCATATGGTAGTTCTATTTCCAGTTTTTTAAGAAATTTCTCCAAAGAAGACATACAGATGGCTAACAAACACATGAAAAGATGCTCAACATCACTCATCATCAGAGAAATGCAAATCAAAACCACAATGAGGTACCATTACACGCCAGTCGGGATGGCTGCTATCCAGAAGTCTACAAGCAATAAATGCTGGAGAGGGTGTGGAGAAAAGGGAACCCTCTTACACTGTTGGTGGGAATGCAAACTAGTACAGCCACTAAAAAATAAATTTTAAAAATTCTTCCGTCTGAAGACCAGGGCAGTCTCTCCCTCTGTGATTGGGCTATATGGGTCATGCGCTCTCTGGCCTTGCGTTTATTTAGGGCCAAGCCTCACCATGTCCTCTTACGTCTCAGGCATGTTCCTAGGTGATAGGAACTCCGTGATGAACAGGACAGACGTGGCTCCTACTCTCAGATAGCGCTTTCCTCCCAGGGATGCTCTTGCATGACGGTTTTCACTGGGCCAGCAGCATCAGCCTCATCTCAGAACTTACTGGAAATGCAGATCTGGGGTCCCTACCCAGACCTGTAAACTCAGGATGCTATGGGGGTGGGCCCCCGTAAGGGTCACTTTCACAAGCCCTCCAGGCGATTCTGGTGCACCCTCAAATGTGGGAACCACTGCTCTTGTATGAAAAAGAGAATGCCCCCTCCTTTATACACCCAATTTAGGAGGGGGGGAGGGGGTGTCCCTCCACAAGTTGCCTGCGTCCCAAAGTGTTCCAGAGGTGAAGAGAACACTGTTGGATCCTGCGTGCGGCCCTTTCAGCACACTTGCATACGCCACCCCAGTTCTGCTGTCACCCTGTTCTGGGGCCCACTGCTCTGGGGCGCTTGGAGCCCATCCCCGCATCCCTCCCTCAGGCTGGGCCTCAGGACTGTGCCTGGTTCATCAGATCAGACTCTTTCCAAGTCAGACTCATCCTCCACGGAGCCTCCCTCCAAGCTGCTCGCCCCAGGTCCGATGTCTGTGTGTGTCCAAGCTCCTGGGGCAGATTGAGTTCAAGTCATTTTCCCAAAAGTACTACAACTCCCATGGGAAAGTGGGGCACAGTTGTATACCTGGGTATGGGGGAGGGGGGGCTGTGGTTCACCAGCCCCATGACACTCTACCCCAGCTTCCACCTGGTCAAGATATCCTCCTTAGTTTGGCGCTTAAGACCCTCAGTGAATTGACCCTATCTACATTTCTCTCTCTCCCTTCTGAAAGGTGACTGTGGAAGAAACGTACTTGTCCTTGCTCATAGAAGATATTCACACTTTCTGTCTCAGAAGTTTGTATTTTATTTTATTTATATTTCTTCTGTCTGAAGTAGTTTCTATATATGACAACGCCACTGTTCCCACCTCAGCCCCATCCATGCTTATCATTTCAGATCAGTCTCAAATGCCATTTCCTCCCTCTCTAGCTGGAGGCAGTTGCTTCTTCCTTTGTGTTTGCCTTGTCCAAGGCTTTATCGGCTTCCGTAACCTGTCATTTATCTCTTGCATTTCATCCTGTATTCCAGTGTTTTATATGTCTGTCGTATTAAGTCATGAATCTCTTATTAGACATCTTAGTCGAGATAATTACTTAATGATGCTGAGCATACTTCCAAGCTCAAGTGATATCAGTAAAGGTGTTGTTCCAAAGTGTCTGAGAGGTGGTTTTCTGTCCTCAAATTACTGTAAGTCTAGAGGGGAAGATGGATATTTTGTTTATGCAAGGCGACTGAGCTCAGGACAGGGTGATGTGTTTGCCTGGAGGAGAGAAAGGCGAATTCTGCTTGCGAAGACCTCGGAGGTGGGAAGGGTTTACGGAGAAGGTAGTACTGGAAGCTGTTGGAGGGAGGAGTTCTCATTACAAGAAAGTGTAAGAGAGACATCCCTGGTGGTCCAGTGGGTAAGGCTCTGGGCTCCAAATGCAGGGGGCCCGGGCTCAATCCCTGGTCAGAGAACTAGATCCCACATGCTGCACGCAACTAAAGAGCCTTCCTGCCACAAATAAGACTCCCTGTGCAGCCAAACAAGTAAATAAATACTTTAAAAATATGTATTTAAAAAAAGGACTTTCTGGCAGTCCAGTGGTTAAGGCTGTACTTCCAGTGCAGGCATGGGTTTGATTCCTGGACGGGAAACCAAGATCCTGCATGCCAAGTGGTGCAGCCAAGAAATAAAAATAAATTTAAGAAGTTTTTTAAACAAGAAAGTGTAAGAGGATGACAGACTGAGATGGGGCAAAGACACCCTCTCCTGTTTTCTGAGAGAAAAAGACAAAAAGGTGTAGACAGTAAAGAAAAGTAGGTACAGTTTCACAGAAGCCAAGGGACGAGTTTGTTCTATAGGAATAGAGTCAGAATCAGCACCAGAAGTGAAGTAGAGAGATGCCCTTGATATAAGGTCATCGTTACTGCCAACCTTATTCAGGAACCGCAAGAGGTACATAATCCTGAGAGCAAACCACCACGCAGGAGCTCTCATGGAAAACTGAAGGCACCTCTTTGAATTTCAGGCTTGGTTACTATTTGAACTTCCTCATTTGGATGATTTAGGATGGTGTTTTCAGTCCGGGGACTGTGTTGTTGTTCAGTCTCTCAGCCGCGTCCGACTCTTTGCGACCCCATGGACTGCAGCACACCAGGCTACTCTGTCCTTCACCATCTCCCGAGTTTGCTCAAACTCATGTCCGTTGAGTCGGTGATGCCATCCAACCATCTCATCCTCTGTCATCCCCTTCTTCTGCTGCCTCCAATCTTCCCCAGTATGAAGGTCTTTTCCAATGACTTGGCTCTTTGCATCAGGTGGCCAAAGTATTGACGCTTCAGCGTCAGCATCAGTCCTTCCAATGAATATTCAGGGTTGATTTCCTTTAAGATTGACTGGTTTGATCTCCTTGAAGTCCAAGGGACTTTCAAGAGTCTTCTCCAGCACCAGGCTCTGCCTCTGCCTTCTTTATGGTCAAGCTCTCACATCTGTACATGGCTCCTGGAAAGACCATAGCCTTTACTGTATGGAATTTTGTTGGCAAAGTGATGTCTTTGCTCTTCAACACACTGTGCTGTGCTGTGCTAAAACGCTTTAGTCGTGTCCGACTCTTTGCGACCCTAAGGACTGTAGCCCACCAGGCTCCTCTGTCCATGGGGATTCTCCAGGCAAGAATATTGGAATGGGTTGCCGTGCCCTTCTCCAGGGGATCTTCCTGACTCAGGGATCGAACCTGTGGCCCTTATGTCTCCTGCACTGGCAGGCAGTTTCTCTACCACTAGCGCCAACTGGGAAGCCCTTTTAACACACTCAGTTCAGTTCAGCTGCTCAGTCGTGTCCGACTCTTTGCAACCCCATGGACTGCAAGATGCCAGGCTTCCCTGTCCATCACCAACTCCTAGAGCTTGCTCAAACTCATGTCCGAGTCAGTGATGCCATCCAACCATCTCATCCTCTGTCGTCCCCTTCTCCTCCTGCCTTCCATCTTTCCCAGCAACAGGGTCTTTTCCAATGAATCAGTTCTTTGCATCAGGTGGCCAAAGTATTGCAGTTTCAGCTTCAGCCTCAGTCCTTCCAATGAATATTCAGGGTTGATTTCTTTTAGGATTAACTGGTTTGATCTCCTTGCAGTTCAAGGGACTCTCAAGAGTCTTCTCCAACACCACAGTTCAAAAGCGTCAATTCTTCAGCATTCAGCTTTCTTTATAGTCCAACTCTCACATGACTACTGGAAAAGCCATAGCTTTGACTAGATGGACCTTTGTTGGCAAAGTAATGTCTCTACCTTTTAATATGATATCTAGGTTGGCATTAGCTTTTCTTCCAAGGAGCAAGCGTCTTTCAATTTCATGGCTACAGTCACCATCTGCAGTGATTTTGGAGCCCCCAAAATGAAGTCTGTCACCATTTTTACTGTTTCCCCATCTATTTTCCATGAAGTGATGGGACTGGATGCCATGATCTTAGTTTTCTGACACCAGAAAAACTAAATCTTAGCTTTCTGACATCTAGTTTTTTAACACACTGCTGCTGCTGCTGCTGCTAAGTCGCTTCAGTCGTATCCGACTCTGTGTGACCCCATAGACGGAGGCCCACCAGGCTCCCCTGTCCCTGGGATTCTCCAGGCAAGAACACTGGAGTGGGTTGCCATTTCCTTCTCCAATGCATGAAAGTGAAAAGTGAAAGTGAAGTCGCTCAGTCGTGTCCTACTCTTAGCGACCCCATGGATTGCAGCCCACCAGGCTCCTTCTTCCATGGGATTTTCCAGGCAAGAGTAACACACTAGATATATTTAAAAGATTTTTTCTCCCTTTAGAAAGAGTCTATAGCAATTAAGTTGAGAAGTGTTGAATGACCATTTCCTCCTGCTGTGTTTCATGCAGAATCTCCCTCTGGCCAGTAGGAGGCAGCATAACCTAATGCTCTGAGTCAGGATCGTTGCTCCAGTGGGCTCTGGCCCAGGGAAGGAGGCTGTACATGGTTCTGTACTTTCATTTCCTTCTCTGCATCCTGAGAAAGGTAGGAATTAATAATAATTAATTAACAGCCAAGCATCTTCAAAATGTTAAATGATGTGGGCATGCAGGTCATCATTGCAGGAATCAAGGCTGAATAGAACACCAGTCTTGCCAATGTGGCCCTGAAATCTGAAAAGCTCAAAGATTTTTACAAGGGAGTCTTGTTCCTATTTCTGCAAATGGAAACTCTACTATGTAAATTCACAAAAGACATGGATGCCCAGTATGTAGCTATAACTAAACTAAAATATGTATTACAGCCAACTTCTACCTGTAGGTGTGAAAAAATGGAAAAGCAAGGGTTTTCTGGCCATATGCTCTAAAATTGTTTAAAATGATTATATTACTTTTGATTGTATTAAAGCAGTCATTTGTCTATTGCAAACACTGTATATTACTCCCTGCAAGAGCTGAAATATTAGGTCTGATGTATTTGCAAGTCTTTCCACTTCCCAGAGGCAGCAAAGCATAGTGGAGATGCATACCAGCCTTTCCCTCCAGTTGTGTGACCTCAGGGAGTTGGTCCAACCTCTCTGCTCTTCCCAGCACCTATGAAACTGTACTGTCATGATAGTAACCAACTGGCTAAGCGTATTGGTGAGCATGAAATAAGAGCCTGGCACATAGTGGACACTCAGTAAAATATTCAACATGTTATTAGTGCCTGGATGTTTGGTCCCTAATCTAGACTATGATGTGGGGCATTGAGTTAAATACCTTCCGATGTCAAGTTCTATGATTCCATGGGATATGGTGAAATGATAAAATGGACTTTTGTTTCAGTTTTGCTAAAACCATTCTCACATTGAACACGAACAGGAAAGTTACTCTGCTGATCTTGACCCTGTTAAGGTTGTCAGGATCACGAGCTACATTCTCAAAATGCCTCAACTGCTTTCCCCACCTCCCACAGGTTAGTATCTTGGAGGCAGGCCTCTGAGCTGAACACTGCAGCTACTGCCGTTCACTCAGCAGGACTCTAAGTAAGTATCTTGAGGGAATTAATGGACATGATCATGTTTGGGGGGACCCGTGAAGGAGGATCAAGATGCCATGTGAAAAATGGCTATATGGTCGTGTGTGCTTGGAAACCCTGCTTACCACAGTCTCCTAGAGATTTCCCCACTGTAGTGTGGAAACTCTGTCCATCAGAAATGGAATGCGAGCCACAGGGGTAGTTTAAAATTTTCTAGCAGCCACGTTAAAAAGGTGAAAAAGGAATAGAGGAAATTGATCTTGTTTACCCCTTTCTTTTTCCTTTTCAGCCGCATGCAGTGGCTTGCCAGATCTTAGTTCCCCAACCAGGGATTGAACACAGGCCCCCGGCCTTGGCAGCACCACGTCCTCACTGCCGGACTGCCAGGGAAGTCCCTGAAATAGATTTTAATGATATATTTTATGGAACCCAATATACCCAAACTATAACCAATATTTTAAAATTATCTCCCTAAATCTTTGATAGCTGGCGTGTATTTTACAGCTAGCGCACGTCTCAGTTTGGATTAGTCATGTCTCAAGTGCTCCGGGCCTCCTGAAGCCAGCAGCTACGCTATGGGATGGCTCAGGCTCCAAGAATCTATGCTTGGAGGGAATCCCAATATAACCTGAAAAGGCCCCATGGAGTGACAGGGGAAATAATGGAAAAGAATAGAAGGTGCATTTACGTTAACTTAAAAGCAAAGATCTTGGGAAACAGTCTGTCCTGAAAAGGCCTAAATAACATAAGTTAGGGTTTAAAATTTCTCATTGTATGTTAATGACCGATATCAGCATTTCCCCTAAAACCCCTGGCAGAGACTAACAGAGACACTTGTGGTCCAGGCAGAGATGCGCAGAAGCACCTGTAGTCCAGTCCAGGAGATGATATGGTCTTGTGTTTATTGACTGTTTGAATTCTTATTTAATCTTGCGTTTCTCTGCTCCCGGGTGTCTACAGGTTGAGGTTGTGTGGTGTTGGACAATTTTTTAAAAATCTGCAAACCATGTACGTTAGCAGCAACCACTTCTCAAACTCTTTGGCAAGAGACAACTTTTGCTCTGTGTCTCATCCCACTTTTCTGGTCCCAACCTTTCCACTGTGTCTGTGCGCTGGCGTTCTCTTCACTCCCCAGCCTGACTCCCCCACCTTCGTCTCATCTTCCGGCCAGCTTTCTTCCCCCACATGGAAGAAGCCACAAATTGAAATATTTGGTCCCCTCCTGACCTGCTGTGAAATACTTCCTCTCACATACTTCTGTTAAAAACGTTTTAAGATCCCACATATTAATCAATGTGATTCTTTATCAGCATCACATAATTGTGCCATGAACCGCAGCCATAAGTCAAAAGACCTTCTCTAAACTTTCAGTGATTGCTCTGGACAGTTTTGTAGGAGGGAACACGGGAGACATTTAATCAGACTGGAGTCTTTCAGGAGAGCATCCAACCTACCTCAGGACTCATCCAAAGGCCGTTTGCTTTTCTGTCCCAAGCATTTCGCTAGATCCAAGGTCTGTTAACAATTTGAAAGTCAAACCCCTGTCTCGGGTTACGGAATGGGTATCTCCTTTTGTTGTGTGGGATCAGACACCTGATCCCAGCTGGTAGATCCCCCAAGGATGCTCCTTCCGCACGAAGCTCCAAAATTACCTTCTCAAGTGGGCAGTGCCACGTAACCACACTGGCCATCCGATCGCCCCTCCTGGAAGGCAGCAGACATCTGCCAGGATCCCTGGACCGTGTTTTATATAAACAAGCCCAGCTCACTCTATCATTTGGAGATGTGTGTGCGGAGACAGGCAATTGCCTTAGGACCAGCTGCTTTTGATAATCTTTTGGCAAGTGAGCACTTCCCCAAGCCAGGATTTGTCATCTTTTCTCTTTCTTAGCGGTGAGAGAATAGATACATGCTTTGTTGGTTCCACTTTTTTGAAAGTCACTGGTCTGTTTTTTGCTGCCTGACTTTCAAGGCTAAGAATGTCAATTTTGGTTACTTTCCATCCCTCAGTGGAGGTTACTTCCCTTCTTCAGTTGGAGAGGAAAGATGTGCAGGAAAGATGACTTAAAATGACCAAGATGGAAAGAAATTTAGGGCAAAGTGCCCATTTTCCTGTCTGGGTCTATCTACTCCACCAGCCTGGGATGCTTGCCACTTCCTGCTGCTTCACCCTTACCCCCAGCTAAGGTGTGTGCTCAGAAGCTGATAAAGGTGATTTATAACCTATATCATGAAATTCATACATTTTAAGTAGTTACTGTATTCCAAAATTGTGCAACCATTACCACTAATTCCAGAACGTTTTCATCACCCCGTAAAAGAAACGTGATGTCCTTTAGCCATCATTCCCTTCACCCCCATCACTAATCTACGTTCTGTCTCTAGAGATATGCCTCTTCTGGACATTTCCTATAAAAGGAATCCTACAGTAGGTGAGTTTCGTGTCTGACTTTTTTCACATGAAACAGTGGTCCCCAATCTTCTTGGCACCAGGGACTGGTTTCATGGAAGACAATTTTTGCACAGATGAGGCGGGTGGTGGTGGGGGGGATGATTTTGGAATGGTTCAAGCACATTACATTTATCGTACCCTTTATTGTTATTACACTGTGATATATAATGAAAGAACCATGCAGCTCATCATGGTTGTGCAGAATCAGATCATCAGGCATTAGATTCTCATAAGGATCTTGCAAGTTAGATCCTTCACATGCTCAATTCACAGTAGGGTTCACACTCCTTTGAGAATCTAATACCTCTGATGACCTGACAGGAGGCAGAGCTCAGGTGGTAATGTGAGTGATGGGGAGTGACTGTAAGTACAGATGAAGTTTCACTCGCTTGCCCTCTGCTCACCTCCTTCCAGTTCTTAAGAGGTCATAGATCGGTACTGGTCTGTGGCCCAGGAGTTGGGGACCCCTGACTTAGAAGAATGTTTTCAAGGTTCATCCATATGTGTAACATGAATCAGCACTTCATTCCTTCTTATGACTGAAGAGTATTCCGTGCTCCTCACTTGGTTTATCCATTCATCAGTCGATGTACATTTGTTGTTTCCACCTTTTGGCTAGTATTAATAATACTGTGGTGAACATTCCTGTACAGGTTTTTATAATATAAATGTTTTCATTTCTCTTGGTTATATACTTTGCAGTGGAATTGCTGGGTCACATGGGAACTCTATGGTTAACTTTCTGAGAAACTGCCAAACTGTTCTCCAAAGTGGCTGCACCATTTCACATTCCCACCAACAACACCCAAGGATGCCATCTCTCCACATCCACTTCCTGGTTATCTACTGCCTTTTTGGTCATGGCTATCTGTGTGGATGTGAAGTTCTAGCTCATTGTGGTTTTCATTTGCATTTCCCTAATAACTAATGATGTTGAACATCTTCTCAGGTGTTTATTGACCATTTGTACATTTTCCAAGAAATGTCTTTTCAAATCCTTGGCTCATTTTCCAAACAGTTGGGTTATTTGTCTTTTCATTGTTCAGCTCTAAGAGTTTTTGGTTTTTCTTAGATTTTTTTTTTTATTTAGATCATTTTTGAAGTCTTTGTTGAATTTGTTATAACACTGCTTCTGTTTTATGTTTTGGTTTTTTAGTTGAGAGGCATGAGGGATCTTAGCTCCCCAACCAGGCAGTTCAATCCCTGGAAGGGACTGGAAGGCAAAATCCTAACCACTGGACCACCAGGAAAGTCCCTAAGAGTTCTTAATGTATTTTGGATACTAGACCCTTAACTGATAGAAGATTCACAAATTTTTTTCCCCATTTTGCAGATCACTTTTTCACTTTCTGGATAGCTTTCTTTGAGGCAAAATTTTTTTTTTAATTGGATGAAACCTGATGTATCTATTTTTTTTTAATCTGGTGCCTGTGTATAAGATACTTTTTAGGCTATGTCACCTCTTTCAGTGTACTTATGTTTTAAAATTTAGCTTTAGTTATAGACTGTCATTCTCTGCCTTTTGGTAAAATAACAGAAGCCCAAGAATCAAGTAGGCAAGGATTCTGAGGGCCAGGAGGTCACTCAGATTACTTGCATGTTAGAAAGCACTTGGTCATAGCTTAATACTGAGACAGGTATCTCAGTGTGTGTCTGCGCGTGCAAACTGGCATTGCTTGAGGGCCTGATAGATACAACATAGGATTAAAGAGAGTCGACTCACAGACTAGGGTTGAAAATTGAGGGTGAGAACACCACCTCTCACACATGTGTGGTTTACCCCAATGCTGATTCTTCCCAATCCAAGGTGGAGATGACTTCTCTAAACAGATGACTCCTCTAAACAGGGCCTCCACACTTATCATGTTGTCCTTCTGCCTCTAATACTCATGTTACCACCTTCATCCAGCTTCACCCCTTTCAAAAGCAGAGGGGCACTGAAGCCTAGACCCTCGGTCAGACTGTTTACACTTTTTATTTGCTCATTTATCATACTCTGTTTTGTACACTCCTATGCGCACACCCTCCTTGAGAATCTCAAGTTGGAGGTGGGGAGGCTGGAGTGTTCTTTGCCTCCCCATTGTGTTGGGACTGGGTCTTGAACATTGGGTTCTCAGTTAACACTTGTGGCCTTGACCTGAACGTCTGCTGACCAATTCTCAGAGCCACTTTATCTAACATACACTTTTGTCAATTATGCCTTTCATCTTCATAGCCTTCTAGTTATTTTTTGGCTGTGCCATATCATGCAGAATCTTAGTTCCCCAACCAGGGATCAAATCCATGCCCCGTAGTAGAAGTGCAGAGTCCTAACCTCTGGACTGCCAGGGAATTCCCTCTTCTAGTTATTTTAGAAGCACACACATAAAACCCTTTTAAGGTGTATGGCAAGAATTTCAGATCATATGTTACTTGGGTTCATTAAAGAATTAATACAAAAATTAAAGATCAACATCAGGTGAGCTGTTACTCCCTCTGTCTTTCTCTATATATACATATTTAAATTGAAGTAAAATTCATATAATGTAAAGTTAACCACTTTAAAATGAACAATTCTGTCATTTAATATATTATCAATGTTGTGCAAATACCACTTCTAATTCCAAAACATTTCCATCACTCCTCAAAGAAATCCCACTCTCAGTCACTTTCCATTCTCTCCTCTCCCAGCCCCTGGCAACCACCCATGTGTGTGCTCTTTCTGTGAATTCCCCAATTCTGGATATTTCCTATAAATAGAATCATGTCATCAGTGGCCTCTGGTGTCTGGCTTGTATGATTTATTAATAACTTACTATTTTGAAGTTCATTTATGTTGCAGGATGCCTCAGTACTTCATTCCTTTTCATAGCTGAATAATATTCCATTGCTTTGCCCTCCTAATTTTTAAAAATAAAGTTCAAGTTAATTACCTCTATCCATTAACAAATAACCCAACTGTCTCTCCCAGACCGCCATAGTGTTATGTAACCACAACCTGACAGGCAGAATGTTACACTAACAGGATTGGACCTCTTCATCACTGTAGTCAAAGCTGAGTCTAATTAATCAGGTAATGTAAACTGTTCCAATTTAATTCCACTCAAATAACATCATGAAATTTGGGCACTAGGAAGGATTAGTGGCAGAAGAAAATAAATATGAACAGAGCTTCTGAACAGATTTGATTCCTGTTGGAGGCAGGTCCTGCCCCCATGGTCTACCAACCTGTCCCCATCATCAGTAAAACTCACCCAGCTGGCACTCTCTTTCAGTGGGGAACATACTCCCGCCCAAGGCTATTCCAACTCTAAAAAACTGTGATTCTGTAGGGCCTTAGTTTGTTTCTACCCCAAATGGCTCACATATTTAGAGAGAATCTTAATTAGGGAGACTCAACTGGACCATCAGCTCAGGAGCATCCACCTGGAGGCAACGAGGGTAGGTTTTGGATTCTGTGGCACACTGGAGACTAAAGCAGAAGATGGTCACAAGCGCAAGATTGTGGATGAACCACGGGGTACACAGAGATCTGGGGCACAGGTTGTGGGTTCTAATTATGGCTGCAAGAGTTGAGCTTCCTTTGGGTCTCTCCTTGATTCAGTGTCTTTCATTCTTCTGCTCAGGGAGATTGGGAGGAATCAGAGAGAAGAAGCCAAGGGGTCCCCACTATGAAGGTTAAGGAGTAGAATAGATCTTTTAAAATAATTTCGGTGGCAGCTACATGGATAATATGGAAAGGGGAGAAGAGTGAGATTATAGAACTGCACAAGTTCTGAATGGAATCATTTGGAGATCAGATTAGACAAGAGGATTAGCCTCTCAAACCCACAGTTTACTTGACAGAAAAAAAGGACTGCTAATCAGAAAGCAGTGCTCTCTGTAAGGCGCCAGTAGAAAATGTCGGCACCATTGCACTTATTGATGGAACCATTGAAGGGGACCAGGAGGTGCCCCCTGCCCAATATGCTGCTTTAGCATAAAGATTATTTTGAGCTGAAGGCAACTGAGAATCAACAGGTACAGGAAGAGTTCTCTTGCTCGCTAAGTCACTTCAGTCGTGTTCGACTCTTAGCTACCCCGTGAACTGAAGCCCGCCAGGCTCCTCTGCCCATGGAATTCTCCAGGTAAGTATAGTGGAGTGGGTTGCCATTCCCTTCTCCAGGGGATCTTCCCAACCCAGGGATCGAACCCGGGTCTCCTGCATTGCAGGCAGATTCTTTATCATCTGCACTTCCAGGGAAGCCCTAAGAGTTCTCTGGCTTCCCCTTAGCCACCTAAGAGCCGAGCATAAATTTCCCTCGGTGACCAAAGTCCCTTTCTCCTGTACCAGGAAGAGGAGAATGACTCATATCACCAGAGACAGAGAATTGGCACCGAGAAGAGTCTGCATAAACAGACTTTACTGAAATAACCCTTATTTTCCATTAGCTCTTCTGTCCATGGGATTCTCCAGGCAAGAACACTGGAACGGGTAACCATTCCCTTCTCCAGGGGATCTTCCCAACCTAGGAATTGAACCTGGGTCTCCTGCATTGCAGGCAGATTCTTTACTGTCTCAGCCGCCAAGGAAGCCCCATATCCTAGCCACTTCCCACAATTTATTGTGCCTTGAAGCCCAAAACCCCCTTCCTTTCTTAAAATGATGTATAAGCCCCCAAATCTGATAACCTCTTTAAGTTTTATTCTTTTCTATAAATCCCCATGCATGTAAAATGTTAGTAAAAATTGCGTGTCTTTTCTCCTGTTATTTTGTCTTTTGTTAGTTTAATTTACAGGTCCATAGGGACAGAGTTTAAGAGGAGAGAGGAAAGGTTTTTCCTTCCTGGCACTATGCATTCTACACGATGTGTGGATGGGGTAGATCCAGAGGGGTGCTGGGCATTTTGTGATTACAAGTGAGGGAGATTCCTCCCAACTTGATTCAGTGCCATGGCATTGTGGGATTTTGCCAAGGCAATTTTTGTGATGACTGTCCACGAGAATATCTTGGTAAATACCTGGTGACCGAACGGCTGATGGCATACTAACAGCAATTCACAGAGAATAGCTTTCTCCTGATGAGTTTTAGCTATAGACCTAGAACAGAAAAGGGATAGAAGAAGTCAGGTGTCAAGGTGGGACTTGGGAGAAGATGGAAAATTGTGCTTAATAAAAGTCAGAGAGAGGTAAAAGGTGATATTGCGTTTCTTGTTTTTCATAAGGAGAAAGGACTTAATGGAAGTTGTTGACTGATTTGAGAGGAACTGATCACCCAGTCATTCAGAAAGGGCATTTTGTCATCTGAAAAACATTCCAAGGCAGGGATTTTGTTTAGAGAATTTAGAGTACAAAGTCTTCCACTATAATCCCAGAAGACACATTGGTGAAATTTAGTTTCCCTAGGATAAGTGGTACTGAGCCTTCAAAGGAAGACAATACATGACACATCTGAAAAAATATTTGGGGATTGAAATGGGTGCCTGTGACTTAATTTTCCAGTGGCATTACACCAAGCAGGATGAGAAACAAACGTTTTTATGCCTAAGATGAGAAATAATGTGGTTATGAAAGAAGCTAGTCTGGTATGGCTAATAAGCCACGAGCCATGAAATAAGCCAGGGCAATGAAATTAAATACATGATAATGAAATACCAAGTGAAATACTGGGCCAGACTGGGGAGTGGACAGAGGAATATTGCACATGGCAGAGAGATGGCAGAATGATCCTTCCACCTTTGAGAACAGAGTGGGGGTGTATGATTATGAAAAACCGGGGCACTTAACCTGTAAAGACGGGTTGAAGGAGCTGGACTCCTGAAATGGACCGATTCCTGAAGTTGACCGGCTCGGGTGTGCAGACGGCTGGGGGAAGAGGGGAACCACCTTCCACGACGTGGTACCTGTGGGATGGAAGGACGACTGGTTTGCGGATTCAGTCAAAAAGGTGGGAGGGGGGAGCGCCTACCACGGAGACCAGATAACAGAGAAAAAGGAAAAAAGACCACCGAACGCTGAGTGCGGACACGGAAGGAAAAGTTAGGTCAGCTAACAGGGAAGACAGAACAGGAGCAAAGAAAAATGCAGCGTGGCCCGGCCTTATGCTTAAAGGCGACAAACGACGGAGGCTCGCTGGAAACCGGTCCTCCTTCTTCTCTCTGAGCAGAAAGTTCCCGCCGGCCGCGGGCAGATAAAGGAATCCGAGGCTGACTGCCAAAGACCGGAGGTAAGAGACGCAAGAAGAGTTCAGAAGTTCAGGAAAATAAAAGAGGATTATCATTCAAGGGTTCTGTGGACCAGAGAAAAGGTGAAATGACAGGAAGCTCTGAGAGCGGTGGGGGCAGGGGGGTGGGGGGGAGGGGGAGGGGAGGGGGGAGGGGAGAGGGGTGGGGGGGCGGTCACTAGGGTGAACTCCGCCCGGTGAGGACGGGAAGCCAGCTAAGTAAACAGACAGAGGTGCGCCCGCGTTCTTGTCCCGGAGCACCTAATCAACCAAATAAGCTCCTCACAAAAGACCAGACAGTGGAGGACTGGTTCCGAGCAGGCTCCATTTTTATAGTCTTGGGGAGAAAACCTTTCTGCCTTGGAGTTTCAATTAAAAAAAAAAGTTTAAGTGTTGTGTATATATATATGAATGTGTATGTATACGTACATACACACACACACACACACACATATATATATATATTTCTATTTTAAATAAAGCCACAGCAGATTTGAAACAGCTTTCAGAGGGTTACATGTAACAAAGGAAGACAGAGGGTTGGGAGATACCAGCTGGGATGCCCGGGAGCCCCCCCCTTTCCATGAAATAGAGGGTGACAGAAGATAATGAAAAAGATGTAGAGGAAATCAGAAGTGCAGTGAAGGCAGGGCAAATTAGAGAAATAAATTACTGCCCCAAACAGGAGACAAATCTAGGAAAACATTGACAGCAAGGAAGGAAGTGAGAAATCTCTGTAAATGATGGGGATGAAAGAACAAATGAAGACGTATGTTAATAAAATCCAGAGGGGAAAAGCAAGACATGTTCTGATGAATGCCTGAAGCATGAAGGATCATAGGAAAAAAGGAGTCAAAATGTTGGTTAAAATTAGGATAAATAAAACCAATGAGCAGAATTTTTAAAAGTTATAATTTTTAAAAATTTATATTGAAGTATAGATGATTTACAATGTTATGTTAATTTCTGCTCTACAGCAAAGTGATTCAGTTATGCATATATATATTCTTTTTCATATTCTTTTCCATTGTGGTTTATCATAGAATATTAAGTATAGTGCCCTGGGCTATACAGTAGGATCTTGTTGTTTATCCGTCCTGTATACACTAGTTTGCATCTACTAATCTCGAACTCCCAATCCATCCCTCCCTTACCCCTCTCCCACTTGGCAACCACAGGTGTGTCCTCTATGTCTGTGAGTCTATTCTGTAGATAAATTCATTTGTGTTATATTTTAGAGTCCATGTATAAGTGGATATCATATGGTGTTAGTCTTTCTGTTTCTGTTTTACTTCATTTAGTATGATAGTCTCTAGGTCCATCAATGTGCTGCAGATGGTATTATTTCATTCTTTTTTATGGCAGAATAGTACTCCACTGATATATATATATGTGTGTGTGTGTGTGTGTGTGTGTGTGTGTGTATCATACATATATATATATATATATCTTTATTCATTCATCTGACAATGACATTTAGGTTGTTTTCATGTCTTCGCTTTTGTGAATGGTGCTGCTAAGAACATTAGAATGTATGTATCTTTTCAGATTATGATTTTCTTTGGATGTATGCCCAGGAGTGGATTGCTGGATCATATGGTAGCTCTATTTTTAGTTTCTTGGGGAACCTCTATACTGTTCTCCATAGTGACTGCACCAATTTACATTCCCATCAGCAGTATAGGAGAGCCTCCTTGGAAATTTATAATTTCTAGTGTACTCAGAAGTTTTGAAACTGTTAAGACAGAATATTTAGATTTTTAAAGGCCAGAATTAGAGAATTAGAGCAAAAAGAATCTGTTTCTCCTTTGGATAGACTTACAGTTGGTTTAAAAAATGGTATTCGTTATATTTGGTCATAGGGTTCTGATGCACTCTTGAAAATTTGAAATGACTGAAAATAAGGAATTCAAAGATGATTTGGTAAAAATGGTATATTTTCTCTGTTTCTTCCTTTCAATCTCTTCCTGTACACACACACATACACAAACTTTAAACATTCTTTTTCCTAAACATTTGCAGACATCATGATACTTCAGTATGCATTTCCTATTAGTTAGAACATTCTCCTACCTGCTCACAAAACCACTATCACACCTAAGAACACAAATAATAATTCCATAATATCTAATAGGCAGGCAGTCATGTTTAAATATCAGCAATGGCAGGAACTGGAGAAGGAAATGGCAACCCACTCCAGTATTCTTGCCTTAAAAATCTCATGAACATATGAACCTGGCGGGCTATAGTCCATGGGGTCACCAAAGAGTTGGACAGGACTGAGCATGCACACACGCACACATCATTTCTGACATGCGAAAAATACTGTTGAGACAAGGTGATTTGCCTAAGGCTGATGCATTTGCTCCATTTCACTTAAGTAGAATTTCATAGTAAGATGGCTTTGCATTTTTAAATAATTTTAAAATGATAAGTATCAAAGTTGTCATCATCGTGCAGGAATTATCACTCCTCCCTTAGCTACACTGAGCCCTCAGGACCAGTCAACTGTTGTCACAGGCATTTGCATTCATTAGCTTAGTTGAAAAGTGAAAGTTGATCAGTCATGTCCGACTCTTTGCGACCCTATGGACTGTAGCCCATGAGGCTTCTCTGTCCATAGAATTCTCCAGGCCAGAATACTGGAGTGGGTAGCCATTCCCTTCTCCAGGGGATCTTCCCAACCCAGGGATCAAACCCAGGTCTCCCACATTGCAGGCAAATTCTTTACAGTCTGAGCCACCAGGGAAGCCCTGTAAACTTAATTAACATATCACAAACCCCCACAATGATGACTCAGAGACCCTCTCCTGTCACATAGCAGAAGCTCAGAGCTGTTGCCAGACTGCACTGTGTCTGGAAGCTGGCAGGATACCCAGATGGACCCCACTGAGCTCTTATACCACTTTCCTGCTCTGACACCCTAGGGTACCAACACACACTGCCTCCGAGTATATTTCAAGACTGCAGTTGTCCCTCTGTACTCATAGGTTCTGCACCCTCGGTGTGTGAAAATACTCAGACAAAAAGAGAAACTTGAATTTGCTATGCCCTTGCAACTCTTAACGTAGAATTTATATTGTATTAAGTAGTATAAGGGATGTCCCAGATGGTGCTAGTGGTAAAGAACCCACCTGCCAATGCAGGAGACTTAAGAGACAAGGGGTTCGATCCCTGGGTCGGGAAGACCCCTGGAGGAGAAAATGGCTACCCACTCCAGTATTCTTGCCTGGGAAACCCCATGGACAGAGGAGCCTGGCAGGCTACAGCCCATGGTGTCACAGAGAGTCAGACACGACTGAAGCAACTTAGCACACATGCACTCAAGTAGTATAAGTAATCTAGGGATGATTTAAAGTGTACAAAGGATTATGTGGTAGTTTAAATGCAAATAGTGTCCTATTTTATTTATTTTTAAAATATTTATTTTTATTTATTTGACTGCTCCAGGTCTTAGTTGTGGCACACAGGATCTTGAGTCCCCTGACCAAGGATCGAACTTGGGTCCCCTGCATTGGGAGCTTGGATTCTTAGCCACTGGACCACAGGTAAGTCCAAATAGTGTGCTATTTTATATGAGGGACTTGAGCATCCTCGGATTTGGGTATCTGTGGGGATTCTGGAAGCAATCTCTCGCTGGTACCAGGGGATGACTATATATTTGTAAACTGTATGTAGAAACCTGTATGTAGGTCAAGAAGCAACAGTTAGAAACGGACATGGAACAACAGACTGGTTCCAAATTGGGAATGGAGTACATCAAGGCTATATATTGTTGCCCTGCTTATTTAGATTATGTGCAGAGTACATCATGCGAAATGTCGGGCTGGATGAAGCACAAGCTGGAATCAAGATTGTCAGGAGAAATACCAATAACCTCAGATATGCAGATGATACCACTCTTATGGCAGAAAGCAAAGAGGTACTAAAGAGCCTCTTGATGAAGGTGAAAGAGGAGAGTGAAAAAGCTGGCTTAACATTCAAAAAACGAAGATCCTGGCATCTGGTTCCATCACTTCATGGCAAATTAGCTGGGGAAATAATGAAAACAGTGGCAGACTTTCTTTTCTTAGGCTCCAAAATCACTGCAGATGGTGACTGCAACCTTGAAATTAAAAGACACTTTCTCCTTGGAAGAAAAACTATGATCAACCTAGACAGCATATTAAAAAGCAGAGACATTACTTTGCTGACAAAGGCCTGTCTAGTCAAAGCTGTGATTTTTCCAGTAGTCACGTATGGGTGTGAGAGTTGGACCCTAAAGAAGGCTGAGTGCCGAAGAATTGATGCTTTTGAACTGTGGTGTTGGAGAAGACTCTAGAGAGTTCCATGGACTGCAAGGAGATCAAATCAGTCAGTCCTAAAGGAGATCAATCCTGAATATTCATTGTAAGGACTGATGCTGAAGCTGAAACTCCAATACTTTGGTCACCTGATGCGAAGAACCATCTCATTGGAAAAGACCTTGTTGCTGGGAAAGATTAAAGGCAGGAAGAGATTGAAGGGGATGACAGAGTATGGGAAGGCTGGATGACATCATGGACTTGATGGACATGAGTTTGAGCAAGCTCTAGGAGATGGTGAAGGATAAGAAAGCCTGGTGTGCTCCTGTCCATGGGGTTGCAAAGAATCAGATGACTGAGCAACTGAACAACAACAATGTAGCTTTTCAAACGAAGTCATAAAAATAGGTGGTGCCCTCTTGCAACTGATTGCTTGCCAGTGTTCTCAATAGTTGGTGTTTGAGGGGGTCATTAGGTTGCCACTTTGAAGAAAGTAAAAATGGCAAAGAAGGCAAGGGAATATCTTCAGCCTTTCATGCTTTGGGCCAATGCAAACCCATGGGATTCCTAGGACAAATTTTGGCAATAAAGGGAGACTGTAGAACACAGTAACAATAAGAGAAAGAAAAGATCCTGCAAATGAGAAATACTGCTACTTAATGAACCTAGATTAAAAGTAGAATTAATGAAAGTGGATCTTTCTCTTGCTTTTTGTTATATGAAGATTCCAGGAAGGTTAGGGTAGATAACTTAGTCCATTTGCCTTTGTATTCCACAGATTTCACGCATAGTTCGGAGTATACGTTGATCTCCAGATAGTATTTATGTTAACTCAGCAAACATTTCCTGAATGCGTTCTGTGTGCCTGGTGCTGACCCTGCCCCCCCAAATAAGAGACAGACAATGTCCATCCTTCTTGGTAAGCATGATGGACAGTGGGGCAAATGCCTAGTGTTGCAGGCTTGGGAGGGACAGGAAAGGCTTCCAGGAAGAGGTATCATTTAATTCAAGACTAGAGGTGGATTAGTGATTCAAGCTGGCTGAACTGAATGGGTGAATTACCTTTGAAGTTAACTTGAAGACAGAGGGAGCAGTAAACTATATACACAAATCTTTATTGTTTGAATTAGCAAACCAACTGGTGAGAGTGGTGGCCTGTGTGTAGAAAACAAGGGACTATGACATGGACTTATACCCTTTTATACCTTAAAAAAATGTATTTATTTGTTTGGCTGCACTGGGTCTTAGTTGTGGCATTTAGGAGCCTACCGCACGCGGGCTCCGTAGTCGCCACATGAAGGCTCCTCAGCTGTGGTTTACAGGCTTAGTTGCCCTGAACCATGTGGGATCTTTGTTCCCAACCAGGGACCGAATCTGAGTTCCCTGCAGTGCAAGGTGACTTCCCAACCACTGGGTCACCAGGCAAGTCCCTCCTCTTAAATTGTTTTCTAATTTGTTTGAGTAATTAAAATGATTTTTTTGTTAATCCCTTGGCATCCCTTTGAGAAAAATTTTTTAAAAGAAAATGATAAATTTACGTTCTGGGTGGAAGATCACTACAAGGGAACAGGAAGGGTGTAAACACACCCCTCTTCAATTGAGCAAAATTTGAGGATGCTATAAACTTGACAGGGGTCTAAGGGAAGGGGCTATGCTTTCCAATCTGTGCGTGTCTTGTGGGCTTATCCAGGGACCAAAGAGAGGAGACCAGGATGGTGAACCTGTTCAGAGGGAGGGAATGAAAGTGAAAGGGAGAGCTTCTCTGGTGATCCAGTGGCTAAGAATCCGCTGCCAACGCAGGGGCCATGGGTTCTACCACTGGTCCAGGGATATCCTGTAAACCTCAGGGCAACTAAGCCCACATGCCACAGCTACTGACGACTGCATGCTCTACAGTCTGTGCTCCACAACAAGAGGAGCCACCGCCATGAGAAGCCCAGCTCGGAAACAAAGAGTAGCCCCTGCTCACTGCAGCTAGAGAACGCCCGCAGCCAATGAAGACCCAGTGCAGCCAATGAATAAATAAATAATATTTTTTTCCATTTTTTTTTTATTAGTTGGAGGCTAATTACTTTACAATATTGTAGTGGGTTTTGCCATACATTGACATGAATCAGCCATGGATTTACATGTGTTCCCCATCCCGATCCCCCCTCCCACCTCCCTCTCCATCCCATCCCTCTGGGTCTTCCCAGTGCACCAGCCCTGAGCACTTGTCTCATGCATCCAACCTGGGCTGGTGATCTGTTTCACCCTTGATAGTATACTTGTTTCAATGCTATTCTCTTAGAACATCCCCCCCTCGCCTTCTCCCACAGAGTCGAAAAGTTTGTTCTGTATATCTGTGTCTCTTTTTCTGTTTTGCATATAGAGTTATCATTACCATCTTTCTAAATTCCATATATATGCGTTAGTATACTATATTGGTCTTTATCTTTCTGGCTTACTTCACTCTGTATAATGGGCTCCAGTTTCATCCATCTCATTAGAACTGATTCAAATGAATTCTTTTTAATGGCTGAGTAATATTCCATGGTGTATATGTACCACAGTTTCCTTATCCATTCGTCTGCTGATGGGCATCTAGGTTGCTTCCATGTCCTGGCTATTATAAACAGTGCTGCGATGAACACTGGGGTACACGTGTCTCTTTCAGATCCGGTTTCCTCGGTGTGTATGCCCAGGAGTGGGATTGCTGGATCATGTGGCAGTTCTATTTCCAGTTTTTTAAGGAATCTCCACACTGTTTTCCATAGTGGCTGTACTAGTTTGCATTCCCACCAACAGTATAAGAGGGTTCCCTTTTCTCCACACCTTCTCCAGCATTGAATAAATAAATAATGGTTTTTTTTTAAAAAAGTGAACGGGTTCATTAAAACCTTGCTAATTTTTTAAAAAAGGAAACCTCCAGAAACAGAAATGGGGGGACAATCTGGGAAAAGAAGAAGAGAAAAGAAGATGACATGGCAAATGCATCCCTGAAGCAATTGACCCTTGTTTTTGGGTGATCCTTCCTTTTACATAGTTGTTGCGTTTTACATTGTGAAACAGACAAAGGGTAGTGTTGATGAGAAATGTTTGTACAGGTGACGCAGCAAATATGTTTACAAAAGGGTTAGTATTACTGGGCAAGAGTATTCAGGTGTGAATTTATTTTCTTTTACTTTCTTATTGAGGTATAATTGATTTACAATGTTGTGTTTGTTTCAGGTAGGCAGCAAAGTGAAAGTCGGATAGTCACGTCCGACTCTGCGATTCCATGGATTGTAGCCTGCCCGACTCCTCTGTCCTTGGAATTCCCCAGGCAAGAGTACTGTAGTGGGTTGTCTTTTCCTTCTCCAGGGGATCTTCCCGACCCAAGGATCAAACCCAGATCTCCTGCATTGCAGGCAGGTTCTTTACCAACTGAGTCACTGTGGAAGCCCCCTTGTATATATACACACATATATTCTTTTTTAGATTTTTTTCTGATGTTGGTTATTACAAAATATTAGGTACAGTTCCCTGTGCTATACACACTTGTTGGTTATCTGTTTTATATATAGTGGTGTGTATATGTTAATCCCAGACTCTTAATTTATCCCTCTCCTCCATTTCCCCTTTGGTAACCAAAAATTTGTTTTTTATGTCTGTGGGTCTATTTAAGTTTTATATATAATTTCATTTGCATCTTTTTTTTTTTTTTTTTGGATTCCACATATAAGTGATATCATACGATATTTTTCTTTCCCTGTCTGGGTTACTTTGCTTAGTATGATAATCTCAAGGTCCCTCCACATTGCTGCAAATGGGAGATGTGACCTTTTTTTAATTAATTAATTTTTTTATTGAAGGATAATTTCTTTACAGAATTTTGTTGTTTTCTGTCAAACCTCAACATGAATCGGTCATAGGTACACACATATGCCCTCCCTTCTGAACTTCCCTCCCATCTTCCTCCCCACCCCACCCCTCCAGGTTGATACAGAACCCCTGTTTGAGTTTCCTGAGCCATACAGCAAATTGCCAGTGGGCTGTCTATTTTACATATGGTAATGTAAGCTTCCATGTTACTCTTTCCATACATCTCACCCTCTCCTCCCCTCTCCTCATGTCCACAAGTCTGTTCTCTAGGTCTGTTTCTCCACAGCTGCCCTGTAAGTAAATTCTTCAGTACCATTTTTCTGGATTCTGTATGTATGCGTTGCTGCTACTGCTGCTGCTAAGTCACATCAGTCACGTCTGACTCTGTGCAACCCCATAGACGGCAGCCCACCAGGCTCCTCTGTCCCTGGGATTCTCCAGGCAAGAATACTGGAGTGGGCTTGCCGTTTCCTTCTCCAGTGCATGAAAGTGAAAAGTGAAAGTGAAGTCTCTCAGTCGTGTTCCACTCTTTGAGACCCCATGGACTGTAGTCTACCAGGCTCCTTCTTCCATGGGATTTTCCAGGCAAGAGTACTAGAGTGGGTTGCCATTGCCTTCTCCATATATGCGTTAGATTACGATATTTATCTTTCTCTTTCTGACTTACTTCACTCTGTATAATAGACTCTAGGTTCATCCACCCCATTAGAACTGACTCAAAAGCGTTCCTTTTTATGGCTGAGTAATGTTCCATTGTGTATATGTATCACACTTCTTTATCCATTCATCTGCTGATGGACATCTAGGTTGCTTCCATGTTCTTGCTATTGTAAATAGTGCTGCAGTGAACAATGGGATACATGTGTCTTTTTCAATTTTGGTTTCCTCAGGGTATTTGTCTAGGAGTAGGATTGCTGGGTCATATGGTGGTTTTATTCCTAGTTTTTTAAGGAATCTCCATACCATCTTCCATAGTGGCTGTATCAATTTACATTCCCACCAACAGTGCAAGAGCTGTTTTCTCCACACCCTCTCCAGCATTTGTTGTTTGTAGACTTTTTGATAATGGCCTTTCTGACCAGTGTGAAGTGATATCTCATTGTAGTTTTGATTAGCATTTCTCTAATAATGAGCGATGTTAAGCATCTTTTCATGTACTTGTTAGCCATCTGTATGTCTTCTGTGGAGAAATGTCAGTTTCAGTCTTTTTCCCGCTTTTTAATTGGGTTGTTTGTTTTTCTGGTATTGAGTTGTATGAGCTGTTTGTTTATTTTGGAAATTAATCCTTTTTCAGTTGTTTCATTTGCTATTATTTTCTCCCATTCTGACGGTTGTCTTTTCACCTTGCTTATAGTTTCCTTTGCTGTGCAAAAGCTTTTAAATTTAATCGGGTCCCACTTGTTTACTTTTGTTTTTATTTCCGTTACTCTAGGAGGTGGGTCATAGAGGATCTTGCTTTGATTTATGTCATCGAGTGTTCTGCCTATGTTTTCCTCTAAGAGTTTTATAGTTTCTGGTCTCACATTTAGGTCTTTAATCCATTTTTAGTTTCTGTATGGTATTAGGAAGTGAACACTTCCAAACTCATTCTATTAGGCCACTATCACCCTGATACCAAAACCAGACTAAGACAACACAAAAAAAGAAAACTACAGACCAATATCACTGATGAACATAGATGCAAAAATCCTCAACAAAATTTTAGCAAACAGAATTCAGCAACACATAGAAAAGCTCATACACCATGATCAAGTTGGGTTTATCCCAGGGATGCAAGGATTCTTCAACATACACAAATCAATCAGTGTGATACACCACATTAACAAATTGAAAGATAGAAACCATATGATCATCTCAATAGATGCAGAAAAAGCCTTTGACAAAATTCAGCACCCATTTATAATTAAAACTC
The DNA here is from genome assembly GCF_963930625.1 of Muntiacus reevesi. Classification (NCBI taxonomy): domain Eukaryota; kingdom Metazoa; phylum Chordata; class Mammalia; order Artiodactyla; family Cervidae; genus Muntiacus; species Muntiacus reevesi. The sequence continues at coordinate 27,506,497 of NC_089250.1, forward strand.
TTACAAAAAATGGCCATAGAAGGAACCCACCTCAACATAGTGAAGGCCATATATGATAGTCCAGTTCAGTTCAGTTGCTCAGTCGTGTCTGACTCTTTGCGACCCCATGAATCTCAGCACACCAGGCCTCCCTGTCCATCACCAACTCCTGGAATCTACTCAAACCCATGCCCATCAAGTCGGTGATGCCATCCAGCCATCTCATCCTCTGTCGTCCCCTTCTCCTCCTGCCCCCAATCCCTCCCAGCATCAGGGTATTTTCCAATGAGTCAATTCTTCACATGAGGTAGCCAAAGTATTGGAGTTTCAGCTTCAGCATCAGTCTTTACAATGAACACCCAGGACTGATCTCCTTTAGGATGGACTGGATGGATCTCCTTGCAGTCCAAGGGACTCTCAAGGGTCTTCTCCAACACCATCGTTCAAAAGCATCAATTCTTTGGCGCTCAACTTTCCTCACATTCCAACTCACATCCATACATGACCACTGGAAAAACCATAGCCTTAACCAGATGGACCTTTGTTGGCAAAGTAATATCTCTGCTTTTTAATATGCTATCTAGGTTGGTCACAACTTTTCTTCCAAGGAGTAAGCATATTGTAATTTCATGGCTGCAATCATGATCTGCAGTGATTTTGGAGCCCCCAAAAATAAAGTCTGACACTGTTTCCACTGTCTCCCCATCTATTTCCCATGAAGTGATGGGACCAGATGCCATGATCTTAGTTTTCTGAATGTTAAGCTTTAAGCCAACTTTTTCACTTTCCTCTTTCACTTTCATCCAAAGGCTTTTTAGTTCCTCTTCACTTTCTGCCGTAAGGATGGTGTCATCTGCATATCTGAGCTTATTGATATTTCTCCTGGCAATCTTGATTTCAGCTTGTGCTTTATCCAGCCCAGCATTTCTCATGATGTACTCTGCATATAAGTTAAATAAGCAGGATGACAATATACAGCCTGGACGTACTCCTTTTCCTATTTGGAACCAGTCTGTTGTTCCATGTCCAGTTCTAACTGTTGCTTCCTGACCTGCATACAGGTTTCTCAAGAGGCAGGTTAGGTGGTCTTGTATTCCCATCTCTTTCAGAATTTTCCACAGTTTATTGTGATCCACACAGTCAAAGGCTTTGGTATAGTCAATAAAGAAGAAATCGATGTTTTTCTGGAAGTCTCTTGCTTTTTTGATGATCCGATGGATGTTGGCAATTTGATCTCTGGTTCCTCTGCCTTTTCTAAAACCAGCTTGAGCATCTGGAAGTTCACGGTTCACGTATTGCTGAAGCCTGGCTTGGAGAATTTTGGGCATTACTTTACTAGTGTGTGAGATGAGTGCAATTGTGTGGTAGTTTGAGCATTCTTTGGGATTGGAATGAAAACTGACCTTTTCCAGTCCTGTGGCCACTGCTGAGTTTTCCAAATTTGCTGGCATATGGAGTGCACTTTCACAGCATCATCATCCATATATGATAAGCTTACAGCAAACATTATTTTCAGTGGTGAAAAACTGAAAGCATTCCCCCACTAAGATCAGGAACAAGACAAGGGTGTCCACTTTCACCACTATTATTCAGCATAATTCTGGAAGTCCATGCTACAGCAATCAGAGAAGAAAAAGAAATAAAAGGAATCCAGATCATAAAACAAGAAGTAAAGCTCTCACTGGTTGCAGATGACATGATACTGTACATAGAAAACCCTAAAGATAGTATCAGAAAATTACTAGAGCTAAACTAGAGCTAAACTGCAAAGTTGCAGGATACAAAAATAATACACCGAAATCACTTGCATTTCTATATACTAACAATGGAAAATCAGAAAGAGAAATTAAGGAATCAATCCCATTCACCATTGCAACAAAAAGAATTAAATATCTAGGGATAAACCTACCTAAGCAGATAGAAGAACTGTACACAGAAAATTATAAGACACTAATGAAATCAAAGATGACATAAACAGATGGAGAGATATTCCATGTTCCTGGGTAGGAAGAATCAATATTGTGAAAATGACTATACTACCAAATGCAACCTACAGATTCAATGTGATCCCTATCAAATTACCAATGACAGTTTTTACAGAACTGGAACAAAAATTTCCCAATTCATATAGAAACACAGAAGACCCTGAATAGGCAAAGCAGTCTTGAGAAAGAAGACTGGAACTGGAGGTATCAACCTTCCTGACTTCAGATTATACTACAAAGTTACAGTCATCAAGACAGTATGGTGCTAACACAAAAACAGAAATATATACTGGCACAAAAACAGAAATATAGACCAATGAAACAAGATAGAAAGTCCAGAAGCAAACCCATGTTTATGGGTACCTTATTTTTAACAAAGGAGGCAAGAATATACAATGGGGCAAAGATAGCCTCTTCAATAAGTGGTGCTGGAAAAACTGGATGGCTACAGGTAAGAGATGTGACTTTTTTAATGGAGTAGTTTGTTTTTACTTTTTGGAATTTTTGCCAGGGCAGCACATTAAAGAAATGTAAGTCTTCTAAGCCTAGTGCAATACATCAAAACATGAAGTCTGGGGGTAAGGTATACCTGTGGGGTCAGTAAGGCTAGAGTTTGATTCCTGGCTCTGTCACTCACTGGCTCTGGGACATCAGGGCTCTTCAGTTTCCCCACATTGCATCTCTATCAGTGGCAGAGGGGTAGTAACCCATGTGGGAGTGTTGTTTTGAGTGTTGACAATGAAGTGGCAGCTCATAACACCATCTTCATGTTATTTGCATTTGGTGGGATGGCCCGAATTCCAGGAGAGCGCCCAGCTCCTGAGGGTGGGGAAGAAGGTGGCTACCGCTCCCCTCTCCATGGTTCTGGAAAAGAGATATAAAAAGTGCAGGCAACCCACTGGTTAGTGAGGAATTCCTGATTGTTTGCTGGGTAGGTTCACTTTCTCTGCAGTCTCCCACAGGAAGAGAGAGGAGCCAGATGGGAGCCAAGTACAACCCAACCCCAAACCCAAGTACATGACAGACTTGGAGCAATGGAACCACTAAGGGGGAGGGAAAAGGGAAAACTGTCAAGAGAAAAGCAGACTTATCAAGAGGCTCTTATGGATTCGAGGGAGAGGGAAATTGGCCACATTTTCGTGTCCATGGAGGAGGGGAAAAGTGTATTCTAGGTCAAGGTGAATTGAAAGTTGCTCAGTTGTGTCCAACTCTTTGTGACCCCATGGACTAATACAGTCCATGAAATTCTCCAGGCCAGAATACTGGAATGGGTAGCCTTTCCCTTTTTCCAGCGAATCTTCCCAACCCAGGGATCAAACCAAGGTCTCCCGCACTGCAGGTGGGTTCTTTATCAGCTGAGCCACCAGGGAAGCCTGGATGGTCTAGGTGGGAGATGATAAAAAGCAGAGGAAACACAAACCCATCAAATGTCAAAAATAATGTTTTCAGAGCAACTATAAAGACAGGAAAATGAGAGGTCAAACAAAAAGAGAAAATTGTACAATCACATTTTTAAAAAATACATTCAAGACTATTAGAATCACTTAGAGAAGGCACTTTCCTGTCCAGAATCTGTAGGCACTCCTCTTGTTTTGATGTTCAAGGCCTTCTGTAATCTGGACCCAAACATATTTGTCCAGTTCTGATGCCAAATATAGTAAATAAGTAAGTCATTTATCAAACCCTTTTGACTTGTTCTCGGGGTCTAGGTACCAAAGGGAGGAAGCCCTGACTGCCCTGTCATCTCATGGAAATGCCCATGAGATGGAGGCATTCCAGAAATTGCTCCCCTGGTGAAGGACCTGGGATTGTTCCTCTTTCCTTGGAAGGTTCCTCAAGCTCCTTCTTTTCTGCCTACATCCCACCTTCCTTCTTGGGCCATTCTACACACATGTCCAATATCCCTCCCCTCAAGGAGTTTGTGAACTGGTAGAAGAGATCAAACAAGTACTTATTAACTATGACAATGGGCAGCACGTGGTGGAAGGAGTGCAGAGAGATGGTAGGAGAGGAGGAAAAAAAGATATTGGAATGGCTTTGCAGAAGAGGTAGCATCGGAGATGGAAAGATACGGGTAGAATCGTAGAGGGTTGGTTAAGTTGAAAAAGGGTTGGTTGAGTAAAGTACCTGACATGACTGATTTGGATACATTTTGGGTATTAGTATTCAGGTAATAAATAGAGACAGTAATGTGGGCCATCCCATGAAATGTCTTTGTTGCTAGGCTGAGAAATGTATACCTAATACAGTAGCCAATAGGGATCCATTGGAGAGCTTTGAGCAGAAGAGCAACACACAACCATGTGGTCTCCAAGCTCAAAGGGACTTAAAGGCCTTTGGTTCCATCCAAAGCTTGATGTCTCTGTCTGCCAAATCCAGACTTGGCCACTAAGTTCTCCTTGTTATGAAGAGTAAATGAGATGACACTTGTAAATTGCTTAGCTCAGGGTTTGCCAGAGAGCAAAGCTCAATAAATCTTGACTGATGTTGTCAACATCACCATTCATTGGATTATTATTTAGGAAGGTTTTCTTTAAGGCTTCATTCACATTTATAATGTAAGGATTTGAAGACAGCTATCCCGTTCCTTTAAATTTTATTTTTTTACTTTTATTTTTTGGTCATTTGGCATGTGATCCCTGATTGAACCCATGTCCCCTATATTAGAAGCACAGACTCTTAACCTCTGGACTGCCAGGGAAGTCCCAGCTATCCCATTCCTGTTTGAGATTTATCTTCTCTAGACCAGATATTCTTGGTTTCCTCCACCAGCCCACATTGCTTTATCTTCCTGACTGTCTCTAGTCCTTGTAAAATGTGGTAACTGGAACCCAGTTGTCTGATCACAGCTGACCAGAGCGGGCCCTTTCCTTCTCTTATTATACAGAAGATGCCTGAAGTGGAAAGAAAAACTTAAGAATTTTTTGGCAGTCATGCTCTGAGTATAATACAGGCACTCATCACACTGAATATAATTCTGATTTAAACTCCTAAACCATTCCTGCATGCACTGCTGCTAAGCTACAGGCTTTTCTATTCTCCACTTGTTCTTGGACTTGCACAAGACCTCAGATTGCTTTGTGATTATTGTTTCCTCTTATTGTCAGGAAAAAATTGTGAAAGGCTTTGAAATGGGCAAAAAGATGACTGTTTCCATTCAGTGAAATTGCTGGGTGTCATCTAGCAGATTCTTCTTGGGTTGTCTGATTTTACAGGGGTCTGTGTCTTTCACTGTTTTTGATTAAACTAATTTGCAACTATAAATTGTAGAAAACACATGGTGCTAATGCGAAGAATTCTCATCCATAAAGAGGCAAATGAATTTTGTCTGGTGGACATGCAATTGATTTTCACCCTGTGAGAGAAGCTGCTAGTCTTCCATCTATTAGCAAATTTATTTCAGTATCTCTGATTGCTTTTGTATGTGTCCCTTCTCTGGGTTTCCCTTGGAGCCAGTTGTAATGTTTTACTGCCTCATTGTTATTTAATAAGTTAGTTAATGGACACATGTTCATTTTATATTTGTACAAGAACCCTGATTCTTACTTAAAGTAATCCTTCAGCACTGATTTTCTTATCCCTTCACAAATTGGAAAGGCATGAACAGGGCAGAGATGAAGATTTAGCAAGCATTAGAGACCTCACTTTAAACTGGCATGGATTACAGTTGCCAGGATATGGAAGCAACCTAAGTGTATCTATAGATGAATGGATAAAGATGTGGTATATATACACAGTGGAGTACTGCTCAACCGTAAAAAAGAAATTCTGCCATTTGTTATAGTGTGGATGGTCATAGAGAATGTTATGCTTAGTGAAGTCAGAGAAAGACAAGTACTATATATTATTACTTATATGTAGAATCTAAAAAATAAAGCAAACTAGTGAATATAACAAGACAGGTACAGATAGAAAACTAGTGATTGCTTCTGGGGAGAGGGAAGAGGGTGGGGCATGATGGTGGTAGGGGATTTAGAAATACAAACTACTATATATAAAATAAGTAAGCTACTACAAGGATATATTGCACAGCACAGGGAATATAGCCAATATTTTTCAATAACTATAAGTGGAGTATAAGCTATAACATTTCTGAATCTGTCTTGTACACTGGAAACTAACATCATATTATAAACCAACTATACCTCAATTTTTAAAAATTTTACGTTTTAACAAAAGGAAATATTGACATTGGGTCTACCAGCCCATATCTTGTGGTAAAGTTGCTCAACCAGTTATCACTTCATGTAACTGTACCAGTGTGCCTATACTTACAAACAAGTCATTCATAAGTCCATTTGTGTATAAATTCTATGTGATTAAGAGGGAACAAAACTTGCTCTTCCCATGTGCATTCTCACCAATGATGAATGCAGGTCTGACTGATAATTTTGAAATCAGTCATAGATTTCTTCTTCCTTGCTTATTTATGTTCATATGGATACCCTTTGCCAAAAATGACCAGTTTCCCTGCACCAAAAATCCTTAATGATCCTGGAACTTCCCTGGTGGTCCAGTGGCTAAGACTCTGAGCTCTCAATGCAGAGGGCCCAGGTTCAACCCCTGGTCAAACTAGTCCCACATGCTGCAATTAAGAGTTCCTACATCACAACTAAAGTTCCTGCATGTGACAACTAACACCTGGCTCAGCCAAATTAATTAATTAATTAATTAAAAAAAATCCTTAATGATCTTGTTGGAGAGTACTGAGCAGGAGAACTGAGTTGCTGTGGAGAAGAGGAGTTTGGGGGTTGGTTAGTGGAAACAGAACACATTAAGTGAGTGAAGTTAAGGTCTGTTACCAGCCTGCAGGACGTAGGTGCAGAAACAGCAAGGAGAATGAGGAGGTGGCTGCCATGATGGCATTTTTGGCTGGAAGACTGTGAGACAGGTGAAGGGAATGGGCCCTTCCTCATGCTAATGGTATTATAATGATAAGTAAACATCAATCTGGTCCTTAAAAAGCCTGTGTCTAGTGGCTGCACCTGGGAAGAAGGACAGGCGGGCTTTGAGAGGATGCTCTTGAGCACACAGAAGATGAGATCCTGGACAGAAAAGGACTGAGAAGAATGAGAGCTGGGTGCTGGAGACCTTCTTAGGTATTACACACTGGTGTTACAGCAGTGCCCACAGGGCTGGAAAAGGTCAGTTTTCATTCCAGTCCCAAAGAAATGCAATGCCAAAGAATGTTCAAACTACTGCACAGTTGCACTCATCACACATGCTAACAAAGTAATGCTCAAAATTCTCCAACTGAAGCTTCAAAAGTATGTGAACTGAGAAATTCCAGATGTTCAAGCTGGATTTAGAAAAGGCAGAGGAACCAGAGATCAAATTACCAATATCCATTGGATCATCAAAAAAGTAAGAGAGTTCCAGAAAAACATCTACTTCTACTTGATTGACTATGCCAAAGCCTTTGACTGTGTGGATCGCAACAAACTGTGGAAAATTCTTGAAGAGATGGGAATGCCAGACCACCTGACCTGCCATCTGAGAAACCTGTATTCAGGTCAAGAAGCAACAGTTAGAACTGGACATGGAACAACAGACTGGTTCCAAATTGGGACAGGAATATGTCAAGGCTGTATATTGTCACCCTGCTTACTTAACTTATATGCAGAGTACATCATGAGAAATGATGGACTGGATGAAGCACAAGCTGGAATCAAGATTGCTGGGAGAAATCAATAACCTCAGATATGCAGATGATAACCACCCTTATGGCAGAAAGCAAAGAAGAACTAAAGAGCTTCTTGATAAGAGTGAAAAAGGAGAGTGAAAAAGCTGGCTTAACATTAAAAAAACTAAGATCATGGCATCCAGTCCCATCACTTCATGGAAAATAGATGGGGAAACAATGGAAACAGTGACAGACTTTCTTTTCTTGGGCTTCAAAATCACTGCAGGTGGTGACTGCAGCCTTGAAATTAAAAGATGCTTGCTCCTTGGAGGAAAAGCTATAACCAACCTAGACAGCATATTAAAAAACAGAGACATTGCTTTGCCAACAAAGGTCCGTCTAGTCAAAGCTATGGTTTTTCCAGTAGTCGTGTATGGATGTGAGAGTTGGACGGACTATAAAGAAAGCTGAGCATGGAAGAATTGATGCTTCTGAACTGTGGTGTTGGAGAAGATTCTTGAGAGTCCCTTGGACTGCAAGGAGATCCAATCAGTCCATCCTAAAGGAAATCAGTCCTGAATATTCATTGGAAGGACCGATGCTGAAGCTGAAACTCCAATACTTTGGCCACCTGATGTGAAGAACTGAGTCATTTGAAAAGACCCTGATGCTGGGAAAGATGGAAGGCAGGAGGAGAAGGAGATGACAGAGGATGAGATGGTTAGATGGCATCACCAACTCGATGGACATGAGTTTGAGCAAGCTCCAGGAGTAGGTGATGGACAGGGAAGCCTGGAATGCTGTGGTCCATGGGGTTGCAAAGAGTCGGACATGACTGAGCAACTGAACTGAACTGAACTGAACTGATCCTGGTTCAGGTCTGAGTACATGATCAGTCAGGACTATGGCTTCACAGTGCCTCTCCTTGGCCGTCGCTGCACTAAAGGTAAATTGAGAAAGAACAGGATGGGTGAGGCAACAAAATGCAGTGACCTTGCAGGACATTCGTTGGCACTTACTGTATTTGAATTCATCAAACACTTTTGACAGTGGAAGTGGTTATGCCCAGTGCACCACCGTTGATGGCTCATAGAGTCCCATCATTGAGTTTTCAACTCCACAACAGCTTCCTTTGCGTCGATGAAAGGTCTTCTGCTAAAAAGCTTCTGCGTTATGTTTAAATCCACATCTCTCAACCTTTTCTCCAAGGATGAGAGGCTTATTAAATGACTTGCTGAAGTCCTGACCCAGTATGTTTAATTTTTTTTTCTAATCACTGGTTTAGCCCTAGAAAGAAATTAATCTTACAGAACACAGTTGTAGCTTAGGATCTGAGGTTGAGGAACGGAGGGTGCTGCAGAGTCCAGTCATCACCCATTCACATGCTTTAATTTTGCACTTGTTCTTTGGTGCCCTTATGCCCTTGACCTTCTATAGGGTCCATCCACTCAATCCTACCTCCCAGGCAACCTACTCACATGTTCAAGTGTATCCGTGCAAACGCTGGCAGCTGCGTGACTCTCAGGGGAAAGCACGTAAGCCAGGTGCACCATTAGAGGCTGAAACAATGACATCATTTGTTCTCCAAGGCCTGTCCCCAAAGCTGCTGCTTTAAAATTCATCCCAAGAAGAATAAATGTGCAGTTGAGTTCATCTGGGCACAGCTTTTCAGACCATGAGCATTTCAGATATTCTCTTTGGGGCTCTTAATGATAGAAAGGTACTTTCTTTTACTTTATTAAACTTCTCTATTTATTTTTTAAGAAGTTTTGACTATGCCATTTGGTATGTGAGGTCTTAGCTCCCCGACCAGGGATGGAACCTGTGCTCTCTGCAGTGGAAGCGCGGAGTATGTTAACCACTAGAGCCCCAGGGTAGTTCCTAGAATGATTTTTAAAGTAACAAAAATAATGCTGTATAAACATAATTTGTATACATATATGTTTTTTAGAAAAGTGATTAAAAGCTGATATGCCAAAGTACTTTTTATTTTAATTAATTTTTATTAAAGTATAGTTGATTTACGATGTTGTATTAGTTTCTGATGTACAGCAAAGTGAGTCAGTTATGCATATACATATGTCCACTCTTTTTTAGATTCTGTGCTGTACAGTAGGCCCTTACTGTTTATTTTATGTGTAGTAGGATGTATATGTCAGTCCCAGTCTCCCAATTTATCCCTCCCTGCTTTGACCTTTGGTAACCACAGATTTGCTTTCTGCATCTGTGGCTCTATTTCTGTTTTGTAAGTTCATTTGTACTATTTTTTTAAGATTCCACATATAAGTGATATCATATGGTGTTTGCCTTTCTCCATTTGACTTACTTCACTCAGTATGACAAGCTTTAGGTCCATCCATGTTATAATGCCAAATGGCATTCTTTCTTCTTTATGGATTATGTTCCATTGTATATATGTACCACTTCTTCTCTATCCATTAATTTGTTGATGTACATTTAGGTTGCTTCCATGTCTTGGCAATTGTAAATATTAATAGTCCTGCTATTGGGGTGCATGTGTCTTTTTGAATATTTTTCATTTAACAAACATTTATTGAGCACCATTCTTGGTTCTCAGGGAGGAAAATTCCCTGCTTTCATGGACTTCGTGTTCTACTGAGGTGGTCAGACAATAAGTAAAAACCACCACAACAATAATAGTAATCTAACAAAACTATGAACCTAAATAAGGCAGAGTTAGAGTATAGAGGGTGTTAGAGAAGGGACAGTGAAATCTCAAGATGGTAAGATTACAAGGAATCCCCTGGCGGTCCAGTGTTGTTAGGACGCCACATTTTCACTGCTGGGGGCCTGAGTTTAATACTTAGCCTCGGAACTGAGATCCCGTAAGTCATGTGGTGTTGCAAAAAAAAAAAAAAAAGATGGTAAAATTATAGATAATTTGCATTTTTTTCCTGTGTGTTTTTCTCTACTTTCCAAATTGTTTACAGTAAACATGCCTTCCTTCTGTAATTAAAAAATAAGTGATTTGGAGAAACATTCTCTTAAGGGGCAGTAGCAGATTGTCAGACTTCTGTTCACTTTCTCCCTGGCTCTTTTTTGACAAGATCTTTGGTTGGTTGTTTACCAATCCACTGTGTGGGACTTTCATGGGGAGAACAGGAAGAAAGAAAGGGCAGGTGGATTTACCACTTTTCCTTTATTTACTTAGACCTTAAGCAAAATGCAGGAAACCAAACACTGCTCAGGTCACTCCTGGGAAGAAGTGAGTTGGCTGAGTGCTAATGACTGCCCCGGGCACCTGCCTTCCAACCTGTTTACCCCTCCTCCTTGGTCTGTGTCAATCACCACAGTTTTAAGAAAAGGGGGCGGGGCACCACTGCGATTGTCAGAAAACCCCCTGCCTCCACCATGGACCACAGCTCCATGGGGATGATGGTTGAGTCCATATCTCTGGCTGTAACCCCCACCCGCAAGCAGCAGAGCCTTTGTATCCGCCCAGTGCCACAATGTGGAGAGCATCCATAGCTCGTGGCTTGGAGCTCAGGTGACGGAGCCACAGCTGCACCTGGCTGCACCTGGCTGAAATTTGATTAGCATTGATCAGATTCATGGAGCAAAGTCATGTAGGGTGATCAGTGGATAAGAAGTAGGTTTGTTGAATTCAGCACAGAGAATCTTAGGGATTGAATCCAATTGAACCCAAGATTGTGGTTTGGTGATTTTAGAGAAATACCACTGAGATATACCTAGGAATCAAGATCTTGGTGTTAGGAGAGAGGGTTGAGAGATACCTGGCTGGATATGAAGGCTCTGTGGGTTCTGTGAAGTTAATCATATTATAGCTGTTATGCTGCTGTGCTCAGTCATGTCTGACTCTGTGCAACTCCATGGGCTGTAGCCTGCCAGGCTCCTCTGTCCATGAAATTTTCCAGGCAACAACACTGGAGTGGGTTGCTGTTTCCTTCTCCAGGGGATCTTCCTGACCCAGGGATTGAATCTGCATCTCACATCTCCTGAATTAGTAGGTGAATTCTTTACCACTGTGCCACCTGGGAAGCCTGTAATAAGATTTTATGTCTGGGTATTAGTTTCCTCATATCCCTGTAGAGGACAGAAGAGCCTGGCAGGCTGCAGTCCATGAGGTCGCAAAGATTCAGACACACCTTAGTGACTAAACAACAGCAACAGCATTGGTTTCCTAAGGCTGCTGTAACAAATTACCACAAACTTAGTGGCTTAAAGCAACATGATTTATTATTTTACTGTTCTGGAGGTTAGAAGCCCCATAGGGGTTTTAGAAGGCTGAAATCAAAATGTTGGAAGCTCCGGAGAGAATCTGTCTTCTTACCTATTGCTGGAGGCTGCCTGCATTCTTCAGCTCATGGCTCCACTCCTCAAAGTGCATCACTCCAGTCTCTGCTCACATCTTCGCATCTCTTTTTTCTGACCTTTACCCTCTTGACTCCCTCTTTACTTTGATTGTTGTAAAATATAAAATATATGTACCATAAGATTTGGCACCTAAACATTTTTTGAAGTGTACAATTCAGTGGCATTAATTACATACGCAATGTAGCATAACCCTCACCACTGTTTCCAAAACCCTTCCTGGCCCAGGCAGAAACTCTGCCCATTAAGCAATAACTCCCCATTCCCTGCTCCTCCCAGCTGTTGGTAACCTTGAGTCTGTTTGCTGTTTCTGTGACTCTGCCTATTGCATGTATGTTATGTAACTGAAATCAGGCTGCGTTTATCCTTTTGTGTTTGTTTTTTTACCTAACATAGTATTTTCAGTGTTCATCTGTGTTGTAGCATATCCTAGAACTTCCATTCCTTTTTAAAAACATCTTTCTCTGTGCTCGGTCTTAGCTGTGGCATGCAGGACCTTTAGTTGAGGCATGTGGGATCTAGTTCCTTGACCAGGGATCAAACCTGGACCCCCTGCATTGGGAGCTCGGAGTCTTAGCCACTGGACCACCAGGGAAGTCCCCATAACTTCATTCCTTTGGTGGCTGAATGATATTCCACTGAACGTGTATGCCACATTTTGTTTATCTGCTCATTGATTGATGAACACTTGACTTATTTCCATTACTTTCGATATTATGAACAATGCTGCAGTGAACATTGGAGTACAAGTATCTGCTTAAGTTCCTGTTTTCATTTCTTTCTTTGATTTTACTTCGAACCCAAGAGCATGGAATTGTGGGATTATAGGAAAATGCAACATTTGGTTTTTTCAGGAGCTGCCAAACTGATTTTCCACGGTAGCTGGACTATTTTACATTCCCACCAGCAGTGTGTGTGGGTTCCAATTTCTCCACATCCTCACCAACATTTGTTACTGTCTGTCTTTATGATTATAGTCATCCCAGTGCATCTGCGGTAGTTTCTTGTTGTGGATTTGATTTCTTTAATGAATAATGATATAGAACATCTTTCATGTGCTTATTGGCCATTTGTTTATCTTCTTTGGAGAAATGTCTATTTAAGTCCGTTTTTTAATTGGGTTGTTTGTCTTTTTGTTGTTGAGGTGTAGGAGTTCTTTACACATTCTGGGTATTAATCCCTTATCAGACATACAATTCGCTGATATATTCTTCCATTCTTGGTTTGTGTTTTCATTCGTAATAGTGTCCTTTTTGTTTTCATTGGAGCATAGTCACTTTACAATGCTGTGTTAGTTCCTACAGTACAGAAAAGTGAACCAGTCATTCTTAAACATATATCCCCTCTTTTTTGGATTTCCTTCACATTTAGGTCACCACAGAGCACCGAGTAGAATTGCCTGTGCCTGTGCTATTCTTTATTCTTTATATGAAGTAAAGTGAAGTGAAAGTTGCTTAGTTGTGTCTGATTCTTTGAGACTCCATGGACTGTAGCCCACCAGGCCCCGCTGTCCATGGAATTCTCCAGCAGGAATACTGGAGTGGATAGCCATTCCCTTCTCCAGGGAACCTTCCCGGCCCAGGGATCAAGCCCGGGTCTCCAGTATTGCAGGCATATTCTTTACTGTCTGAGCTACCAGGGAAGCCCATTCCTTATATAGTAGTGTATATATGTCAATCCAATAGTGTCCTTTGATGCATAAAAGTTTTGCCTCCCTCTTATAAGGATGCTTGTGATTACACCCATTATCCAGAATTTGTTCAGTCACTCAGTCATATCCAACTCTGCAACCCCATGGACTATAGCACTCCAGGCTTCCCTGTCCTTCACCATCTCCTGGAGCTTGCTCAAATTCATGTCCATTGAGTCAGTGATGCCATCCAAATAATCTTTCTTTCTCAAGATCCTTAATTTAATCACATCTGATTTTGACATGTAATATATTCACAGGTTCTGTGGCTAGGAGGTGGACATCTTTGGCTAAGCCAATATTCCATCTAGCACAATTCATTTCAGGATATCTACAAAGTCAGAAATTGTGACTGTATTCATGCAAAAAGGTAGAAGCAAGCAACTTTCAAGAAAGCAACCTGTCTCGTGTACAACTGTCATGTAGGGTTTCTGCCCTCAGTCCCCCTTTCACTCTGTGCTGGGTTACTTAGCTTCTCTGTTCATTCATTCTTTCCTTCTTTTTTAATGTAAATGTATTTATTTGTTAATTTTGGCTACAGTCTTCATTGTTGTGAGTGGGCTACTCTTTGGTCGTGATGCACTGACTTCTTGCTGTAGCTTCTCTCGTTGGGGAGCACAGTCTCTAGAGCTCAGGCTCAGGAGTTGTGGTGCACAGGCTTAGCTGCCCCTAGGCACGTGGGATCTTTCTGGACCAGGGATGGAACCTGTGTTCCCTGCACTGGCGGGTGGATTCTTCGCCAGTGAACCACCAGGGAAGTCCGTTGTTTTTTCTTAAAATGAGAACCAGTTGTTCTTCCTGTTTTCCTCCTCTGGGCCTTAAGGGTGAGCTATGGGGCTTTTTTGTCATCCGCGTGAACCAGAAGTCCCAAATATAAAAGCTACTTTAGGAACATCACGAAAGCTGGCACACAGTGAGTGGATAAATACAAGTTAACAAATAAGGTTTATGTTTGGACCTGTATCAGAAGGAAAAATAACAGACCTGTGGAGATTAATGAGACCATGTCTCAGAAAACCTTTGAGCTCTTTGGAGGAAAAGCGCTTCGTAAATGCAAGCATTTCTACGCCCTTCCTCACCTTTTTCCCCCAGTAGCAGCTGTGGTGCCTTTTAATTCCTCATACCTATCATAGAAGCCTGTAATTATCAGAGGTAGTAATTGTGCTTGTGTGGAAAGGTGGCGGAGGGCGAAGATACCTTGGTAAGAACATAGGGCTAAATGCTGGATTAGTATTGGGAGAGGGCCTGACCCACGAAGTCACAGAATCTGAAAAAACAGCTCTTTTCCTGTGTTCCCAAAGCCTTCAGAACTAGTATACATACATTAGACAGTCATCTCACTAATAGAATCTCCCCAAAAGAAATGCTCGGAAACGCAGACTAGGATATAAACCAGAGATGTCTGTCAGCATCATTTGTAATCGTGAAAGACTGGAAACGACCTCAATGTTGCTTCCAACAATTGGAAATGGTTAGATACATGACCGCATGAAACACCTTGTAATATTATGCCGCTGTTCAACACCTCGATTAATAATTTTTAACGATGTTGAGAAATGAGTCTGATTAAGTGTAAAAGAAAAAACAAGACTGCTTTCAATGTGGACTGTGTTCTCAGCAACATAATGTACTGATAGGGAGGAAAAGAAGGGTTAGGAAAACACCAAAGGATGCACCAAATGTTACCACTTGTTTCTTCTGCTTGGTGGAATTCTGGATGTGAATTCAGTAACCTAGGGAGGCTGTGTTCTCTTGCTTATTGGGTTGTCATTTCCTAGGGATGATGTTAACATGTTGGTTTGTTCTTTTGGTATTTGCCTTGCTTTAAGGAAGGATCAGAGAACTGAAGTATTAAAATCTAGGAGAAAACCATAGCTGGTGAAGGACTTCCCTGGTGGCCCAGTGGTTAAGACTCTGCCTTCCAATGCAGGGCACGCAGGTTTGATCCAGATCCCACATGCCGTGGAGCAACAAAACCCGGGAGCCGTAGCTAGAGAAAGCCCGAGCACCACAGTGAAGACCCAGCGCAGCTGAAATTTTCAAAATTAAATTAAAAAAAAAAAAACATAGCTAATGAGCGCTGAGATTACTATTATAGGTGTTGTTTTCCAAATTTCTTTGAAAAGTGGTAAGAATGGAAGTGAAGATGACGGAACAGTCTAGTTTCTCTGCTTCCCTTCATATAAATTTAGCTATTTCCGATAAGTTAGACAAAACATTTTCTCTGGGCTATGCTAATGCTGTATTCAGCAGAACCTCCTTGGTCTTGAGGGCTGGTCTTGCCCACCCAGAATGTCTGACACAGCTCCTGTAGTGGAGGTCAGGGTCCTTCCCACCACACGAATGGGCCTGAGAGGTAAGGATACTCAAAGGCAGTGGCTATGGGTCACCTTAAATTCCACCTGAGGGGGACTGCCTACTCACTGCTCTGGAACCTGAGCCTCCCCGTGTCTGAAAGAGCTATTTGGATATGGAGATTCTGACCTTGAGATCAATCTAAGGCTGCTCACCCTTTTCCAATAGCCTAAGACTTGAGCCAAGAGAACATTTTGCATCCTTTCACCTGGCCCTTTCCTGCATTCTATCCACTTCAGTGACTCAGGCTCGCCCAGAGCTGACACTGGCCATGAGTTCCTAACAGTCTGGGATGCATTTCTTTCTTTCTTTTTAAGTATTTATTTATTTATTGGCTGTGTGGGGTCTTAGTTGCGGCAGGCGAACTCTTAGTTTTGGCGTGTGGGATCCAGTTCCCTCACCGGGGATGGAACCCGCGCCCCTTGCGTTGGGAGTGCAGAGTCTTAGCCACTGGATCACCAGGGAGGTCCCTGGGATGTGTTTCTGAGCAAGGGAATTCTGATCTTTAGAGTGAATCTACATGGGTGGTTTTTACCTACCCTCTGCCAGCCAGTTCCAACTTTGCTTCATAAATGAGAACTTTTGCATATCATGGTCCAGCCACCATATTTTTCCTAGCTGCAGGCCTGGAGTTTCTGTGGCCTTGGTGTTGCTTCTGCTTGAGAGGTTTAACTGATAACATAGCAGAGCAACTTAAAAATAGCCCAGTAACTGCCTCTCTCTGACGTCAAAGATCTGCACCTCTCTCCCCCAGGCCTACCTGTCCTGGGACTGGGGTCCTGCCCTCCTGGCCTCCTGCCCCGCTGCTGGCTGAGTCCAGGCTGAATCCTCCTAAGGACCAGGAAAGGGACTGGGGGATCCTGGCCTCTTTGCACTCAGAGGAAACCCTCTGGTATGTATTTCCTAAAAGTGTCTCTGGTCATAGAGTGGTTTTCTCAGACATGGTACAGTGATCACCTCTGGATGATTTCTCATTGCATCTGCAATGCCAGGCTCTGTGCTGGGAAGTGATGTTGGAATATGATGAAAAGCCAGGACCTAGCTGCTTGTGCGCTGTAAATTCAGCCTTTAACTTTAAAAATTAGTGTTTTATTGTGAAATGTGTATTCTTATAGCATATGACATAATCTCAGTTGGCACGTAGTACAGTGTGTTAAAAAAAAGAAAAAGCCTGGGCTCTGGAACCAGACCACCTGAGTTAAATTCTACCCTAGCCAGTTGGAAGCTGGGTGCGCTTAGGTCTGTTCCTTAACATCTCTGGTCACTAGTTTCCTTGTTTGTAAAATGGCTTGATAACATCAGACCTACCTTAGAGATGGTGATGAGGGGTTATATGAGGGGTTTTTTAATATTTAAATTATTTATTTATTTATGTTTGGCTGCACTGAGTCTTCTTTGTGGCATGCAGATTTTCTCTAGCTATGAAGAACGGGGGCTACTCTCTAGTAGCAGTGCACAGGCTTATTGCAGTGGCTTCTCTTGTTATGGAGCATGGGTTCTAGGCTCACAGGCTTCAGTAGTTGTGACTCAACGGCTCTAGAGCATGGGCTTCATTAGCTGTGGCACTCAGGTTTAGTTGCTTCGAGGCATGAGGGATCTTTCCTGATTAGGGCTTGAACCCGTGTCCCCCGGGTTATATGAGTTTTAAACATGGAAAGCATTTAGAACAGTGCTGAGGATAGAGGAAGCATTGACTAATAATGAATAAGTTCATTTTTAAATTGTAAAATATGGATAACACAAAATTTACCATTTTAGTCATTTCTAGGTGCTCAGTTCAGTGGCGCTAATTGCATTCACATTTTGTGGCCATCACCACCATCCACCTCCAGAAAGTCTTCATCTTGCAGAACTGGGACTCTACACTCATTAAGTGATAACTCCCCATCCCGCTCTGCTCCCAGCCCCTGGTAACCACCATTTTATGAATTTGACTCTTCCAGGTTCCTCACATAAGTGGAATCCTGCAGTATTGTCTTTTTGTGATTGACTTCTTTCACTGAGCCGAATGGCCTAAAAGTTCATTCATACTGTAGCACATGTCAGAATTTCCTTCTCTTTTAAAACTGAGTAATATCACATTGTGGGGCTTCCCTGGTGGCTCAGCGGTAAAGAATCCACCTACAGTACAGGAGATGCGGGAGACATGGGTTCAGTCCCTGGATTGGGAAGATCCCCTGGAGGAGGAAATGGTAGCCCACTCCAGTATTCTTGCTGGGAGAATCCCATTGACAGAGGAGCCTGGTGGGCTACAGTCCGTGGGATCACAAAGAGTTGGGCACGACTGAGCACACACTCATGCAATATCACATTGTCTACACGACATTCTGTTTATTCCTTCATCTGTAAATGGGCATTTGAACATTTGAGTTGTTTCCATATTTCAGCTACAGTGAATAATGTTGCTGTGAACACGGGTGTACAAATATGGGCCCAAGTCCCTGCTTTCTCTTCTTTTGCCCAGAAGTGAAATTGCTGGATTCTCTGGTAATTCTGTGTTTAATGGTGTTAGGAACCATTGTACTGTTTTTCATAACAGCTGCGCCATCATTCTCATGGCTTTAAACACTATCTACCAGCAGATGAATTCTATACAACTTCATACCTTTCCTGAGCTGTAGGTGAAGTGAAAGTGAAAGTTACTCAGTTGTGTCTGGTTCTTTGCGACCTCATGGACTATACAGTCCCTGGAGTTCTCCAGGCCAGAATACTGGAGGGGTAGTCGTTCCCTTCTTCAGGGGATCTTCCCAGCCCAGGGACTGAACCCAGGTCTCCTGCATTGCAGGTGGATTTTTACCAGCTGAGCCACCAGAAGCCCAGCATGGAGGGAGGTAGGGAGCTGTAGGTAGATGTACACAATTGCCTACTTGGTCTTGTCAGTGTGATGTCTCACAGGCATCTCGAAGTTAAATATGTCCCAAACTGCACCTCTTACCCCACCCTGCTCTTTTCTGTTTTGGTAAATGACACTAACTGAGCGTCGGGTTGCCCCAAATAGCTTTTAAGCAGGATAAGCTATAGAATTTGCCAGACCTGGTGCTACATGAAGATGGGCAGGAATAAGGTGGTAAATTCCTCCTCCTTTCAGGGTTGTGCCCCCATCCCCAGTGTACTGGCCATCCTGGGGGCATTGAAGCCTCTGTGCTGGGACCTGCCCAGTACCTGGATCCAGGGTGGCCCTGAACCTCCACTAAGGTCCCCACCAGCCTGGGGTGGGGACATCTCTTGGCATTGATCACACCCCCATGAAGCTGGCCGCGAATCCTTCAGTGAATCTTGGATTCCTTTTTTCCTCACCTTCTAAGTTCACTTTATCATCAAGACCTATGAATATGACCTCTGAAATCCATCTCAGCTCTTCTCTGTCTCTCCTGCCATGATGAACATCCAAGCTGCCATCACTTCTGTCTACTATTAGAAGCCACCCACCTGGTTTCTTTCACTCACACTTGCCCCTCCCCCTACATTCCACACACAAACTGGTGTGATTGTCTCCAAAAATAAATTAGTCCATGTTTACTGCCCGGTTTTAAAACATTTGTGGGCTCCTTGCCACGTATAGAATGAGATGTCAGCTTCTCACCAAGGTGTACAAAGCGGGTGATTTCCCGGGTGTGCCGGGAGCCGTTGTGGGAGGTCCCGCCCGTGACGAGGTCATGAAGAAAATACCGGGCAGGCAAGGCCATACAGGACCCCATCCATGACGAGGTCATGAGGAAAAAACCTGACAGGCAAGGCCGTCTAGGATAAAGGACCCTCCAGGTTGGCCTCGGCCTCTACCCCACTGTATATCCTCCCCCCTTTTCTGCTGTTGTTCTTATTTGCCCTGCTGCAGATTCTTGTGTTGCCTGCCGAGAGCTCTCCTGCTCCTCTTTCACTGAATAAAGACCAACTTAAAAGCTAATTAATAAATCTCCTGGATGCTGGTACCCTATGAAGGGGCCAGGGATGAAGGAAATGCTTCAATTCAAACCCTTTTGCTGGCATTCTGGCTTGTGTGATAAATATGTGCTCTCATTGCAAAAAATGCTCTTGATTGTTCTAAACATCCTAAGCACAGTACGCTAACAAAAGAAACTATTAAGCATAGGCCCCTTCACGGGGTGAGAAAAGCTCCACAAATATGATAGCCACAAATGTGCCTAAAGAAAATAGTTTAGATAGAGATTAGCTGGCGACTTCTTGCAGGTAGTTAACTTTTAGACTAAGAGCCTGTTTTGTGCCATATCTGCTGTTTCTGCAGTCCTTCGCATTTCTGTTCTGTAAAAATGTAATCCTATCTAGTTCTCATAGAGATGACGCTTATTAGAAAGAAAATAGATTAATTATAAGAAAAACAGGGTCGACTACTGAAGTTGCTTAAGTCACACCAGGTGCAAGCCATAAAATGTTAGCAGGCCTGAAGGCCAAATGATAAGAAAGACTCTTGTGAACGAAAAAGTATGTGGGTGACATCCAGTTTCTGTTGAAGGTCAAGTTGCTGTAATGTTTTGAGATGCCCTGTGTGTGAGCAATATGCACTTCCCCCAAAGATGTTGTTAAGGGTATAAAGGGGCCGTGCAAAGATAAACTTCAGACTCAGTCCCGAGCTTTGTCTCACTCTCTCTCTCATTCGCCGACGCCGTTCATCCTGAGGGTTCCCCTGGATCCTGCTGGGGCTGGACCCCGGCAGCCCTGTGTGCTCCTCTTTTCTTTTCCAGGTGTGGTTTCCTGTTTTCTACACCTTGAAGATGCCAAGGCTGGAATGGTCTCAGGGCAGTTTTTCCACCTGGAACCACTGACATTTTGGATGACCCTTTGCCTGTGGGTTTGTCCCTTGCATGGTAGGTCAGCAGTATCCCTGACTTTTAACCCTTAGATGCCAGTGTCACCACCCCCTGCAACCACCTTGTGAGGACAGAATGTCCCTGGACATTACCAAAAGTCCCCCCAAGGCCACCCGCTTCCTGTGCTTCAGAACCTTCCTTGGAGCCCTAGAGCCGTGGTTCCTCCCTCAGACTGGATCATTGCCCCCACACGCCCTCTACCACCTTCACTCTGGTTGCATCTTCTTGTCCTTCGAAGAGCAAAGAAATCTGCCTGCCATGTGGGAGACGTGGGTTCGATCCCTGGGTTGGGAAGATTCCCTGGAGAAGGGAATGGCTACCCACTCCAGTATTTGGTCTGGAGAATTCCGTGGACTGTAGAGTCCATGGCATTCATTGCAAAGTGTTGGACACAACTGAGTGACTTTCACTTTCACTTTCCCT
This sequence comes from Muntiacus reevesi, assembly GCF_963930625.1. Lineage (NCBI taxonomy): Eukaryota > Metazoa > Chordata > Mammalia > Artiodactyla > Cervidae > Muntiacus > Muntiacus reevesi. The sequence goes on from NC_089250.1 coordinate 27,527,731, forward strand.
GATCAACCAATATAAAGTTGTCTCTCAGTCACACTGTATTTGAGATTGCTATCTAAATACTCACCAGACTCTGGTTTCCCTCTTGTTTAGTTATTTGTTTGCTTACTTTCTGTCCCTCCCCTCCATCCCCCACCAGGATGCAAGCTCTTTAGAGTGGTCATGTCTGTCATTTTGGTTGAGTGCCGTATTCCTGACACCTGGAGTGGAACCTGGCATATGGTAAGTGCTTAGTGTATCTTTAGGCTTCCCAGGTAGAGAACCCACCTGCCAATCCAGGAGACATAAGAGACTCGGGTTCAATCACTGGGTTGGAAAGATCCCCTGGAGACGGACATGGCAACCCTCTCCAGTATTCTTGCCTGGAGAATCCCAGGGACAGAGAAGTTTGGCAGGTTATAGTCCATGGGGTTGCAGAGAGTCAGAGATGACCGAAAAGATTTAAAACACATGCAGTGCATCTTTGTTGAATGAATGAATTCACAACACTTTGATTCTTATTTACTTATTTTTAAATGGAAGCATAGTTGATTTACAACATTGTGTTCATTTCAGGTGTATAGCGAAGTGATTCAGTTCTATATCTGTGTATACTTTTTCAAATCCTTTTCCATTATGGTTTATTACAGGATGTTGAATATAGTTCCCTGTGCTATACAGTAGGGCCTTGTTGTTTATTTTATACACAGTAGTGCATATTTGATCATCCTAGACTCCTAATTTATCCCTCCTACCTTTCCCCTTTGGTAACCATAAATTTATTTTCTATGTCTGTGAGTCTGTTTCTGTTTTGCAAATAAGTTTATTTATATAATATTTTAGATCCAACATATAAGTGATATCATATGATATTTGTCTTTCTGTCTGACTTAGTATAATAATCTGTAGGTCCATCCATGGTGCTGCAAATGGCATTATGGCTGAGTAATATTCCATTGTATAAATGTACCACATCTTTTTTATCCATTCGTCTGTTGATGGACATTTGGGATGTTTCCATGTCTTGGCTATTGTAAACAGGGCTGCTATGAACATTAGGATGCATATATTTTTTCGAATTATAGTTTCCTTTGGATATTTGGCCAGGAGTGGGATTGCTTGATCATAAGGCAACTCTATTTTTAGTTTTTAAAAGAACTTCTACACTATCTTTCCTGGTGACTCAGATGGTAAAGAATCTGCCTGCAATGAGGGAGACCTGGGTTTAATCTCTGGGTTGGGAAGATCCACTGGAGAAGGGAATGGCTACCCACTCCAGTATTCTTGCCTGGAGAATTGCATGAACAGAGGAGCCTGGCGAGCTACAGTCCATGGGGTCTCAGAGAGTCGACACAGCTGGGCAACTAACACTTTCACTTCACCTGCTATAGCAGTGTAGGACAGTTCCATTTTCTCCACATCCTCTCCAGCATTTATTATTTTTAATGATGGTCATTCTGACTGGTATGAGGTAGTATCTCGCTGTAGTTTTAATTTGCATTTCTCTAGTGATTAGCAAGGAGAAGGAAATGGCAACCCATTCCAGTATTCTTGCCTGGAGAATCCCAGGGACAGAGGAGCCTTGTGGGCTGCCGTCTATGGGGTCGCACAGAGTTGAACACGACTGACATGACTTAGCAGCAGCAGCAGCAGCAGTGATTAGCGATGATGAGCATATTTTCCATATGCCTATTGGCCATTCTTCTTTGGAGAAATGATTAGGTCTTCTACCCATCATTTGATTGGATTTTCTGTTTTTTTTTGTTATTGAGTTGTATGAGCTGTTTGCATATTTTGGAATTTCAGCTCTTATAAATTCATAACACTTTGAAACTCATGCTTGTTTCTGTGTACTCATCAGGCCATTTTCATTTCTTTCAGTTCTTCCTCTTCTTTCCTTTTTATAGCCTCTACATTCCCTTTCTGATCACCATTTCTGCTCTATTGTCTCTTTTCCTTCTCTTGATAGTTCCCACATTTATTTGATCCAACATCTTTCATGACAGAAACACAAGCTAGTCAAACATGTCACAGATAAAGTGTTGGTGAAATTGAATCAAGCAACAGGATCTCATGGTCAAGTTCATTGAACTTTGCATGGCAGCCAGGACACAGAAGATCCCAGTTGCCTGGGAACCAGACAGGATATCCCTGGGGGGCATCCCGGTGGCCTCTTGCTCTGCCTCTTTCCCCTCCTTCACTCTGAGTGTTGGCTTCTTTCTTCTCTCATTACAGCCAAGACCCACATGCCTCTTTGTTTATCTGGTGAGAAACATTATTTCCATCAATATTTCCATAGACTTTCATTGAAGAAACGTGGCAGATTGAGCTAAAATGTGTTTATCCCAAATTCAAACAAACCATTGGGGAAAGAATTCCTTGGCTCAACTTGGGGAGGAGTCTTTGTTGACTGTCTCCATGTGCCAGGCACCTCTAGGTGATGGGGATACAGAGGACTACAGGACAGACACAATTCTGTTGTCATGGAACTTACATTCTCTGACACTGTACTTGCTCTATGTTTATTACTAAATGCGTATCAAGAACTAGGTCCTTACCTTGTGCCAAAGATATAGCGAACAAATCACACAAGCATAATTGTATATGGTGATGGGGTTAATTTTTTAAAATATTTATTGTTTATTTGGTTGTGCTGGGTTGAGGCATGCAAACTCTTAGTTGCCACATGTGAGACCAGGGTTCGAACCCCGACCCCCTGTTTGGAGGGGGGAGTCTTAGGCACTGGAAGTCGGAAGTCCTGGCTGATAGAGTTTTCATCAGGTTTCTCCAGTGTGACTCTTTCCCTCCCCATTTCCATGCCTTAAAGCTGCTGCATTTGAGGGGAGGGTTGGTGGGCTTCACTTCCTGGACAGTGTGTTTCCGTTCTTCATAGCTCTATTGAGGTACAATTTACATACGGCAGAATTCACCCATTTTAAGTGAACAGTTCATGCATTTTAGTAAAAATTGATATAGTGTACCTGAGGAAATTGGTCTTGGCCGCTAGCAGCCTAAGGATGCAGAGGATTTAAACAGGCAAAGGCAGGGGAAGGTTGTTCTGAGCAAAGCATGTGCCAGCCCCTCCTGGGAGCGTGGCGTGTTCAGGGAACTTGGGTGAGTCTGTGTCACCATCCTTCATTCAATATGCTCATAAATATTTTCCTCAGAACATTTAAAAGTCAACAGCATTTTATTGCCCAAATGTGTAAATCCCAGTTCTGTGAAGCACATGTCTCTCTAAAACAACTCCGTCCCTGTTGGTTTATCCAAGGTTTTACTGTAGCAGTGAGTAAATATTAGGATAGTAAAATTCAGAATGGTCCCTGAGGGGAGGATAAAAGTGTTAATAAGATTTCCCCCCCATTTTTAGGCCTTGTTTAAATGAGAATGTAAAGTACATGTACTATTTCCTCTCTGATTTATTCCCCTTTGGAACAAACCCACCACAACAAAATGAGAATGGGAAGGTGATTCAGAGGCAGAAGAAGGGAAAGGAACTATACTCAGAAAGATATCCTTTTACAAACTTAGAACCTGAAAAAAAATCCAGTTAGCAAAAATACTGAAAGGCCATTTCCACGTGGAAGTATCTATGCAGAAAGAAGATAATAAAATGGATTTGATGTACATATAGTATTGTCTTTGCCACAAGCTAACTTTTCTTATTTGATGCTTTCCACATTAATGCATGTTTATTGTAGCAAGTGAAGTAAGTGTATGAAGGCGAGACCAGTCATCTCCTTACTACTTCCAGCCTCTCCTCACGTTCCCTTCCCTGCCACACCTCTGTCCTTGTTCCTATAACTATACTTCATGTTCCTGTGCAATTCAGGAGAAATGAACTCTGAAAGACTCTTCTGAACTGGAGGTTGTCATGATAATGCTTCTAGAGTTGCTGGGAAACACCTGAAGGGAATGTTCACCCAAGAGGTACCTTGTGTTGACAGAGTAGGGATAGAATGGAAAATCCAGTGCTTTGTTTATTTTTTCTAGGCTCACTGCAGGTGGCTGGCATCTCTGCCCATGGCTAGGCTTTCTGAACTCCCTTGTCACGATTAGAAGCTTAGCTTCTGAATGATAGACCCAGCTGGAGCTGTGGCAGCAGAAAGACCTGGGTTCAGATCCTGGCTTTGCCTCTTATGGTCTCTGTGATGTTAATAAATTTTGTAATGAACCCTTCCTAGGTCATGGAAGCATCACGACTTCAAATTTGAAACAGAGACCTAGTACCTATCTCTGGGGTGTTTGCAGTACCTACTCTGTTTAAATAAACATTTATTTATTTGGCTGTGCCAGGTCTTAGTTGTGTCACATGGGATCTTTGATTTTCGTGAGATCTAGTACCTTGCCCAGGGATCCAACCTGAGCCACCTGCATTGGGAGCATAAAGTCTTAACCACTGGACCACCAGGGAAGTCTACTGCAGTACCTCCTCTTCAATCTCCCAGGTTATTGGATATCTCTGACGTCTTAGGATCCACAGCCAGAGACCAAGGCAAGTCGTATTTAAAGTGTTACAGGGAACTAAGAAGTTGGGCCTAACGTCTGTCTGTGAAACCAAGTGTCATAAGGTTGGGAGGAAAGGAAGAGAAAGTATAGACTTGAGAATGTTAGTGGGGGCTTCCCTGGTGGTCCAGTGGTGAACACTCCATGCTTCTGCTGCAGGGAGCACGGGTTGGATCCCTGATCAGGGAAGTGGGATCCTGCATGCCACATGGCCAAAAAGAAAATGCATAAATAAATGGAAAGGTATTTTTAAAAACCTTAAAAAATTTTAGTGGGCTGAAGTGGATTTGGAGTACTCATTTTGGAAGGTATCCCGGAAAGTGAAGTTTGGGAGATGTAGAGATTGTTAGAAAGATGTTGAGACTGATCAGGCAGTTGGGCTTCCAGTTTTCCTCTTCATTAGTTATGCATTGCTCCCATCAACAGAGGCAGGGTCCTGCTGTGGCAGACCTTTCTTGTTAATGACCCAGTAGAGTAAAAGTTTCCGTGGAGCCCTGAGTGTCCCCAGAGGAAGGGATTGGGTCTGCCCAGTGCTTTAAGTTTGTTCTGCAGTTTAATATACATGTGTATATATAATATACATGTGTGTTTGTGTGTGTGTGCCTGTCCAGTCGCTCAGTCATGTCTGATTCTTTGCGACCCCATGGACTGTAGCCAACCAGGCTCCTTTGTCCATGGGATTTCCCAGGCAAGAATACTTGAGTGGGTGGCCATTTCCTTCTGCAGAGGATCTTCTCGACCCAGGAACTGATGACCTGTCTCCTACAGTACAGGTGGATTCTTGAACACTGTGTCACCAAGGAAGCCCTGAGTTTAATGTAACAGAAGTCTAAAAGCAGAGAAGCCCAATTAAGGACAAGTGGCAAACTTTGCCAATGTTGAGAGGGCAGTGAGGATAAACGTTGACAACTGAAAAAATTAAAAACCAAAAGATCTCGTCAAAGAATTCATCCACATGAGGACAAAGGGCAGCACCCAAACATGAAAACTTGCACATTTACAGGTATACTTTGGAGATACTGAAAATTTGGTTCCAAATTACTGCAATAAAGTGAATATTGTAATAAATTGAGTTGCACACTGTTTTTGGTTTCCCAGGGCTTGTAAAAGTTATGTTTACACCACACTATAGTCAATTAAGTGTGCAAAACATTGTCTAAAAACATATATATGAACTTTAATGAAAAAATGTTTTCTTGCCAAAAATTGTTAACTGGCATCTCAGCCTTCTACAAGTTGTAGTAGTAACATGAGAGATCATGGATCACCAACAAATATAATAATAATGAGAAAACTTTGAAATGTTGTTAGAATTACCAAAATGTGACTCAGAGACACAAGAGGAGCAAATGCTATTGGGAAAATGGCACTAATAAACTTCCTCGATACAGAGTTGCCACAGATCTTCAATTTGTAAAAAAAAAAATGAAGTGTCTGTGAAGCACAATAAAATGAGGTCTGCCTGTACACAAATGTCCAAAAGGGGGGGGGGGGCGGGAATTGAAGAAAGATTCATCAGTTTATTCATTAGAACTGTAAATCACTTTAGGTATTTCAAACAGAGAGGGATTTAATACGTGGAATTCAGTCATAAAGCTGGTGGAAGAGCTGGGAGAGCTAAAAGGTAGAAGGTGGTGTTACCCAGGGACCAGAAATTCAAGGAGCTGGGGACATGTTCCAAGCAGTTAGGGTCTGTATGTTGAAAGCTATTTGTTACCTAGTGTTCTAAGAACAGCTCTGTAGCTTTTCTGGTCTTTGTGCTTCCCTAATCTGTGGAAAAGGTCAGTTTAAATTCCAATCCCAAAGAAAGGCAATCCCAAAGAATGCTCGAACTACTGCACAATTGTACTCATCTCAAGCGCTAGTAAAGTAATGCCCAAAATTCTCCAAGCCAGGCTTCAACAATACATGAACCGTGAACTTCCAGATGTTCAAGCTGATTTTAGAAAAGGCAGAGGAACCAGAGATCAAATTGCCAACATTCACTGGATCATCGAAAAAGCAAGAGAGTTCCAGAAAAACATCTATTTCTGCTTTATTGACTATGCCAAAGCCTTTGACTGTGTGGATCACAATAAACTGTGGAAAATTCTGAAAGAGATGGGCATACCAGACCACCTGACCTGCCTCTTGAGAAACCTATCTGCAGGTCAGGAAGCAACAGTTAGAACTGGACATGGAACAACAGACTGGTTCCAAATAGGACAAGGAGTACGTCCAGGCTGTATATTGTCACCCTGCTTATTAAGCTTATATGCAGAGTACATCATGAGAAACGCTGGACTAGATGAAGCACAAGCTGGAATCAAGATTGCTGGGAGAAATATCAATACCTCAGTTATGCTGATGACATCACCCTTATGGCAGAAAGTGAAGATGAACTAAAAAGCCTCTTGAGGAAAGTGAGAGAGTGAAAATGTTAGCTTAAAGCTCAACATTCAGAAAATTAAGATCATGGCATCTGGTCCTATCACTTCATGGGAAATAGATGGGGAAACGGTGGAAACAGTGGCTGACTTTATTTTTCTGGGTTCCAAAATCACTGCAGATGGTGATTGCAGTCATGAAATTAAAAGACGCTTACTCCTTGGAAGGAAAGTTATGACCAACCTAGATAGCATATTAAAAAGCAGAGACATTACTTTGCCAACAAAAGTTCGTCTAGTCAAGGCTATGGTTTTTCCAGTGGTCATGTATGGATGAGAGAGTTGGACTGTGAAGAAAGCTGAGCGCCGAAGAATTGATGCTTTTGAGCTGTGGTGTTGGAGAAGACTCTTGAGAGTCCCTTGGACTGCAAGGAGATCCAACCAGTCCATCCTAAAGCAGATTAGTCCTGGATGTTCATTGGAAGGACTGATGCTGAAGCTGAATCTCCAATACTTTGGCCACCTCATGCAAAGAGTTGACTCATTGGAAAAGACCGTGATGCTGGGAGGGATTGGAGGCAGGAGGAGAAGGGGACGACAGAGGATGAGATGGCTGGATGGCATCACCGACTTGATGGACATGTGTTTGAGTAAACTACGGGAATTGGTGATGGACAGGGAGGCCTGGCGTGCTGCGATTCATGGAGTCGCAAAGAGTCAGACATGACTGAGCAACTGAACTGAACTAAACTGAATCTGTGGGTTAGATTATAATTTCAAGGCTTAATTTTATGGCTTGTACAACATGGAGTCCCTGTAGGGAATCAAGGCCATAACAATGACCTTGTAGTAACCAACAGGCTGTGAAAGTGGTCCATGGCATCTTAAACTTTGACAAGCAGGCAAATCATACAGCTGGGCTCCCTTGGTTTTGCCTTCCTCTGATTCAGCCCAGGGTTTGTTTGCTGATGGTTATGTAAAGCAAGGAATGGTGCATGTGCCCTTTCCTCCTGGGTGTATTTTAGGGGGGGAAGTGCATCTGTGCTCCTCCAGGTGTGAGTTTAATGTTCCCAGTAGAATGATCTGATGGCAGGGCTGTTGAACATTTCTGTGGACACTCAGGGTTCCATGAATTTTTTTGTGTGCTTTCAATTTATTTATTTTTAATTAAAGGATAATTGTTTTACAATATTGCATTGGTTTCTGCCATACACCAGTATGAATCAGCCATAGGTATACATATGCCCCTTCCCTCTTGAACCTCCCTCCCACCTCGCATCTCTTCCCACCCCTCTAGGTTGTTACAGAGCCCTGGATTGAGTTCCTGGAGTTATGCAGCACATTCCTGTTGGCTATGTTACATACCGTGAGTTTTTGAAGGAAGCAGTTTGGGAGGAGCTCAGGGGTGACTTTGCATAAAGAGGTGGAGAGGGGACCATTTTGGTTTCTAGAATGCTATAATGTTCTCTCTCAGGCTGGCATGCAGTGGCTCATTTCTCAGCCTCCTCCATCGTCCTCCTGTGCCCTGGGTTGTCCCTTCCTGCTTTGCTTCCTTGGATTAGTCCTCCCTGCACGTGGCAGGAACAGGGATCCCAGACCATCCCCCAGTTGGTCTTCCCATTGATAATAGCTCTATTGATAGAGTCTGTGGTTCCTGTGACAAGTCTGTGACAAGTCTTCCTGTTCTGAGGTCCATGCTTGCCACTCTGGAGCAGGCTGATGGATCAATTTCCACAATTTCTATTGTGTTTACTCTTCCTTTAAATGGGAAGATTCTGTATCAGAAAACACATATTTCCACTGAATTCTATCCCTAAGAACTTTCCAATCTTCCCAAAGTAGGGTCAAGTTTCCCATCCAGGGGTCTCCCCCAACTGTATCCTGTCTGCCCCCACATATAGCTCTCTTCTTCACACTCTGTTACTGGTAAAAGCTTTTTCAGCAAGGGAGGGTCTTACTACAATGGTCTTCTAAGCTAAACTTGCCCAAGGAGTGGTGACATTCTGGGCAGCTTCTTAAAGAATATGATCTGAAAGCATGTGATTACCTCTCCTGAGTGTGATCCCCAGGAACTTCCAGATTCAAGAGTTCAGCCAGGCCAATCAAAGGGACACAATTTCTCCCATGCACTGTGATTGACGATTTGCAAAGCATTTAGAGCTTAACACACATTCTTAATTTGATGCTCACATTCAGTATTTTTCCCAGATGACAAAAGAGAAACTCAGGGATTAGGGAGCAGAGGATTGGTTATATAATCGAAAGCTGGGCCAGAAATGAAGATCCTCAGATGCTGACTTCTAGACCTTCTTTCTGTACCAGACAAAGGACTAGCCTAGGAAGATGTAATGAGTGTGGGTGCTTACAGCAAATGTGTCCTTGCAAAGGTCAAAAAGATGAATTTGCCAGAGGCTGGGAAGGGTACATTTTTGCAAAGGAAGCCTTCTGTGAATGGTGGAGGGACGGAGTGGTGAACAAGAGTATGACTGGGGAGGATCCCCTCCATAGAGAGAGATAGTCCTAATAGTCCCATACATTTTCCAAAGATAGTGTCTTTTGATTCAAAGACATTAGAAAAAGCAGGTCTATTCTACATGATTGAAAGAAGACTGGTTTGACTAAAGCCCTGACAAAGGTAGTTGAAGCGTGGTGCATGTTCATCTCTCTGATGCTAAAACTTACACCTTAAGAGGGGAAGGAGGGCTTCCCTGGTGGCTGCTTGCCAATGCAGGGGATGAGGGTTCAATCCCTTCTACAAAAAGATCCCACATGCCGCTGAGCTACCAAGTCCATGTACTGCAACAGATGAGCCTGTGCTCTAGAGGTTGGGAGCTGCAACTACTGAGCCCATGTGCCCTAGAGCCCACGCTCCTCAACAAAAGAAGCCACTGCAATGAGAAGCCCAAGCACCACAACTAGAGAGTAGCCTGCACATAAACGAAAACCCAGCACAGCCAAAGATAAATAAAATTATTTTTAAAAAAATTTTTTTAAAAGGGGAAGGAGAAGAGACTTAAGATATATTAGTGTTTCTCTGCTGTAACACACTTCTAGACCTTATACTTCTGGTATGTTGGGAACTGCTGACCAATGCTGAATCTCCAGGATTCAGGACTCATTTGGGTTTGCCTGGGGGGCTGGCAAGGTATATCCCAGGCCTAGCACCAATCTTGAAGGGCAGTCTTTTTTAAAAAAGATTATTTTATTGAAGTAGAATTGATTTACAGTGACAGTGTTGTGTTAATTTCTCTTGTACAGCAAAGTGATTCAGTTGTATATATCTTCTTTTTTAAAAAAATTAATTTATTTTTTATTGAAGGATAATTGCTTTACAGAATTTTGCTGTTTTCTGTCAAACCTCAACATGAATCAGCCATAGGTATACATGTATCCCCTCCCTTTTGAAACTCCCTCCCATCTGCCTCCCCATCCTACCCCTCTGGGTTGATACAGAACCCCTGTTTGAGTTTCCTTAACTATATAGCTATACAGCTATAAACTATAATATTAGTTTCCTAATATTCCTTAGCCATGGGAATATTCCTTATTCCCATGGGCTATCTATTTTACATGTGATAATATAAGTTTCCATGTTACTCTTTCCATACATCTCACCCTCTCCCTCCTTCTCCCCATGTCCATAAGTCTATTCTCTATGTCTGTTTCTCCATTGTTGCCCTGTAAGTAAATTCTTCAGTATGAATTTTCTAGATTCCATATGTATGCATTAGAATATGGCATTTATCTTTCTCTTTCTGATGTATTTCAAAGTGAAGTACTGACTTCAAATGCATTAGTACTGACTCAAATGCATTCCTTTTTATGGGTGAGTAATATTCCATTGTGTATATGTACCACAACTTCTTTATCCATTCATCTGTTGATGGACATCTAGGTTGCTTCCATGTTCTAGCTATTGTAAATACTGCTGCAATGAACAATGGGATACATGTGTCTTTTTCAATTTTGGTTTCCTCAGGGTATATGCCTAGGAGTGGGATTGCTGGGTCACGTGGTGGTTTTATTCCTAGTTTTTTAAAGGAATCTCCATACCGTCTTCCATAGTGGCTGTATCAATTTACATTCCCACCAACAGTGCAAGAGTGTTCTCTTTTCTCTACACCCTCTCCAGCATTTATTGTTTGCAGACTTTCTGATGAGGGCCATTCTGACCCGTGTGAGATGATATCTCATTGTAGTTTTTTTTTTTTTTTTTCATTGTAGTTTTGATTTGCATTTCTCTAATAATGAGCAATGTTGAGCATCTTTTCATGTGTTTGTTAGCCATCTGTATATCTTCTTTGGAGAAATGTCTGTTTAGGTCTTTTTGCGACCTTTTGATTGGGTTGTTTGTTTTTCTGGTATTGAGTTGTATGAACTGCTTGTATATTTTGGAAATTAATCCTTTTTCAGTTGTTTCATTTGCTGTTATTTTCTCCCATTCTGAGGGTTTTCTTTTCACCTTGCTTATAGTTTCCTTTGCTGTGCAAAAGCTTTTAAGTTTAATCAGGTCCCACTTGTTTACTTTTGCTTTTATTTCCATTACCCTAGGAAGTGGGTCATAGAGGATCTTGCTTTGATTTATATCATTGAGTGTTCTGCCCATGTTTTCCTTTAAGAGTTTTATAGTTTCTGGTCTTACATTTAGGTCTTTAATCCATTTTGAGTTTATCTTTGTGTTTGCTGTTAGGAAGTGTTCTAGTTTCATTCTTTTACATGTAGCTGTCCAATTTTCCCAGCACTACTTATTGAAGAGACTGTCTTTTCCCTGTTGTATATTCTTGCCTCCTTTGTCAAAAATAAGGTACCCAAATGTGCATATGGGTTTATTTCTGGGCTTTCTATGTTGTTCCATTTGTCTATATTTCTGTTTTTGTGCCAGTACCCTACTGTCTTGATGATTGTAGCTTTGTAGTATAATCTGAAGTCAGGAAGGTTGATTCCTCCAGCTCCATTTTTCTTTCTCAAGACTGCTTTGGCTATTTGGGGTCTTTTGTGTTTCCATATGAGTTGGGACATTTTTTGTTCTAGTTCTGTGAAAAATGCCTTTGGTAATTTGATAGGGATCACTTTGAACCTGTAGATTGCATTTGGTAGTATAGTCATTTTCACAATATTAATTCTTCCTACCCAGGAACATGGAATATCTCTCCATCTGTTTATGTCATCTTTGATTTCTTTCATTAGTGTCTTATAATTTTCTGTGTACAGTTACTCTGTCCCCTTAGGTAGGTTTATTCCTAGATATTTAATTCTTTTTGTTGCAGTGGTGAATAGGATTGATTCTTAATTTCTTTTTCTGATTTTTCATTGTTAGGATATAGAAATGCAAGTGATTTCAGTGTATTGATTTTGTGTCCTGCAATTTTGCTAAATTCACTGATTAGCTCTAGTAATTTCCTGATACTATTTTTAGGGTTTTCTATGTACAGTATCATGTCATCTGCAAACAGTGAGAGCTTTACTTCTTCTTTTCCAATCCAGATTCCTCTTATCTCTTTTTCTTCTCTGATTGCTATAGCTAGGGCTTCCAGAACTATGTTGAATAATAGTGGTGAAAGTGGACACCCTTGTCTTGTTCCTGATCTTAGGGGGAATGCTTTCAGTTTTTCACCATTGAGAATAATGTTTGCTGTAGGCTTATCATATATGGCCTTTACTATGTTGAGGTAGGTTCCTTCTATGCCCATTTTTTGAAGAGTTTTAATCATAAATGGGTGCTGCATTTTGCCAAAGACTTTTTCTGCATCTGTTGATATGATCATATGGTTTTTATCTTTCAGTTTGTTAATACGGTGTATCACATTGATTGATTTGTGTATACTGAAGAATCCTTGCATCCCTGGGATAAACCCGACTCGATCATGGTGTATGAGCTTTTTTATGTGTTGCTGAATTCTGTTTGCTAAAATTTTGTTCAGAATTTTTGCACCTATGTTTATCAGTGATATTGGCCTGTAGTTTTCTGTGTTGTCTTAGTCTGGTTTTGGTATCAGGGTGATGGTGGCCTCATGGAATTGAGTTTGGAAGTGTTCCTTCTTCTGCAATGTTTTGAAAAAGTTTTAGAAGGATAGGCATTAGATCTTCTCTAAATGTTTGATAGAATTCTCCTGTGAAGCTACCTCTTCCTGGGCTTTTGTTTTTCAGGAGATTTTTGATCACAGCTTCAATTTCAGTGCTTGTAATTGGGTTATTCATAATTTCTATTTCTTCCTGGATCAGTCTTGGGATATTGAACTTTTCAAAGAATCTGTCCATTTCTTCCAGTTCATCTATTTTATTGCCATATAGTTGTTCATAATAGTCTCTTATAATCCTTTGTATTTCTGCATTGTCTATTGTAACCTCTCCTTTTTCATGTCTAATTTTGTTGATTTGATTCTTCTCTCTTTTTTTCTTGATGAGTCTGGCTAAAGGTTTGTCAATTTTTTTTTATCTTCTCAAAGAATCAGTTTTTAGTTTTATTATTAGTCTCTACTTTTGTTTCTTTCATTTCTTTTTCATTTATTTCTGCTCAGATCTTTATGATTTATTTCCTTCTACTAATTTTGAGGTTTTTTTGTTCTTCTTTTTCCAATTTTAGGTGTAAAGTTAGGTTGTCTATTTGATGTTTCTCTTGTTTCTTGAGGTAGGATTGTATTGCTATAAACTTCCCTGTTAGAACTGCTTTTGCTGCATCCCATAGGTTTTAAGTTGTCATGTTTTCATTGTCATTTTTTTCTAGAAATTTTTTTATTTCCCTTTTGATTATTCAGTACTGTTCGTTATTTAGAAACATGTTGTTTAGTCTCCAAGTGTTTGTGTTTCTTATACTTTTTTTTTTTTGGTAATTGATATCTCGTCTCATAGCATTGTGGTCACAGAAGATGCTTGATATGATTTCAATTTTCTTATATATACTGAGGTTTGATTTGTGACCCAAGATTTGGTCTATCCTGGAGAATGTTCCATGTGCACTTGAGAATAAGGTGTATTCTTCTGCATTTGGATGGAATGTCCTGAAGATATCAATGAGATCCATCTCATCTAATGTATCATTTAAGACTTGCATTTCCTTATTAATTTTCTGTTTTGATGATCTGTCCATTGGTGTGAGTAGGGTGTTAAAATCTCCTACTATTATTGTGTTACTGTCAATTTCTCCTTTTATGTCTGTTAGTGTTTGTCTTATGTAATGAGGTGCTCCTATGTTGGGTGCATAGATATTTGTAATTGTTACATCTTCCTCTGGGATTGATCCCTTGACCATTATGTAGTGTCCTTCCTTATCTCTTGTAATCTTATTTTAAGGTCTATTTTATCTGATATGTGGATTCCTACTCCAGTTTTCTTTTGCTTCCCATTTGCATGGAATATATTTTTCCATCCTCTTGCTTTCAGTCTATATGTGTCTTGAGGTCTGAAGTGGGCTTCTTGTAGACAGTGTATATACGGGTCTTGTTTTTTGATCCATTCAGCCAGTCTGTGTCTTTTGGTTGGAGCATTTAATCCATTTACATTTAAAGTAATTATTGATATATATGTCCCTATTACCACTTTCTAATCGTTTGGAGTTGATTTTGTAGATTTTTTTTTCTTCTCTTATATTTCTTGACTATATAAGTCCCTTTAACATTTGTTGTAAAGCTGGTTTGGTGGTACTGAATTCTCTTAACTTTTGCTTGTCTGAAAAGCTTTTTGTTCTGCCATCAATTTTGAATGAGATTCTTGCTGGGTACAGTAATCTTGGTTGTATATTTTCCCCTTTCAGTACTTTAAATATATCCTGCCATTCCCTTCTGGCCTGTAGAGTTTCTGCTGAAAGATCAACTGTTAAGTATATGGGGTTTCCCTTGTATGTTACTTGTTGCTTCTCCCTTGCTGTTTTTAATATTCCTTCTTTGTGTTTAGTCTTTGTTATTGATTAGTATGTATCTAATTAAACTAACAAAGGCTATATGTCTGGGCTTCCCTTGTAGCTCAGTCAGTAAAGAATCTGCCTGCAGTATAGGAGACCCAGGTTCGATCCCTGGCTTGGGAAGATCCCCTGGAGAAGGAAATGGCAACCCACTCCAGTATCCTTGCCTGGAAAATCTCATGGACACAGTAGCCTGGTGGGCTGCAGTCCATGGGGCCACAGACAGTAGGGCACGACTGAGTGATTAACACTTAGTATGTGTCTTGGCATGTTTCTCCTTGGGTTTATCCTGTATAGGACTCTTTGCGCCTCTTGAACTTGATTGACTATTTCTTTCTCCATGTTGGGGAAATTTTCAACTACAATCTCTTCAAAAGAGATTTTCTTTTTCTTTTTCTCTTCTTCTTCTTCTTCTGGGACCCCTATAATTCAAATGTTGGTGCATTTGGTATGGTCCCAGAGGTCTCTGAGACTGTCCTTAGCTCTTTTCATTCTTTTTACTTTATTCTGCTCTTCAGAAGTTATTTCCACCATTTTATCTTCCAGTTTACTGATTCATTTCTCTGCTTCAGATATTCTGCTATTGATTCCTTCTAGAGTATTTTTAATTTCAGTAATTGTGTTGTTTGTCTCTGTATGTTTATTTTTTAATTCTTCTAGGTCTTTGTTAATTGGTTCCTGCATTTTCTCCATTTTGTTTTCAAGGTTTTTGATCATCTTTACTATCATTATTCTGAATTCTTTTTGAAGTAATTTGCCTATTTCCTGTTCATTTATTTGGACTTCTGTGTTTCTAGTTTGTTCCTTCATTTATGCCATATTTCTCTGCCTTTTCATTATTATTTTTTTAAGTTATGGTATTTGAGGTCTCCTTTTCCCAGGCTTCAAGGGAAGTTGAATTCTTTCCTTGAAGAAGGTTGAATTCTTTCTTCCTTTTGGTTTCTGCCCTCCTAAGTTTGGTCCAGTGGTTTGTGAGCCTCGTATAGGGTGAGATTTGTGCTGAGTTTTTGTTTGTTTGTTTTTCCTCTGGTGGGCAAGGCTGAGTGAGGCTGAGTGAGGTGGTAATCCTGTCTGCTGATGATTTGGCTTGTATTTGTTTTTGTTTTGTTTATTGTTTAGATGAAGCATCCTGCACAGGGTGCTACTGGTGGTTGGGTGATGCTGGGTCTTGTATTTAAGTGGTTTCCTTTGTCTGAGTTCTCACTATTTGATACTCCCTAGGGTTAGTTCTCTGGTAGTCTAGGGTCTTGGAGTCAGTGCTCCCACTCCAAAGGCTCAGGGGTTGATCTCTGGTCAAGAACGAAGATTCCACAAGTGGTTTGTTATGGCATTAAGTGAGATTAAAACAAATATCCCAAAGCTAGAGACCAAAGATGAAACCCAGACAAATGACAGTTATGAAATCAGACAAATAATAATTAAAATAGTGGAATATATACATATACATATACACCTATGAGCAAAGTGACAACAGTCCAGCAAAAATAACGTACAGTAGATTGACCCAGCAAACAGAGGAAATCAAAAATTATATTTACCAGTTAAGAACAAAACTAACTTAAGCACAAACTGGAAAACAAAACTAAAGCAAGGTGCCAAGTGGGGAATAAAGCAATGAAAACAAAGCTAACAAATATGTTGAGAGGAAAGGAAAGAAAGAATAGATATGCAAAGTTAAACAGAGGTAGATAAAGAAGATTTATATATGTTAAAAATTAACTGCAAGGGGAAAAGAACAGTATGAAAAGCAAGCAAAGGAATAAATGTAGAAGAAATAATCATAGGTTTAAAAAATTAAAATTAAGAGAAAAGGAAAAAAAGAGGAAAACTCCCCTGAAGTGCAAAAGCCCAATGTAGAGGCAGAGGTTTATGACAACAATAAAAAATGTGACTGAGAAACAAATAAAAGCTCAAAAACTTAATTGGCTTTCTTAGTGCCAATAAAATTGACAACTACAACAGTGGGGGTGGGAATCCAAAAGAATCTACAGAACAAGCCAAAAAATAAGAATAATAAAATTTTTTTGAGTCACTGCTGTCAGAGTCCTTTCCCTCGCTGGGAGTCACCGACCATCTTACCTCCCTAGGATGCCCTCCAACACTCTGCTGATCTCTGGACCTGCTGTGAGGGCTGCTCAGATTTTAGTCTGGTCCTACTCCTGTGTGTTCTTGCCTCCAATGTCCACAGCTATCAGAGCTAGTGCATTTCCTTTTGTGGGAGCTCTCAATGGTCTTTTATATATCCCATACACAGAGTCTGCTTAGTTGATCGTGTGGATTTAATCTGCAGCCTGTACAGCTGGTGGGAAGGTTTTGGGTCTTCTTCCTTAGCCGCACTGCCTCTGTGTTTCAACTGTGGTTTTATTTCCACCTCTACACGTGGGTCGTCCACTAGGGTTTAGCTCCTGAGGCTGCCCTGGAAGGTTTGGGATTGCCCCTGTGAAGGCCAGGTGTGGAGGTGGTGCAGCTGCTTGGGTCACAGGGGTTCTGGCAGCACCAGGTACTCAGGGGGGTTGCCGGCTAGGGCAGCAGGATATAGTGCTGTAGAAGGGTATGGCAACCAGTATTGGCCAATACGCTCCAGTATTCTTGCCTGGAGAACCCCCTCTCTGATAGAGAACCCTGGCAGGCTACGGTCTACAGGATCGCAGAGTCTGACACAACCGAAGTGACCCTGCGCGCATAGACACAAGACTTTTTGTGCCTGTGGCAGCTCTGCCCGGTGAGAGTTGAGCGTGAAGGTGGTGCAGCTGCTTGGCTTGTGGGGACCTAGGTGGCACCGTGTGCAGGGGACACGGACTGCCTCCACCGCAGGAGTTACGGCCCTATCAGAGTCTTTTTTCGAGCCTCTTGTAGCTGGTGATCACAAGGCCTCTTTGGCCGGTCTTTCTCTGTAGCTCCTCCTGTTCAGGCACTTAGAGGGCTCCCTTGCCTGGGGTCCTTCTCTGTTGTTCCGCAGGTCAGGCACATAGAGGGTACCCCCTGGCTGGGGTCCTACTCTGTAGATTGGCGCATCAGGCACTTAAAGGGGCACCCTGGGCGGGGTCCTACTCTAGTTCAGCGTGTCAGGCATTTGATGGGCCAGCCTCCCTATTGTTCAGCTGCCTTGCTGGCATGTGAGGGGAGAGAGGCTATGGTGATGGCTCCAACCCCTACGCGTGACTCAGCAGTATCTATCGCCTTACTTCCATGGCTGTCTGGCTTTCCTTCACCAGCATTTCCCACCACGATCTCCTCCCTTTCATCCCCTCAATCCGTCTCTCCACAGTCAACAGGAGCCATCCCTCCGGGATTGCTCCACAATCCCTAAACTCCAACTCCCAGTCACTGTACCTTCCAGGAGACCAGCATTCCTCTCCTGGGTATTACGCCTGTGGCAAAGACTTTGATTCTCTTTCCATTTAAGCTGCCACAGATCAGCTGTTTCACACTCAGCCTTAAATGTTTCTCGTTCGACTCAGACACTTGCCCTACTGTGGGGATCGGACCCCTGCTTCAGTTCCCCCACCCACTGAGGGCAGGTCCAGTCCGACTAACATTCCTGTTTTTCCTGCTAGTTTCTTCATCCTACTGAGTTTTGCGTGGTTCTATATATTCTTTTCCACTGGTCAGGTACTCCTGTCCGCTCTTCCACTGGTCAGGTACTCCTGTCCGCTCTCAGCTGGTGTTCTGCATGCACTTCTGTGTCTGAAGGTGTATTCCTGATGTATCTATGGAGAGAGATGTACTCCATGTCCACCTACTCCTCTGCCATCTTGTTCTCTACATTCTTTTTCATCGTGTTTTATCACAGAATATTGGCCATTGTTCCCTGTGCTATACAGTAGGACCTTGTTGTTCTTCCATTCTATTTGTAATAGCTTGTATCTGCTAATCCCAAACTCCCAGTCCATCCCTTCCCCTCTCTCCTTCCCCCTTGGCAACCTCTCTATGTCTGTGAGTCTGTTTCTGTTTTGTAGATAAGTTCATTTATCTCATATTTTAAGATTCCATATATAAATGATATCATATGATGTTTGTCTTTCTCTTTCTGACTTAGCTCACCTGGTTTGAGAATCTCTAGTTGCATCCTTACAAATGGCTGAGTAGTATTCCACTGTATGTACCTACCACATTTTCTTTATTCATTCATTTGCTGATGGACACTTAGAATGTCTCGATGTCTTGGCTGTTGTGAATTGTGTTGCATGAACATTGGGCTGCATGTATCTTTTCTTTTTTTGTATCTTTTCAAATTTAAGTTTTCTCTGAGTTTATACCCAGGAGTGTGTTTGGATCCTATGGGAACTCTATTTTTAGTTTTTTGAGGAACCTCTGTTCTGTTTCCCATAGTGGCTACATCAATTTATATTCCCACCAACAGTTTAAGAGGGTCCCCTTTTCTCCACACCCTCTCCAGCATTTGTTATTTGTAGATATTTTTCATGATGGCCCTTCTGACTATTGTGAGGTGGTACTTCATTGTAGTTTGGATTTGCATTTCTTTAAAAATTAGAAATGTCGAGCATCTTTTCATGTGCCATTTGGCCATCTGTATGTGTTCTTTGGAGAAAAGTCCATTTAGGTCTTCTGCTCATTTTTTGATTGGGTTGTTTGTTTTTTTATTGTTGAGTTATATGAACTGTTTATATCTTCTGGAAATTAAGCCCCTGTTGGTTGCATCATTTGCAAATATTTTCTCCCATTCTGTATGTTGTCTTTTTGTTTTGTTTATGGTTTCCTTTGCTATACAAAAGCTTGTAATTTTGATTAGGTCCCGTTTGTTTATTTTTGCTTTTTATTTCTGTGATCTTGGGAGACTGACCTAAGAAAACATTGGTAGGATTTCTGTGAGCTGTTTTGCCTATGTTCTCTTCTAAGAGTTTTATGGTGTCTTGTCTTATATTTAAATCTTTAAGCCATTTTGCGTTTATCTTTGTGTATGGTGTGAGGGAGTGTTCCAACTTCATTGATTTACATGTGGCTGTCCAGCTTTCCCAACACCACTTGCTGAAGAGACTATCTTTTTTTCCACTGTATAGTCTTGCTGAAGGGCAAGCTTTAGCATGGCAGGGCCATGCATCATTCTCCTGAACATTGGGAGTGCTCAGAAACCTACACAGTGGCCAAGCGTGGGGAGGGTGGAGTGTGTGATTCAGGCTTCTCTCTTCTTTGGGGAGAACAGGCATCTGCAGTGGGCTGTATTAATGTCCAGGGCCTTGAGGAGAAGCCGCTACCTGACCACAGACCCCTGGGCAGCAGGAGACAGGACTGGAGGGAGACACCTTTCTGGGACCTTCAGACCTTTAGCAGTTGGGGCAGCACATAACCTAGTAGGGAACCATAGTTAGACTTGGAGAAAGCATGCATGCCACGTGGTTGTGAAAGGACACACATACCCATGAGATGTCCTAGAAATGATGACAGAGGCTTTGGGGGTGGCTGGGGAATCCTACAATGGTAAGCAGGTTCAGAGTCAGAGGACTACTTTGTATCATTTTATTTTGCAGTGTCTTGTTTGGGGTCTGCACTCAGCCAGTAGGCAGAGCCCCCACCCTCCTATTGAGTGGCACCCAGAGATGGAACAGCTTGGAGGCCACCAATGAGTAGGAACAGCCAGAGGTGGCCTCAGGGCTCAGGAAGCTCATGGCGTGGGCCCCCGTGTTTGGTTTGGCTCATGAGAAGAGCATCTTTTCTGCTTAGTAAACCCCAGATCAAAGGCTGATCATCTAAGGCATGTATGCAAGTTAGCAAGCTATCTATCATAAGGTTTCAGAGGGCAGGGTCATGCCCTCCCATCTCTCATTGGTACTTAATACATGTTATCTGTAGACTCTGATTGAATTGGATGACAAGGGCAGGATTAGTTAGCTCCAGGTTAGTCTCTGCCATCCTTTAATCCCTCATCTTTATCCCTCTATACACCCCTCTACACCCCCTAGCAGGTCCCATCTAATGGATCCGGAGTGAGAGGAAGCCCAGAGAAGTGAGAGTTTCCATGGAGGGAAAAACAGAAGGAATGGAGAGTGTGCTCATGAATGTCAGGTGACAGCAGAGGTTAAACCTGAAGGAGTCCTGGCCTTGTCATCCAATTCAGTCAGACTCTACAGATAAACATGGAGGTGGTAACTGTTCACCTAATTACCTGTCATGTGACCCAGCAAAATTACTGTCCCCTCTATACCCCTGGCTACACACGTCTGCCCTGTGAATGGTACTACAGGGTTAAAGTACCAGAACTGATGTCAGAAGGAGGAGGAAAAACCCCATAAACATTGTCACATCCAGGGTTGATGTAGGGAAGTCTCTGGAGCTCTGGGTCTGGATGTGATGTTGAGGAGGCCAGGGAGGTAGGGTGATAGTGGACTTGCAATTTTCACCATCCTTTTTTAAAAAATATTTTATTTATTTATTTATTTATTTTTTTTTTTTTTTTATTTTTATTTATTTGGCTGTGCCATGTCTTAGTTGCGGCATGGGGGATCTTTAGATGCTGCATCTTAGTGCATCCATATTGTGGCGTATATCAGAACTTCATTTTTATGGATGAATAATAGTCCATTATCTGTATGTACCACATTTTGTTTATCCATTCATATGTTGATTGACATTTGGGTGGTTTACCCCTTTTGGCAATTGTGAGTAATGCTGTGATGAACACTGGTGTACCATTGTGTGTTTGAGTCTCTGTTTTCAGGTTTTTTCTGGTATACACCTAGGAGTAGAATTGCTGGGTCATATGGTAATTATACGTTATCTTTTTGAAGAACTGCCAAACTAGTTGATATTCTTAGTTTTTGAACAGGAGGCTCTGCATTTTCATTTGGCACTGGGCTCTGCAAGTTGTTTTGATGGTCTGGCCTGCCAGGGCTACTGTCAGATACCAAAGAAAGTGAAAATGAAGTCGTTCAGTTGTGTCAGACTCTTTGCAACCCTGTGGATTGTAGCCCACCAGTCTCCTCTATTCATGGGATTTTCCAGGCCAGAATATTGGAGTGGGTAGCTATTTCCTTCTCCAGGGGATCTTCACCACCCAGGGATCGAACTTGGGTCTCCCACACTGCAGGCAGACTCCTTACCGTCTGAGCCAGCAGGGATCCTGTTCAGACATCAAAGTCTAAGGCATATTTAAATCACCTCTCCCGGGTGTGGAGAAAAGTGAACCCTCTTACACTGTTGGTGGGAATGCAAACTAGTACAGCCACTATGGAGAACAGTGTGGAGATTTCTTTAAAAACTGTAAATAGAACTGCCATATGACCCAGCAATACCACTTCTGGGCATACACACTGAGGAAACCAGATCTGAAAGAGACACGTGCACCCCAATGTTCATCACAGCACTGTTTGTAATAGCCAGGACATGGAGGCAACCTAGATGCCCATCAGCAGACAAATGGATAAGGAAGCTGTGGTACATATACACCATGGAATATTATTCAGTCATTAAAAAGAATTCATTTGAATCAGTTCTAATGAGATGGATGAAACTGGAGCCTATTATACAGAGTGAAGTAAGCCAGAAAGATAAAGAACATTACAGCATACTAACACATATATATGGAATTTAGAAAGATGGTAACGATAACCCTATATGCAAAACAGAAAAAGAGACACAGATGTACAGAACAGACTTTTGGACTCTGTGGGAGAAGGCAAGGGTGGGATGTTTCGAGAGAACAGCATCGAAACATGTATATTATCAAGGGTGAAACAGATCACCAGCCCAGGTTGGATGCATGAAACAAGTGCTCAGGGCTGGTGCACTGGGGAGACCCAGAGGGATCGAGTAGAGAGGGAGGTGGAAGGGGGGATTGGGATGGGGAATACATGTAAATCCATGGCTGATTCATGTCAATGTATGACAAAACCCACTACAATATTGTAAAGTAATTAGCCTCCAACTAATAAAAATAAATGAAAAAAAAAAAAAATCACCTCTCCCATGGGTGCTTTAGCATGTATCACTTCTATTTAACCAGAAATTAGCCACCACACCTACCCTGTGCTCCTGTGGACAAACATTTTTTTAACTGCTATCACTGTTATATTTTTATTATAGTATTATTATAGCTACAAAGCTCTATGTGATATACATATTAAGCTTTTTGTTTTTTCTATTCTTTTGCAAATTCTTTTCCCATTGAGGCTATTACAGAATACTGAGCAGAGTTCTCTGTGCTATACAGTGGCCCATGTTGATATATCTATTTTAGGTACGTTTTTGTTCAGTCGGTAAGTTGTGCCCGATTCTTTGCGACCCCATGAACTGCAGCGCACCAGGCTTCCCTGTCTTTCACTATCTCCCGGAGTTAGTAGCAGTGTATATATGTCAGTCCCAAATCCCAGTTCATTCCTCCCCGCAGTCTTCTCCTCTGGTAACTGTAAATTCATTCTCTAAGTCTGTGTTTCTGTTTCTGCTTTGTAGGTAAGTTTTTTTGTATCAATTTTTTTAAAGATTCTGCATATAAGTGCTATCGTATGAAATTAGCCGCCACACGTAGCCTAGAGCCCACTTAAGTTTGCTGTACTCCTGTGGACAGACATGGTTTTTACTTCTTGTCACAGGGCAGAAGGAGAATGCTTTCCTTAAGGTCATTGGCTTGAGGCCTGAACACATCCACATCCACAAAGCTTACTTACGTCTGTACTAATGTGACTAGTACCATGCAGTCCTTACTGACGACTTGATTCCCCTGTCTTTACCAACATGATTTAACGATTGTAGAAACATTTGCCCAAGAAGATAAAAGCTGTAAATAATTTTATGGTTTTAGGAACTTCTCCTAAACCCACTTAAAACTGCTTAGCTTTTCAGCAGATAACATCAAATGATTGTTACCACACCTTGCTGTGCCCACAATCCTGAGCTATTACATCAAGAACCTACACAATCCTAATGAGCCCCACCTGAAAGACCCACCTTCAACCTGATAAATAACCTGCCTGACTCAGAGACACTGTCGAGACTGGCGAGTAATGACCTCTGTTACTGCTGGGAGCTCTGCTTTATCAACAGGTTGTCTTGGTGATATATTACAGGAGCCTGTATTTAATAAGCTACAGTTTTACTTTTTTAAAAAAAATAAACATTTTGATTAATTTATTTATTTTTGGCTGCACTGTGTTGCTGCATGTGGGCTTTCTCTGTTGTGTCAAGCCGGGACTGCTCTATTTGCGGTACACAGGCTTCCCAATGCAGTGGCTTCTCTTGTTGCAGAACCCGGGCTATAGGGCTTCAGTGGTTATGGTGCGTGGGCTCAGTAGCTGTAGCTCGAGGGCTTAGTGGAATTGAAGGCATGTGGAATCTTCCCAGACCAGGGTTCAAACCCATGTCCCCTGCACTGGCAGGTGAATTCTTAACCACTGGACCGCCAGGGAAGTCCACAATTTTACTTTCTGCGTGATGCAGTTGCTCCAATCTTATTTGACCCAACATCCATCCATCCGACCATCCATCCATCCACTGATTTATTCACTTAACTGTTTATTGAGTGCCTACTGTGCGTTAGGCATCCTTAGACACTAGCTCCATGATACAGCTCTTGTTTTTACAGAGTTCACTCTGGTTTAATGCTTCTGCTGTTGGAGAAAGTGGGGATTAAGAGCCACTTTCAACTTGAATCTATTTGAAAATAGAACTTTCTGCAGCAAACAATCTGGATCCCTTTTAAAATCTGGATCTCTGGACTTTCTAGGAGGGAGGAAAAACTTTTCCACTACTCTCTTATGTTCAGTACTCGAGGGCCTACGAATATAAACAGCAAAAGACAGATTATAAGGAGAAAAGGAAGGCAAATTTTATTAATATTTTACTTAGAGTTCACAGAAAAAAGTGAAACTCAAGGTAGACTTGATTTGGAGATTTATATGTCATCTTCAACAAAGGAAAGCAGGTTTGGGCTTCTAGGGATGATACCTTGTGGAGAAGTGACAAGGAAATATAAGGGGGAAAACTAATGGAAGATAAGGGTTATTTATTTATTAAGATTATAGATTTATTTCTGGCTGTACTGGGTCTTCCTTGCTGTGCAAGCTTTTCTCTAGCTGCAGTGAGCAGGGAGCTACTCTCTAGTTGTGGTTACTTGGGCTCCTCATTGCGGTGGCTTCTCTTGTTGCAGAGCCTGGGTTCTAGGTGCAAGGGCTTCGGTAGTTGTGGCACATGGGCTTAGTTCTTCCATGACACATGGGATCTTCCCAGACCAGGGATTGAACCCATGTTCCCCAAATTGTCAGGAGAATTCTCTACCACTGAACCACCAGAGAAGTCCAAGGATTATTTTAACAAGGTCTGTGTATGCAGATTCGTCTTGGTGATGACTCTGTCTTGCTAATAAGAATCTCTTTCTAGTACAGGGGGAGGGGAACCTTCCCCAAGGGAATGTTATGCCCTGTTTTTAGACAGAAAAGGGGAGGGACGAGAACTCATTTAGCACTGTGTTGATTCTCGCTTGCCTTCAGTTTATAATCAGTAATAATCCTGATGCCAAAGTAGTGTATTTGGGAATGGCATATCGTGGTCCCTTTGACTTGATCTTTAGGAGGCGGGGCTGCTAGATGGTCTTAGTGGGAGTTTGTCACTCCTAACGATTACCTGACTTGTCAGCGCTCTGTCTTGTTACCTCTAAGGTGCGTCTTGTTTCCAGGTACCACCTGCGCAGCCAGTGTGGAGACAGAGAGCAGAGGCTAGAAGCCAGAAGGTGGCCCAGTCCCCTGGCATGGCCCTATCAAGCCAGGAGGCCGGTTGGTGAAATGACCCAACGGCCCTTCCCGGGAGAGCTCCCAGAGGGCTATTTGCCAGGATATGTAATCAGCCTGGTGAGGAAGGAGCCCTATCAGAAGCTTTGCCAAGAGCTATGACCTGCCAAACCGGTTTGTGAAGCAGCTCCAGCCACTTCGGGGAGGACTGTTATGTGTCTGGATGAACACAAATCTGGACCCTCAAACTGTTCTCTGCGTGTTCAGTTTTCTTTTCACTGAAGATGCGCTTTCACTTTTCTTCCTTTTTTATCTTTTCTGCAGCCACTCGAGACGCTGCAGCCCAGCCTGTTTATCTTGTGAGCTGCAGAGGCACTCACAGCCCCCGCTGCGGCTCCGTCCCCGGGTGATTGCATCTCTCCTAGGTAATGGGGTTTCTGACCAGCCTTTTGTGTCCTGCCAAGCCACAATGGGACAGGAATGTTCTCCCCTTATTTTTATCAGACGCTTTTATTTCCTGAGCTGTTTTGTCAAGTGGGCCTGTTTCTGATTTTGCTCCTGGTTAGGAAAGGGGCCCAGGATTCCGGGAGATCAGATGCCTTGGGGTGTCGATTGGGCTTTATAAGAATGAAACCAGAGTCCATCACGTGCTGAAGCCCAGGGCCAATGGAGTGCTGCCTCCCAAGAGGCCAATCAATTTCAATTAAGGAGATTAAAAGCCCCGAGCACAGGCAGGGGTGGTCACGGGTTTCTGAATGCCTTGCTTCTCCAGGAGCCTGAAAGCAGGCTGCAGGCTCCAGAAGCACTGGATGGTGTCCTCTGGGTCAATGGCAAGACAGCAGTGAGGGGTCAAATGCAAAAAGAGAGCTGGCTTTAGGGACTCAGTGATCTTCGGGGGGCCCTTCTGGCATGTGGGGCAGGACTGACCTGTTAGTGTCCTCAACCCCATTAAGTATCCAGTCCCAAGTCACCGGGATGTCACAACAACACACCACCCCTACTTCCAGATGGAACCACCCCAGGATCCCGGCAGCCGCCTTTGACCTGCTGTCCAGGTTAGGGGGCAAGCCTCTGCGGCTTTTGGGTGGAGACCTGGTCCTTCTGGTCTGGACCCTCCTTCTCCATTGGGCATCCCAGAGGCTCTAGATCTGCCTCTCTCACTAGCTGCTCAGGCATCCTAAAGGCCATACCCCAAAGGGGTAAGCACAGAGGTCAGGACAGGACATCTGGTGAAGGAGAAGGGCCTTTGGTATCACACAGATCCAGGGCTGAGCCGCCTCTGCCTCTTGCACTGCATTGACCGTGAGTCAGCACGTGACAACCCTGTGCTTGTTTTTTTTTTTTTTTAAGCCCAGTGGACATCACAAGTCATCCCGTTGTACCCAGGCACCCAAGTGAGCCTCCTTCCATGTTTATAAAAAGGAGCTTACTCCCCACCCCTGGCCTCATGAGGTTTGCCAGACCCACAGGAGGTACTTTAAGTACATAAACCATCCTTGATTGCATGACCCAATTTTTGCAGGGCAAAAATTACACTCAGATCTGGTGATTTTTGTTCAGAAGCCAGTACATCAACATCACGAGAATTTGATGAAAGTGCTTTGTCCACTGTAAATGCTAGGTGGGTGTTAAAGGACGGGACGGGAGGACCGGGACCATTGGAGGAAGAGCAGGAGAGGAAGGAGGAAGGAACCACAGGAGGGGGTGTGGCGTGAGGCCAGTGGAAACCACGGGTATCTGTTGGGCAGGAAAGAGAAACCAGATACAGCTTCTTGAGCAATGGAACTTCAGAGACAAGCACAGAGTTTGCTGACAATTCCAGGAGGCTGAAGCCACCGTTCCCCTAGTCCTTGGGGGCGAGTTTATCTCAGAGGACTGGCTGTTTGTCAGGGCTCGGGTCTCTTCCTCCTCTCGGCTGTTTACCTTCTTGCTACCTTCCTATTAACAGCACAGCCTGGAGAAAGAAGGGAGCAGGAAGGGAGGCTCATTTCAGTCCATTTGGCTTCTTGTTTGATTACGTAAAGAACTGGATGGCTGCTGCAGAAAGTGACTTCATCAAGAAGGATGGGGTCACAAGACTCCAAACCCTCATGGGGAGCCAGGTGCATGGCGGGTCATGGACTAAGCCAACATCACCATCGTTGATGGCAGGGCCAGTCGCCTGCTGTCCTGCTACAGCCCCCAGCCTCCCGGGCCTGCTTCCATTCCTGACCTACTTCTCCCAGGATAATTGAGAAATGAGTGATGAGAGCTGGGATGGCTGCTCATAAACTTCTACAGCATCTGGACCTTCCTATAAAGCAACAGCACAGTCAGCCTTGTGCATGTTGTGTTGTATAAAAATGATCTCACTTTTTTTTTTTTGGCCATACTGCATGGCTTGTGGGATCTTAGTTCCCTGACCTGGGATTGAACCCAGGCCCTCAGCAGTGAAAGTGTGGAGTTCTAACCACTGGACCGCCAGGGATATCCCAAGGACCAGTTTTCTTATTTGCAATGAGATTTGATTGCAGATAAGATAAAAAATGAGGTGCTTGTATAAAATACAACTCATTTCTTTTTTATGATAAGGCTTCATAGACCTAGCACTGCTGTTGAATTGGCATGGATGCCCCTAAGTGCTGCGCTCATTCTTGCGATCTGTCTCTATCCCGTTCTGGAGCAGTGACCGAGCCCTCAGGGGGCCTCCTGCTGCAGACCACCCTTTCCTGGAGCAGTGGTGCCTGAAGCTTCCAGGCCTGAGTCAGAGAGCAGAAGCAAAGTTGCCCGCCTCCCCAACTCGTGAGCTGTGTGAATTTGGGTCAAGCACTTATCCGGTCTGTGCCTCAGTTACTGCATCTAGCAAATGGAGGCAATGGTAGCTGCCCCTCCTCAGGGAGATTATGAAGATTAAGTGAGATGGTGCCTGGCAAGCACTTCACATGGTGCCTTGTTACTCTGTCCTCTTCCTTCTTTAGGAAAAGGGCCCCAATGGAGAAGGCAGGACCCTGCCCCATGAAAGAGGGACGCATGCCTAACAAGAGCAAAGGGGCCTCTTTCACAAAATCATAGGATGTCCAAACAGAAGGTCTGGGTGGATGCAACTTCTGGGAACCCAGACAGGAGTGAAAGTTTCCCTGGAGAAAATTTCCCCAGCAAGAAGCCCCGGAGCAGGAAAGCTAGGATGACCAGACTAGTTGACCAAATGGTTCGAATTTCAAATCCTGCATTCAGACTTGCCGAGGGATGACATCCTGACCAAAGAGAAGACTGATCTCCGTGGAATCTAAGATAAAAATCTAAGATAAAACATGACGCATTTGAGCACTGAACAGTTGGTATGTCTGGGGTCTCTGGGTTTCGCTCAGTAAAGCTCATAGGCACCATCTTGGGGCATTGAGATGAATGTCAGGAGACCTGGGGCCTCTGACATTGGGCCATCAGTACCAAAGTGGCAGCAGAGGCACCTGTGTCCATTCGCTCAGACCCCCAGGGACCGGGATGCTTAAACAACAGAAATTTCTTGTCTCGTGTTCTGGTGGCTAGAAATGTGAAATTGAGGTGTGGACAGGGTTTGTTACTTCTACGGGCGATAAGGGAATGGTCTGTTCCAGGTCTCTCTCTTTGTCTTCTGGGTGGCTGTCGTCCCCCTGTGTTTGTTTGGGTTTTTTTAAAATTTTCATTTATTTAATTTATTTTTGACTGCACTGGGTCTTTGTTATTGCACACAGGCTTTCTCTTGTTGTGGTGTGTGGGCTTCTCACTGCAGTGGCTTTCTTATTGTGGCTCACCAACTCTTGAGTTCAGCTCTAGAGTTGTGGCCCACAGGCTTTAGTTGCTTGGTGGTATGTGGGATCTTCCTGGACCAGGGATTGAACCCGTGTCGCCTGCATTGGCAGCTAACCACTGGATGACCAGGGACATCTCCCCACCCCCTCCCCATGTCTTTGCATTGTCTTCCTTTTGTGCATGTCTGTGTCCAGATTTCCCCTTCTTACAAGGACACCAGTCATATTGAATTAGGGCCCACCCTAATCATGTCACTTTAAATTAATTACCTCTTTAACAGCCCTATCTCCAAATACAGCCACATTCTGAGGTACTTGGGATGTAGGGATCCAGCATATGAATTCTGGGGCCAGTTCAACCCATTGCAGTCTTTTACCAACTGGTCTCAACTTCACCAGCAAAGAAATAATGGGTGAGCCTGTGGTTTCCCAGATTTCTCCCACTTTTAAGCAAACTAAGCTTCAGCCTAGAATTGTACATCGACCTGCCAAATGCAACTGAATGTGTGACTTAGACCATGTCACCTTTCCAGGTTAACATTTATTTATATAAACTGCAGATAATAAAAATAACATCTATTTGTCTCCCCCAGAACACTTTAGATGTTCTGAGCCTTAAATTATGGATGCAGCAATTATGCTTTTCAGAACCAAGCAAATCAGTCCTTAGGACAGACGACTCAGGCAAACCAGCCAGCAGCACCACCAGTGGCACAAAACGAGCTTTCAGACCCACATGCGAAGACAATATTGTAATGCCTCCGTGACAACATTGCTTTATTGATGCAAGGCAAGGAAAACTACATTAGATTCTATTGATTCTCTTGGAGATCTAATAATATGCTTTATTCAGATCTTATTCACATCCCTTTTCCTCCACAGGGCTGTCTCGGGAGCTGAAATGGGCCAGTTACAAACAGAATTGGTTCTGCCGGCATAGAAAACCACAGAAGCGAATGTGTTTTCAGACACAAAAGCTACCACGCTTTCTTTGGGAAACAAGGCACAGGTGAAAAAAACACTCACCTCTAAACAGAATGGAAAGCATGGCTAACTTGAGATTTATTTGATTACAGTGTCTTTCTCCGGGCTAATCAGTTTTAAAATCCATTCCTATTGGTGCCAATGAGCCAATAAAAGATCCAGAAGAAAAGAAGTATTATATCAACTCAGAGAAACAAGGTTTTTTTTTTTTTTTAAAGCATTGAATTAATATTTACACCACTGAATCCGATTATTTATACATAGGCTATAGGTTTTGCAGCTCCAGAATTTGTTGACACTCAAGAGTATGATAAACTGTACCTGACTGACTTGTGAAAAATCATCTGGAGAAAGATTTTTCCCCCTAGGAAAATATGGAAATGACACATGGTGTGTACAGCCAGAAACAGCAAAAGGAAAGGTGGGTTTTGAGCTGTCACAGTGGATGGTTAAGAATTTCAGCTTTGGGGCAGAAGTTTTGCTCAAAACCACATCGTCTTCCTCTCTAGAATAGGTTCCAAGCTCAGGGTTTTCCTGTATATACTCAGTGGGATAGGGACTTTCCTGGTGGTCCAGTCATTAAGAATCCACCTGCCAAATCAGGGGCATGTGTTTGGTCCCTGGTCAGGGAACTAAATCCCACATGCCACAACTAGAGAAGCCTGAAGACTGGATAAAAGACCCAGCACAGCCAAAAACATTCAGTGGGATAATACATGCACAAAGTTCAACATTAACCTCCCAGAGGCCAAATAAAAATCCAGTAAATGCCAATGTCTCTGTCATTATTAAAGGGAATCTTTGCATGCTTTATCTCTCATCTGGAAAAAAAATCACAGAAAAGGATAAAATTTCTTGGGGGAAAAAAGATGAATTTTGGGTCCCTCTTAGCACATGTGCACTCCATCCTTTCTAAAAAGTGAAGTTTGTAAGTTTACAGGTTTTAGGGAAAAGGGGAAGCAACCAGAATGTTCCTACATTACTGGTGGGGATGTCAAAGGTCACAAACCTTTTGGAAACTCTTTTGTGGCTCCTCAAAAGTTAAACATAGATACAGCCCAGAAGTCCCACTCCTAGTTGTATACTCAGGAGAAGTGAAAACATGCATGCATACAAAAACTTGTTCATAAATGTTCACTTCAGGATTGCTAAAGTGAAGTGTTAGTCGCTCAGTCACGTCTGACTCTTTGTGACCCCATGGACTCTAGCCCACCAGGCTCCTCTGCCCATGGGATTCTCCAGGCAAGAATACTGGAGTGGGTAGCCATGTCCTTCTCCAGAGGTTTCTCCAAATCCAGGGACTGAACCCCAGTCTCCTGCATTGCAGACGGATTCTTTATCACGAGCCACCTGAGGCCCTAGCCAAAAGATGGAAAGACACAGCTCAATTGTCTGTCGACATGCTGGATAGATGAAATAGATTTTTAAAAAATGTTGAACAGCCATACCATCGAATTTTATTTGGCAACAGTAAGGTATGCACACAGCTACAAGTGGATCAACTTTGAAAACATGATTCTAGTTGTGAAGAAATCAGTCACAAAAGGCATGACTTCATTCATATGAAACATCCAGAATAAACAACTCTATAAAGACAGAAAGTAATTAATGATTGCCTGGGGCTGGGAGGGAGGGCAGGGATGGGGGGTGCTAATGGATATAAGGTATTTTTTTTTGTTGCATTTATTTTAATATTTATTAATATTTGTTTGGCTGTGCCACATCTTAGTTGTGGCATCCTGGAACTTCAATCTTCATTGCAGCACTCAGGTTCTTTTTAATTGTGGCATGTGGGATGTAGTTCCCTGGTTCTCCAGGGATCAAACCCAGGTCCCTTGCATTGAGAGCACAGTCTCAGCCACTGGACCACAAGGAAAGTCCCCAGGATTTCTTTTTGCAATGGTGAAAATTTTCTAGAATTAGATAGTGATGATAGTTGTACAGCTTTGTGAATAATCTCAAAAACACTGTACCTTCTAAAATGTACCTTCTAAAATGGTGAATTTTGTGGTTTATCAATTGTATTGGAAAAAAATCAGTGAATGGTTAATGTGGAAAAAAAGAAAACAGAGAAGCCAGTATTGTCATTGTAGCATCCAGAGATAATGACTACAAATGCTTTGATGTAGATCCTTCCAGACTGATGCAAATATATATATTAAAAAAAAGTAAAATAGTATCATATTGTACATACTGTTGAATGAAAGTTTTGCTTTTTTTGGTATTACTGTCACTTTTCAATATTAAGAAATTGCTTCTCTAAACACAGGTGGCATCCGACTCTGAATCTTCTCAAACGTCTTGCCTTTCTACTTCCCTCTGCCAAACTGTGTTTCTTCTCTTTCCAGAGTTTTCTTAGGTCTTTGCAAACAAATCTGTTCACCTTGGCTCACCAAAATGTGTTCAGTGCTTGCTGTCACAACTTGACCTATGTTACAAGCTCTTTCATTCATATCCATGCTTTTAGTGGAATCGATCCCTAAATCCATATTTTTACTTTGACCTCTACCCCATAGACTAGACCTTTATCTCCAAATGCCTACTAGAAATTCCCACTTGGACATTCATCACTGACACTATCAGAAGACTAAAATCGAACTCATACTTTTCAGCCCTCCAGCTGGGCACAGAGGAAGATGTGAATTATGAATTTTGAAATGGAGGTTCATGCCCACACTTAACCTTTCTCATTCAAGCCAAGCTTCTTACAAGTCATGGAAGCCTACCCTAGCTAACTTAGAAAAGGTTGGTTTGGAGGGAGACAGGGTGGCTCACACCATGGTCAGGAGAGAAGGCCGGGGAGCCAGATTTGGTAAAAAGGGCAAATAAATGGCCTCCCAGGGCCTGCAAGGCAGTGACAACAGTGACAATGGGCCCTGAGCATGGTCTGGGCTGATGTCTGCTGCCTGGGATGCTGATGGTCCTCATTCACCTCAACTAATTCCTCAGAGTGCAGAGAGGAGTCGGATATGGGACAACGTAAAGAAAAACAAACTCCTGTCCACATAGTCTGGGTTTCCTTAACCCAAGGAAAACAGAAGTAATTTTCCTCCCCACCTCATGGGATTGTAAGAAAGACAGCTGGTATGTTGGAAGATAGTCTGTGAACCACGGGTCCCTCCACAGAGTGTAGGTTGTTTCTACAGGTTTTCCTTCCAGTCTCTGTTCCTTACGTTGTGAACCTCTGTTCCCCCTCAGGGCGTCCATATTCCCTCAGTGCCCCAGACCCCCTCACAGCCCCCACAGCCCCTCACTGATCCCCATCCCACTCATGGCCCCATATCTAAACCCTACAGTTTTGCCTATAATTCCTTCTTCACCCCAGCTGTCCCTTTTCATCTTCACTGGTGATGATCACTTTCACAGGCCTGATGATACATTAGACTCATCTGGGGCAGTAACTGCTTCAGAGGAGCCATGAGGAGACCTCTGAAGCTGTATTTTCAAAAAACTGCTGAGGAAATCACAGCAGGAACAGACCCACTGACCCACCGACTGGAATCTACAAATTGAGTTTGTGACATGGCACACTAGCCCTCAGTAAAAGGGTTCTGTACTGAAATGTTTGTAAAATGTAGCCTGCGACGTACCCCTCCAGAGATTCACAGAAGAGGTAAGATACCTGCAGGTAAGATACCTGTGAAACCATCCAATCCAGGACTAAAACCTATGAGACTGCAAGACTCTTTTGTCTGGGATATTGTGATTTATAGTAAGAAATAAGCACATGGTTTTCATCCTGTTTTTGGCAGAAAGCTTCCTGAACTCTAGGGATTATCTAAGTGGTGATAGCCTCAAAGGTGTCTCTTGTTAACACTAATGAGGTGACTTTTGGAGGCACTTAAGGGTGGGGGCTGGTTGCCATGGAGTCTACCCTGTGATTGGGGGGTTGAAACTTTTAATCCCACCCCCTGACCCAGCAGAGAGGGGCCAGTGGCCAATGATGTAATCAATCATACCTATGTAAGGATGTCAAGCCATTAAAAATCAAAAGGAGGGGGTTAGAGAGCTTCTGTGGAGAGGGCAATGGCACCCCACTCCAGTGCTCTTGCCTGGAGGGTCCCACGGACAGAGGAGCCTGGTTGGCTGCAGTCCATGGGGTCGCTAAGAGTCGGACACTACTGAGCATCTTCACTTTCACTTTTCACTTTCATGCATTGGAGAAGGAAATGGCAACCCACTCCGGTGTTCTTGCCTGGAGAATCCCAGGGACGGGGGCGCCTGGTGGGCTGCCGTCTATGGAATCACACAGAGTCCGACACGACTGAAGTGACTTAGCAGCAGAGAGCTTCTGGGTTGATGAATACATGGAGGTGCTAGGACAGTGGTCCCTGGAGAGAACATGGACTCTCCAGACCCCCTTCCCTTTCCCTACATATCTTGTCAGTCTGTCTGTTCCTGAGTCACATCCTCTCCTGATGGTATAGTAAAGTGAAAGCTGACACAGTGGACATGGGTTTGAGCAAACTCCAGGAGACAGTGAAGGACAGGGAAGCCTGGGATGCTGCAGTCCCTGGTGTCGCAGAGTCAGACACAACTTAGTGACTAAACAGCAATAACAATCATCTGGTGAATAAAATGTTTCTATGAGCTGCTTTAGCAGCTCAAACCCGAGAAACTACTCAAACCTGAGAAAGCTGTAGCAACCTCTGATATATAGCTGGTTGATCAGAAGCATAGGTGACAACCTGGACTAGTCCGAATGGAGCAGGGGCAGTCTTATAGGGCCAAGCCCCTAAGCTGTGGAATCTGATGCTATCTCTGGGTAGAGACTGTCACAGCTGAGTGGATTTGCAGGATGCCTGACTGGGGTCCTGAGACTTACCTATTGGTATGGGTGCTAGAACTCTTTTAGTCCCATGAAGTGAAGTGAAGTCACTCAGTCGTGTCCGACTCTCTGCGACCCCATGGACTGTCCTATAATATGTATTAAAATTCTACCTAGAGAATATTCTGAGAAATATACTTACACTTTGGGAAACCCTGGCCTATAGAATCTGTTTGGAATTTGTTACTCTAGTTTCCAAGGTTTTTGACCACTTGGCTGCAAGCTTTACCTCCTCCCATGTCTCTGTAGTCAGCCCTGGGTGTCTGAAGAGCATGGGTTCCAGGAAACCCTGCAGATACCAAAATCCTTGCCTGCTCAAGTCCCTTATATAAGATGGCCTAATGTTTGCATATAACCTACCTAATACCATTAATACCTAACACAATGTAAATGAAATGTAAATAGCAGGCCAGGTGTGAGGCAAATTCAAGTTTTGGTTTTTGGAACTTTCTGGAATTTTTTTTTTTCCTGAATATTTTCTATTGGCAGTTAGAGGAACCTGAGGATCCAGAGCTCCTGGAGCTTGTCCAGGCTCTGTAATTGTGCTGGGTGATGTCCTACACCCTCAACCACCCCTAAAAAGCAGGGACTGCATGTTAGGTACATTAGTCCCCTTTCCTGGGGCAGGACCCCTTGCCCTAGTGGCCTGGTAAATAGCTGTCAGTTTGCTGAATGTCTTTTGGGGTTTGTGGGTTTGATTTCTTCTCCAGCTGATGCTGCCCAACGTCCTGGGTATTGTGTCTGTGGGGTTCAGGGTCATCCTGGAGGGCAGAGTGCTGGTCAAGACCATGGAGTGGGTTATGTGACTGTCCAGGGTAACCACAGATGGGGTGGAGGGGAAGTCCAGGAGGAACATGCGCTGAACAAGTCTAGGGGAGGGAGTGGCCAGCTAAGCATGTGGCCCAAGGGAGTGAGAGTTCTGGGGTTAGTCCCTGCCCTCTAGGGGCTTCTCTCCAGCAGTTAAAATAGAGACGGCCCAGGTCTGAACTTCTTCACATGCTTGCCCTGCCTCCAACCAGCCACTGGGGGACTGGCACCTCCAGTAGCTTCTGTGATTAATACCTCCTGGTTCCCTCCGATCGGAAGGCCACGGGTAGTGATGCTAGCCTGGGGAAAGCACTGAATCCACCCTGACTTGTTAAGGGAGCGAATTCACATTGTTGTCCTTAGTCACTAGTTACTGGTTGTCCACATTGTGCTCTGAGGTTGGGGCCTCCCCCCATCGCCCAGCTCTCCTGGGGCTGTGGCTCTCGAACTTCAGTGTGCAACTGGGTGATCTGCAGGCCTCGTCCAAACTCACTGAGCCTCCCGCCAAATCTGCTGGGTCAGCAGACCTGCGGCGGGGGTGGGGGGGGGGGCAGGAGGTTTTGCATCACTAACAAGTTTCCCAGGTGATGCTGCTGCCACCCATCTGGAGAATCATACTCTGAGGGTCATTGATTTGGGGCATCATGCTCTCTGGCTTCCCCAGCCCTGCCACCTGCAGCAAATGTCTCCCCACTGACATGGAGGGTTTTCAGTGGCTCTCATCATTCTGGGGAGAAGGCAACCCACTCCAGTACTCTTGCCTGGACAATCCCATGGACAGAGGAGCCTGGTAGGCTGCAGTTCATGGGGTCGCTAAGAGTCGGACACGACTGAGCATCTTCCCTTTCACTTTTTACTTTCATGCATTGGAGAAGGAAATGGCAACCCATTCCAGTGTTCTTGCCTGGAGAATCTCAGGGACGGGGGAGCCTGGTGGGCTGCCATCTATGGGGTCGCACAGAGTCCGACACGACTGAAGCGACTTAGCAGCAGCAGCAGCAGCATTCTGGGGATAGTGTGACCCGCATTTCAGTGTGTTTCTTCTAATTCTTTGAGTGGACAGATGGACAGTGAAGAGGGGAAGGAAATTAGAAATAAAAAGGTAGCTGACAGGACTTCTCTGGTGGTCTGGTGGCTAAGAATCTGCCTTCCAATGTAGGGGACTTGGGTTCCATTCCTGGTCGGGGAACTAAGATCAGGCTAAGATGCAGCCAAATAAATAAATATTAAAAAAAAAAAGATAGATAGCTGAATCAGTATTTAAATCATGGTCAATCTGATGACAAAAGTCTATCTGCTAACCACTCTGCTGTGTACATTTGGAATTCTTTTAACAAAGAACCTGTTTCAGGTTAAGACACTGGCTATTTCCCTGGCTCTTCCTGACAGTGTTTTGAGGGTATTTCAAACAACATGATTTAGTTAAAATACTTAAAACAAGGTCTGACAGAGAACAGACATCCAAGACATGTACCTGGAAGTACATTCTATAGCACAGAGACGAGAAGCACAGGCTGTAGATCAGATGCCTGGGTTTGAATCCCATCTCTGCTACTTATTAGCACTCTGGGCAAGTTAGTTAAGCTCTCTAACTCAGTCTTCTCATCTGTAGAATGGGAAGAATCCTAGTAGTACTTTCAAGCTTAGAATTGAGATCAACTGAATTAGAATTAGGACAGTGTTATCGTTCCTGGTTCAATGCTTTTGTGCAAACTAAAATGCAATTTAAATAAAAATGCAATGTAAACAACAGTTTGGGCATGGGGCAAATTCAAGTTTTGCTCTTTGGAACTATCTGGAATTTTTTTTTTTCCTGAATATTTTCTAGTGGCAGTTAGAGGAACCTGAGGATCCAGAGCTCCTGGAGCTTGTCCAGGCTCTGTAAT
The DNA here is from genome assembly GCF_963930625.1 of Muntiacus reevesi. Classification (NCBI taxonomy): domain Eukaryota; kingdom Metazoa; phylum Chordata; class Mammalia; order Artiodactyla; family Cervidae; genus Muntiacus; species Muntiacus reevesi. The sequence goes on from NC_089250.1 coordinate 27,565,424, forward strand.
TGTGCTGGGTGATGTTCTATGCCCCCATCCACCCCTGAAAGCAGGGACGGCATGTTAGGTAGGTACTCTTAGTCCCCTTTGCTGGGGCAGGACCCCCTACTGTAGTGGCCTGGTAAATAGTTGTCGGTTTGCTAAATGTCTTCTGGGATTTGTGGGTTTGGTTTCTTCTCCAACTGATGCTGCCCAACCTCCTGGGTATCGTGTCTGTGGGGTTCAGGGTCACCCTGGAAAGTGGAGTGCTGGTCAAGGCACTCTGACCAGCCTTGAGGTCAAGAATAAAGGGCTTAGTAAAGGCAACCCCTATAGGCCTGGCCCTCAGTGGGGTTATTCTGAGCATTTTACTGAAAGTTTGGATGAATGGGAACTGGTGTCACACTTCCTGGATTCATATTTTGGCTAAAGATGACTCCTTAAATTATAACTGCCATATGACCCAGCAATCCCACTTCTGGGCATACATACCGAGGAAACCATATCTGAAAGAGACACGTGCACCCCAATGTTCATTGCAGCACTGTTTATAATAGCCAGGACATGGAAGCAACCTAGATGCCCATCAGCAGACGAATGGATAAGGAAGCTGTGGTACATATACACCATGGAATATTACTCAGCCATTAAAAAGAATTGATTTGAATCAGTTCTAATGAGATGGATGAAACTGGAGCCCATTATACAGAGTGAAGTAAGCCAGAAAGATAAAGACCAATACAGTATACTAATGCATATACATGGAATTTAGAAAGATGGTAATGATAACCCTATATGCAAAACAGAAAAAGGGACACAGATGTACAGAACAGACTTTTGGACTCTGTGGGAGAAGGCGAGGGTGGGATGTTTGGAGAAAACAGCATCAAAACATATATATTATCTAGGGTGAAACAGATCACCAGCCCAGGCTGGATGCATAAGTGCTCGGGCCTGGTGCACTGGGAAGACCCAAAGGGATCGGGTGGAGAGGGAGGTGGGAGGGGGGATTGGAATGGGGAATACATGTAAATCCATGGCTGATTCATGTCAATGTATAACAAAAACCACTACAACATTGTAAAGTAATTAGCCTCCAACTAATAAAAATAAATGAAAAAAAAAAAAAACAACCAAAAACGACTCTTTAGTGAACTGGAATAAACTGCCTCAATTTTTTCATCTGTTAAATGGGGATAAACATAGTAGTTACTTCACAGGATGGCTTTGTGGATTAGGTGAGTTGCACTGGACTTTAAAGCTTTAGGACAGTGCCTGGCCTGTGCTATGTGCCCCATCTGTGTTGGTTGGTAGTCACGGGGAGTGGGTGTTACCTGTGGGCCTGACAGCCATCAATCCCATCTGTTAGGTCCCTGTCACCTTGCACAGAGGGATAAGCATGTGAGTGAAGACTGTCATGGCCTGGCTGCCCATGTCTTGGTTTCATTTATTACAGGAACCCACCGATTTTCTTTTTCTTAGGTAGCCATTCTCCCCGAATCCCAAGGGTCCTGGTGGAATTATCTTTTAAACTGATGTATCAGATGCATTTAGACCTCGGATGGGTTTCTTCTTATCTTGCAGCTGATATATTTTTTATAAATCATCAGCTCCAGTGTCCTTTCAAGCTACAGAGAGGATATGCTTTTCATGTTAAGCTGCAGAATGACTTTTCCCCCCATTCAAAGTGAAGCACTGATTTCCCGAGCTCTGTAAAGGAGTTCAACATACTTACAGGAGCAACAAGGTGAAGTTTTCACTGGAGCTTGTACGATTCTTTGGAACTCTGTGTTATAAGACTTTACATTGATATTTCAGGTATTCCTAACAGTATCTAAGCAATAAGCATGACATACATACATACACATAATATAGACCTGTGAGCCTTTTCTTCCTTTACCTTCAAATATTTAAATTTTTATTGGAATATAGTTGATTTACAATGTTAGTGAACCCTGGTGTGCTGCAGTCCACAGGATTGCAAAAAATCGAACACAACTGAGTGACTGAACAACAAAAAAGTGTTCATGTTAGAAAACTTACACAAATAATTTTTCCAGTCACATATAATTCTACCACCCAGAGCTAACCACTGTTAACAATTTCTTTTTTCCTGTGCGTGTGTGTAAATATTGCTTTTATAGAATGTGATCAGGCCAATGGGTAACACAACGTCTGTACCTTTTTAAAGCTGTAGGAGGTTGTTGAGGTAGGTGTGTTTTTGAACATGCTGCAATTCGGCTATAGTTGCACACAATGACCATTAATCTAACTTTATAAAAATAAAGGAGTTTCTGAAATAAAAAGTATGATCAGGCTGAACATACTATTTAATATATTGTCATTTAGTTGCTCAGTCGTGTCTGACTCTTTGCGACCCCGTGGACTGCAGCACAGCAGGCTTCTCCGTCCTTCACCATTCCCTGCAGTCCACTCAAACTCATGTCCATTGGATGCCACTAACCATCTCATGCACTGTCACCCCCTTCTCCTTTTGCCTTCAATCTTTCCCAGCATCAGGGTCTTTCCCAGTGAGTCATCTCTTCGCATCAGGTGGCCAAAGTATTGGAGCTTCAGCTTCAGCCTCAGTCCTTCCAATGAATAGTTGAGGTTGATTTCCTTCAGGATTGACTGGTTTGAGCTCGTTGCTGTCCAAGGGAGTCTCAAGAGTCTTCTCCAGCACTACAGTTCAAAAGCATCAATTCTTCAGTGCTCAGCTTTCTTTATGGTCCAACTCTCACAGCCATACATGACTAGTGGAAAAATCATAGCTTTAACTATATGGGCATTTCTTCATGCCATAAATATTTTTCTGCATTATTAAAAAGTTTTAAGAATAGCCTCCCTTTTCATTCCCTGTTCATTACACGAAAGTTAATTTAGATAAATAACAAGAAGAAAATTTTAAAGTTCCCATAATCTCACCATTCAGAGGTAGCTATCAGTAGTTGGGCGTATGTCCCCTTAGACTTTTTTTGAGTTCATATAGTAAAAAAAAACAATTTGGTATTGTTCTTGTTTGTTCATCTGCTTTTTTCATCTCTTGACTGTTGATCTCTGTTTATACCACTGAAAATGGATGTAAAGTATTCTTTTCTAAAAACTTATTGAAGTTTAGTTGATTTACAGTGTTGCGTTAATTTCTGCTGTGGAGCAAAGGGACTCAGTTATACACACATATATGCATTCTTTTGCATATTCTTTTCCATTATAGTTTATCACATGATATTGAATATAGCTCCCCACACTATAGTAGGACTTTGTTGTCTATCCATTCTATAAATAATAGTTCGCATCTGCTAATTGCAAACTCCCAATCCACCCCTCTCCTACCTCCCCGACTCGACAACCACAAGTCTGTTCTCTGAGAGTCTGTTTCTGTTTCATAGATATATTCCTTTGTCCTTTAAATTCTACATATAAATGTTATCATATGATACTTGTCTTTCTCTTTCTGATTTACTTCACTTAATATGATAATCTCTAGGTCCATCCATGTTGCTGCAAATGGCATTATTTAATTTGGATTTTTTGGTAGTTGTTGTTGAGTTGTATGAACTGTTTGTATATTTTGGAAATTAAGCCCTTGTTGGTCACATTATTTGCAAATATTTTCTTCTGGTCCATAGGATGCCTTTTTGTTTTGTTTATGATTTCCTTTGCTGTACAAAAGCTTGTAAGTTTGATTCAGTCTCATCTGTTTATATTTGTTTTTATTTCTATTGCTTTGGGAGATTGACCTAAGAAAACACTGGTATGTCGAAGAATGTTTTGCCAGTTTATGCTTTTTTCTAGGAGTCTTATGGTGTCATGTCTTAAATATTTAAGTTTGTAAGACACAAAATGCCTATATAGTATTTTAAGAATGTATTATAATTTAAATATAAGCTTACATTATAACATGTAAATTCTTCTAATTTTAAAAAAATATTTAAACAATATTGTGATTAATACCCTGTACCTTGATCTTGGGGCAAATCTTTTTTTTTTTTAATTGCAGCACTATTTTTTTTTTTTATTAGAAGTATGTTTTTTTTTTTTTTTTTATTTTATTTTTATTAGTTGGAGGCTAATTGTTTCACAACATTGCAGTGGGTTTTGTCATACATTGACATGAATCAGTCATGGAGTTACATGTATTCCCCATCCCGATCCCCCCTCCCACCTCCCTCTCTACCCGATTCCTCTGGGTCTTCCCAGTGCACCAGGCCCGAGCACTTATCTCATGCATCCCACCTGGGCTGGTGGTCTGTTTCACCCTTGATAATATACATGCTGTTCTCTCGAAACATCCCACCCTCGCCTTCTCCCACAGAGTCCAAAAGTCTGTTCTGTACATCTGTGTCTCTTTTTCTGTTTTGTATATAGGGTTATCATTACCATCTTTCTAAATTCCATATATATGTGTTAGTATGCTGTAATGTTCTTTATCTTTCTGGCTTACTTCACTCTGTATAATGGGCTCCAGTTTCATCCATCTCATTAGAACTGATTCAAATGTATTCTTTTTAATGACTGAGTAATATTTCATTGTGCATATGTACCACAGCTTTCTTATCCATTCATCTGCTGATGGGCATCTAGGTTGCTTCCATGTCCTGGCTATTATAAACAGTGCTGCGATGAACACTGGGGTGCACGTGTCTCTTTCAGATCTGGTTTCCTTGGTGTGTATGCCCATTAATTAATTAATTAATTAAATAACTAATTCTGAGTTGATTATTTCTTACTACAGCATCATGTTTAAGAAATCCTTTCTCTCCTCAAGCTTGTATAAATATTTATTTCAAATTTTCTAGTTTTTTATTTAAATCCTTGAAATATCTGGAATTGTCACACAGAGTAAGATAAGAGGGTCCAACTATACTGTAATTTTTTAACAGTTTGATTGAGGTATCATTCACATACTATAAAACTTGCCCTTTTAAAGCATATAGGTGATTTTCCTGGTGGTCCAGTGGTTAAGAATCTGTGCTCCCATGGCAGGGGACACAGGTTTGATCCCTGCTTGGGGAGCTAAGATCCCACATGCTGCCAAAAAATGTAAGTTTAGAAAAAGTTAAGTATACAAGTCAGTGGTTTTTAATATGGTCAGGGTTGTGCACCATCACCACTATCTAATTTTAGAATATATTCATCATTACAAAGGGTAACTCTGCATCCCTTAGCAGTGACTTCCTATTACTGCTCCCCATCCTGGTCCTAAGCAACTGCTACTTACAATACTCTCAGTCTCTTCAGATTGGCTAATGTGGACATTTCATATAAATGGAATCATAGTATATGTGACCTTTGTGTCTAGTTTCCTTCACTTAGCATAATGTTTTCAAGGTTCATCCATATCAGCATATATCAGTATTTCATTTTCTTTAATTGCTGAATAATATTCCATTGTATGGGTATAACACACTTTATCCTTTCAACAGTTGAGGGACACTGAAGTTTCCGATTTTTGGCTACTATGAATAGTAGTTGCTGCTGCTCTGGACATTTGTGTACAAATCTCTGTGTGCTCAGGAGTTTTTCAATTCTTTGACCTTTCCTCCACTCTTTTCTTTTAAATTGTTTCATGGATCTTCTTGGATCACGAATCGAATCTGTCTCCTGCATTAGCAGGGGGATTTATTTTTACCACTGAGCCACCAGGGAAGCCCCATTTCCCCTCCACTCTTACTCCCCCTTCCCAGAGTCTTATATATAGACTTGTGCTGGTGAGTCAGCTTTGACCACTTGGGTGAGGGTGTTTCCTGGGGGTGATAGCACAATAAGATGGATATAACTGGGTTTCTGGATGACCACATGAAGCAGAGCTGCCTATGACCACCCTGGACCCCGACACCCACTTCTAGGCTATTATCAGTTGAAAGGGAAAAAAATCTGTTTTGCATTTGAGTGCCTTACTAGGGGGGGGCCTCTTTGTTATAGCAGCTGAACATATGTTATGCTAATTATAATAATACTTTTAATATATGCTGTATAGAGGCAAATTTTTCCTTAAATCTCCACTCTGTTTCATGGATCTGTCTATTCTTGTACCAAAACCACAGCTTCAATTTCAATAATTTTATGTTTAAATGGGAGAAGGATGGGAGGAGCCTATGTCTCTCTCACAATTTCTAGAGCATTTCTTGACTTTTCTCTTGCATTCAGTCTTTCAAATGAATTCAGACTCATTTTGTCAGCTTCCACCACCTCCTCTTTTCCACCTCCAAAGTCAGTGGGTACTTTCCAATCAAAAGTCACTTTTTGGTCTCTGAGAGTTTGCTCATTTTCTAAAGCTGTGTGTTAAAATGCTAGCCTCGGCATTATCAAGGTGTATTTGGGCTCCTTTCTCTTAATATGACCACCAGCCAACATCCAGGAGTCAGCTGGACATTTAAAATATACCCAGTCCTCCATGATCATTGAGCCCATCCACCCAGAGAGAGGGAAAGACAGCTGTGGTTATGGCTTCCAGGGAGGCAGGGAGGACATACACACTTGAATAGTCTGTGACACAAACCATATGAAGAAGCAAAATCTTACTGAATCCAAGTTGTCCACAGCTCTGGGTCTGTGTTACAGGGAGGGTCTGTGAGGTCGCAGTGGAGGAAGGTGGCATTGCTTTACACCAGTGAGATAGTTCTCCTAAAGACAGGGCAGAGCTGCAGTGTTGATTACAAGAGAGGAAGGGGACTGTTAACTGAGTCTGATTTCCCCCTATTCAGTGGTTAGGAATACATCAATGTGGAGAATTCTTAATTCAGTCATATACAGGGTAAGTGCCATCTATTGTAATGTATTCTTCCTCCCTCCATTGCTCGAGGACAGCAGAAAGCAATTCTCCTAGTGGAATGTGCAGTTGGTCCACCACTTCATTGAACCAATTTAGGATGCCCAATTTCCTTTGTAAGATGGATTTTTTTTTTTTTTTTTTGCTCCCTATTCACATCGAGGGCCCTCCACATTTGTAATCTGGATGGCATCATTTTGGAGAGCATGCACACCTGGAGTTCAGGAGAGCTGGTTTCTGACTAGCTTCTCCGTTTAACACACTCGCATCAGCTTAATGTTTTTATTTTCTAAAATTCATTTCTATAATGTACAGATTGTTTACCTTCAAAACAAATTTCTCCTTATTGTTGCTATTGTTCACATCTCCATGGGTAACTTCACAGACTTGGGCAAAGGCCCCTTCTCCAAGAAGGTGATCAACGTAGACCAGCAAAGAGCCTAGTTGGAATTCAGTCTTAGGCTTGATGGCTGGAAGCTTACATGTCCATCCATAAGTATTTGGATAGGAACTCACTGGTTTAGAAAGCCCAGATAAAAGTTTGAGAATCAACTCCTCATCCCAGGAATTCTCAACAGTGAAGTCTGGAGTGTCTACATTCCCAAGTGAGCCAGCCTGCATCAGCTCAGCCTGGAGCCCAGCGCTGGCTTCTGCCGGATCCTCTTCAAAGGCAAAGCCAGGGTCTGTGACTTCACAGGACTTGAGGTCCCACTCTGCCTTGCTGGTCAGCACGGCTGCAGCAGGCCGGCCCAGACAGAGCAAGGACACAGAAGGGACATCTGTGGGGCACACTGTCTCATCTTATCTCTTCAACTGGACCGAACTTTCTCTCTTTCAAGGGTTCCACCTTGTTTCTTTTGAAAGAATCCAAAGTCACATGGGTGTGCTGGTTTCCTACCATATTTTCTTTATCTGCCAGTGGGTGCACGGAGTCCATGGGAAGCCTGTGGACGCGAGCTGCACGGCGAACCTAAAGTCTCCTGGGCTCTTGGGGCTGGGCACCAGGCTTCTGTTGCAGCGGATGCCCCCCACGGCTGAATCATCCAGAAACTCATCAGTATGAGGCACCTCATTTGGTTTTGTAGGAAACCAGCTCATGGAATGTTCTCCAAAGGTCCTGGCTCCTACAGGTTTATTTCTTTGGCTGTCGTTACCCATAATTTTCTTTGTTTCCATCTTCAAATACAGGAAAAGCAGATGACAAAAAAGAGATGATCTTACTGACTCCCCAAGCCCCAGAAGATGTTACATTTTTTTTGAAACTTGACTTCGAACGCATCTTCATTTTGACCTAGAGATGGCCATTCCTCTTTGTCATCAGAAATATCAGGAACTGTAGGAGCCTGAAACATACTCACGATGAAATCGAGAGCTTCCTTTGTGTGCACTATGAGTGATGGCTGCACTTTGGATGGTGTTGCCTGAACCAGTGCCAGTGATGTGTTTGGAGTTGTGTGAAAGGAACTTGTGTTAGTAACCTCTGTGTTTCACACCCTTCTTTTATCTCTGCTCCACTCTGTGGCCTGAATTCATGAGTACTTTTGTTCACACACCTGGCATCTTTGCTGCCCCTGAGAACATGGTGTCCATCACTGGCTGGCCTGCCAAAGGAACCGGGCAAGCTACACTCTGGTTGATGGTTGGGAACACCAAAGCAGTGGTGACAGCATTTGCCATAAGAGGGACAGAAGTGGCCTCTCTGGGTTTCTCGTCCTCATTCTTTGAGGTCTGCTGAGGGATGGCTGGAAGACCTGGAGCTCTTAGTTCCTGCTGGGAGTCTGTGTGTGGCCCCAAACATGCTGGACTGACTTCAGATGTCCCCTGGGAGGAGGGAAGTTTCTCATGAGACATCTCTGCTACTTGGTATAACTTCTTATGAAGCTCATCCATTTTCTGTTTTAATAGTTGTTCTTCAAAAGCATTTGCTTCTTTCCTTTTCATATAATGTCTCTCTTCATTTACCCATTGTTCATGCTCTCTCCGTAGATTGTATTTCTGGGCTCTCAGCTCTTTGAAGGAAAACTCTGATTCTGTGTGAATAAGCTTCTCCTTGCAATATATGACAAACTGCTCAACATCAGCTTTGTCTGCCACAGATGGGTGTGCAGAATATCCTGATTTAGAAATCGTGATCACTCTTTGTTCCATGTTCGACCCTTTATTACCAGCTGCAGGTGTTGCTCCAGAAAGTTGTGGACTCTTAGAAATGCAGGCTGAGTTATTTCCTGGATTTGATTTTGATATTACCTTTGATTCAAAATCTGAGCATCAAGCAGAGGTTCTGAGGTTCTCGCTTGAGTTGGCAAACGGTTTCAGTGAGGCATGTCTGAAACACCCTGTACTGTTGTTGCAGCAGCTCCCTAGGTTCGCCAGAGGAGCTGACCAGGTTCCCATCCCGTGGTTGTACAGAAACTGAAAAAAATGGTGATGGTCACTGTTGCACTCGGAAAATTTTAAACAATAGTTGATGAACCTTGGTCATTGTGATATCTCTTCTTATCTAAAAATTCCATCATTAGATGCTCTGATGAAGTTGTTCACAACAAACTGGGGAAAATTCTTCAAGCGATGGGAATACCAGAGCTCCTGACCTGCCTCCTGAGAAATCTGTATGCAGGTCAAAAAGCAACAGTTAGAACTGGACATGGAACAACCGACTGGTTCCAAATTGGGAAAGGAGTACACCAAGGCTATATATTGTCACCCTGCTTATTTAATTATATGCAGAGTACATCATGAGAAACGCTGGGCTGGAGGAAGCACAAGCTGGAATCAAGATTGCTGGGAGAAATATCAATACCTCAGATATGCAGATGACACCACACTTATGGCAGAAAGCGAAGCAGAACTAAAGAGCCTCTTGATGAAAGTGAAAGAGGAGAGTGAAAAAGTTGGCTTAAAGCTCAACATTCAGAAAACTAAGATGATGGCATCTGGTCCCATCACTTCATGGCAAATAGGTGGGAAACAATGGAAACAGTGACAGACTTACTATTTTGGGGCTCCAAAATCACTGCAGATGGTGATTGCAGCCATGAAATTAAAAGACGCTTACTCCTTGGAAGGAAAGTTATGACCAACCTAGACAGCATATTAAAAAGCAGAGACATTACTTTGCCAACAAAGGTCTGTCTAGTCAAGGCTATGGTTTTTCCAGTGGTCATGTATGGATGTGAGATTTGGACTATAAAGAAAGCTGAGCACCGAAGAATTGATGCTTTTGAACTGTGGCGTTGGAGAAGACTCTTGAGAGTTCCTTGGACTGCAAGGAGATCCAACCAGTCAATCCTAAAGGAAATCAGTCCTGAATATTCATTGGAAGGAGTGAAGCTGAAGCTCCAATACTTTGGCCACCTGATTTGAAGAACTGACTCATTTGAAAAGACCCTGATGCTGGGAAAGACTGAAGGCGGGAAGAGAATGGTTCGATTAGATGGTTGGATGGCATCATCGACTCAATGGACAGGAGTTTGAGTAAACTCCAGGAATTGGTGATGGACAGGGAGGCCTGGCGTGCTGCAGTCCATGGGGTCACAAAGAGTCGGACACAACTGAGCGACTGAACTGAAGTATTCTTTATTCTCAGGAAAATTCTCTTCTACCCATCGCATGTAACTTTTCCATTCACCAAGTGGGTCATAGCCCTTGTAGCTCTGCATATGGGCTTCAGACATTTGAAAAACATTTTCTGGGTTATCCATGGTGAGAGGACCCAGGCTAGCAGCAGTTTCAACTGCTTAGCTTCATTTTTGAAATGTGTTTTAAAGGAATTAGCTGAAGTAGCTTAGTTTCAAAGTTTAAGTTTAAAATGTCCTTCAATTTCTCATCATTAACAGATAAAAATGGCAAAAAAAAAAAAAAAAAAAGGTAAAACACAATGGAAAGGCCCATAAGTATTGAGTCTATTTGGAACATCGTTATGAAAGCAGAGCATGCTGTGGATTAATCCACAAGGGGTCCATTTCTTTATCGTTCTTCGGCTTTCCCATTATGACTCATTTTACATTCTTTTAATTTCACCGATAACAAAATAGAACTAAATAATACATACATGCATATAATATGTATTTTGGGAGGGATGATCACTATCATATTTTCGGAGGTTACAAAATGCAAACGGAGTTGGTTTGTGAAAATTCAAAGCTTTGTTCTGAATCATTAGTTACCGGATTCTCCTGGGGAGCACCCAGTATCCCTCCAGCAGAGTTATGGACACTTATGAAGAGTCAACATAGGGACAGAAAGTCCACGTGATCCAAGGCTATGAGACACAGAAGAGGGAGAGGGAAGTGTGTGTCCTAGTCCGCCTCTGCTGGGGAGGATGGGAAGTGGGGGTCCTGAAAACATGTTTTCTTTCCCCAAGGACTGAAATCTATGTGGCCTTAAAGATCCCTGACATCATGATGCTTAGATTCCAGAGGGAAAACAGATAATAAACATAAATAAACAAGACAATCTCAGAGCATGGTAAGTGACTCAAAGGGACTGAAAGACTGACTTGATGGGGACCGGGGGCTTCTCGTGAGCTGACAGACCCCTCTGTGCTAATGTAGTGTAGTTCAGACTTGAATTATGCGGAATGATTGGGGCTTCAAATCTTGATCACCTCTACCTTGGGACAAAGCTGCTCAGTTTAAGTTCCCTCTTCTTGTTCCGGAACTCAGGAAGTCAGCAGACTTTAAGCGCTGGTGTTCCCCGGGGCTCACGGCTGTGCTCCCAACCCCCAGAACTGTACCAGGCAGACCCTAAGTGTTCAGTGACCACTCACTGAAAGAAGAAATGGAGTCCCATGTGCACCTGAACTTGTCTGTCATCTTTTTCCAAACTGCCCCTCCCCTCATGTTTCCAATCTCATGGTTCTCCAGTCGGAGACCTGGGTGTCATCTTCCACACCTCCTCCCTCCTCTCGCAGGCTGCACTCCCTCCTCCAGCCGAGCTAGTGCATCACTAGGTCCTCTTGGTCCTCCTGTGCTGTAGCATGTGGGGCTTGGTCCTCTGGGGTCCTCTATCCATCCTTAGTTGTTCCCACGTTTCTTAATGGAACTCTCTGCTTCTGATGTGCCCCTCCCCTCCACTTAATATTCCAGACTTTAGTCAGACCCATCAACGGTGCCTGTAACTCTGATCAGACCTCTTACTCAGAATCCTTCAGTGGCCCCCACAGCCGCCCCATTTTGTGGGATGGTTCCAGGCTGACAGGCTGCCCCAGCTCCAGCCCTCACCCCTTGCGTCCCAAAGCTCCGGCCCTCACCCCTTGCGTCCCAAAGCTCCGGCCCTCACCCCTTGCTTCACAAAGCTCCGGCCCTCACCCCTTGCTTCGCAAAGCTCCGGCCCTCACCCCTTGCGTCCCAACCCTGGCTGTGCCAAACCAACACAGTATCTACCAACAAGTGTTCAGTAAGTGCTTGGGAAAGACTCAGAGGGCAGGACTGGGAAATGAGTCAGCGCCATCCACCCATACTTGGTTTTAAGGGCGGGCCTGTAGGAGGGAGACAATTGAAGCAGGTGTGTGAGCTCTTATTCTACAAAAATGCAAGCGGTGCCCCTTCTGGTGGTGAAACTCGACCCTCTCCCCTCACTGGATGAGAAGGCTCTTCAGGGTGTCAACCAGAACTAGAGAGCACAGACCTTCACCGCTAGGTGGGAACAAAGGTGTCCTGGGGCCAAATCACATGACATAGCAATAATTAAAAAAAAAATACAAATAATTCTCCAGTAAAAGGGCCATATCAAGCCCTGCGTGTGGGGGAGGGGGGCAGGGGGGCGGTTACAGCATGAGAGGTAGGTTGGGGCCAGACCCTAAGCTTCCAAGGGATGCCGGTACATGGAGGGTTCATGAAGGATCGGCTGTCAGGAGTTTCGATTTCCTTTCTCTCCAAGCAGTTCACCTGCGTCACCTTCACTCCTGCAATCCAGCGGCTTTCTTACCCTCCTCCCAGCTGTAGACTAGCCCACCACCCCCTTCCCCCAAACGAGGGCCCAAGAACTGGATTCTGAACCAAAGCCTGGACAGAGCTGACAGACCCGCCCGGGGGGGCCTTTGGAGGCAGGAGGGGGCAAGTACCCATGCAGAGTAGCGCCCTTCTGTGTTCAGAGAGGAGAATAAAAGCAATTAGGTTTGAACAGCCACTTTGCATTAGAGGAGATTGACTTGTCCTTCTGATGTGTTGTTTCCATAGAAGCGGGGCTTAACCTTTTAAGTGAAGATTATGAAGACACCTAATTCATTTAAAATTAGGCTTCAAGCATATCAGTACTTACTGCTCAAGTGTTACTGTGGGGCTTGCCATTGATCTGATTGCCAGGCAGGGCCTGTGACTTGAGACGCTCCAAGACGCTCTTTCTGGTGGCGATCTGGCCCGTGCGTTTATTTTTAAAAATTAACTTCATAAAGAGATGATAAAACTTTCACGTAAGATCACCAGAGTATTAATAAATACCTTTTAATTAATGGCTTGCATTGGCTCCTCTTCATAAACGCGGGAGGGCTGGCGCACAGGCACGAGACAGGCGCATTCAATTAAAGTAATTTATTGTTTTCTTCCAGAACAGACATAAAGGGTGTCTTGGGACTTGATATCACAACACATGTTATACACCATTTTCACAACTAGCCTTGCATGGAATTTTTTTTTTTAAAAGAACATAGTAATCTTAAAAAAATCTAAATATTTACATATTAATAAAACATATATACAGAAGATTGAGACATGATCCATAGGTATGGAATAATAATTTTTTTTTTTGCTAAGAAAGCCTATAAAAAGGATTTCTGAGTAGAGTCTGAACAGTAGTCACAGTTAAGTAAACACAAATACAGTTTTAATTTACAAAAATGATTTTGCTGTTGCAGTTTTACAACACATATTTCCAATTTGTGAATCCATTGCACATATCTGTGAGCTGAACAATCCCCACCCCCCTCTCAAGTAGTGAAAAATTCAAGCTCTTGCCTAGTCTTGGCAGGAAGTGCTTTGAAGTTTCATAGTGTGTATTTAACAGATTCCACAGCTGTAAGGTAAATGTTTCTACCTTTATTCCCAACGTATTCATCGTATTCATAGTATTATAACAGAGGTGAAAGGTCACTAATTAATCTTTTCAATTCCCTCGAGAAAGACTTCCTTCTGAGAGGCAGAAGACAAATTTTAAAAAATGCCTTGCAGAAAAACAAAAGTCTGGGTTCACAGTACTTTGTTAGACCCTGTGATGAACAGAGGGGTGGGTCTCAAGGAAGGGGCTACTAACTGGCCTGAAATCGAAAAGGCTGACTAAACTTCTGATGGAAACCATTTCTCTGAACCTTCCTGGAGGCTCCAAAAAGAAGACAAAAGACACACATGTATGAGATGTAGCTGTCTAGCAGCTGGATCGAGTCTATAAGCCACACCTAGACCAGCCTTGTCACTTCACAGGGACGCCTCCCATGGCCTTGGGTTAACTAGCTGGTCTTTAGTGGATTCCTGAATCCCCTGGAGCTCTCCTCCTGGCTCAAGGTCAACTGCCCTGTGTCACACGTATAGCACAAGTACCTTGGGTGGGGTAGGAAGGAATTGAGGTTCCTGGTTTGGCTAGCAGGTTGATGGGTTGTTGCCCAGCCCAGGATGGCTATAGCCCTCACTCCTCAGCTGCCTCACTGCAAAACGGAGGGGTGAACTATAGGCCTGAAGGCCTGAGCTATAACTCTGAGCTCTAACACTCTCTGCTTCGATCAAATAAGTGTTAGGGACATGTGTTAAATGACAGTATAGCATAACCCCTCCCCAAGGTTTGGTGTTTCTACTGTTCAAATTCCTTTCAAGCCAACTTTTGGCCTTTGGGTCAAGTGTCAAAGATTCATGGTAATTTGCTTTATACAGTAAATGAGGTATAAAAGTAATGTTTATAAACAAACAGGTTATTTTAAATTCACCATCTCAACTAGAGAAAGGAATCTAGAGATAAATATCTCTGTAAAACAAATACCCACATGCCAAAATACTTCTTGGAAATGAACCCACATTTTCATTTGTTGGTTTTCTGTCAAGTGGAGAGCACGTGTGCTAGAGCTGAATGAAGTGTGAAGGGTAAGTACATTTGTGGCCAGTTGCCACATGATGCCACAACCCTGGACTACTCACTTAGAGCCATCTGTTAAAATAGTTGTTGGGTATCACGTGGAAGGCTGCTTACTCTGAGTTTCTCACCTTCCAATTAGGTATTTTGTCACTGTGTTGACACACAACCTACGTGAAAGGTTTTTCTTTCTTGACAATTCATGTATCATTTGCACTTATCAGGGACATGATTATTTTGGGGGGAAATAATGTCACAAATGATTTCATCTAATAGGTTAGAGTCACCCTGTCTCCCAAAACAACTTTTCCATCTTCGAGGCTGATGACAGTTCTAATTAATCTTGGCCTTCACCACTGCTCCTTCAGTCCTCCTGAAAGGGCCACTCTCCTTTATAAAATGCATTGAAGCAATTTATGTTAAAATGTGTGCTTCCAAACTCTCTACCATATTCACATTGAAAAGAAAAAAAGAAAATAAAACTGCTCCTTTTTGATGGACAACGAACCAACTGAATGATACGTTGGACGTTGAAAGGCTGACAGTTCAACTCTAAAGATGATTTTTTAAAAATCTTAGACCAAATCGGAAGCTTGGTTATTGCATATGACAAAGAAAGAATATGAAAACTATTCAAACATGACGGGTCAGCTCCATGGGATGCCCATGCCTTGCAGTGACCTGAAATGCTAGTGGATCTTTGAGGAGATTCAAGTGGAGGAGCTGTGTATACTAAGGAGCAGGGTCACTAAAGGAAAGTCTAGGCAGTGAAAGCTGTCCCTGTGTCTTCCGGTTTTTCTCTCCTGGTGTCAAGTATATGACCTACAACAGAGACAAGAGCGTGAAGGGGGTCCCTTCTTTAGGGAGGACTTGTACACTCTTCCATGACACAGCCAGATGTAGGACCTCTTGGGGAGGCATCTGTGTTTTATCTCTAAATCACTGTTTCTTAACCAAAGCTTTAGGTGTGCCAGATGAGCAATTTTAGGCCATTAGAAATCTGCAATAATGATTTTTGCAGGAAAATCCATGAATGTGGGTTACTTCTAGAGGATGTTCACATGTATTATCAAGCAATAGATAATGGCTAAATAAAATATGATTTACCTGTAAAACAGAATATCATGCAGCTATTAAAAGAATGTGTATGGAGATTTGTAATAAAATGGAAAATTCTTGTTAGGTGGTCAACCAAAACAGAACAAAACCTTAGGGAACCAACTGGATGGATTTGACCTCCAGTGTATAAATTTTTAAAAAATTCAGAGAAAAGGCTGGGGAAAAAAACACCCAATAATAATGACTGTGTCTGGGTGGCAAAAGTAATTTACATTTTCTTCGTTACACTTTTCTGTATTAATTTCTAAAAGTATGTAAATAGATGCCAAATGATGACCCCAAAATGCTAAGCCTAGGTGCACTCTGCACTAACCTATTTCAAATTCAGAAGTCTCCCAACTCAGGGCTGATTCCTGGCCGTGCTCAAAAATGCTTACTGAAAGGGTTGAGGGGAGAGAAATTAAGAAAATGTTTTCCACTATAAAATATGTATCCATTTTGTTAAAACTAGACAAACAGAAGGTTGCTTAAGTGTGATGGATTGAGATTAATGTCATCTGACGCCTGACCGTAAAGTTGGCCTGGTTGGTTCTGGTTCATAGAAACCCTTGGGGAGTTATACCCCTGTCCCAGCCCTCCTCAACATACATGAATTTGGAAGGAGCAAAAAGACCTTAACCGGATAATAAAAGCATTGTTAAATCTTTAAAAAAAAGACCAACTATGGCTGGCTCAGATAGACCAGATAACCAGATGAGGACTATCTGACCAGTGCGTCTCAGATCCAGGGAGGAAGCTGCATGTATGGGACGGCCTCAGACGGTCTCATTAGAAGACTCGTAAGAAGAGCGCATGCAGTGGTGGCACTGTGTTCAGAGAAGCCCCGGGCTATGAGTTTAGGTTAGAGGCTCTGGGGAGACTTGCTAGTCTAATAAGATCATTTAATTCCATGACTGCAAGATTCGGGCACCAATCCGTGACTTCTTTTCCCTTTTTCGAGATGGTTAAATGTTATTATTTCTCATGCTGTCTAGTGATTTGCATCAAATCTCTAGCAGGAGTCTAGTGAAAAGACCTGCCGGGGGTGTCTTACAACTGCCCTCACTGGGACCTCACAGCCTCGGGATCGGAGGACAAACCCGAGAGCTGAACTGCAGCAGACTTTAGGCCGGCTTACGACGGGGCGACACTGAAACGGAATCCTACAGGAATTAGTACATCCATCAACTCTTAGGATCACTAGGAAACATGCAGAGAAGGTTTAAGAAAGCTACGCAGTGGACCGACTGGGAGTTGAGAGGCCTGGGCTCCGGCCAGGCCACCAACCAGCTGTGAGACCTTGAAAAGTCATTTAGTGTTTCTGGGCCTCAGGCTTTTTTACCTGTAAAATAAAAGGACTGGATAAAAACGAGGGACGGGACTAGATGACCTCTAACGTTCCTTTTTTTCTCAGAGTCCTTGAAAGTGTTTTCAGTTCCATGAGGCGGTTCTACCATCCCGGGTTCAATTTTCTCATCTGAAACATCTCTCTGCCTCCATCTTCAGATGGAAAAATGCAAAGGTATTATTTCAAGGGGAGTGGTTTTCAAATAATATACTTCTTAAAAGCCCACTGTGGCAGATGGTAGCCAGGATGGGCAGTGCAAATGCCCTGGTCACAATGGGGCTGGTTGGGGAGGAACCCTGCAAAGTGTTGGGTTGGCCAAAGAGGTCAGTGGGGGTTTTCCATAAGACATTGGAAACAAAAGTTTCCAATGAACTTTTTGGCCAACAGATACAAGTAGAACAGCCAGGGGTTCCTCCAGAGGGCCTCCCAAAAGGGGACAATCTCATCATTAGTAGAAGCGCTTCATGACTCTACTGGGAGGGGGTGGTCAGAACAAGGACAATGGGAATTTTCCTGATACTCAGAGAAGGACAGGAACAATAGAGATCATGCATTTCAGTTATCTTCCCTCATAAATATGGACACATAGCCAAACTAGAAGAGAAACCACTTTTCTGGCATTTCTGTAATGACTATATCCAGTGAGACCTTGATAGAAGCAGGTTGCTGTTGGCCCCCGCAGTTTATTTCATTTACCTATCCATCTATCTGTTGCTTAGTTACTTGGTGACAAAGAAAGCACCGTCTCACTTGTGTGGTTGTGACTACTCTGAAGTTCACTAATGTGTGTCTGTACACCCTGAAGTCAGGGTGAGTGCTGCCTGTGTATACGTGGCCTTGCAGAGTTCCTACACATGCCTTTCACAGTTGCTGGCGCTACCATGCCAAAGGGAGAGAGAACACTGAGCTGAGCTTGTTCACCGACAGGGTTTGTGAAGGGGGAGGTGCAGGGCGATGTCTGGGTTTGGTTTGAAGGCAGTCAATACAGAATCTTGAGACAAACTGAGGGATAAACTCTGTCACGTGGCTCACTGATCGGACATCTGTCCCTCGGGCTCTCGGGTGAGAACTGAGGCACAGGCTGAGTCCAAGGTTGGAAGGATTACTGGAGAGTTAAATAATAAGTTTGAATGAAGTCGGCCTGCCACAGATGCATCAGTGAGATGTTATATTCAGCTGATTTGGTTACAGTATTAGTCACCTGAAGAGATGGATCAGCTTATTCACTCACTCAAAGCACAGTATTCGAAGGGTGCCCATTATAGGGAGAGTGGTGATACTGCCCCTCAAAGCCCTTTGGGGGAAGGAGGGAGAGGCCAGAACAGACAGGAGTCCCATCATAGAACAGATGATGCCTAATCTAAACAGAAATGTCATTTTATGTTAAAATAGATATCTTTTTAATGTCCCAAGGTTTGGGGAGGCAAAATGTGACACTAAGTTCTTAGGACTTGCTGATCTGAGGTTTTCAAGAAGATGAAACAGAATGTGAGAAAACTGTAGCTTTTCATATTCAATTTGCAAAATCTCCCTGAACGCAGGGCACTAAGCTCCGAGGACTAGGGGCTGGGTCTCTTAACGGAAGTAGTTTGCTCAAGCATCGGCAGCTCTGATGTTAAAAACATTCTCAATGCAAATATTCTCATATGCCATATTTTCCAGCGGGTGATAAAAATGGAAATGTGTTTTACCTGTTGGGGTTAGAGAAACACCGTCCAGCCGTTCATCACTGTCAGCTGCCTCTGCTGGTTACAAACATAAAATAAGAATCTCATTAGTTTCAAGGCATTCATTCATTCTGCCTAATATGGTAATACAATTTAAAAACTCCAGTGTACATAATAGTTTTCACCTTTCTTTTCCCTTCTCAGTTTAGGCTGGATCACATTAGAGATTTTAGGAGCATTACTTAAATAAAATTTTTTTAAATGATATAAAATCTATTTTCGTGTATTAAATTTTTTTATATCTTATGATCCTTATTCTATCACTCATTGATGATTTCAGTTCATTTTTGCTTATTTACACAGGCTTCAGTATCTACCCAGAATTTAGGGTGAATTGTTTAAACCTGATTGTTGAAAGCATGGAGGTCAGTGAATTCCTATGGCAGAATTTTACTGGTCATTCTCAGAAATATTCCAGTGGGGCAGGCTTATGACAGCTTGGGAACGAAACCTTTTTTGATGGCTGGAAACTCAATCTAAAATCAACATAAAGTCATGGATAAAATCAGAAAAAATAATAAGCATTTCTTCAAAAGATTTGTTACTTCTATGCTTTAAAATGCAAAATGCTGCTCATCTCATATATTTCAATTGCCCTTAAAAGTTTTCCAAAAGTAGATCCTTTTGTCACAGAGAACCTTCCACCAAGTACAAAAAAAGAAGGTGCCTGTTTGTTTCCTGGTAAGTGATGGGCTTGTCAGTTTCCTGGATGTGCTGTGGATAGGCCAGAACATTCCACAGCTACTGGGATCACTCTGGCCTGCTCCCTCTGTCCGAAGGTTGCAGCCCTGTTGGAATTTCCTGCGCGTGTGCCCGAGAGGGCAGTTGGGTGAGGGCTGCTGCGTGCGACACGCTGTAACGCTGAGTTGGTGGGACGCAAACTAGTGCTTTGTTCTTGTTCTGCTTGCTGTGGTTTTGTTTTTTGGGCTGCTCAACATCTTACTACCCCCACCAGGGATGGAACCCATGCCCCTGCAGAGGAAGTGCAGAGTTTTAACCACTGGATTGCCAGGGAAGTTCTTGATCATTGTGAGTTTAGACACAATCAGGGTTCAGAGGTGGATGGAGATATTCAGAGATTTCCCCTTGTTCACCTCTCTACCATCCTGTCTGCAGATTG